>NC_060210.1:191858333-192581666 GCF_021130785.1 Homalodisca vitripennis | reverse complement strand
TTCTTTTTCTTCTCTGTTCGCCCCCTTTGACCCCTCCCTCTCTCCCCTCTACCTACCTTCTCTCGCCTCCCGTCCTCTTCTGCTTGTTATACCTTGTTTTTGTTTGTACTTCTTCCTCCTCTCCCCCTCTCTCTTTTTTCTCTTTTCCGTTATTCCTACTCTCTTTTTTCTTTTAGTCTCCTTTTCCCCTTTCTCCGTTTTTTTCTTCTCACCTACTCCCTTCTCCGTTTTTTTTCTCTTCTCTGCCTTTTTCTGATACCTTTACTTTTCTTTTTTTTCGTTGTTTTTATCTTATCTTTTTCTTTTTCTCGTTCCTTTATTTACTATTTCCCCACTTTCTATTTAGTTCTTACAGCGCTTTTTTTGTGTTTGTACCGCCCCCCCTCTCTTTTCTACGGTCTCCTTGTCTCTGCCGTGTCTTCGTTCTGTGTGTCGGTGAGTCTCGCCCCTTTTCTTTTCTTAGACACTATTTCCGCTTCGGCCCTGCATGCCCCCTCTTTCCCGCTTTGTCTTTTTTTTTTGGGTTCTTGTTCTTACTTAGTCCTCCTTTTTGACTCCTCCTTCTGCCGTTTTTGCCGTTCAGCCTTTTTTTTCTTTTGCCTCTTTCCTTTTTCTTCCTACTCTGCGCCCTTTTTCCTTTGTTATTCTTCGTAGGCTTTTTTGCCTTTTTTTATCTCTTTCTTCTCCTTTGTTGCCGGTCGCTTTCTCTTCTTTTTCCTATCTTCGTGCTCTGTTACCCTTTTCGCTTTAGTGTGATCCTTACCTTTTTCTTCTTCTCCTGGCCGCTCTGTGTGCCTTTTTCACCGTTCCCTACGTTTCGGTTCTCTTACTTCTCTTGTTTTGTATTTTTCTCATTCCGTCCTTTTGTTTTTTTTTTTCCTCCTTCTCTCGCTTTCCTTACCTCCTCTCTTTCCTCTTCTTGTCCCTCGTCTACTTTTTCCTTGTCTTGTTTTCTTACCTCTTTGCCTTTTTTTTTTTTTTTCTTTTTCGCTTGTCGTCCGCTGTATCTCGTTCTGTCTACTTTGCACTTTTTACTTTCTCTTTTCTTTTTTCTTCTACTTCTGTCGTTACTTTTACACTTGTCCATGTTCTTCTCTTCCTCCTTTTTTCTACCTTCCTCTACCTGATTCGTTGCTTTTCTTTGGAGTTATTTCCTTTGACACCTTTACTTTCTCTTAAGGCCACTCTCCTCTCGTCGCTTTCACCCTTGTATGTTCCTCCGTTCCGTTTTTCGTTCCTTCACTTTTTAGTCCCCCCTTCGTTTCCCCTTGCGCGATTACTCTCTTTTTTCCTCTTTTCCCCCCTTATGTGATCTCCCGTCTATATGTACTACCCTACCTCCCTATTTCTTGTCCGACTGCCTTACTTCCCTTTTTTCTACTTTTTCTTCCGTCCCTGCTGTTTTTTTTTACGTCCTTCGTTCTTTTTGCCTCTGTTGCTTCCGTTCCACCCTCTTCTTTTCATTCCCTACTTTCTGTCGTTTCCACTACCTCCTCGCTTTCCTTCATCTCTCCTTGATTTGTTTTCCCTTTATTTCGCTTGTATACCTTCTCTTGTTCTTCTACTATTCTCGCACCTTTCTTTTCCCTTACTTTTTCCTTCACTCTTATTTACTTATCTGTTCTGACGTCGTGTTCTTTCCCTGCTCCTCTCTTCTTCTATTTCTTTTCGGTGATTTTCCCCTCTTCTTTTGTTTATCTTCCTCTTCTTGTTTGTCACTTGTTTTTTTTTGTGCTCGATTCCTTTCCCCTTTTTTCCTCCTATATTTGTAGTCTTCTACCTTTTCCCTCCCTTGGAGTTTTCGTATTATCCGTTTATTCCTTTATTTTTAACTCACTGTAGTCGCTTTTCTTTCTTCTTCGTTGCCCCTACTTTTTTTTTTCTTTCTTTTCGTTCTTTTCTTGTTTCTGTCTCCTTTTGTTTCTATTTTTCTCTTCACCGACTCCCTTTTTCCTCCTCCTCCCTCTTTTTTTCCTCTTTGAAACTTTTCTTTTATTTCTTCCTCCTCTTACTGAATCCTTTCTCTTTAGAATTTCCCTCGTTGTTTCGTGTTCTTTGTCCTTGGTCTCCCCCTCTTATCCCGTTTTTATATATATCATGCTTTTTTATGTTACTTACCCTTTTCCCCTTCTATTATGTCTCTTACTTTTATTTTTTTTCGTTCTCTCCTTGATCTTACCAACCTCTGTCCTTATACCCTCTTCTTCTTCTTTTCTCTCTTTATTTTTTTTACCCTTTTACTCCTTTTCTCTCCCTTTTGCAGTATTATTCTTCTTTTTTCGTGTGTGCTCGCTTTTCCCTTCTCTTCTTTGTTCGTCTTTTTTTTTATGGTATTCCTTGCTTGTTGTCTTCTTCTTGCTCGCTTATTTACGCGTTCTGCCTTTTCTCTTATGCGTCTACTCTCCGTCTATTCTTTTCTTTCTGTTCTTTAATTGTTAATTGTAGTCTCGCCTTTTTCTCTCTTTCTTTCTCTTCCTTGTTTTCTTCTTCGATCTTAACCTCTGTGCCTTTCCCTCCCATTTCTTACGTTCTTTTTGTGTCCTGTTTTCTCTAATTTCCTTTGACTCATCTTAGTATTCTTTTCCTCCAATTCTGTTTATACTTTCTCTTTTTACTTTTGTTTTTTCCCCCTTATACGAGCTATCTCTCTTTTATTCGTCTTCTCCTTTTTATCCTTCTTTCGCCGTAGCCCTTCTGCTTTGTTTTTGTTCGTTCTTCCCCTCCGTCGTCCTCCTGCCTATTTTTCTATCCTTTTGTTTCTCTCCTTTCTCGATCTTTCCCTGCCTTATTTATTTACCCCACCTTTTCCCTCCTTATCACTTGGACTCTCTGCTTCTCTTTCTTCTGCTTCTGTTTCTTATCACTGACCTGCTTTTAAACTCGTTTTTTTCATACTTTTTGTTCTTCTTCTCGTTTTTCTTTTTGTCTGCTCCTCCTCCGCTTTTTGATGACTTGTGCTCTTTTTTTTTTTTGTTCTTCTCTTTATCTGCTCCTTGGTTTCTTGTCGCTGTGGTCTTTTCCTTTTTATTCTTTTCTCTCCTTGTCTTTTCCCTTTTCTGTCTTCCTTATTTTCTGGGTCACTTTTGTTCCTCCTCCTTTAATCCCTCTCGCCTCCCTCTTGTCTCTCCGTTCTTTTATAGTTTTTTACTTTTGCGCTTTCATATTATTTTTGCCTAATTCTGTGTCTACTCCTTTCCTTTCTTCTTTCTTTTTTACTATCGGTTCCCTACTTTCTCTTTTTTGTGTTAGATATGCCGTTTTTCTTTCGTGTCCACTCCGATCCTTTCTCTTTTGCTTTTCTTCCTTTCTCTTCTTTCCTGTTGCCGTGCTCCCTCTCTTCGGTGTTCTGTGTCGTTTCTCCTTTTCCTATTTTCTTTGTCTATCCTTCCCCATTTCCTCGCACTCCTTGGTTCTCTTTAACTTTCCTTACCCTCGGTTTTTTCTTGTTTTCTTTCTTCTCTTCCTTTTTCGTTTCGTTCTTTCCCTTTCTATCTTCTTTTTTTACCATTTCCCCGTATTGTTTCTTTTTCACCTTTGTCTTATTTCTGTCTTGTACTCTACCCTCTTACGCTGGGTGTTCTTTTATCTCCTTTTTTCTCGTTTTCTCCACTTTTTCTTGTCCGTTCTTCCTTTCTTCTTACTCTTTCTCTGTCTCTCTCCTCGGGACTCTTTCTGTCCATCTACTCGCTTTTTATTGGTCCTCGTATTCTCTTTTCTTTTCTTCTTCTTTTTTTCTTCTCTCACGTTTTGTTCTTTTCTCCGTTTTCTTGAGCTTGCTTTGTCTTCCACCCGCTTCCCTCTGTCTTTCTTTTTCTTAATGTTCTGTGGCTGGCTTTTATTCTTCCCCTTTCCCCGTTTTTGTCTTTTTAAGCTTACTGCTTTTACTTTTCTTCCCTTGTTTTTTTGCTTCCTTGACTCTCTTTTCCACGTCTCTTATTTTTCGCTCTTTTTTTGCTGCCTAGTCTACTTGCCTCCTTTCTTTTACTTCTACGTGCGCCTTCTTTCTTTTTACTTTGTTCTTTCCCACCTCCTATTTTTTCTCCTACCTCACTGTTTTGTTCCCTATTTTTACCTAGTTTGCTTTTAATCGTCTCTTCTTATTCTGGTGTGCCCTCGTTGCTTCTCTTTTCGCTTGCTCCTGTTACCTCGCCTCTCATTTTTCTTAATTCCGTTTGTCCATCCGATTTTCTTGCTGTGAGTCCTTGCGTTTCCTTTGTTTTGTCCTGGTTTCTGTTCTTTATTGACTGGTCTCTTCTGCCTCTTTCTTTGTTTGCCTTATCACTTTTTTCTCCTTCTCCCTCCTGTCGTGGGATTTTTTCACCTCCAGCCCCATTTCCCTCCTTTCCCTTTTCTCCTCTATTTCCTTTTCACCCTCCCCCCCCACCCCCTACGCTCCCTTATCCTGTCCTTTCGCTCCAGTCTCTACGTCCTTTCCTCCTTTACCTCCCTGTGCTCTTATGGTTCTCTTTTTTAAGTCTCCCGGTGTTTCTTTGCCTCCTTTCCGTTATTGCACTATTTTACCTTTCTATTTCACCGTCCTCTTCCATTCACCTATTTTTTTCATTCCTCTTGACCTGCCCTTTTTTGTTCGCTCTTTACCGATGTGCATAACCCTCCGTTCCTTCCGCTTATTTCCTGATTCTTTGCCCTTTGTACTTGTCGTCTTTTTTTCTATCTACCCTATTTCTCTGTTTCCCCCGCCTTCTTTTATCTTTCTATCTTAACTTTTTTTCTTCTAGTTTCCTTGCTTTGATTTTGTTTTCTCTGTCTCTGTCTCTTCTCTTTGTTCTTCTCCCTTTTTATTACGTCTTCCTGTTCGACTTTTTTAACTTTGTGTGTTGGCTCTGAGATCTGTCTCCCGGCTATCGTTTTTTCGTGCGTTTCCTCCCCTGCGCTCCTTTTCCTTCTACCTTTTGTTTTACCTTCCTATCTCTACCCTCCTACTTCTTTGCCTCCCTGCGACTCTAAACCATCTTCTCATTCCCTTTACCCATCCCGTTTTTTGCGTACCCCGTACTCTTGCTTGCCATTTCGACTACTACTAGTGTTTGTTATATCTTTCTGTTTGTTTTCCTCCTCCCTGAGTCCCTCTATCCCCGGTCCGTTACTCGCTTTCTTATTCTTTAGTTTTCTCCCGTTTGTCATTTGTTCTCGTTGGCTTTGTATTTCCTCTTCCTCGTTTTCCCTCCTCCTTTCCCCTTTGTTTTTGTTTCTTTTTTTTGTCTATCCGTCGCTTTTCATCATTGTATTCTTTCTTTCTCTTTTGCAACCTTCCTCTTTATCCTGCTGTGTATCTGTTCTTCTCTACTTGGCGTGTTTTTTACCCCCTTATGCTTTTCTTAGTTCTCTTCTCACTGTTCTATTGTTGCTGTGCTTTCTTTGTCGCCTATTCTCTGTTCCGTTGTTCCCTCTTACCGACTTTTTCTATACATTTCCTTTATCTGAGCCTGTTTACGCCTGTGTCTACCTTGTCTCCCCCCTTTTTATACTTCCTTCAATTTTCTCCTTGCTCTTGTCGTCTTTATCTTTTTTCTTTGTCCGTTTCTTTTCTTTTTTTTTTCTTCTCTTTTCCCTTTGACTTCTTCTCTCTCGCTTTCCCATTTTTCCCTGGCCTTCGTTACTCGTGGTCTTTCTCTGCGTCTCCCTCCTTTGTTCTTTTTTTTATCCTTTCTGTTTTTGTTTCTTTTTTTTTACCCTTTTTCTCTCTGTTGACTCGCTTTCCCTCGGTTTTTATCTCTCTCCTTTTCTTTCTATTTTTTCTCTTTTTCTTATGCCCGGTTTACTCGTTTTTTTCCCTACTCTCTTTTCATTTCTTTCTTTCTTTCTCGACTCTCCTTTACCCTCTTGGCTTCCCTATGCTTTTTTTCTCTTGCGCCACGTTCTCTTGTTTTTCGCACCTTCTTTTCTGTTATCTCTTTTCTTTTACTTATTTTACTCTTCTGTTTAGTTTCCTCGTCCCTAACTTTTTCTACCTTCTCTCTTCTTTTCTACTTATTATTTCGTGTTCTTTTCTGAGTTCTCTATTGCTATTTTTCTTACGGTTACTCTTGCTTCTGCTTTTTTTCGTGACCTTGTTTGTCTCAATCCGCTTTTCTCCCTCTTTATTTACTCGTTGTGTTTCCGACTTGCTATATCTTTACCTACCTTTTGTTCTACCTTTCCCTCTATTAGTTGTATTTATTCTTTAAACTTCTTTTCCGCGTTCCTTTTACGCTTTTCGCTGTCCTGCAACTGTCCTATCTTGTTTTCTACCTGTTGCTTTCCCTTACTTGTTTACTTTTTGCTGCCCTTGTTTCTCTCTCTCCTATCTTTGTTATCTTCCTGTTTCTCTATCCTCCTTGTCTACTTTTTTTCTCCTTTTTTTTTACGTTCGTTCTTCTACTTGCTTTTTTGAGCTGCCCTTTCTCTTTCGTTTCTGTGTTGTAATCTCTCGTTATCTTTTTCTCGTCTTGTATTTCTTCTCTCATTTTCTCTTCCTTCTATACTGTATTTCTCTCGTGTGCCCCGTCCGTTGACTTCCTCCTTTGTGCGTATACTTTTTGCCGGCTCTTACCTCTTTCTTCTCTGTTTTCGACTTTTGGGTCTCTTCCGTTGTTATGCTGATCTTATTTTTTCGTTGCTCCTTCCTCTCTGTGTCTTTTTTTTTCTTCCGTTGCCTGCTGTTTTATGGTTTTTCTGCTTTACGTTATCCTTTGGGTCTACCGTCATTTCCCTTCCCTCGTCGTTTCTGTCTCAGTGTGGTCTTTCTGCCCTGTTATCTCCCTTTCCTTAGTGTTCCTTTTTTTTTTCTTTTTTTTGCCCCCGGCCTCTTTTTTTCTCGCGTGTTTTTCTTTTGTTTTTTCCATTCTCCGCTTCCTTCTACTCCTCATCCGTACCTCTTTTCTCTCCCTTCTCCGCATGCTTTTGGTCTATTATTCCTTCTCAGTTTCTTTCGTTCCACTTTACAAATGTCCTTATATTTCTATTCTCATTACCTTGTAATACTCTACCCTGTTTTCATTGTGTCCGTATATTTCTTGAATTTCCCACCCTGCAGTTTCTTAGTTCCTTTTTTGACTCAGGACCAACGCAGTTTGTTTGGTATTCTCTTTTATATGCCTCCCCTTTCTTTGTGTTTGCCTGTGGCTCTCTTTTTTCTTGTTGTTGTACTTTCATTTACTTCCTTTCCCTGTTTACCGCCCTCTTTTACTACTATTTTCTATCTTTCTACTTTTTGACTCGCTTCCCTAGTCATGCCCTCCCTTGGCTTCTCCCTTCTGTTCTTTTTTTTCATTTCTGTGGTTACTTTTCTTTATTCTTGCTGTTTTTCTCCCCTGTTTTTTATCCATTCTTCCTGTTTCTTCTCGTTCTCCATGACTCCCTCATTTATACTGTTGTCTCTGCTTTAGTCGATTTTCTTTTGCTCCGTCTTCTATTTATGTGTTTCTTTTCTGTGTCTTTTCTTTTATTCTTTTCTTATATTTTCTCTGTCTTTCTTTCCTGTATCCTGGTTTTTCCGTCTGTTTTTTTTCTTTTTCTTCCGTTTTTGCCTTTAGCTGCTTTAGCTTTCCTTTTGTCCTCAATGTCCTCGCTCCTCTTTGCTCGTTTTTTTCCTGTTTTCCACATTTCTTTACTTTTGTTTCTTTCTTTTTCTTCCTGTATGTCTATTTTTATTATCTCCCTGTCATTTTTGCTCTGAGTCTCGTCTTTTCTTTTTTCGTACTTCCGTTTCCTCATTCGCTGATTTTGTCTCCTTACTTTTTTTTTACTCTTCTTTTTTTTCTTGTATACACCTGTGCTTTCTTTTCTTACCTTTACTACTCCCCTTGGTTTCTTTGCTTCCCTCTCCCGTACTTATCTTTGCGTCTTTCCCTTCTCTTCTTTCTGCTTCGTTCTTCCTTTACTCTGTCGCTTTCTATTGTCGCGTTCCTGTGTTCACTTTTTCTTCCCTTTTCCTTTCTGTTCGTTTCTTTTTTTTTTTTTTACTTCTCATTATTTTTTCTGTCAATTCTTATGTGTTTATATTATCTACGCTCTTTTTACCGTCCTTTTTTTCTGTTCTCGCCCTAACTTCATCGCTCGTCATCCCTCCTCTTTCTCTTACGTCTGCGGGCCTTTTTTCTTGCTTACGGCTTTTAGCTTTCCCCGTTGTTCTCTACTTTTTGTTTTTCGTTGCTCCTTCTCTCCTTCTTACACTCTTCCCTTTTTTGTGTAATCCTGCTTTTTCTTGCTTTATCTCTTGCTATTTCTTTCTCCTCTCTTCATCTCTAGTCGATTTCCTTTATTTTTGGTTTACCCCTCCTTTCCTGTTTTCCTTCTAATTTTTCTTATATTTTTCACTTTGCTTTTTCTATCTGTTCTTTTGCTTTTTTCGGCTTCTTTTATTTACTAACACGTTTCTCTCTTCCTTTTGCTCTGTTTCTTTCTCTGTTCTGTCCTGTTGTACCTCTGTTTGCGTGTGTGTTCCTTTTCTCATCTCGTTCTATTCTTTTAGCTCCTTTACCTTACATCTCCTCTTTTCTTCTTCCGTCTGTTGTTCCCAACCCCTCCCTTTCTATTATTTTTATCGCTCGTATATTATTTTCCTTTCTTATTTCCTACTTTTTACTTACTACTTTTTTTTTGACGTTCTTCCCTTGTAGTTTTTCCCGTAATTTTTGTCTTCATCTCTTTGGTTACCCCTTCCCTACCATCTATCCTTCTCCTGCCCTTCCTCTTTTCTTTCGTTTTCTTCCTTTTCCTTCTCTCCTCTCCCTTTCTCCGTATTTTTGTCTTCTCACATATTGTGGCTCGTCGATCTTACTTTTTCCTTCTACTTTTCTTCTTCTACTTATCCTGTCGATTTCCTCTCCTACTTACTTTAGCCTAACCCGCTTATATCCCTTTGTTTCCTCTCGGACCTGTTCTCGTTTTTCGTTATTTATCTCTGCCTCGTTTCCCTTTCTTTTTGTTTTGTCTTCCCTTTCCGTCTCTTTTTTTTACCTTTCTGTTTTCTCTCTTGGCCCTCGCTCCTACCTTTTTTGTTCTCTTCCTCCGCCTCCTTCTCTTTGTCTCTTTTGTGTGCCTGCGTTACCCCGTGTGTTTTCGTTTGCGTGTTGGCTTTTATCCGTTGTCACTTTCCCGCTCGTACTGTTTCCTTGTTTTCTCTTCCTGTTGTTATCTTAGTCTACGTTCTTTATTCTTTTTTTATTACCCCTCTTACGTCCCCGTAACCTTTCTTAGTTGCCCCTCCTTTCTACCTTCGCTTTTCTTTTTCTATCTATCTTTTCTCACCTCCTTCTTTCTTCCTTACATTCCTTCTTTGTTCTCTCATGTCTTTTTCCCTCTCTTCCCTTTTGTCATGCTTCTTTCTCCGTCCCCTCCGTTTTTTTGTTTCTATTGTACTCATCTCCCTATTTCGGTTATTCTTTCTTTCAGTTGCGTCTTCGACTTGTTTTCGTCTTCGACTGCTTCGCTTGCTATCTTTTTGTCTATGGTCTCTTTTTTTTCTATAACTTTCCTTCTACTTACGTCTTTCCCTTTGTATTGGATTTACTTCTCTTGCCCCTATTTTCTATCTGACGCCTGCTTCGTGTTTACCACGATTGCTTGTACACTGACGGTCCTTCCTGTTTTTTTTACTGACACTTCCATCCGACTCCCTCACTCTTCGTTGCTGTGTTCTGTTAGTTGTTTTCCGTCTTTACTGCCTTCTTTCTGCCGTTCCCGACTTCGCTCCTTTATTTGTTTCTTACATTTGTTTTTTCGTCTTGTTCGTTTTTTTTCTCCTTAACCTCTTCTGTTCTGTTCTCTTTACTGGACGCCGTTTTAGTCTATAGATCTTTTATCGTATGCTGTCCGCGGTTTGGTGTTTTTTGCACTAATTTCTCGTTACTCTTCTGTTTTTCCGCGTGTGGTTTATACATATGCTGCTTCGGAACTTTGGCTCGAGCATTTTTTTGTTTTTTTTCTCGTCGTTGCTTCCTTCTCGCCACCCCCTCCTCTCCTTTCTTTCTATCGTTCTTTCTTCTTGATTCTTCTCCCCTTGTCCGTGCATCTTCCGGCATTGTTTCTCCATTTTTCTACGCCTACGTTTCTTCTTTCGTACACTTTTTTCTGCTCTTAGCTCTGTGGCCTTTACTGTGACACACTCCCGTTGTTCGTATTCCGTTATTCTTTCTTTACGGTTGTTCATTTCTCTTTCCCCCCTTTTTTCTACTCCCTTCTCCCTTTCTTCCTTCCCCTATTTTTCTGCCTCCTTCTTTCATGTGAACCCCCTCTTTCCTTTCGTCCTGTTATTTATTCTATCTAATCTCTTTTCTGGTCTTTTTCTTCTGCTCTTTCTGTTACTTTTTCTTCTCCCCTGCTTTTCTTTCCTCTTTCGTTTTCCATTTTTTTTTATTTTTCCTTCCTTTTGGTTACATTTCTCCTCGTTTTTATTCTTTAATTGTTCCTTTTTCCTCTTTTTTCTGTTTTCTTTTACTTTTTACCTTTTTTGACTGTGGTTTCTCCTTTTCACCTATACTGCTCGTTTTTTTTTTTGTTTCCATTTCTACTTCATCTGTGCTTTATCTTATCGTTTTCTTTTGTTTCGTCCTGTCTCTCTACGTCTCAACTTTGTGCCTCTGTTACTCCATGAAATGTGTGAGGACACCACAGACCCCCGATACGAACCCAAACCCCCCAGAGCCTGTATCCACCACACCCTCTCCAAGCACAACCATGGAATGGATCTAATGGAGTGACAACAGCCAACCACCAGGTCTGTACCCATCCCACCATACCTCATGCAAGGCATAGTGTAAACTACAAACGCTCCGTCCATACGACTCTTAGTCATCCCATAACGGTAATATTCATCGTAACTGGCCTTAAACATAGTTGAAATTCTTTACACAAATCGTCGGAGATATTGGGATAAAAATATAATTAAATAATTTTAAATAAATTTTTGAGAAATTTCCAAGTTTCTCCAAAACACCTATCAAAAATAGTTTTTAATATCCGACTTCAGGCTCCATATTTAAAAACTTTAAAGCATTAAGAGCTTGGATTATCATTCAGTAAGTATCACTTATCCCCTGATAAGTTTGGAATACAGTTTAAAGAGAATACTCTCGTGGTGTCCCTGTTTCTCAAATAAAATTGCGTGCGAAGCCGTGGATAACTGCTAGTAAATAACTAAATGCATGATAATGGACCCTTTTTTGCTCCTAGTATTTTATTACTGTACAACTTTATTAGGAAACCTACAACTATAAGTCGTATTGTGTCCGAAATACTCATCGACACCATAACATGGTTTTATTTCTACTTTATTTAAAAATGTTTAGCCTATGATTGAAACAGAAAATACAGTAAAGCTAATAAATTGTACAGCATCACGTTATAACTCAAGTTTAAGTTCATAATAAATCAAGTTACTCCCTTCTTATGAACCGTATACGAGTATATCTCTCAAACCAGGCCTTAGAAGTTTGTCTCCTATGCAGCGCCGTAAACAGACTTGGTTTAATTAAAATGAACTTTAGTTAAATATAAACTATGCATTATTACTTTTACTAAAGTTTTTTTATCATGATACTCGGCTAACCTTTGTTATGAATAAGTTTAACGCATTGTAACAGATACTTAACAGGTTTAAAAAGGTACATTTACAGAATTTGGATCTTTCTGTTATATTTTTTATCAGTACTTGACTCGCTCATTCTTTCTGAACGAATATTCTGAAATATATATATATATATATATATATATATATATATATATATATATATATATATATAATCGCAAAAAGTACTTAAGGCAATTGCCATTTATACCATTTAATGTATATATATATATATATAAAACTATATATTTTATATATATCAATGAATATATATATATATATATATAGGAAAACTATATTAAATATTGAACACGTTAGCTTCGTACAACCGGTAAGCAAATAATATCTCTATTTTACCACAAATAATAGTTGAATGTATTGTTTAATGGAGTTTAAGAGAAGTAATTTTCTGGATGTTCAATAAATTTTTAGAATAATACAGATTTTAGTTTCCTTGTAAATTAAGCATTTTTTTGTGAGAAGTCAACATGATGTAATGATGTAAACATTTTCACATCACGGCGGCCGCATTACAATTGCAAAGTGGACGTCTTGGAACAAAGAATGAATTTCAATTGACCAATCTAGCTTGTTTTGTTTTCAGATTCTTACAGCTACTTCATTATTCAAAGATGTAATGTTTTAAAAGTCAGAAATATACATTCTAAAAATTTACTTCTTGGAGTAAAGGCAATGTAAAATGTCTGTGCTGAACTATCAGCATATTGTATTTTGGGTTAGCTATAATTCCACACGGAGATAAAAAAAACAATACTAGTGGATCGTCCGACAGGTGACTCGTAGAATTCTTGAGATCTTGATTTCTCAATATTCATTGCCAAACTAAAAGATCGCTGCAACTGAAAGAATCGTGCAGAGTTCATTTCAGTTCTTTCGGCCCATGTCATAAACAATTGGAATCTTTGGTTTTATTTCCTGACAGTATTTATTCTATATTCGATATGAAAAAAACTTTGCAATATGCTTGCAGTATTGATTATTTATGAGACCTACAGCAGGGCTTTCTAAATCACATCTCTCATCAAACGGCCCTGTACTAATAGTCATCATACTACATTCTTAACGAGGAAAACTTTCTTAGCCTTACGGAGTTCCACAAGGTTCTCTACTTCAGTTTCTTCTCATCCACGTCGGATCAACCGCCCGTGGATTAAGCGACCGACCCTATCCAAGAAGGCGTGATTAGACGACTTACAGCGTGGCAGCGACGAACCATTGAATGTCAAACGGGCCAATGGGAGTACTCACCTGATTTAATCTCGAGGTCCAGACCACAACTTAACGCAGCCTATTTATTATTTTACTGAATAGACAACTGCCAACCAAATTATTCTAAGGAATACAGTTAATTCATATTTCAATGAAATATAATTTTAAATATTATGTAACATGTGTTTATAAAAATAATAATTATTATTGTATTTTTATAAATTCAATTAAAATATTGGAGTAGATATTACCTGTCTGATGGTATTTTTACGACTTTCGGTTTATCCAACTTTAAGAATATCCGGCATATGTTCCCTTTATTGTCGGTTGAGCGGGAAGCTACCGTACTTAGTCCTTCTTGGTCTGTTCTGGTGGCAGTAACATTGAATCGTCAACACTTCAAGGGAAAAGTTTGTTTTATTCTTGTGACATACATAAGTAAAATAGGTAGCAATTACTACAGATTGGAGATGCACAGAATGATGATTATTGATCATCTTCAAATGGATCTTGTTGTTAATATAAACACAATGATCATCTGCAAATAGAGACTGCCGTTCATATAAACGAATAACAAACTCAGTTTCAAATTCCCCTTTGGTCTATGTAATAAAATCTCTCATGACAAGCTTCTTAGTAACAATCAATTTTTACACTTTTTTACGGGGACCAGACAATGATATAACTACTAGAAGTTTTTATTGTTGCAACATACGGCCGATACGGTCGTATTTATAACAAACGTTGTTGAATGTTACAGATTAATGAACGCTTATACATGTAATCCATAGCGCGCTCTGTCGGCTAATAACGTGGACAGTAACATAATCCGTATCGTACCAATCCATTACTGTAACACTGCACTACAATGCTGGCATTGTTGCATGGTATTGCTTAAACATTTTTGACGTTATTACCTAATTAAACATGTTTTTAAATAAAAGAAGGAATTAAAATGATTGCAGTATAAGCCAAATAATCTGTAATAAACAAAATTACTTTGCTATCCTCATATTATTTTCTTTTTGTCAAGGCCATTAACATGTACATTTATAGTCGATACATTGTTGAATACATTGAATACTTGAATATTCCTGAAATATTCTAGACTCATTATGATGAACTATCATAATAGTAGGTAGAGAATATTCTCTCTATTTTATCATTTGATGTAGAAAGTTAGGTTAGTTTTGGATTTTCTGGGACAAACATTCTTAATTTCATTTTTAATTACTTTATTATTTTGTTTACAAATTTGCCCAGTCTTGCATGTAAATCATATCCACTGGTGGTCAGGTATATTTTAATTACTAAATTGTTTTAATACTATTTTAACAAACAGAAAATTATGTGTGACAGTTATGACTCCGCCAGTATAATACCGAGAACTAAGGTGCTTTTTATTTATTTATTTTATATGATTATTTTCATTACGCCTTAACTATTAACATTATTTGAAATTACACATATAATTATGTTGTTCAAATTTCCTCAACGTTAAAAACACTACATGTTTGATATATGTAATGTCAAATCCATATTTCACACTTTCTATGCATATGTGTTGGTTCAAGAACATGTATTTGGAAATTTTTAAAGTTTGATGTAAACAATATAAAATGAATATTGATATGACTTAACAACTTGCACGTATCATATAAAACTTGGAGAAGACGTTAAGCGCATTGTGGCCCACCATACCATGTTACATGTACAATAGTATTTATAATGACTTACTTTTTTCAAGCTATCAAACACAACTGTAGCATTACATCAAATTAGGATAGGACATCAAAGGAATTTGTGATCAGGAGACCATGCTGTAAATCATGGGCATTTTGGAATTTCGTTATGCATGGTAACTGAAAATAATAACCTTGCTCAAATCGTAACTAAACTTGGAGGACATTATGCACATTGTAACTAGCAAACTTTGCTAATTAATGAGCATTTACACCGCATTTTACCGGAAAAATAATCGCCAAACAAGGTGGAAGAAGACAAATATGGTTTTTATAGTGAGTATTATGTATTCCCAGCTTACAATCCAGTATATATAAATAATACTTGAATGTTTTTGGTGATGTAAAATACATATGTATAACGTGTTATAAATACATGTGCATTTGGTGAAATTAATGACATTCAATTTGAGAAATCAGTGATGGAAGGTTAATCGTTTTCCAAAAGGTTAACGATTAATGTACGTTCTATTTAATTTACCATGGCGTGTTATTGATTTATTAATATTGTTAAACATTATTTCATGGTTTGTATTCAAATTCAACGAATGTACAAATATAAAATGAACGCAAAAGTTTATGTGTGAAATGTTCAACGTCACCAGTACTCCTTTTGTGTTTCTTGTGTCAGGGTAGCATTATTGCCACATATTGTTGAATCTACTTACAGGTAAAGAGCTTACTTTTTTACATTGAGTTCCTCGTTCCTTAAACCGCCACTGGAAGTAAATAACATGACTGTGGCAAAGTATATCTGTATTTTCACTGAATAATAAATTTAAATAGCTGACATTTCCCTCTGAATTTCCCTGCCCTTTCCTTAATAAAACAATTTACTTGCAAATGTTTTTCAAGCCTTGAACGAGTGCTTACATTATCTTCTTATATATTTTTGCTAAATTAACATCTGTGTAATATAAAACTTTATTTATGTTTATATACGAGAATATATTTAAGTTTTAAATTTAAATTAAATTTTAAATCATTTTAGTTTTATAAATTAAGTAAGGCTATTGCCATTTATACTAATTTAATTCATGTAAAAAAAAGGCGTTTGACAGGTATTTGGTCTTCCGATCATATGTTATTTTGGTCATTTTTAAACGCATATGTGACAGATACGGTCAAATACAATACAATTGAATCGTAAAAAGAAAGGGTGGTGTAAGGAACAAGTAGTTTTTGCTATTCAATGTTTATTGAATAATTATATATAATTAGGTAGGAGTACGCCATACTACGTGTTGTCAGCAAAATTTTAATTCTAAAGTTATTTTCATGCTCCAGATGTCCTAGAAACAGATAACTTATTACAAATATATAAAACCTTTTCTTAGATACATAGAACTATATAGAAAAATGTGTACATTTCCCGGCCAGTATAAGAGATCAGCTTTATAGCCGTATTCACATTTTTAAAGTTCCCGTGATCTATGGAAGTTACTAGAACACAAATGTGCCCTGCAATCAAATCTTATATACGACTGTGACGTTGCCTTTCCACTCTTTAGTGCTTTATGAATGAAAATGTCACATATTTTATTATTATACTCAGTTTATTTACAAATTTATTAATTATGCTATTTTATCGTCGTCATCATAGTTACCCATAATACAAATATAAAACTCATTGCTAACGCTCAGCCAAATCCCAAAAGGTAGCATGCAATACCATCAAACTCAGTGTTTTGTATCCATCAAACTTTAAAGGTCACAGGTCAGTTTGTTTTCTAGATATCGAGCGGAAGATAGACACAGATGACTAGACACACAGACAGTTAGAAATACATTTTTCCAGCCACACTATTGATAGGCTTTTTAAAAGATCAGCAAATAAATGTATCATGTAGGCAATGATAATAATTATAAACTACATATAACTTTGGATACTACTTTAGATAAAAACATTCCTACTATCTATAGAAGAATGACTGTAAAAGCACCATTTTCCTTATAGGATTTAACTAATAAGAGTACCAATATTTCATGAGCCACGAGTAACCATTATGATGTAAATGTGTTCCAATAAATATTTTACGAGTTATGGATGGATTACTTCCTTTGAAAATTTTCTCCCGCTTCTCACCACAATTGATTACCACCGCTGAGTTTTAATCTTGAATATCCAATCCGCACCACACAAAAGCTCTTTGTGGAGCCTGTTAACTCTGCATAACTGATAACGCGTGGGTATTGTCAATCGTGTTACAATAGAGAAACTTATTATATCCTTTAGTGCCACCAGTTAAATCAGACCGTTACAGGTATAATATAATTTAAAACTATCGTTGTTATTGTTTCATAAAGTTTTGTTGACTAGCGTGTTGACTAGCAATTACAAAGCGTGTCTATGGGCAAGAAACAAACACAGGCTAGCGTACAACGAAAAGCTCCGCATTGTTTATTTACGCTCGAGCTGGAAAAGTAAAACACACAAATCCAGCGTCAATTGTTATTTCAGCTGTTTTATAGGATATCACGCTGTTGTGAATATTACCGGTTACTCTCCACTGTTGACGTGTAACTGTTGGCGTTATATCACACAATACGAGTACATATTTATTTGCTGCAGAGTATTGGATAACTTGGGTACATTGGAAAAATCTAATTATATGTGGTATTAAAAATTTAAAACGTATATTTAAACATAGTAATGTTCTTTGAATAACAAAACTGGTAGTAATTTAAAAAGATACCCGGATTATAAAAAAATAACAAATTTATTGGGATTTGGTGCTATTGGCGAGCGGTCTATAACGTCGGACTTTGGGCCTGAGTTATTGGTAGCGTAGGTTCAAACCCTAGAGTACTTGTACCGTCGACGATGTACTATAAAGACTCCCCCACCCTTATTCTGCCCCATAAGATCCTCGTAGAAACAGTTGGCTCAAGAGGACGGGCAGAGTAAAGCTTAACATAGGAGCGTTCTCTTTTTATTTAAAACAAAAAAAATGTTCGTGGAGATGTGTGTTATTGGTAATCATGTATTAGTCATAGCCTTTCATACTACAGAGAGCAGAGCATTATATGGTAGCTGTCATTTTTCTTCTAATAATTATTGAAGTTAGTAACGACAATAACTTGAACATAAATTAAAATGTTTTCAAAATATGGAAAATATTTGCTACTATTTAACATTGAAATTTGCAATCTAACCACATTTTCATCATGTATCTTGGTATTTTAATCATGAATGATTGAAACCTATGGCAAAGAAAATTAACATTGATTTTATAAACACGACTACTTGCTGACAAAAAGAAACATACCTCGACCTTTTCACCACCAACTGGAAACTTATTAAAGTCTCCTCTCTCTTACACTTCTACTATTGTGGACTCATTGGATTCTGAGTTACGTCCTCAGTTTGATAGTAGTTGATTAACAAATGTTATTACTTTTATATTTTGAACAAATGTCTCTTATTATGATATCCTATAAAACAGCTGTTATTACTATGATGACGACGATCAAATAGCATAATTAATTAAATTAATATATTAATAGTAGTTGGATTGCCAATTACGTCCTAGTTGGATTGCCAATTACGTCCTTGTTGGATTGCCAATTACGTCCTTGTTGGATTGCCAATTACGTCCTAGTTGGATTGCCAATTACGTCATAGTATATTAATTTTTTTTTGTACATACAGACAAGTAGAATAATACAGTTTTGGTCTTCAGCCTTCACTAAAGGGCCTGCAAAAATGTGAAACTGCTTTATTTAATTTGTCTTTGCTATATTAAATTATTACACATTGCCTAAGTATAAAATGCCATTAAAATGTAAAATCCTACTTCTAATTTGATTAGAAACCAATAAATTCCACGTGAGATTGTCATTTTCAAAAATAAATTTAAAAAGTAAAATAGTAATTAGTATGTTCAATTTATAAATCAATTCCGTACAATAACTGCACAAAACGATGTGCAGCATACATCTTACCCAAAAGCTGCTGCCCTCATTATAATGTAACAGTAAATAGTAGAATCAGTTGGAAAATTAGTAGAATAGTAGAAAATTGTTATTCTGGAAAACGGACCTCAAACCAGATGTGATAATACCCAAACCTATCATTGATATAGGTAACTACGGGACCATCACGTCACTCCCGCAGTAACATCGCTTTGATGTTGATTGTGTTGGTATTAGTCGGGCAACCGTACACGAACAATCATTGTGTGCTTTGCGGGCAGCAGTACTGCCCAAATTACTTGAGTCAATGTGGGTTGACTGTAAATAACCAATGATTAGTATTATTTCACTATATGGATTTTGTGTCTTGATAGCAGTATGCTATTTAAAGCAGTCTATGTCTCTATAGTAATATAAAGTAAAAAAGACAGGATATGGTGCAGATATAATGATTTATTCCCTAAACAGAGTCCGGCCTATAGAGGTCTCCTTTCATGTGGGAACTGTGATCTTTTGGAGACCTGGCCTAAAGCAGCAATTTCAGCATTATATGGTTAGCTGTGATTTTTCTTCTAATAATTCTCGACGTTAGCAAGGAAAATAACGAACATATTTTAAATTTTTTCAAAAAATGTACAAAATTTGCTATCAGTTAACCTTGGAATTTTCAATCCAACCATGTTTTCATAATCTATTATTAAAATTATAAATATTGACCACATTAGCTGTCGTACATTCGGTAAGTAAGTAATACCTTTATTTTACCACAAATAATAATTGTATTATTTAAAAGTGAAGTTCAAGAGAATTATAGTTCTGACTGTACAGTAAATTTGTAGAATATCGCAGATATAAGTTCTCTTATAAATAAGGTATTTTTTGCTGAGAAGGCACTGAACATATCACTTGCATCAATTGCAAAGCGAACGTCTTGGAACAAATAATGAATTTAAAACCAGTCTAGCTTGTTTTGGAGATCTGCAAATAGGGACTGTTGTTAATATAAACGAATAACAAACTTAGTTTAAAATTCTCCTGACACGCTTCTAAGCGGCAATCGCTTTTTACAGTTTTGACGAGTGTTTAGCATTTAGTTAGGGCCAGAAAATGATAAAACTACGATACGTTAGCAGTTTTGATTGTTGTAAAATATGACCGATATAAAAAAATACGAGTTGTTGTGATATACTTGTATTTATAACAAACATTTCTGAATGTTACAGATTAATGAACGCTTATACATGTAATCCATAGCGCGCCATCTCGGCTAATAACGTGGACAGTAACATAATCCGTATCGTACCAATCCATTACTGTAACACTGCACTAAAATCTTGGCATTGCATTACTTGGTATTGCTTGAACATTTTTGACGTTATCACCTAATTAGACATGCTTTTAAATGAATGAAAGAATTAAAATGATGGAACTATGAGCCAACTAAATTACGTTATTTTCTTTTAACGATTTGGACTGGCTTATTTCCAAGTTAATTTCAGCAAAGTATTGAATGGATGAATTTAATTCTATGAATTTTATGACTTCTAGTTCTTGCAATGTTTTGCTTTTAAAATAGAGAGTCGTAGAGAGTACTTGCTAGTAAAATATTTATTTGCGTTTTTCATGCAATAATATTTTAATACAATAATTTTTTATTTAAACTGAATCGCATGTATTTTGAAATTTGTGTAAGCAAATTTAACAACAAAACGTGTGTACTGATGATACTGTAACACATGCACTAAGAAAATAATACATGAACAGCGAAGGATTAAAATAGACATAACTCCCGATCTCGTAACTCACGTGCGAGTGCGAGGATGAGACATAACTAAGGATAAGACTTACAGACATAACTTTACAGTCTACGTCTGGTCAAAAGTAAGAGGTGTCTGGCCAAGGGTTTTGAAGTGTCAGATCAATCTAGCAGCTGAAGAAAATTGTTCTAATATTTATCCAATGTATAAGATTCAGCTTTTATGCTATAAAGTACAGTTTAATTAATAACATTTATAGGTGTGTGGGAAAGGGTTGCCATAATGTTAAGTGTCTGGCAATATATGACGTAATTTGTAATATTATTCTGAAGAAGATATAAAAAATTACGGTTTATTATTTAACGAAAATAATTTTGTATTTAATAAACCTTTGCGGACACTTATCTCCTAAAGTCACCATGTATCCTACTTTATACTAGATGATCATTATCACCTGTCTTGAGAGCTTTCACTGAGACATGTTCAGCCTTTATGAATAACGAAGGTCCGGAGTTCTTAGATTATACATATAGAATGAAATACATATATTTTTATAGTTTTTAAAATTTATTTTAACCGATATGTAATGTATGTTAATGTACCTTAACAAGGAAAGATGCAGGAGAAATATCGCTACACGTATCATGTAAACTTGACGATGGCCGCTTTGGATTTAGACTGCATGTGTGCTTGTGATTCAAACCATAAAATAAATTTGTACGCATTATATCAAATTAGGATTGTACATGAAACAAATTTTAATCAGGAGACTATGCTGCAAGTCGTAGACATTCAGACTTTCCTTTTACTTGTGATTCAAGCCTCCAAATACAGCCATTACACCAAATTAGGATAGGACATAAAAGAAAATTATGATCAGGAGACCATGCTGCAAGTCAATAGTATTTAGACTGTCTTTTAACTAGTGATTAAACTTTACAAATACATTTGCACGCATTACATCAAATTAGAATATGACATCTAACAAAATTGGAGCCAAGAAACCATGCTGCAAAGTCATGAGCCTTTTTAAGTTTGATACAAGACTTAAGATGCAGTTGTACGCATTATATCAAATTAAGATGGGGCATGAAGCAAAATAGTTATCAGGAGACCATGCTGCAAATCATGAGCATTTACATTGTGTTTGTGCATGGAAACGAGTTTATATTTAGGTTCAGTTTTACGTTTCTGAAAATCCAAACTAGAATTCGTGATAGGTTTCTATTCAAGAACATTATTAGTGTAGACCAAGACCTATGGTTGAATTACTAATTTTTATAAATAATTTCAAGGTTTCTAATTATATTCAAAAAATTAAAAAAAAAACAATAATCCCATAAAATTGTGTTAAATATTCAATGTTACATATACTCTCTTTGTGATTTCTGTTTCAGGGAAGCATCATTATCACATATTTTTATATCTTATTATAGGTAAGAGCTTACTTTAATACAATGAGTTCCTCGTTCCTACACCCCCAGTGTAAATAAATAATAAGACTGTAGCAAAATATATCTGTATTTTCATTGAGTAATAGTCTAAATAGCGGCATTTCTCTGTGAATTCCACTATCCTTTTCTTAATGGACCAATTTACTTGCAAATTTTTTCATGCCTGCGACAAGAACTTATTTACTTATCCAATAAATAACAAACAATTAGAACTTGTACTTTAAAATATGCTTTTACGTTTAAGAAAACATAAACACTCACCAACTAAAATTGATGTAATTATTTTATTTCTCAAAAGTTTAAACAAATATGGTATTATTTTTAGTTGTTCATCAAATTTGAAGTCAATAATTATTATAATATTTATATAATTATATAATTTGCGATATAATTATTCTTGAAATTTTAACGTGGGATTAACAATTTTTGGGATACAAAAGTTTAAAAATGATAAATGTCACCATTTTAAATGGTATTTAATTTTCTTCAATTTTACATTTAATTAGCTCAATATAACTGCCAATTTTCATGTTGTTTGCTCCAACTGGTTCTGAGATTCGATTTTAAAAATAAAAACCACATACGGACAGACAGACACTAAACGAAGTGAGATAGTAGGTATATTCACATGAACTTTTTTATTTTTGGGTCTACTATCACATCCTGAAGTTGTGCCAACCTCTCGCGAAACATCCTGTATATACAAGATAGGAGAAAGCCATACGCCTCGCGTATCAGGCTTGCCTGAGGCTGCTTGCAAAATTTTAAACCTAAAGTTCATTTCAAGTTCCAAATGTTCTGGAAACTGATAATTTAATACAAACATATAACAACATTTCTTATATGCATAGAGCTATATATAAAAGTTGTTGCATTCCCCCAGTTGATAAAATACAATTTGTGTTTCACAGCGGTATTCAATTAATAAAAGTTCCTGTGAGATTTGGAGACTTCTAGAACACATGAGTGCGCTGAGATCAAACCTTGTGACCGTCATCAACATTGTCCTTCCACTTTTTTTTCACGAATTGAAATGTCACTTCTTACATGATTGACTCAGTTTATTTAAAATTTTATTTAGTCTGCTATTTTTGATTTTGTGTGTGTGTGTGTGTGTGTGCGCGCGCGCGCGTGCGTGCGTGCGTGTGTGTGTGTGTGTGTGTGTGTGCGTGTGTAAATGAAAATCCATGCATACTTTAAATTCCAACGGTCTGTTCGATTTTTAGATATCCTTATTATATTTAACTAATAAAAGAGTAAAACCGTTGTATGAGGTACGAGAAACCATTATGATGTAAATGTGTTCCATTACATATTTACATTATGTTATGGATGGATTACGTCCTTTGAAAATTTTCTCCCGCTTCTCACCACAATTCATTACCGCAGATGAGTTTTAATCTTGAATATCCAATCAGCACCACACAAAAGCTCTTTGTGGAGCCTGTTAACTCTGCATACCTGATAACGCGTGGGTATTGTCAATCGTGTTACAATAGAGAAACTTATTATATCCTTTAGTGCGACCAGTCAAACCAGACCGTTACAGGTATAGCCTAATTTAAAACCAACGTTTTCATCGTTGTAAAAGTACGTGTTGACTAGCAATTACAAAGCGTGTTTATAATCAAGAAGAAACAAATGGTCCAATAACAATAACATTAACTAAAATTGTCATGCAGTAGCTGTTTATTGCCAATTTCTCCTTAGTATATTACACTTTCAAAGCACCAATAAACGTGCATTGTAAGCTTATCTGCTGGTTATAGTTACAATTTTCTTTATATTATGACCTTGGCTTATTGGCAAACACAACTAGTGGTTGGCAATTCTAAATTTTAACTTTTAAACTTGTAAACCCGAGAACTACATTTTACTACCCAACTACAATATTTAACATTTTATATGTATTCATGTATTTCAATTTCTTCAGTTTTCAGTAGTTGGCTATGTAACATTGATTTTATAAACATAACAATAACAAACTTTTTATTTATACTTAACTACAATAAGTCCAATGTCAATTGAATTCAAAATATTTTTCATTAACGTGTTTACTACTAATAATATCTTACTATTAAAAAATAAATTAAATTAAATTTATATTACTATAATCTTATTAATTTCAATATAATTTAAAATAACTATTTTTTAATTTATCAATTGTTTGTCTTAAATTTAGAATTTAGTTGTTCATATAATGTTATATACCATAAATTTATGCACTGTAAATTTCACTAGTATGCTCTAGAATACAAAATCTATATGAGGTTTCTTTTGAATGATTTGTCATTGGTTTCTTATTTAATATATTCTGGGATATAGTCTATGTTGCTACGATAAGAAAATTTTTTTATATCGTGTGCTGTGATTGTGGTAATTCTTTCTCTCAAATTACATGATTTTAATTTTTTTTCCAGTATTGTTTTTAAAATTCAGATATTATAATTATTTGAAAGTAGATTTACATCACTCTCAACTGGAGTTTTTAATTATTCATATTGAATTCATAATTCTACTAATATTGTTAGAAGTAAAAGGAAAATTTCATGTGTGGTTATTATATCAATGTGTGATTCTTGAAAGATAAATTTAAGAAGTAAAATAACTTTAATATTCAATTTATAAATCAATTCGGTACAATAACTGCATATAACGATGCGCAGCGTACCCTTATCCATAGACCAAAATGTCAGCTCTAACTAAAATGTAGAATCCCTTTAAATGTAGGTTCTTATTCTATAAAACTAACCTCAGGCCGTAGATATAATAATAACCAAAACAATCAACGATGTAGGTAACTACGGAAACCATTCCATCACTCCTGCAGTAACATCGCTTTGATGTTGATTGTGTTGGTATTAGTCGGGTAACTGTACACGAACAATGATTGTGTGCTTTGCGGTCAGCTGTGCTACCCAAATTACTTACAAGCTTCCATTTGAGTTTACTGTAACTAGCTAATGCCTAATAATTCTTTCACTATATGGATTTTCAGACCTTGGTAGTGATATGCCATTTAAAGCAGTCCATGTTTCTATAGTAATGTGAAATGAAAAAGACCTATATGGTACAGGTATAACGTTTTATTCCCGAATCATATTCCAGCTTAAAGAGCTCTCCATTTCTGTGGGAACTGTGATATTTTGGAGAACTGGACTGGAGCAGCAATGCAAGATCCTTCTAAATGTGTAATACTCTGAAGACGTCCAGGTGCCATTTTTCTTGGAAATTTTTTTGAGTCTGTCCTGGAAATGCAGAACAGGATATGCAGAGATGGAGTTACTCTCAATGAACATGATTGATTTTGGTAAAGCTAAGACTGCACTTTACTACTCATGTTACGATTTCAGTGACAACCTTGATGGAACTTGGTATGTGGTTTATCCAGGACCATGCCAAAAGGATAAAAAGTAAAATAAATATGTCTTATTTTACCAAGCGAAGTTAGGGCTAAGCAGCCCTCTCTAACACAACCTGGGGGCCAACGGCTTAAAGGTGACTTCCGAACCACCACCAATGGCCAGACAAGGACAGGATCGCTCAGCTGTCACCTATCCAAGCAGCAGCCACGCTCGCCGTTGCTTGATCCCCGCTTGTACACTCTACCCTGTGACAAAGGATAAGCTCCGGAGAAGGATGCCGGTGTGTGCTAATAATGGTTTTGACGTATTTGATACTAGCTAATATGAACAAACTTGGTGTCTTCAGATTCTTCAGGAAAATGCCTTCAGAAATGGACTAAAGTAGAGTAAACCTTATTTAAAAAGAATTGGATGCTCACTCACTGAGAAAAGTGCATCAACTCAGATTTCCAAGCCGAAGTCAGATGGTCGGCAGAGCCAGGCATTGCACATAGAGTATTAAAATATACTCGTATGTACTCGTATAGTACCATTTTCTTATAAAATAACATGTAAAGTAAAATACCCATTTCCCAATAGATAAATCTTCTGACGGTGTATTGTGGAGGCAATGATACACCATACGAGACCCACAGAGGCTATGGAACCATGGAGTATTTAAATAACCACAACAGCTAATTCAGTCAGTATTGGTGAATATACAGCTCCCTGTTATCTGAGAGTGACCTGAGAAGATGGCTTATTGTAAAGTAAAAGCCCCGTTTCACAACAGATAAACCACCTGACCGCATATTGTGGAAGCAACGGTACACCGAGCGGTAACCGCGGTTGCTGTGGAACCACGATACCGTCAACTAACCGCTCAGCTGAATCAGTCAATATTGTCTGATGTACAGACCTTTGTTAACTGTCGGTTCCTCACGTTATTTATTCTACCTACTTTTATTTACTCCAACACATCGTCTATTTAATGGCTGTGTTAGAGGAGCCTATCGCTCAGAAGACGTACGTAGTTTCTCTCGTTTTTCTGTTTGAACGATATCACGAGAACAAATTTGACTGATAGAGGTAAAATGTTTCATATTCTGCTTTAAGTGAGAGAAATGACACAATTTCCTTTTGCTTCTTTGTTTGTAATTCTCTTTTTTGTCTTCTGCAGGAACTCACCGGAACAAATTGAAATCTATAATTTAATTTTTTTTATTATCATTCATTTCTATGTTGACAAAAGAGTGTTTCTTGATGGTGCTTGTCTGTCTATGGGATTTTGCTGAGCGTTAGTGAAGGTACGGTAGTTAGCTGCCGGTCGCGTATCTGAGCCCCTTTTTTTAATGATGTGACTAAGGTTTAAAACCACATTATAAATAGAATTCATCTTAAATCCATTAGTTTTACACCATAAAGACTTAAACACACCAAATTGTCTCACTGTTAATGAATGTTTTAAATTATGGTTATCACTTGTACTGTTAGTTTACAATTTATATTTAATATAGAATTTGTATGGAAATCCATACTGAATATATATGATAAACATTTAGTATTTACATATAATACACATATAAGCACACATTTTATTATTACTGAGGCACTCAAATTTAAATTTTTATAGTTAAAAAAATCATTAGGGCAAATCTTTTTTTCTGAGGATTTACTAAACAGTTATTTAAATCTACTACATAAAACTTCACTTTAAATTTTTTTTTAATAATAAACGCTACAGAAGATTGTCTGGCCTGTTTTATTACAAAGTAAAAAATCATTTAAATTCTAGGTATGAGTCTTGTTTATAATTTCGTATATAAACGATAATAGTATACCAAAAAGCATTCTGTTCTACGAATTAGTGTAACGACATTTGGTATAGAATTTTATTAATGTAAGGCAGATAAGCATACGTTTGGCGTAACTACTATACAATATCTGTCTAGCTATAATACATCATGTTAATGTATGAAACTTCAATTATGTATGTGCGAACAAATTGTATCCCCTATCATTTAAGGGGCTGAAAAAAATGTCATTTCTGTTTTTTTTATCTGTCTGTCTGTCCATGCGATATCGTAGAAACGAACTGTTTTGAAATTGTGCTTGAAGCTTCATTTCTATATGAGGAACACTGAGTTCAATGATGGTGTATAACACCCTAAGAGAATAGGCTGAGCGTTAGCAAATATCTTTACATTGGTCTTATAAATTCCAAGGAGGGCAACAAGAAAATAGAGAATAAATAAATGTTTTAAAAACTCAGTACATCCATAAGTGAGTCTAACATGTGATGGTTTTGTAACCTAACTTTCCCAAAACATACAACATAATTGCATGGTGTCATGGTGAGTAGACTTTTATTATTTAAAAACTTATATGATACCCTGTTTATTCTTAAAAAGGTTAGCCAGGGGATGTAAACATTTCTGTTTCCGTATTCTTATCTGTCGTTCTATTTCTCAATAATGAAATAATTTATAGACTTTAGTTTGCAGCCAACCTCAGCGAAACCAGTATCGCGACACGTGGTGTGGCGTACTCTTATTATTTAATTGACAGATGGTAAATTTATAAATAAGTGTCATGTACTGAAAATTCAAAAATTAGAAAATATTATTGAATTTAATAATTCTTATTATTTATTACAGAAAATAGACTTAATGTTCATTACGGAACAACAATACTTATGACGTTATAGTATATTTATTGAACCTGGATAATTGAAATTGTTCTCTCTTCTAGACGTTTATAATTAAAGTACCACAGTGTATGTAACATACGTGTCAAGGTTCGGTGTTGTATAATTACGTTTCCATTCTAGTTTTTGAAGCAAATTAATTCATGAAATAAATTCAGAATGTCGAGGGAATAGTACAACATAGCAAAGTTACTAATAATCCACAGGCATCGATTTCAGAGTATGACAAGCTTGTATATCGTGTAATGTTATAATAACAAAAGAGATGCGATATTGGGAGCCAAAGACGGTTTCAATATCGTATATTGTGGTAACCGATATTGTTGTGTCACTGTTGTTTGATGTAGAGCCTATATCATTCGTGGACTGACGGAAACAAAGCTCTGACAACTTTTCATATTCGTAGGAACAAGTTGTGTTTGTCATGTCAGCAGGTGACTGTTTGTCAAACGTTTTGTAGCAAAAGTTCGTATATACTCTGGTCTTGGTCGTCAAGTTATATTTATTATCAACGTTTTTTGTTTGCACAATAACGGCTTGCCAAATAATGAAAGTTACATATAAAAGAGTATCTCAATTTTTGTTTAAATTTCAAAGATATTTTTTGTTTTAAATTTGTTTTTGGTGATGGAAGAAATGTGAAAGAAAACTGAATTTTTTCCGGACATTTGCCATTGTTCAGTGATGTGAAAAATCAGTAACACTACGTTTCTAGATCTTTAATAAGATCTCTTTCTCAGGTGAACTACTAACCTAACAAATAAATACAATCTAAGTTAAAATTTGAACAAATCATACCAGACCTATTGTGACCTGTGTTCTGTAGTTCAGTTTTAATAATTAGTGTAGTGTTTTCTTTTAATTATGTGCATGTTTTAGAGTTAGTGTGCACAATATGGTTGTTGTGATTCCAGAATTATGCGTGTCACAACGGTCTGGTATGTTTTTATTTTAACCTAAACCATAAGCCAACTACAAAATCGAAAAAATTAATAAGAACTTTTGAGTCTATCCACTGTAATGGATAATTATAATTACCATTTTTTATTTGTATTAAGCTATAACCACATATAAGATGAACTATTAAAACATTAAGAAAATATATTTTACAATAATTTATTAAAAAATTAAATAATATTTTAACAAAAATGAAGGTCAATGTTTTGGTTTTTATGCCTCATGGAAAATAAGAGATCAAGGTTTGGATAATTTCGCATCCAGCTTATAATATTTAAACAAATTTTCTTTTAAATTAAAAAAGATTATTACCACTTACGCCACTTACGCAACTTTAATTTAAAAATTAAATTTCGACGTTGTGGTTCGTCTTTAACCAAACGTCACAAAATAAACTATATACCAAAATATTGATTAAAGAAAATGTTGGGTCTCTATGGCGTATACCTGTAACGTTACTGTGAGTTTTACAGATTTTTACAAAACTCATGAACTGCCTATAAGGGTCTATATTAAAAGTTAAGGGATTACTAAAATTATATAAACAGTGAATACTATTTTAATAAAAAAAATTATTCCTTGATGATAATGATGAATATTTTCTAGTTTTCATATATTAAATATTTATTACTTAATAGTAAGAAAACATTCTCGCTATGAGCTTGATAAGAAATGTAATCAAAACTTTGAGAAAATTAACCACTCCTCTCTCTGACGCAGCATATTGGAAGATATCAGGAACGCTATCAAACCATCAGCTGTTGGAGCGATCATAACCCTGACACGTGACTCTTGTATCACAACATGGCGCCGGCTCCGAACTATGGTTTATAGAGATAATTAATAGTACGTCTTTGTAGATATTCGTAACACACATGTAGCTTTATGTTCCTCTCCCTGTGGCAGCATATTGGAAGGTATCAGGAACGCTATCAAACCATCAGCTGTTGGAGCGATCATAACCCTGACACGTGACTCTTGTATCACAACATGGCGCCGGCTCCGAACTATGGTTTATAGAGATAATTAATAGTACGTCTTTGTAGATATTCGTAACACACATGTAGCTTTA
Source organism: Homalodisca vitripennis (assembly GCF_021130785.1). Lineage (NCBI taxonomy): Eukaryota > Metazoa > Arthropoda > Insecta > Hemiptera > Cicadellidae > Homalodisca > Homalodisca vitripennis. Next base: position 192,551,919 of record NC_060210.1, on the reverse strand, counting down.
TGTTCCTCTCCCTGTGGCAGCATATTGGAAGGTATCAGGAACGCTATCAAACCATCAGCTTTTGGAGCGATCATAACCCTGACACGTGACTCTTGTATCACAACAAAATAAAAAAATCTTACCAAAGCGGGTTATCTTTGGTAAGATTTGTTTATCTTAACAAATTTTTGTTGTTTATCTTCGTAAGCGGAGAATAACTTACCAAAGCGCTTTTGTTTATTTTAACCTAGTTTGTAATTATGTATTAGCTTAGTTATGTATTAGCAACCTGAAGAAGAGATCAGATTGCAGATCTCGAAACGTAGTGTTACTGATTTCTTGTTTCACTGAAGGATGGTAAATGTCCGGAAAATCCTGTTTCCTTCACAAGTTATTCAAATTAACAAATGTACGAAAACGTATTAAAACAATTATTACTATGGAAAATACTGCATTCACATATGTAAATGTTATAAGTTTGGAATAAGTAACATTGATTAGCCAAGCATAAATAAAGTAGATAATAACACTTAAGCGTATATATGAAAAGAGAATGATACTTAGATAGTGGTGGATCCCCATAAAAATATTTTGTTTGCAAATGCTATTTTTAAAAGCAAGAACGGTCCAAAGGAGAAGAAATCTTTATAAAAGTCTCTCACATTGGCTATAAAGTTTCCAAACTTTGCGTTACCGAGATAACGTTGTTAGTTTAAATGTAGCTTTGTCATATACGAAGAAATTAAATAAAGAAAATTATGTTAACGATGTAACGAAACGGAACATAAAAACTTGATCCAAGCTCACATCAGAGGACCCTAAGCAAGAACGGTGAGATAAAGACAAAGCTAGTGTCAAAGCCAGAAAGCTTCAGCAACGTCAACAAAACACTAGTTAATGATCTTGCCGATCTCAGTTGTAGCTCAGTAAAATAAGGCAAAATAAGGATGCAACCTCGGAATGAAAGATAATAAGCTAAAAATTTGCATAGGTATTTATTTTGATGGTATAAAACTTACCTCAAAAGTCTCATATAATCACGTGTACGCGTCTTTAGATATTTAAGGTCAAAGTTCACGAAAATCAGTTTTTTGCAAATATCTCGTTTCCCTTACGCTAAATGACTTTGAAGGTGGTTAGAGAAATTGTAGAACGGAAAATTTTCTTCAACTTTTGTCTGAAGTAATTTTATGTACGTTCAACCCTTTTTTAGATACAGCGCAAAGAGTAGGGGACCGCTTACCTGTATATACGATAATGCGATGTCAGCCAGTAGAATACAATAAATAAATGAGTTATATTGTTAACTATTCACTTACTATTATTATTATTATTACTTAATACTATTATTATTGTTATCATTATTATCATTATTATTAAATTTTTATTATTATTTATTATTTAATATACCATATTTATAGATATTAATTATAAATGATATATTCTCTAAAGAATACTTATTTTATTTTTACCAAACACACAATATTAAAAGAAATATTTCAAATGAAATTTAATTTATATTTATTTATTGATCCAATAATCAATTTATTAAAATTACAAACATAAAATATTTCTTTTCATTATTAATGATTAATGTTTTTGTTTTAATTTTCTTCTTGTTCATCGTCTTCTTCTTATTCTTCTTCTTCTTTTTCTTCTTCATCTGGCTGTTCAATATCGGATTCATTATCATTATTCTCGTTTACTAAAGTATCAGAATAGAAAGATTCAAGAATGTCATCACTTTCTTCATTGAAACCATCTGAAGTTGATGAAGCGTTGAGGCATGATTGTCCATTACACTGCCCACAAATTAAAGTGCATCGCAATCCTGATTTTCTGCATGCGTAATTAGAACCACAACCTTTCTTGCAATTGCAAAATATTGTATTCAGCAGTTCTTCTGGTGCTGGTGGTAATAATGTTGTTATTGGTTCCAGGAGTTCATTTTGCACTACCCAGCCGAATTCCTGGGGTTCTAAATCACTTCCCAACCAAATTTGAGTCTGATAATAGACACGAAGGATATGCTGACGAGCTGCTGTACTTGAAGGAGGAATACTTGATAACTGCACTGGTTTGTTGAGTCTTGTTGATTTGATGAACTGGGTGTATCGAAAAGACTTCTGATTTCGGAGCATTATACGTTGCTAAGAAAATACATACTCCATTTTCAAATAATTCTTGTACAGAGCAGTTTTTTCTGTTTAAATAATTGACCTGATTGATTTAAATCGTGATTTTTTTCAAACATTTTAATAAACGATATTTTACCTTTTTTATAAAGCCCAGAAGTCGTATCACATCCACTAAACGCGTGTAAAAATAATATGTGTTTCTTAGAATGAGGGTATTTATCGAAACTTTTCGATGAATTCAGTTTTGTCTCCACATTACCCTTACCCATTTCTTTGACAAAAATTTCTTGTTGATGTGATTGAGCACGTCCTACCAAGATAACTAGCAAATCAATATCTTCTCTTACAATGACAAAAGTTTTTTTTTTAAGTTTAGACTCCTTCATCTCTGGCTTGTTTTGTAGTGATATTAACAGTTTTTAATTTGTTGATAAGCATGTCTATAAATATTTTTTATTAGATGAATGCGATAAAAATTTTTCTTGGCTGATTGGCACCTCCATTGTTTCATCAAAGCGGAGTTCGTAAGATTTTGAAACACCAGCAGTTCTTTTTAATTGTTCCATTGCTTTAATGTCCTTAGTGTAGTCTGAGTAACCATCAATAATACAACAACGATACTTGACCCATAATTCGTTTGTAAATATTTGAAGTATTTATTCAAAATATCAGAGATAGTATCATCTTTATTCCATACAACGCGATGCAAGAGAAATCCACCATCGACTATATATGTTGTAGTGGTTCGTCTAGGTATATTAAATAATAAATAATAATAAAAATTTAATAATAATGATAATAATGATAACAATAATAATAGTATTAAGTAATAATAATAATAGTAAGTGAGTAATTAACAATATAACTCATTTATTTCTTGTATTCTACTGGCTGACCTCACATTATAGTATATACTGGTAAGCGGTCCCCTACTCTTTGCGCTGTATCTAAAAAAGGGTTAAACGTACATAAAATTACTACAGACAAATGTTGAAGAAAATTTTCCGTTCTACAATTTCTCTAACCACCTTCAAAGTCATTTAGCGTAAGGGAAACGAGATATTTGCAAAAAACTGATTTTCGTGAACTTTGACCTTAAATATCTAAAGACGCGTACACGTGATTATATGAGACTTTTGAGGTAAGTTTTATACCACAAAAATAAAGACGTATGCAAATTTTTAGCTTATTATCTTTCATTCCGAGGTTGCATCCTTATTTTACTGGACTATTGCCCGGACTGATGAAAAAGAGCTTCATCACAGAGCAGCGTAAGTTAGCACAGTTCATCTATCTTCAACAGGATCTGTTGTATTAGTTAAAGTAAATAAGTCATTACAAAATTCGAGTCTTTTGATGTAATCAATAATTGACAACTGTGTTGCAGATCCCAGCAACATGTTCATGCATCATGTAATGAAAATTATTATAGAAGTTCTAATCACTAATCCACGTAATAAACGAAAAAATATATATCGAATGTATTTAAATTGTCTCTGCTAGGTGATAGAAATTTAGGCATTGATAGGCTTATCTATCATCCGTGGGTCCAGGGTTCAATTTTCGATTCAGGCACTGTATTGTCTGATGCTGATAGAAAAAACTGTAACCACTAACTGTAACTGTGGTTGTTATATTTGTACCAATTTTGTTTTGTAACAATGTAATTGTTTACAGCGCCTGATAAAATGTAATAAACTGTTTTTATACATCATATATGCATATATTTATCACTTTTTAAGTATTATAACATAATTAATATAAGCTAAAATTGTAAATTATATATTCCTGAAGATTTTGTACAAAATCTAATCGTTAAGAAAACGTTAAAGAAAAGCAAATGTTGACTTCAAGATATGAACACAAATTGTTTTTGTAAACTCTTTTATTCAATTTTTTGTGGTTTGCTAATTTGCTGCTTTGTAAAAAAATCTACACAAAATTATACAAAAATTCCTTCAAAGTTAGGTGGAGGTACGCAGAGAAATTCGCTCCGCTCGGCTTGGAGAGTACAAACCAGTCCATACATCTCACAGCATTGGTCGTCCGAGGTCTTGTTACACTAAACAAGTAATGATGTTAGAATTTTACACTTTTATAACAAACTACGTGTTTTATTACAAACATAACAGTGAGCCAAAGTCTTATTCTGTATTTAAAAAAATTGTAGAATAGTACTAAAATTTATATATCTTTAATAATTATCTTTAAACTGCCCGAGGATGAAAAAGGAACTGTCCACAACTTCTTAAATATTCTAAAAGGTTCCACGTTTGGTCTATATTTTTAAATAGTTGAAACACAAAAAGAACGTTGTACAGGGAAAAACGACCACCAAAAAGAAACTTTCTATGGATACTTACTGTTTTTCGTATTCAAACTATACAAGACGTGTAAAGCTTTTTTATATTAACGTCTTCATAACACACACTCAAATGTGCACACATAAATTATGGAATATTGGTGGTTTTAGCTTTTGAGGATATGGATATACTAATTTAAAATGCTTACCATCCTGAGCGCAATTGCAATAAACAAATTAATGTAAAAAATACCAATACATTGATTAGTAAGCGTGATGCATTTTCGGATTTAAAATTCATAAGCTGTTACAACTACTACAGTTTTGTTAAAAATCCCAGGATATTTTAGTGATAGCATTGTTTCCTAACGCAATTAAATCCTTAAAGTGTATCGTCCTCGTTGTGGGAGCCATTTTCAGTAGAAATACTTCATCAAACGGAAACTGCCAATAATAGTTATCTGGCTGTGCAGTTGAGTTACGGGAAAGGGGCGGGGCTGTATTAGGATTGGCTTCAGCTTCCCAACCAATCACAACCAAGCACTAATCAACGTATGAAAACTTTTTCATTGATTATTGCAAATGGGGCAGTATGACGGGTAGAGCGGTTATATCAAGACATTCGAATCAATGAAATTCAAGCTGCTGCTTGGATTGTTGACCGTCTGCCCGGCCTTTGGTGGTGGCTCGGAAATCACCTTTAATGAAAATCTGACGCTCGGGGCAACTGGCAACTCTTGACTAATGAAACTTCTTTATGCAAGATACTGCCGCCCTCAGTACTCAATCATGTATTGCGTCGCATATATGTTTTGCTGTTCGTGTTGCATTTAGTTTTGCCTTTTTAACTAAACATATGTATGGGCATGAACACTTAAATTAATAAAATTCACAGAACCCGTTTTTTTTTTTAAATCTGGTCTGTAGTGTTGGGAATTTTGCTGTTACCCAATACGACTATGATATAAAACCTTGTTTGGTATCAATTTACGAAATGATCAATATTTCAGTATTCAATATTAAGTATCAAATATGTGACAGATTAATCTATATTTTGAAGTCTGGGTGTCTCTGATATCGAAACAGTATAAAGAGTTCAATTTGAGCTCCTTCTTTTTTATCTCTGCGGACGAACATGACCTCGGATTCTAGGAGTCAAGTCTGTGACAGCATCAATTCTAGACGCTGCACTGAGAGGAATGTGAACTGGAGCTAAACAATATTCACTAAGACTGTTTCCGATTATTTTTTAAACTAAGAGGAGGAAGAGAGTTCATCTCCACAAGTGTATCTACTAGGTGTACATGAAATAAGGCCTTATATGTAGAACTTACTGCTTCATAGTAGTGTTTACATTGTGCTGCTTTGATACACGAGTGAGATAGTATAGTTAGTATTGCAACGTGAACTGAAATATGCAATATTAAGTTTACTTTCATGAGAAATATTAAAACTGATTTATAAACGTTTAATATATTTGTAGATATATTTGTTTTAGTTAATTTACGGTATTATTCACTTTAAAACTGTTAACGCTCAAAACTATTATTCAATCTGTTATAAACCAAATACAACGAAGAAATATAGGAGGTCTATGCAAAACAACTACTTTGCCTCATGTAAGTTGATACGCTTTTAAGATTATGACTAGGTTTTTAGGCTCGACCTGACTTCCAACTGTGTACAGATCATTGCGTTCGTCGTATTTGTTTTTGTTTCTTTAGTTATAGTGTTACATCAGAGCAGCGTAGTAACCCTACTTATATATTTGTATTTTAGTGTATGTCCTATTTATTTAGATAACTACATTTGGCTACAATAGTATTTGCTGAATTAGTTAAAAACCTACTATTTTATTTATATATCACAATAAGAAACTAAAAATGGGTCATATAAATTTTTTTTCAAATATAACTAACAACTTATTGAAAAACAGTTTTATGTGTGAGACGTTACTCCAATAAAGTAAGCCACTTGGGAAATATGATCTCACAATAATATAAAACGTTACAAAATAAAATTCCTCTAGACTGTAAAGATATAATTTAACTAATATGGGCCGTGTTAAATTTATATAAAGATCAATTAATGAATATACTCGGTTTGTAGTCTATAGTATAATAGAGTAGCGTATTTAATACTTTTAACAAAAATTCTCAAATATAACGTAACAGGCATCGCTGAGGTTGCATGCAAACTTTCAAGTATAATTCACGGCATTCTTATAGTCAGGCTACATGTGTTCTTGTGACATGTTAAATGCCATATGATTGTAATCAGTCTTTTACAAATTACTTTATACTGCAATTTTCTGATTGCCATTTAAAGATCAATTTAACCATTTTTACTAACGTTTTAAACGTTCGAACTTGATGCTGTTTATATGTAGAATTAATCATTATGCAGAATTTGAAGTATATAGGTTATTTCATTCTTAAATTATCACGTGGACAGGCAAACAGATATAAAAATTTTCCTGCCCTCGCGTGCAGATATTGCACATATTTAACTAACAGGCTCAAGAAAGATAGGTAGTGGATGAGTTAGGAACAACTTTTGACTATTGGCTTTGCTAACACTCAGCTAATAATGTGAAAAATAAAGTTCTGTAAAAATTATCTTGGTAACTAAAGAGTAATACATTGAATTACATAGTTTTAACAAAACCAAATATTGAATAGAACTAGAGCGCCAGTATGAAAGACTGAACTGAATTAGATTACACGATGTTATGAATTCACTAGAAATGAGCAAGTTCATATCCAATTAATGATTCTTAGATATTTAATAATTGAGATACAACAGCTGTTACGGGTATGTTCACAATTGAGCTTGCACACGTTAACAGTTAGACTAATTGGAAACCCTTCGTGACATTAATCACCAATCAGTGTCTTGTAATTAAAGAGAGCACACAGAATCCGGCTCTACCCCGACTGTTTGTTATCTGCCAGCTGTCGACAAGGTTTCTCGATTTTGCCCTCAGTCATAATAACTGTAGGTTTCATATTTTGACATCACTTCACTTTACTAGTTAGTTATTTTATATCCTCACCAACACGTTCACTTTGTTTTGAATAATTACCGTTCTAAGCCAGATTATCTCTGCTTATGTGTTTGTGATTCAGGTTGAATCAGGCAGGGTACGATAAGCGGACCCGGTTATTTATATCGAAATTGGCAACCGATATTACTTAATCATAACTATCGATATAATCAACCGATATTAATTAATGATTTTGAACAATTAACCTATATCAACAGCTGTAAACACTTTCAAATAATACACGTAAGGTAATATTTCAATTTTTGAAACATGATAGGACGTTTTTGTGGCTTCAACATGTTGGAATTGTACCGAAAAACCCATTATGTGATATTCGTGTGGAAAAAACCGGAATTGTGAGAGGAACAAATATGGTCGTCTTCAGGTTTCGTAATTTTGATGACTGCAAACTTAAATTCATATTTTAATTTAAAACATATGATTTTTATTGAGGACTATAGATACCATTATATCGATTGATAGTCTAGGATTTGATATGCAAATATTAGGTATCGATATTACACTCTTCGATATCAAAAACCGGGTCCACTTATCGTACCCTACCCGTCGAATCTTGTAGATGTTCAACTAATAGGGTAGAAAGTAGGTAATGGATCAAGTCAGTAAAACCCTTTTATTGGCTGAGCGTTAGTAAAATGTTTTATATTGGTTCCATAGATAAGTATGACAGCAAAGAGAAAATCACGGAATAAATCACTTTGGAAACAAACTGTAGTCATATGACTCGTAACATGAGGAACACAGTTGAAACTTTGCGTGCCACCTCAGCGAAGCCTGAAATGCGGAACGTGTAAGGCGCACTCCTACTTTGCAATGAGTAGTATGCTGTTATTAAACAGTACACTAGAAATTACTTTAACTTTGCGTGCGCGTGTTTAAATGTGTACCTATCTGACTAGCGTTCATGCTAGAGCCAAGAAAATAATCTAATTTCTATTGAATTTACATGCATTTAGACTAATCTGTTGGAAGTTGTTAACTTATTAAAATGTTTTAACAATTCCAGAAAGAAGTACTTTCCACTTTTCAAAACAACTAATGAGTTGTGATGTATTTTATGAGTAATCCTAATAAATTTAAATTTGCTATCATAATTCATTGAATCAAATGTTTTACTCTGATTACAAAAAGAAGCATTAATTTCTTGATCCACTATCTATTTTATAATACTTAAAAAAAATTAAGTAATGGTGTAAATACGAGTATACTTAGAGATGTAACATGTAAATTTAAAAAATGTTTTATATTTTCAAAATTCTTTGTTATTCATGTTTAGAGATTTGTTTAATGCTACAAACTTTAATGTTAATTATGAAACTATTAATGCACTATATAACACTTAAAGGGATAATAACAAAAATATACATAAATTGTACGAAAATTATAGGCCTATAAATATCATTTACGTATCATTTAAATAACGGTTTGCTTGAAACCCCATTCAACTCTAAATACTTGGTCGGGTTTAACTTAGAGTGTTGCCGACGTTTTTCCAATCCCATATGCGCCTTTTAACATTTTGCTGTTTAAATGTAACATATTGGGGTCTAAGAGATGACGTTGTCGGCGAATACATAATTTTATTTCCAGTGTGACTTATGAGGTAGGGCTGGTGGTAAGGCCAATCTATTCCCTCTCAGAGCTGACTAGTTGATGTCACCTGTGCAGCACCAATAACCCAGATACATGGAGTTCGTGGTGTAGCCAGAATAACCACAAACCACTAAACCACATTTGGAATTGTGGATATGACCTTGTTGGCATTTTTCTAACTCCTCGCCTCCTTGGAGCGGCCTAGTTGATGTTGCCTGTGATCTATAAAACTGAAAATGAAGTGACGGCGTTGGCAGCTTCTTTAGCCCTCACCTCTATGGAGATGACTAGCTAATGTTGATTGTGATCTAAATTATCGCTTGAATGTTAGTAATTCAGTTAGAGAAATGATGAGAATAATACAATATTCATTGAACCAATTCATTGAACCAATTCATTGAGAATAATACAATATCATTAAAGTATGTGTATGTATTATTGCACCTGTAGCTATCCCGGTACTTATTTCACGATTAATGTTCCACTTCTTTAATGTATAAATTAAATATACGCGTTATTTGGAGTATTAGAGCTTTAATTATGTTAAATACCCAGTTGCTAAGCCTGGCATTTTTCAGGTTAGATACGTATCTTGAATTTAGTTTAATTTAATGTGTTCTAGAAATATCCCTCCATCTCTGCCAAATTACATTTCTCTTCAAGATATCTTTACATTGTGTCTCTTTTTGTACTAAGAAATGCCAATTCGCAGGCCTCAGGCCTCTATGTTAATTGCTAAAAATTGTAGAAAATTTTATTTAATTTTTTAAATTACTAAATAGCATATTCATTTTATTTTATTTCGTTAATTTTATATTTTTAAAGTTCTGAAACATTGATATTTGTAAAATATAATGATACTTAAAAAAATACAGGTATATATTTATTTAATAGGCATGATCAAGTGTTTAAATGGCATTTTATTCCCCAAAGGTCCATATATCCAGTTTCACATCACAGTCGGCAGCCAATACAAGCCCAATATCCTGCAAATGTTGGCAAAGTTACGCTCGAGAGCGTTGTACAACTCCAATATACCTGCCAATATGAGTTGGCTGTCAACGTTCTTTAACATGCGGCATCTGGTAGTAGAATGGGCTAGAGGGAATTTCACAAAATTACTTGTCAAAACATTTTATTTGTCTTAAAAATAAGATATTTGTCAGAAATTAAATTAAAGTTGCAACAGAATTTAATTTAAATATATTGTTTATTGACATATATTTATAATTTAGATGAAGTAATAATATGTTTCAATAATCTACGAGACATCTTAACTTTATGTGAGTACACTGCCCACAATCTTAAAAATAAAACTTAATCGTAAAATAAATAGTAAATATGCAACAATCTAGGGAACGTCTGGATCTATTAGGCTAATCCTTTTTGTAAAATATTCCTTGAAATCCTAATGAAGGTTTATATATTTATATTAAGGAGAGGCCGATCCCTGTTCAAGGCTGTTCTGTCCGTCCTCATAAGTCACTGACCTGTGCGAGGATCTTATTAAACAGAATAAAGGGGATTGTCGTTTCTGTCCTAGGTCGATGGTACTGATAAAAAGTTCTTCGGTCACAGACAGGATTTGAACCTATATCTAACTCAGTCCCAAAGTCCAACGTCTTAGACCGCTCGGCAACCGGCATCTCCAAAGAAAAATATTAGAAAGTTACCTGGAATGTTTTGGAGTTCTTAAAATGTTTTACTTATTTTTCATAATCCAAATTTAACTGACACTTAACAGCTGTTGATTCTGTCTGCAGAAGTTCGAAAATTAGCTGAAACACGTGTTTACATTTACATTTTATAAAATTTTAATTAAGTATACAGTGCTTGATCAGTAGTGTAATGTTGATAGCAAAATACAAAGTCAATATCTAAATGTCAATCTAGATTGCAACATTGAAGAATTTAAAAAAATCTAATGCATTGCAAATATTATCTACTCACTGTACCCAACCTGAATGAGCAAAGCTGTGAGTGTTTTTTACATACAGTACTCCAAACCGGTGGGCTTCATTGGTATTGTGATATAGCATTTTAAAAGTTGCATAAGAAAAAACAGATAAATGAAACCTAACATGCCTCAAGTAACCATTCATTCTTTCCCAAACTACAGTCTAAAAATAAATAATCATAAACCATGGAAAACCTTATAAATGATTATTTTGGATGAACTTAATAAGCATATCCCGCCTATACCGGAAATAGATCGTAATAGTCATATGTACGTGTGTAAATTTTCTTCATCGAGACAAGCCAAAATCAAGTATAACACATAAAATGCGTAGTCACATACGTATATAGTTGTTTGATCATGGCAATGAGGCATAATCAACTGTGGCACCGTAAGTAATTTTATACCTTTGGAAGTAGATACCTTTCAACCGAAGAAGGCTTCTCAAGTCTACGTAGGTAAATATTTTTTCTTCGACAGGACAATGAGGCAAACTCCACTACTATGGCTCTTAAAATATCCTAGACCGGAAGTACAAGGTAAAAGCTAAAATAAACGCGTCACCGAATTAGCATTCCGACCCATGTATTTGTATTTTTGATCGGACCACATATGATATTTTTGACACAGTCGGTCATTTTAAACTAACTATGAATATGTATTTGGTTGTTTTATTGATCAAAACTGTACTAATATACATTGGCATAAATGTTATTTCTAATCCGTGCACTTTTTCTGTATCGGTAAAAAAAGAAGTAACAGAGCAATTAATTGTTCTAAGTCTCAAGCAAGTATATAATTTCTACGCGTGGTAGGGTCAATAAGCTATACATATATTGATGGACTAAGTGTATAAATACGTACCTAGCCTATCGAAGCTGATCCAAGCTACATAATCATTCTCAATCATCTCGAAAGTTTTAAACAAAGGTAATTTATACAATGGTAAGGTATACAACTGTAAGTTATACGACGGTAAGTTATACAACGGTAAAGTATACAACTGTAAGTTATACGACGGTAAGTTATACAATGGTAAGTTATACAATGGTAAAGTATACAACTGTAAGTTATACGACGGTAAGTTATACAACGGTAAGGTATACAACGACAAGGTATACAACGGCAAGGTATACAACTGTAAGTTATACGACGGTAAAGTATATATCGGTAAGTTATACAATGGTAAAGTATACAACTGTAAGTTATACGACGGTAAGTTATACAACGGTAAGGTATACAACGACAAGGTATACAACGGCAAGGTATACAACTGTAAGTTATACGACGGTAAAGTATATATCGGTAAGTTATACAATGGTAAAGTATAGAACTGTAAGTTATACTACGGTAAGGTATACAACGGTAAGTTATTCAATGGTAAAGTATACAACTGTAAGTTATATATTATTAAGGTTACAACGGTAAGTTATTCACGGTTAATCAGAGGGTACATTGGAGATGACTTTAAAACTGTTAAACCAATTCCTTAATTGGTATAGAATGAACAAACACCTTTACTAATGTGTATATCATCAACGTAATAGTTTACTGTACCACATACATATTTGAGTACATGCACAGACAGTTTGTGTCTGTGACCGCTACATTGTCTGTGTATAGAATGAACACATGCAATCTAATGTGTATACATCAAGGTAATCAGTGACTGTGTCACGTGCATAATTGAATTATTGCCGGTGAATGTCAAAGGACATTTTCCATTACGATGACGTCAGTAACCTGATGCTCAGAATTAGACGAGGGTTTGAGTGACTTGCATTAAGAGAACAGTTGCGTGTAAAATCATCCTTATTTTATACACAGAGAAAATAATTATTTTTTATTTGATGTTAGTATTGGATTATTCCTTAGGGAAGGGTGGCTGACACTCTGGGTGGCTTAGAAAGTTTTAAACTTCATGAAAAATAGAAACTTAAGAGTTTTCCCCCGGAAAAATTTTTGAGCTTTAAGACCTTATAAACGTGTTTTGGCTTAAAACAAAGTAACGGATGCTATATTGTCTTCTTGGTCTTTTAAAATTTTGGTGGGCTTGATCTCCCTGAGTTTCCCCTTGTCTATGCCCATGTGATTTATTAATTTTTATTTTAATGGTCATTACTTATAACCGGTTACTTAAAGCAGTTGTTATGCTTTTGTGAAATGGTGGGAACATTAACCTTAGCGCTTTAAAAGTGATTCCCATAAATGTTTTAAGAAACTAGAGTTCCGACCACTTAAGAGGGAACACTGGTTAGCTGCCGGCCACGCATTTGAGGGTTAAAGTTTAAAACTGGGTTACAAATAGAAGTTTGTCTCAAACCAATAAACACTTCACCTCAGAAACTTAATCTTAGTGTCTTAATGCTAATGAATTGTTAAAACTACGATTATCTGTTGATATTAATTCTTTATTAATAATGTTTATTACAGGTTTTCCTTTGAAAAACTCTTTCTTATTCTTATTTTATATTTTCAAAGACATTAGAAAGTACCTACCAATCTATAAGTTTTCTTAAACATTTAGTTTTTTTACCAACTGTTATAAGCAACATATTTCTCCTTCTGTTTTTCAATCAATAACAGTCTAGTCATTTAAATGTAGCATTCTTGTGCAGTATGCTTTTTATAATAAATCACGCTATGAACTAAGTTAATGTATAATCTGTAACTTTTGTTAATTATCTTAATTACGAATTCTGTTGCGTTTTATATGGTACAGTTCTTCCAGGAAAGTATTTTTTTTATTAAATTCCAAAAATTTTCTGTCGTTTTTATAAATATTGCAGGACATGAGTGTGTTATACAAAATTAAACACTTTTTTGAAGGCTCACGATGGTTAAGGAAACCTTAGAGCATAATAATTTGCCTTTGACAGGTTTTATTGTTCATTCACAGAATTCAGTTCACTGTAAAAAATTAAAATATTGTTTGTAGTATGTATAAAAATAACTACTCACTTCATCAACGAATAAAAATAGAATACACGCAGTCATTGACTTATACAAGATGAATAAATATGTCATACAAGATATTTCGTTAATGGTATTAGATTGGGTGAATCCAATAATATTGACGGCAGTTTTGAGGGATGAAGATAAATGAAAAGTTAAAATTTTTAGGTCTAAAACGACTTAGTTTTCTGCTTAATATCCAATCCATGTGCGAGCTAGAAATAGGCGAATTATTGGTTAACCTATTATAAGTTCATACGCCCTTTTCTCATTATTCTTAGTTTTTTTACTCACTCCTAATATTTATGCTTTGTAAGAAATACGTTTAAAAATTACTATTTACGTTATATGATTTATTAAAACTTGGAAAAAACTATTCACCAGTTTATATAATTCATATAACATGCCACAAACTGTAATGGGGTGGATGGGACAAGTGTGGAAATATTAATTTACAAAATCAGTATTTAAAGTAATTAACAGTAATTAATCCCCCTTAATAGATTTATATTTATAGATTATTGTTTATTTACTAATGTAAAAAACGCATTAAATTTAAAATTATTTATGAATAAATATGTTTTAATATTTCAAAGAGATCTCCCACGGTAGTTCCAGCATGTACATTATATTGCCAGACAAACGCGGCTCAAACCTTGTTTTAAACATACTGTTATTGATTTGCCATTAGGCTTGACGACCGCCCGTTAGACACTAGAGTCATTAATTACCAGATATTGGTGTTGTGTGCGGCGTTAATAAATTTACCACTCTCTAGTTCCATTTAAAATTTTAACCAAATGCCTATAGTATGTTCCTTTTAAAATAATTCGTTCCTTTAGTGTTATATATGCTAAGCTGTGGATGTTCAGTTCGTACTTTTCCGGCTGGACGTTAACTACCTGGAGGTTCCCGTGGAGTGCTTGTCCAGAGAACTGAATCCTCCACCCTCCACGCATTGCGGCGTGAAGATGCTGACGCTATTTTGCTCGTGAATATCATCAATGGCCAAGGTCTATGATTTGATCTCCTGGCTGAAGTCGACTTTAGTATCCCGTCAAACACCATAAACCGTGATCTTCTAAGTCGCAATCACCGCGCTACAATAGTCCTCTGAGTGCGACTTCTGTGACAGCCGTACGCTGGTTCGGAGTCGGACTTTCAACAGTTATATTAGTAAAAGTTGCTTTATTAGATTTTCGAATGTTCTCCCACAATATAGTAATGGGGGGGGGGGTATGGGGGGTTTGGGTAATATTATAATTTACCTAAACCTCTTTCTTTATGTTTTGTTGAAGATTTTGTTCCATGGGGTAATAAGACACTAAAATTCTACTTGGAAGAGGGCTAATGATATGCTTCACTCGAGGTACTCGAAAATATTTTTTCTGTATGTATGTCTGTCCGAAAGATTCTTCAAGAATCAACTGAGATACACAATTTGATTACTTGATTAAGTACATAAAACTAATTGTGTTACTGTGTGAGCTGTAAAAAAGCCTATCATTCTACAGGCTGGAACGTTTTCATTTCTCTCTCGATATCTCGGAAACAAAATAACCTACAGACTTCAAGTTTTGCATAAAGCTTCATTTTTATATATGAAACACAAAGTTCGATGATAGTACATGTAACTGCATGGGATTTAGCTGAGCGTTAGCTAACATCTTTACATTAGTCTTACGAGTAACCATGGTGGCAACCAGAAAATACCAGAATAAATAAATTTCAAAACGAATTAAACACAATAACTTCAAATTTTAGACGTGACAAAGTAACACGTGTTATAGACTTGATATATTGCACGTGACCTCAGTGACACCAGTTACGCGTCACTTTGTGTTAAAATACTTACTGAAAACAATAAAACACACATAAATAAATCGTAAAAATACGCATATATAAGTGCCTTTTCTCATTTCTAACTAGTCAAAGATATGGGAATTTGAGAACGCTGCTTTGTACAGCACTGGAATACTTCAAATCTTATAAACTAAATTAAAAGTGAAATGTAAATTCGATTCATCTATAGCCGACAGTGAGTGTTAAGAAAGTTTTTATTAAAAGATTTCCTTCAATTGAAAGCGATTAGAGAAGTCTTTTCGCCGACCACTCTTTTAGTGATTGTGTAAACTTTTTCCATCTGCTGCACAGTCTGCTCTTGACCATCTTTTGATAGAGGATCAAATGTTTAGTATTTAACTTGCCACTTAAGACATTTAAAAAAATATTATATTTAAAATTATTATCTAACTTGTGTCCTGTTATTATTAACTGGCAAAAAGTGTAGTTATTATTTTTATAAAACACCAACATTTTTAAATATACTTCATTTAAAATCTTTAAAAGTTGTTATATTCATATATTTTACACAGTTCTAAGTGACCTATGTTACGCATAAACCTACTTGGAAAAGAAATTTTGACAGTTCTCACTAATAACTATGTACTATAATTCAGGATTTTTATTGTAACAACACATAACATTGCGGTATATTGTTTTTCTATTTGGATATTTTTTAAACGTTTGGAAAATTCAAAACTATGAATTGAATTAATTTATTTATTTAAATATTCCTTTATACAGCTGCGTTGTTTATATTAGCAGGCTACACAGATGGCCAGTTTTAGCTAATAAGAATAGTGTTAATCTCCAAAAACTTTTTCAAGCTTGATTTTGATCTTAAATTCTACATTAACCATCTCGTATCAGTTCTGTAAATTTAAATTTGATTACGTTTTATATATATATATATATATAACGTAATCAAATTTAATCAATAAATAAATATATATATATATATATATATATATATATATTTATTTATTTATTTATTTAATATATTAAACAACATTACATTTAAAATTTTTTATAAAAACCTTATTTATTTCCAATATTTTGAGTAATATTTACCGAATTGATTTGAAAATTGTAATTGCAATAGTACTTGCATTTATATATTTAATATAATTATCTGTATGACTTTCTTATTACATATGATATAGTTAGTTTGCTCTGGTTATAATGTTAGTAACTATCCTTCTGTTCGTTTCTTAATAGTCTTCAAAACCTATTCTATATTTTGACAAATGTGTCAGTAATGAGCACATACGTATTAATGTTTAATCGCCCGTATAACAGTTAATATTGTGTGTTTATCTCAGGTCGTCTGTTACTAAAAAAGATGTCTACTAACTGCTATAGTTCGACAGTGGGTTTCGAAGAAGAATATATAAAATACATACTTCTCAGTGGTACACGCCACGTACCGCAATTTTAAGGCCAGACCTAGTATATACTATTTACTGGATTAGCTTACACTAGCGAGTTCTATTGACTGGTTCTAGTACTACCTTTCGTCCTGCGTAAGTGGCAAGATTTAGATAAAATAAAGAAGCCACATCTCGGTTATTAAAATATCTTTATAACTTGATAAATGTTCCCAACAATAAAGTTGTATAACTATGTGTGTTAATAAGAAAAGAAAATACAGTTTAAGTGTTAGTCTTTCTCTGTGTAAGAATGTATTACGCAATGAAAATTCCCTCAAGGGAATTAACCAGAGGAATAGACAGGACATAACATTCCAGCAGGTGTTATGGAGTCAGCTGATAGCCTCGGGATATTGGGTCACTTCCGGAATCTCAGGAATGACGTCATCAACCCGGCCAATACCTAGTGTCACGTGACTGACATAAAAGTCTATTGAATTTAATACCTCGAAAAGTGTGTTATCCTCAATAGAAATGACTACGAAACAGCTCCATTACTTGTTGTATTTGAAGAAATGTTGTCAATGCAATATAAAATGTAATAAGTAGTAAATTTATTCTTCAAAAATGTGTTTACTGCTCGTATTATCGATTTAAAACATAGTCACATCCAGTAGTATTAAAGTGCGATTACGTCAGAAAATATTCCTTTATATTTGTATGTATCTAAGAGAGATACAAAATAAAATCAAAATAAGAGCAATGTATTTTTAAATAAAATATATAAAAACAATTCTTAATGAAAAAAAAAAAAATATTAAAGTGAGAAACTACAAGATCCTTCAACCAAATGTAATACAGTTAAGAACTAACAGTATATTATAATAAAGGATTGTATCTTTCATTTAGTAAGGTTATGTGTTTTTAAACTAATTATTCGTGGCAAAAAGCATTGAAATTATGATGAAAGTTTCTGTTAGTAGTTTTATAGAAATACACACATGTAATACACTTGGAACACACCTATCAGTTTCAAGGCACCTGTTGACCTACTACATGAAAGTTTAACTGCTAGGTACTACATTATCTATTATGGATTATGAAACAATGGGGGGGGTTTTATTTGGTTGATTTTGGAATGCCTTTCCTCGTATCAAAATAATAATATACGGCTACTAAAATAAATCATTGTCAAAAAGAGGTCCAAGTCAGTTGCCAAGCAAATATCAATTATTACCACGAACCTGCTGTAAGATAAAAAATACTAGTATTGACGTTTTTGAAAATCCAGTGTTTAGAATTTCCATTGATTAATCCATAGTTTCTGTGGTAAACAACACTTTGGAGGGAACTTAAACTGCACAGTTCCCGATATGTATAGATATATCCAGTTTTTTTTATTGTTTGCCACGTAGCTCTTTGACGATTGTTGAATGTACCAGTAATAACTGGCCTATAAAGATCAATAGTCTCTAAATGAATAACCCTAGTTTTTTATCGATTGTTCTCTCTGGAGTGCTACCAATGTTTTCTCTGAATCTGGAAGTACTGGTTTGGAATATCTCTGAACAGTTCCACTAAATCTATAAATGTTTCCACAAGTCTATACTACGTTTCTAGAGCTGCTATAACAATAAATGAAATTTTTTTTATATAGATGCTTCCAGTCTGTGGATGGCTCTTAGAACATTTCAGGATATACAGGGTGTAACAAAACTTCAGCACATTGTTCCACGGACTAACAATAGGAGCTAAATTCTAGATGCAACCCAATGGTATATCTCTTTTCGTTTACCATCTGTCTGTCTGTATGTGTTTTTAATAATTTTTTTATTTCGGAGAAAGTAAGTGATAGATAAAAACTTAAATTTGTTACAATTCCCTTTACCTGTTTCTTTTACACTAATTACATTATGATTACTTAAATCCTTTACATAGCGACCCACTCACATTGTCTGACACCAAAAGGAATTTTAAGATTCTGTGACTAGTGGGTATGAGACAAAGGTGTCTGAGTTGGAACCGCTTAAAGATAATCAACTTGCCACAGGCCGGCAATGTGGCTACGACCCTTTAGAGGACCATTAAGAACATTATTGACGCTGGCATTGGAAATAAAGTACCATATTGCTTCTCATATCAAAGTTTTGCTATATATATATATTACTTGCTTCAACGTTATGTATACATTGATAACAGTCCAGGACTACATTTAATAATCTTTAAATCCACGTTTTCTTGCATAGACCACTGAGAAAAGAAAAGTGGCGATTTATCTAAATTGAAGTGAGTTAAGTAAAGAGCCAGCGCGAGGGTGGTGTCAGAGATTTACAGCTGACATTACTTGCGCTCTCAGCTGATAGACTTTTTATAGCGGGCCAACGTTGGCATCTGTGAAATGACGTTTACCTCCCCAGATGATCTCTCTCAGGCATTATTTTTTAGGACGGTGGTTGTATTTTTATTGTTTAGTTATGTTGAACAATAATAAAATATCGTAAAATATAATTTTTAGTCTTAAATTTAAACTACTATTATTATTTTTATACTACAGTGGCACATAGTTATAGCTTGAATATATTGTAGCCACAAGACAATTTCAAATGCATAGGTTTTACAAATCAAGTAATAAGTAATGGTTAAAATTATAATTCGAGTGATAGCAGACAACAAAACACACTAAATACTCTTATTGTGTTTAATAACATTTTCTTTCTAATGAAGCGTTAAATTTTATTGTAGTTTGAGTGTAATAACTCGTATGTTTAGTAACACTTGTAAACATACTTCAGTCAGTATTGAAAAAAGCGAATAAAACTGTTATCCAATTGTGAAACTTTTTTTGACAATGTCCTGTATGGATACTGAAAAAATTATTTTTAGACAGTTTATACGCATTCATCAGGAGGTTTTTGTAGTCTCTAATTCAGAATTCTGCATCTCTGTGCAAAAATTCTGCAAAATTTCGTTACATTTTTATATCTATGTTTACTTATAAAAGTGTATGTTTTTAGGAGAAACTAGCTACATTTTTTACCAAAAAGGAAGACTTTTGAAGAATATCTTATATACAATCTGTATAGAGATATCTGCAAAGAGGTTAGCGTAGAATTTTCCTATGCAGGTAAACTGGTTTCTAAACCATAATCTATCATGTTCTAAAACATTTACAAATAAACAAAATAGTAAACACTTTATTTATTTTATTTTCAATTTTACATGGCAGGCTACAGGACAGTTGATTTATAAGCACCAAAAACAAAGTACAAAAACCTTCAATTATTTCCCATAAAACAGCCATCCTAACTAGAAAATTAAATGTATATTATCAAAGTATATTTATAAAAAACATCAAATTTTAATAACTAATCTCCTTATCTGAAATTTGAATTTCATGTATTGTGCTGCAATTTACAAGATAATCTAAAACCTCATATGAGGACAGATTTTTCGATATAAACCTTGAAACAGACATACATATTAAAATGTCCAACCAGATTGTAGAGCTTATAGATATATATTGTTATCTAAGTGAACAACTCTTATAATGCGATAAACGATAGCTAGGTCGTTAAACAATTGTCACTTATTGTTTATTATGATGGAAAAGGGTAATGCACTATTCAAACTTTTTCTAAAGTACAAAATGTTTAATCTGTACATACATTGCTATTTCAAGGCAAGGATGATGGGTACACCTAACTAAACAACATCGTAGTTCGTGCAGATATGCTTCAACTCAGGTAGTGTGCAAAATGGTAATATTAATTGTCAAACAGAAATCAAAGTCCTGTCTGCCATGTGGTTCCCGTATGCGATAACACTTATGATAGAAAATATTTACTAGAATAAATAGGCGAAGTAAAGAAAAGGACAGTCCTGTAAGGATCATTTTCATTATTGATAATAAGACACAACCAAAGATAATCATAACGGAAAAGAAGATTGTTGGATGGCCCTATTGCTAACCTAAAAGAGAAATTGTGTTGAGTTACTTAGTGACAGTATGGATTATGAAGCCTGCAAGCAATCCAGGATGATAGCTTCAATGACACAGCCCTATCTCCATGGTTGGGACCATGCACTATCATGGAACTCATTTCTGTCTACATAACAATGTGTGAGCCTTTACTTAGTGACAGTAATGGATTATGAAACCTGCAAAGCAATCCAGGATGATAGCTTCAACGACACAAGCCTATCTCCATGGTTGGACATGCACTATCATGGAATCACCTTGCTGTCTACATAACAATTGTGTGAATCTTTACTTAGTGACAGTATGGGATTATGAAACCTGCAAAACAATCCAAATGATAGCTTCAATGACACAGCCTATCACCATGGTTTTGGAAAAGAGATTGCACTCATCATGGAACTCATTTCCTGTCTAACATAGAGTGAATGTGTGAGCTTACTTAGTGACAGTATGGATTATGAAACCTGCAAACCGCAATCCAGGATTGATAGCTTCAACGACCACAGCCATTATCTCCATGGATTGGGACATGCACTATCATGGAACTCATTTTTGTCTACATAACAATGTGGTGAATCTTACTTAGTGACAGTATTTGGATTATGAAGCCTGCAAAACAATCCAGGATGATAGCTTCAATGACAAGCCTATACTCCATGGTTGGACATGCACTATCATGGAACTCAATTTCTGTCTACATAACAATGTGTGAGCCTTACTTATGTGACAGTATGGATTATGAAGCCTGCAAACAATCCAGGATGATAGCTTCAACGACACAGCCCTATCTCCATGGTTTGGAAATCGCACTATCATGGAACTCATTTCTGTCCTACATAACAAATGTGTGAATCTTACTTAGTGACAGTATTGTATTATGAAGCCTGCAAACCAAATCCAGGATGATAGCTTCAATGACACAGCCTATCTCCATGGTTGGACATGCACTATCATGGAAATTCATTTTCTGTCTACATAACAATGTGTGAGCCTTACTTAGTGACAGTATGGATTATGAAGCCTGCAAACAATCAATCAGGATGATAGCTTCAACGACACAGCCTATCTCCATGGTTGGACAATTCACTATCATGGGAACTCATTTCTGTCTACATAACAATGTGTGAAATCTTACTTAGTGACAGTATGGATTATGAAATCATGTCTAAGATGGACTATTTAATGACATGTGTTACTTCATGATATATTTACAATTTTGATCATTAGAATGGGTTACATATCAGTTTTTAAATAATAACAGTTCATAAACCAAGCCACTTTAAACTAATGATATACGCGATATCGTGTGACAGATTGAAAAATAGACTGACAGAAAAAACTTTTCCCCCCTTTATCGAAAACAAGTTAATGATTAAAAATTGCTTATAGGAAAAAGGAAGGCATATTTAGGTTTAAATTTATTTATTTATTAGTATACAATTACTAAAATGGGTTACATTGTAACGAAATGAATTTTTAATTAGTAAAATTTTGAGATTTAATGATTATAAAAATTTATCACAATATTAATATAAATCCACTTAGAAATTTCATACTTATTCATAGTTTTCTTATTTTATTTTAACTTAAAATTCATATAATTTAAACTTACAAAGTAATTTCAGACCATTATATTTAAAATAATATAAACAAATTCGTGATATGTTCCTGATCAAGAATATCTTTATAGTAAGCGGGCCATTTCTAAGTAATGTCCTCGAGGGAGGATTTGCTCGAAATCGACAAGCGGTTCACCGCCACTTAATTCTCCCCTAACACCTCCCCTCCACCAATCCCACACCAGGCATAGCTGTCATCGCTGCATGATTTCTTCATTAGATAATTTTAAAAATACTTGTACGCATACATTGCTGTATATATTATATTCCCTGGTATTATCTGGTAGTTTCGGTAAAAGTACAAGAACAATTACTTTTCACAGCAGTTCATTGTATGTCTACGTAGGCTGAATTCAACAAATACTTCTTTGGTTTAGTGCACAAATTCTGTAATTCAAGCTAAAAATCAACATTTTAAGATGCAATAATTTAAAATATTTGGTCTGATCCAACCAAAACTAATACAAATCCATGCTGCAACAAGAAATCTCATAGTAAATAGTACAAATTTATAACTAAAAGGTATAGTAACGCTATGAATTAGCTAAAATATTTGATATAGACGAGAAAGTCATTCTGAAACACTTATCCGGGTAAGTGTGCATTGTATAGAATGTCAAGATAAAGATTGATGTGCGCTTTGTATATTTCTTGCCTGTTGGATTTAGACCATGCCACTAAATGAATGGATGGTGATTATAAGGTTTCACATATTGCAATTAATATACACATGTAATTTTATATAACGAGTTTTGTTAGCGGATACAACGGAGTCCTTGACTTTTCCTTCAAATGTGTGGCTGCTGAGTTGAACCAGTCCTTGCAAGCTGCCCACCTGCCTGGAAATTGGTGGAGGTTCATAAGTCGCTTTTAAGCCGTTTCTCCCCAGGTTAACTGTCATAGAGAGCCTATGAGCCCTAACTTTACCTGGTGAAATAAGAGATTCTTACCTTTACCTCTGCCTCTTCACTAACTTCAGTGAGAGATCAAGTTTGATTTATATTTCACAAACTCATTGTTCCATGGTCCAATATCCTGGTTTTACGAAAAGAAGGCGTAGTTATTGGTTGTTAAAATGAAATGATTATATTATGCTGGAATTTAAAAAGAAGGAATGTTCTATCTAAAAAGAGAATATTTGGATTTCATGCATGAAATATTTTATATTTTTAATCCTCTTTCGACGTGTTTTTTTGCCGTTTGAGGTGTCTTTTTAAACGTTATTATGTGTCTCTTTAGCGATGCCAATCACTCGAGTGTCTCTCTGTCCTGTCCACACGATATATTGAGTACAAAGTGACCTATAGTCTTGGAATTTTGCATGAAGCTACATCTCCATACAGGCAACATAAAATTCAGTGATCGTGCATATCACACAAATTAACTGAGCGTTTAGTATGAAAATATTCCTAACATGGCTGATGATTAATGCAACTACTGATACTGAATTTGCTTCTATAAATAGATTGTATCAGGTATGATTACACAATATTAAGGTTACCACTTAGGAATAAGGGAAGGAAATTTCAGTTTTTAATAATGAAATAAAATATATTCCATCTGAATCGGGTGGTAAATAGTACTTTAGTTTAAACCAATAAAAATAATTTAGTAGTATTCTTTAAACATTAATTATTTTAAATTAAAATAACAAATTATTTCTATTGACTACGTCGATAACTACTAACTGAGAGTGTTTATTAACTACTGGCTTAATACGAATAGTACAAATGTTTGCAGGTACATAATTTCGTGTATTTCCATCAGCGTAAAATTATATACGTTTATTTTTGTACATGCAATTTTATACAAATATTTCTAATTTAATTATTTGTAATAATATCATCCCAACTACAACATTTAATGGCGATAGAGATTAAGGTAAACAACTAATCGATTGACTTTGCTAATTAAAGCTGGCTACAATGTGTTTTCTGTAGCTCATGTAATACTCGGTGATTAACGATTAATTAGCGTCGGCTTATCTCACTGCACTTTATTATCAGATTACGAGCTGTAATTAATATACCATACAATATATTGCATCGTGTACACCTATCTACGTCATATTTCACAAAGTGGAGCGTGGGTTTTCTTTAATAAGATATGGAGTGTGTAAAGTTCGAGTAAAGATATTTCATGAACACTGAGAACGTTAGATGAAGTGTGGGAACAGGAAAGGTAAGCTATCTTAGAATTTAAGAACGTTCAGAGATAATAATTATATCTTACGATATGTTTACTGAACTGAACTGAATAATGAGATCCTGGTGAGTCGTAAGTAATTTAGAACTTGGGGGCAACTTCCTGGGGAAGCACGTGGGCTCAATAGGTACATGCAGTCCTGCATCTATAGAGTTCTTTCATTGTTCTTGGTATTGGTAGCTTTAGTGATTTACACTAGGATTAGTTAATAGGATGATGTAGTTAATAGAATTATTTTTACTGACGTAGTTCTGTTCATCTGGCCAACTTTCAAGCATCATCATCCTTTAAGCAGTAGTTTGGCATCTCATCAAATGACGGCTCAGCACCTTATTGTTGGTGAGTCAGTCTTCCACCTTCGCTAGTGCGTGTGACGTGTTGCTTGGTGCTCTTTGTTCTGTGCACTCAACTAAATTGTGTTTATTTCCTCTAAATATGCTTCTCATTGGCTGTACACTGCCACATATTTTAGTGTTAAGTTTTTTGTGCTAGTTTATGCGTCAGAGTGTTAGACACCAAGAGAAGAGAATCGATGTAAATCCTCGATATATTGTGTTCTATGTTTTGTAACATAAACGATGACGAATTTCAGAAAAACTATTATCCTTTAAAATCGTCCACCATAAATAATGAGCCTGAAATATAGGAACCTGTCAATATTGGATGTTCACTGCCACATATTTTAGTGTTAAGTTTTTTGTGCTAGTTTATGCGTCAGAGTGTTAGACACCAAGAGAAGAGAATCGATGTAAATCCTCGATATATTGTGTTCTATGTTTTGTAACATAAACGATGACGAATTTCAGAAAAACTATTATCCTTTAAAATCGACCACCATAAATAATGAGCCTGAAATATAGGAACCTGTCAATATTGGATGTTCACTGCCACATATTTTAGTGTTAAGTTTTTTGTGCTAGTTTATGCGTCAGAGTGTTAGACACCAAGAGAAGAGAATCGATGTAAATCCTCGATATATTGTGTTCTATGTTTTGTAACATAAACGATGGCGAATTTCAGAAAAACTGTTACTCTTTAAAATCATCCACCATAAATAATGAGCCTGAAATATAGGAACCTGTCAAGTTGACATAATCCAATGTGGTCTGCAAAAGAAGACAACTCTTTACTTTTGAATCGGATGTCCTATTCCAAACACATATATGTGTTTGTCATATTTAAACACGTATGTGAAAGAAACGGCCAAATACAAAATAATTGAATCGTAAAAAGTGAGGGCTCTGTGGTGTAATGGTAGCACATTCAACCGGCAAGTGAGATATCCGGGTTCGAGTCCCGGCGGAGCAAGTACTTTTTGTGATTCAATGCTTATTGAAATTATATATATATATATATATATATATATATGTACGTATGTATGTGTGCGTGCGTGCGTGCGTGCGTGCGCGCGCGCGTGTGTGTGTGTGTGTGTGTGTGTGTGTGTGTGTGTGTGTGTGTGTATAACAGGCTCAAAGTCGCTCCTTTCACGGTCTGTATATAGTGGTTGACACTGATTTAACATTGATTTACATGTTTTAGGGCTGTTCTGAGGGTGCCAAGCTAAGAATAATATGATCTGAGTAAATCTAGTAAATTATCATTTTATATTTTTCTACCCTTCCATTTCGAACTCCACCATAACTAGCGCGGCTGACAATTGTTTTCTTTCTTATGGAAAATTTCCCTATCAGATTCAAGAAAAACTAGGGTGCGTTCTTATACAGTCATTGGCTCTCGGCTACTGAACTGTAATATATCAAGATAATTGTATCAAAGTAAAATATCGGAAGAACTAGCCTTATTAAAATAGAGTACACGAGTTTGCTTGTTTACTTAATAACGCCTTACATTAAGTACAACAGTCGATGGGAGGCCTGTAGAGTCGCTAGGGAGCCTTGTCTACTTAAATATGCAGACGTTGTTGGCATCGTTTTGTAGAGCTTAAAGTGAGTAACAAACTTCGCAGCGGGGGAATTTATAAGCGGCATTAACGTCATTTTTGTGCCGTAATTTTATACTTATAGAGGCCCTCAGTTTTATGTGTTTGTTTCTATACGCGTAAGAACACAACATGATTCCACATTAATTTGTAAAATGCTATACTACATTGAAAACTGTGGCAATTTAAATATAATAGTGGTTTTAATTATTAAAGTTCCAAACGTTTAAAACTAATCAAATTATGTATGATTATTATTTATTCTAACTGTAATAATGTAATTGAAATGATAAGAGTATGGCAAGTTCAATTGTTTTGTCTTGTGCCACAGTTATGGTTTGTTTGTAATGATCAGTATTCCACTTACATTTTAGTAAGTAACTCTGCAGATGTGTTAAATAACACTCGGAATATTACATGTTATACAATATTTTGTATTAAATGCCATTGGCGTAGAATTAATCCCCTTAAAAAAACAAATAGCCTTGGATTGAAAACAATTATGGCATTTGGAAATTGACAAGAATATTATAAGACCAGTTCTAACCGTTCTTGGTTAAAAGGTTCCGAATATATTATAACACATAGGCGTTAATAAAAAAGGATATTTTTCCATAGTGTAAAATTAACTTGTACACAATTTTTGAATTAATGTACAATATTACTCAATGTAAAATATATGGAGGGACTACATTGCACAATGAGGCATTCAGCTTGGCAAAAAAAAGAAATGTTTGAAAATATTAATTGTATTGATGGTAGTAGTAGGCCTACTATATCCACTTCTATAAAAAACATCATTTCAATAATAGAATAGTGCAGTAATATGTTTTTCATTATTAAAATATTTGCTTTTTGTGATTTAAAAACTTCTTTGTAATTTGATGATGCATTGTTTCCCCACAGACGTATTCTATATAATATATGTTTATTTTATTATATGTATTATTATATTCGGTTCGAGTACCCAGCGGAGCAAGTACTTTTGTGTGATTCAGTGTTTGCAGTAGTTATACATATATAAAGTTTATAACTTATCGAGATTGATTTTCATAAAATAACTTATATATTATAATAACTGTATCAGCTCTCTGCACAGTGTGAAATATAACAAAGTATGGAAGCTACATTAATTGGAATAAAGTACAAGTGGAAAATATTTATATATTCAAAGCGGTTGCTATGACAATTAATTGGCCTTTGAAAATTAATTTGCCTTTACAAATTTCCGTAGTTCTTATCCTTACTCGATAGTAGAGCGACAAATTATAACTTTTGCAAGTCAAGCTAAAATATCAAACTGTACAAGTGGGTATAATGGCATTCCAAACATTATTTCGTAGACATTTAAATAACCTCTCCCCCCCCCTTATTGCCCCTCCTTCTATTCGCCCTTAAACACACAGACAAGGTTAATGAAAAAACTAATAAAAATTACCGATTGAGATAGTTTAAATATTTATCTAATTTTTTACCTTAACTCAGTGAAACACACATCGAGTAACAAATATTCACAGGTATTTTTCAGATTCTATCCTGAGTTTATTCACTATAGTTTTTATAAAGGTCTCACAAACATTATTTGAAAAAATTCTTTAATGTAAAGAGTTGAAAGCTTGACGATTTTTTTAAAAGTTTATCTTTAGTTTGAAATGCCTCAGAAACTAACAAAAGTCATGATTTGACAATCATGAGAAAAGTCTCCTTAATAAATTGAAGGATTATTAAACCAGGTGAAAATGTAATAATGGAAAAAGATTGATATCAGCTATTGATTTTAATTGCTACTGTATCCATGAATTTCAGAAGATTATCAATAAGTGTTACTATTAATTTAATTTTTTTTTTAGATTTAATTTAAGAAAACAAATGAAAAATCCCACTACTCTATAAACGTTCATTAAGGCACTTTAAAACTATTTTAACTATGTCACAAATTACTCCTGTGATAATGTCGAGAACTTCACATTAGGACTTTAGAACTTCACATTAGGACTTCAGAACTTCACATCAAGACTTTGGAACTTCACATTCCAGTGCTTTTCGAAATCAAGTGCACTCGTAATCTGAAGAGGCATTATCTCTCGAATGTCCTGACAGATTTTGTTGTGACACTAAAACTAATACCCAGATTTTTACAACAATGAGGAGATCCGGATGGAATAGTACCAGTTAAATAAATATATATTCTCCCTGTTTCATATATCAAACTGATTCACTCGCGAAGTTCCGGGAACCGTCCGACTGATCTTGGAGGTTTTAAAATAATCTTCCAGTTCAACCTTTAGCAAACACCTTTTGGATGTCCCGGAGTGGCACATCACTAAACGCAAATGTCTAGACATTAGGGTGCATGGATCTATTGCTGTAGACTACTGATGGAGATGACTGTTGGAGTTGGTGGGACTCCCTAAGGGCTGTTGCTAGCTTAGACATAAAGGCGTGTCACCTCCCGTCTGCTTTGACTGGAGAGGCTGGTACAAAGCTGGCTTTGACTTCTTACAAGGAGAAAGGACAGATTAATGCCCAAAATACTTCCTCATGGATCTCGACAGAAGCACTACCTACCTCCAACTTTACCCATCCAGAATATCCTGTCACTCTGGAAGCAGCGCAAAGGTCCTTTTAGGACTAAGTGTTTTTCTCAGTTCCTTGTCCTAAGAGAACAAAAGCTTTGATTTATTCACGCTTCACTTTACGCCTTAACATCTGAAGAAGAGTATAAATTCATACTGATGAAACGGAGTGTCCTATTTTACAACATTAACGATAGCAAATGCTAGAAAATCTGTTATCCTTTCAAACTATCCGTCGTCAATAAAGCACTTTAAACAACAAGGGATATTGTTAAAAATTTCAAACGCAAGAGCACAACAATCCCGCTAGGGGACTGATCACGCTTGTGTATTCCATTAAAACCTATTAGCGCTTATTAAAAGCACAACAGTGCACACTAACTCGATTAAAACTAAAGCTATAACCACCTGAAAATTAGTTTCTCGACATCCTGAGAGAATACGGGTATTAACCTTATTATTTTTAACTTATTATAAATATAAGTGATGTAAAAGGAATCAGCAAGAGAAATTATTGTTAACAGAAGGTGAATATTTTCATATTCACAACTCTTGTCCGTTGTGATTCAATTAATTTCAACTCGTCGGTTAATGAACATAAAATTCGACCCTGAAATGTAAAACTTTCGTATCATGAATTTTACTTGAAGAAATACATATGATAGAACCAAAAGGTATGGTTACCATTGGCGTAGTGTAGCGAGTACGGCGTTTATCGCAAATATAACCGAATCAATCAACGTAGAACGCAACTGCTGCTTGGATGGGTGACCACTGAGCGATCCTGTCCTTGAAAGCAGCCCGCCTGCTCGGCCGTTGGTGGTGGTTCGGAAGTCACCTTTAAGCCGTTGGTCCCCACGTTACGTGTTAGAGTGGGCTTCTTAGCCCAAATTTCGCCTAGTTAAATAAGACATACTGTAACTTTTTATAAAACTTTTGAGGAGCTAGTGGTTTCTTCAAAATTGTCCAATAAATCCAAAATAGACAAACTATTAACAAGTAATTGATCACGGTGAATATGTAAAACTACTGAAAAGGACACCAGTTTCTACAGTGATTAAAGTTAAATACTACGTAATTGTTTAGCTTCATGCAACCTTCATATAGTTGTTGTTACCTGAATTCTGAGTACGAACTGGCTAAAAAATAACTATGATAGAGATTTCAATTACAATTTGACTTATTTATTTCTGGATTCATATGCGTACGAACAGCGTTTCTTTTTAAATTACAATGGAAAAGTATCTGTCTTAACTGCTTCTACGAAGCCGTTTTCTTAACTTTGATTACATTAAATTAAATATTAATCAAAGTTAGTTACTTCCACCTTATCATGAAGTCTTTTATTACTTACGCTTGTAACAAGACAAAATAGTTATTTTGTCGTAAAACTGCCAAGCTATGTTATC
This sequence comes from Homalodisca vitripennis, assembly GCF_021130785.1. Taxonomy (NCBI): domain Eukaryota; kingdom Metazoa; phylum Arthropoda; class Insecta; order Hemiptera; family Cicadellidae; genus Homalodisca; species Homalodisca vitripennis. The sequence goes on along the minus strand of NC_060210.1, from coordinate 192,520,989 downwards.
AGCGATTCATGCCATGTCGAGTTGAGGAAGTAGTAAAGTAAAGGTACGGTAGTAAAGTTTAAAATGTGGTTGTTTCAAACTGGTTAATAATATCCTTTACTGTATAAAAATCATATTATTGCATATAATGCATGGATACTACTGTAAATAGAACTGTAGTACTAATTACAACACCAAAAATAAGGCTGTGATCATCGCTTTCACTACCAGAACTAGAATGACACTTTCACGATCAAATATAATATTCTTATATTTTCTTCCCAGCGGCTCATCATGATCTTCTTTTCAATGGAGTAAAATGACTTTGACACCAGGAGGTGTTTTAATCGAGATTTGAACCGTTTAGGATTATTTAGATGTTGAATACTCTCAGGGAGCTTATTGATTAGTCTCACGCCAATTTGAGACGGCTAGTGTTCAAACGCTGTCGTTTTGTGTTGTTCATTTCTGAAGTTATCCCTGCATTAGACCAATTCGCATTTGAAACGACAAAAGAGGGCGACTTCGAGAATATAGATACAGGTTATTAATAGCGTATTCGTTAAGTTAAAATCGTATTAAAATTTCCTATAAATGAAGAAGTGGAGCTAAAATGCAATCGAAATCTTTTGGTTAGTTTTCAATCAGCTTAAAACTTTAGCGTCCATAATTTTACTACACATTAAATGTGTACTTTTATGTATAAAACATTGATTGATTCAATTTTAATTGATTGAAGTAATCCATCAATGCAGTTCAATAATTGATCAAAACCAATCGCTCGTACATAGTGCACATTCATAGCCATATTTTCCCTTAAGTCCATAATCTATCAACGAGAAAACCCAGACATAAAATTAATTGTCCAGAAGCCGAGAGCTATCATCAACTTATCTTTGACACACTTAAATGAGCTGAAATACATGTAAATAAATCATCGTCAACTAACCATATACAGAGTCTTAAAGTGGCGACTTTGTATCTTTATATTTGTCTCCCAAGATACAACTATTATCTATATGACTCACGGTCGGTTTGAAATGTATCAAGCTAAGAAAATATATTCAGAGAAAAAATACTGTTTCATTTTTTTTAAGCGCTTTGATAACCTTCAATTTCCATCTCCGCCAAAATAAGCCAGGCTAACTGTCAATATCTTTCTTAGGAAAATATTTCTCTGTCGATTTCAAGGATAACCAGAGGAATTCGGCTTTTATTTATACTGATACAGTACAAATGTTCTCTCAACTTTTCAGACTCTAACCACACTAGGTAGGTGTCTGTACAAGGTTTTTCTGAAATCGAACCGACCACATTTTCAAGTATTGTGGCCTGCGATAACAGTACAAAATAAACGTTATTTCTGTAGTCCAGAGTAGCTTTTAATAACTGCTGAGAAATTTTTTCGTGATGTTTGCGTTAGACGTTATCTCCTCTATCGCTATCTCTAAAACTTAGAAGCTTAGATTAGATAAGATTAGAAAAAGTGTATATAATATAAGGACTAATTGATTGTGGTAAGAATAATTACTGTACATCGTAAAACTCGTTTCATGGACATGAATGATGAAAATGGTTGCTTAATAATATTTCATGAAGTTCGTAATTCAAAAAAACTGATACTTAAAGTATCATATTTGCCAATAGCGCAGTATAGTTGGTACGGTGGTTTTCGCGAGAGAACCGAATCAAGCAACGTCGAGCGTGGCTGCTGCTTGGATAGTATACTTTAAAGTATACTATAACTTTATAGTATACTTTAAAATCAAGGCAGATCATAAAGAATTGTCTAAAAAGCAAAAATAATAATAACAACAAACTAAGACTTTATTCTTCCTTCTTCTATTCCCTTACCTCTCTTTTCTTTTTCTATAGCTAATAGAAGCCGCAAAGTAGAGGTATTATTTTTATGAATTCAGAATTTTATTAAAGATATGGACGTAATTATCTTAATTCATTATATCATCAATATACAACAGCCGATCTTTAACATTACGACTAAATATTCTTAGGTTACTAAATTCGTTAATACAAACTGGCAATTTTTTAAACGAAATAATGCTTGAAAAAGGATTTGTTCACTTTAGGAACTCTAAACATTCTTCGTCTACGATTATGGCTTCGTATAACAGATCGGTACATCCAGTGTTACCACTTCTAAAATCAAAATCATTAACACTTTGTATACATATACACATTCTGCATCGGTAAGGTTTTAGCTCTGAAACAGAGGGAATTAACTATCTCTCTTTTTCTTATTGAATATTATTCTTAAAAATGGGTTTTGGACTGCTCTTAATTTTTCGGTAAGATATTTGAAAGTCGCCAACTGTGTTATTTTTACTATATTATTGATTCAACTAATGCAAAATATTTCATTTTTAATAATTTGGTATCACAGAAATATAAAAAATATTGCTCTCACTATGTACACGACAATGAGAATAGAGTACAGAATATATGACGTGAGATATTCCAGGAACCGCAACGCCTAAACACTTAACATATCAAAGCCACAGACACACTATATCCGCATCACATTAACACAGAGTTATCCGTACAAACAGACTGGCTAATGTACTGAGTCATGTTTTATGAAACGGAAACCACAGGAAGAAATCCTAATTTGTTTCATGTGTGTTCCCGTGTTGAAATAGTTTTATAATTTTGTTTTTCACGAATCAACAAGCTTTTGAGGTGTTATCTGTAGCCATTATAAGAGTATCATTATAATATTTTATATTTAAAACTTCTTATTTGCGTCAATTATTTTCAAGTATGAAATGAATTTAGGATTTTTGCTATCGTTATATATTAGAATAAAACCAAGAATAGAATAAAACCTTTCTTCAGATAACACAGATAACACCTCTTTCTCAGGTGTCAGAATCTTACTAAATAAGGAAGTAAACACTAAGCACTGGACGGTGATGGACTCAATGGCAAATTGAAAACAGGAAAAATTGAGTGCAAAAACATCCAAACGTGTACCTGAGGTTCATAACTGCGTAAAACATTTAATTATAATAACAGAACTTGCTCAGCTTTCACAAAGATAAATGGTTGATTTTAGTGTACTATTTAAAACATTGACCTAGGATTTCCAATGGAATTCATTTTTAACGAGGAGTTAAAATCCAAACCCCAAGGCCTCTTGACGGATCCCCCAAACATAAAAAAGTTAAGTAATGAAATACTATATTTCATCAGGCGAAGTTAGGACTAAGAAACCTCTCTAAAACTTAACCTGGGGATCAACGGCTTAAAGGTGACGTCAGAGCAACCACCAATGGCCGGCAGGCGTGCTGCTTGCAAGGACAGGATCGCTCAGCAGTCACCCATCCAAGCAGCAGCCACGCTCGACGTTGCTTGATTCGGTTCTCTCGCGAAAACCACCGTACCAACTACACTGCGCCATTGGCAAATATAATGTTTATTTACGCCTACTACACTATTATATCTAACCATCTATAATTTCAGATATGTCTGTAGTATACTCGACATTGACTTTACTAGGCGTTATGTACATATCTCGTGATCCTAAAGATACGATTCTACTCGCAGAATTGGAATCGGATTGTGCTACCAGATTTTCTTTATGAGTCCACCAAGTTTTATTGCGATCGAATCTAGAACCAAATAATTATGGGAGATCCCTCTTCCAACTTATTGTTGAACTACATACTGCATTCCAGAACCGACCTATGAGAATATCCTATAGTTACTGTTCTTCTTTTCCCTCTTTAAATTAGCCCCCAATTCTCAACTGCTATTGTGTATTCAAAGCAGCATTCTATAAAATTTTATCAACTTAAAAATGAGTCAAAGGATTCTTATTGGTATAATATTGTAAAATGCCTTATTACAGTGGTGCGTTGATTTTCGGTCAGCAGGAAACAGAGAGTCATTGGAAATCATTGATTAAATAAAAAGGAAATTAGTTTATATGAAACTTTTTTCTAAATCATTTCGGTGTAAGTGAGCTAGAAAGGGCGTCATCGCCGCTATGATTCACATTTTGCAGCAGGTGAATGAAAGGAACAACAGTTCCTTTCCATACATAAAATTAACTTTAACTAATTAATGGAAGACGTATTAAAAATTCTATGCATCTATAGCTTTTTCCAAGCTTCAGTCGGTTTCCAAGTGCCACGCTAATACTATAATACATTCGTTAATAACTCGTATTTCTCGCAGTTGAGAAACACGAGGTAAGGTTTCGTCAAACAAATTATTGTTTAAGAACTAAAAGCAAAACGTTAAACATATTTGCTTTCGTAATGAAATACAAACTTCGTGTATGTAAACTAAAGTTCAAAAGTTTACTTCCCAACAGACGAAGTATGACGAAACAAACTTTCTTTCTAGGTATATATACTTTCTTCTTAACAACCTTGTAAATAAGCAAATTTTTACGCAATAGTGTAATATTGATAGATATCGTCTATGTAGCACCATATTTATTGTGAAAAGAACTTTCTAAGTGGAGAGTTAGCTTAAATTATTTTTCTTGACCTTGCTCTTTGATAACGCATTTATGATTGCTTTTAAATATACAAAACCCAATAATTGTGTATTAAATCCTGAGTTGCTAGCATTATATACACTTTTACTGTAGATACACTTTGTACAAATGACATAAACTGATAAACCTCTCATTGCACTTTATTCTAAAAGAACTTTTGCTCTTACTTCCAGAGTGACAGGATACGCATGATACGTAAGGTCGAGAATAGGAGCCACCTTCTGTCGAGATTCATAAGGAGAGGTAGCGGATCTAGTCAGGTCACCTTAGAAGGCTAGCTCCCTTTCAGCCTCTGTTGCGGGTAAGGGCAGCACTCCCCTAATGTTTAGCTTCTAACACTACCCTTAGCTCTATCGACCTATCGATCTTTTACCTTGATATCTCTCCATTTTCTGGTAGTGATGTGGCTGGACATCCACAGAGTAAGCTAATCAAACAGATCTCAATCCATTCTCCATGTCACTCATAAAAAATGCTCCCAAGTACAATGTTAGTCCTTTAACTCAATTAGTAAATTCATCTTTCCAGACATTAGTTTTCTACTCTCTCGTTTAAGTTGAAAAGTAAATCCAATTATTTAAAAAACGATCCTTTTCCATCAATAATTATCGGCCTGTCTCAATCTTTTGAAAAAAATGTTTGAAAAAAATGTGAAAAAATTAAAGCAAACTTTTGAAAAAATGTTTTTGACCAGAATGCTTTGCTTTCTCAACAAACACAATCAGCTCTCTGAGGAAGAATTTCGTTTCAGGCAAAGAAAATCGACGGCAGACACAGTTGTGAGTCTAGTCGAAATGGGTGTTAAGGGGCTAGAATGCCGGAATGCCACTTTAAGTGTGTTTCTTGACCTTTCCAAAGCATTCGACTGTGTTGACCATAACACATTGCCTCACAAACTGGAATCCCGGGGCATTCGAGATGTGCTTCTACAGTGGCTTAGTTCATCTCCAAGCTACAGAAGATAATTTGTTCAGATCAAATTTCAAGCCATATTGAAATTAGTTATGGGATCCCTCAAGGTTATATTCTTAGCCCAATTCTTTGTTCTGTTCTATGTAAATGACATTGAGTCGTCGCCTATGCACGGGAAACTCGTGCAATATGCCGATGACACGGCTCTGCTTTAGTGGAAAATCAAAGGAAGTTTTGGAAAAACAGGTTTTCGTTGACCTGAACAACTCCATCCTTAATTATCAAAGCTCGAATCTAAGAACGACCTCTTCAGAATCAAACGTGTTAATTTTCACTTTTCGGCCAATGTATTTAAGATATGGGCCGGCCACTATTGTGGTAGAATCCATACTAGAAGAAATCTATTCTTCAAAATTCGTGATAAATCCCTTGATCGAGGGTTGACTTGGAATGTTCTTATTAATTTAATTTGCACCAAATTAGTCTAAGGGGTTTAGATCTTTAGCCAAATATTTCTCACTCAGTTATTGAAGACGGTGTATTATGGTGTAATATACAGTAAAGAAAATTGGCGAAAGTATGGTAAATGAATTTCACAAATGTATGTGTGAATGTGGTATTGTGGAATGAATATCGAAATTCTTTTAACAATCATGACTTTTTCCACACAATGTACTTTTTTAAAGGCAATAAAAATGTTGAGTATTTAGTTTGTTTTGAGATAAAGTGACAAATTGCCAATGGCGCAGTGTAGTGGGTACGGCGGTTATTGCAAGATAACCAGATCAAGCGACGTCGAGCGTGGCTGCTGCTTGGATAGGTGACCGCTGAGCGATCCTGTCCTTGCAAGCGGCCCGCCTGCCCGGCCATTGGTGGTGGTTCGGAAGTCACCTTTAAGCCGTTGGTCCCTAGGTTAAGTGTTAGAGAGGGCTTCTTAGCCCTAACTTCGCCTGGTAAAATAAGGCATTCTTTACTTTTTTACAAATTGCATTTTGCTGTATACAGTTATAATCCAGCTGCAAGGTATACAGCTGTATAAAGTAAACCACGCTTGAGTATATTATTTAATTACGTAAAAACTTACAATAATAAGCGTAACTTAAGTTCATATAATGTCTTAGTATAATAAACTAGAATATTATTTTATGTTACGTCAAAAAAGGGTGAGACTAATCGAAATTTGTGGCGCATCAACAGAGAGTAAACTATGCAAATCCTGCGGAAGAGGATTAGTGCAAACACTATCATAGACTCAACTCAAGACTTAATCATATTTGAATATTTTATCTGACATTCATATATTCAATTATAGTTATGGCTACTCTCGTTGTTATTATGGTATGAGCGCAAATATGGGAAACTAGGATTTCAATTGTAATCTACACCATAAAAGTCATCTCTGTTTGAATTGTTCAAACAAACCCTCGTTTATGATTCGTATTGTTTCAATATTATTCAGCTTTAACTAACCTCACATCATAGATTTTATTCGAATATAGAAGGCAAGCAGTTCTTACATGAAAATTTATGCAGCATAAAGTTTCAATTACATTATACATAATATAAAAGTCATTAAACATTCTTAAATTTCCTTGGACTTGGCTCATAAAATCAATATCGCAATATTTAAAGCCATATATTTCGGAAGGGTTAAAATCGCAAGTTCTAATATCTAATAGCCAGAATATAGGGATCTAATGTCTTGTGTAACATGTAATTTACAGTCACAGGAATTTTAAGAAGGCTTACTGTATATTTTAAGGCATACTGTCGTACTGAAGCTATCAATATGTGACAACAGCCAATCCTGTGGAGTGCCTCTATATCTCTGTCGTTACAGTCGTCTGTTTTATTATCTACTAGACAATATACCTCTGTATAGTGCACCACTTCTCAGAAATAGTTTTTAATTTTTTTACTACTTACTACTAAATAGGTTCATGTATAACTAATTAATATTTGGCTACTAAATAAACAAAACACAATACTTTTTATTCAAACTTCCAGATGTTTTAAATTTAAGTGTTAACTGTAACAGAACAGTTTTGAAAAAATTACGTATTTAAATAAGAATATAGCATTTTCAACATAGATTTTCCCTTCCTCAAGACACTGACAAACTGTAATAATAATTATATAAATTGTACACTAAAAATTGGCATTTCCAATAACATAAAACAAAAATCAACTACTAGTCTTAAAGCAAAAAACTTATTTCTCTATTCATTGAATAAAACAAAGGTCACGGAAGTAAACGAACTGTCCAACACAATATTAACAAATTCACGAATATTCACAAATTTTAATTTATACTATACATTTTTTCAACTACCTACTGGAAATTTTACCACAAATCTTTTGCAAGTCTATACAGTTTAAATTTATAGCACCACCTGAAATGTTACTTTTAATTGAAACCATTTAAAAAGTTTAATAAAGCAGTTAAAATGTTAAACAAGTTCCACTGCAAATCAATTTTTTACAATTAAAACATAAATTATTACTTTATGATAAGTACTTTTTTTAATCCAAGCTCGTGATTATAAAAAACAATAAACATTATGAAAAACTGTACTGACACCTGTGATTACAATTTTGTATTAATGCTGATGAATTTATAACATTCAAATTTTATTTTATTAAACTTACGCAAACCACATCTTTCTCCTCTGTCAAAACTCTAGTGAAACTTTGCTGGTCAAAAGTTGATAAGGTCCCCATAGTCAAATACTTAATAGCTGCGTTTCCAATCGTAACGTACCCCATGTAATTTGTTTGAAAAAGTAGTCCCAGCGTGAGTCTTTACATTCAGAACTGCAATATTCTTCAAATTAAATTTTTTTTTTGTTCAATTAGCTTTCTAAACCTGTATAAATAATATTCTGGCTATATTTTTATTTTAGCAAAATACTAACTCACACAGCATTAATACTTACAGACAAGATAATGTAAGAAGCCTTGCACGTTGAGGCTGCCCAATTTCTGTTGAGTGCTGTATCCACGAATATGTTTAGAGAGCATCATAAAAGTTTGTAAAGTGCACCGATATCTCTATCTTTAAAGTTTTTATCGCCCAATGAATTTAGGCGTTTGGCGGAATAATATGTTTTTATCAAAACAATTTACAGAAAATCTATTGCATCTTCTGTCAATAATCTATATCCATGAGTGCACGCAAGGTAACAATTATTTCAAATTTGTTTAAAATCTCTGCAATTAAATTCATGTTTATTGGTCAATACACAATAATCGATAGTTTTTCCATGAAGATTTTAACATTTTAGATGAATTTACAGAAAGGCTATTGTATTAGATTCGTCAATACTGTAGATATAAAGTTAATGTATACGCGTAGTTTAGTACTTACTGAGGATGTGAAAGTTAGTTCTAAAGTGGTTCCACATTACTAAACGTAATTTTTTTAGTATTAATTTAGTAATATTAGGCTTTTTGATGTATGTAATTTCATCTAAAGAAATTTTTTGTAATACGCACTTCAACAAAAATGTAGATATTTGAACTAAAATAATGAAAAATTGTATTCTTATTCGTTGCGTTCCTCATCTCTTTTTCGAGATGTCGAACAATGAAATAAGTTCAGCACTACAAAAAAAAAGATATTCAGTTAGAAAATTTTATTAACCTTTTTTTATAAAGTTCACTCCTTAATCAGAAGGTTTTGAACTCAATATCTCTATACTATAATAGTGAATCAAAACAATTTTTTTTAAACAAATGTGTCATCAAATCTTTATTGACTTTGTTAATGTTTAAGCCAAATTTGAAAAGTAGACCCATCATCGCGTTGTAACTGCGAAATAATATAGTTTGTTCTAACGATAGAACATATAATTGCTGAATTATTATTAAACTCTTGATATCGTCGGTCTTCCATGACATCTTTTAATGGCCTTATACCCCATTTAGAGCAATATCACAGTAATATATATTTAATTTATAAGTTTCATCAACCAAACACTAATGAAATTCCAAAATTTACTTGAATTATAAATGTATTACTGATTTTTCTTTTCAATATTAATTATATTCTAAAATACTCTGCAGCTGACTGGAGGTTGGATTTTTTAAACTTAATTTTTTTATAATTTTAATTTCCAAATCACTAAATCTAATCGACTTCTCAAAGGTTATGATTATTTCATTGCTGTCCAGAACTGAAACCGCACAGAGTATTGTATTAACCACTAATCCATAGTTCAAACAGAATGAACTACGATTTGGACTCCTAAACAAAGCTTGTGATCAAACAAAGCACACGTATACTTAAATCTGCATAGTTTCTTTTGAAATTTGGATTACTTTTACCTTCAAAAATATGAAAAATATTAATTTTTAAAAACTTTTAATATACTCAAAAACTTAACAAGCTTTCAAAATTATTAGTTTGTTTCCCCCTTTTAGGAGGATAGGGAATGAAAATATAATGTATACTCGGTTTGCCGATAAAACTATTTATTTCTAACTCGAAAGACCCTTCTTAAAATCATGCTACTGTCTGTCAGTCCGCCCAAATGTCCGCCTGTCTGTGTAATGTACGATAACTCTTCATAAAATAATCATTGAGACGAGAAACTTGGAACATAGAACCCTCTTCGCTCAACGAGAAACTTTATTTATTTTGGAGTCAAAAGGTAACATTTCGTTCCTAAAGTATGTGCGATAACTCTTTCGTCACATTTTTTACTCTCCATCTACATATCATGGTATCGAGGAAAAATGTATTTTAATTTATAATGTGTGTATAAATTATGTGTTTATTTTGATACCAGACCGTATATAGTTTCAGATAAAAGGCCACATAAATAAAGTGTCCACAAAGTCATGTCACACATTTAGCTTATTATATCTACTGATATACCATAATGACAACTTTGTAAAGAGAATTTCAGTATATTTTATGGCTAGCAAAGTTAAATAATGTGATTTCAGGGCAGCGTGAGTACCGTCGAGTGTTTCATGAAATCCCTCTGACAGACGCACCATTTATTGATGGGATAAGACGTATAAGGAAACAGACATGTTGTTGGACAAAACGTAGACGCGTAGGATATAAACAAGATCAAACCGTCAAGAATTCAAAACCTTTTTGGAATAAATCCAAAACGTCTGAGCGGCAACGTGGTCGCGAGGTATAGTTGTCCCTAAGTATGAAGTTCACACAGTTTTGACGAAAAGACTTAAATGTAATTTTTAAAGACCTCAACTACTGCATGCTTTGAAACCAGAAAACAAATTTGGACGACAAAAGTGCATACCTATGCATTACTTAAAATCTAGATGCATGGATGCATCGATGATGCACAAAGTAAATCATGTAGATAAGTTAAAGTCGTTCTTTGTTTGAAGGTTATTTTTGACGATGGAAGGATTGTGAAGGAAACAGGATTTTTCCGGACATTTGCCATCGTTAAGTGAAACAAGAAAACAGTAACACTACGTTTCGAGATCTGCAATCTGATCTCTTCTTCAGGTAAAGAACTAACCTAATACATAATTACAAACTAGGTTTATTTTAACCTAGTTTGTAATTATGTATTAGGTTAGTTCTTTACCTGAAGAAGAGATCAGATTGCAGATCTCGAAACGTAGTGTTACTGTTTTCTTGTTTCACTTAACGATGGTTAAAGTCGTTGTTTGTAAGAAAGTCACATTTATCACTTTTAAAGCTTTTTTAATGTCGGGGCACAAAGGGTAGCGTATATATCTTAGAGCATCTTATGATCGCTTCAATTTATAGATTGGCCCTACGTATATTATACGTATTATACGATATTCTATTTACCAGTTTGTTTATTCTTTTTATCATCATACGCGTAAATACGTAATATTCTTTTGCATATCGGTGTTTTTACCATGTTCTTGAATGCTCTTATTTTTTCTATGCATAGAAGAAGGTATTCCCTAATATTTTTTAAATATGTCTCGTATTTATTACGTTATAAGTGTTTGTCTAATTTAGTCTTAAACACTTTTCCGTTAACAAACATTGGAAACAATTCTATTGAATTAAAGGCCTACTTATAAGAACATAACGTAATAGTAACAGAGGTGGGTTTTTGTATATAATGCTCTATTCCTTTTTATTTTCAGAATTTATTTCTTTAGTAGGAATCATCCTTCGGATGAAAATCCTACGATGAAAGAAGAAGGTGAATTTAACAATAAATCCATAACTAATTAATAATTTGTCTGATTCCATCACAAAGTCGCCTTTTTGTAATGTCTGATCAAATACGGTGGAATCTGTTCTTCTAACACCCGCATCGTTATAGGTTATTACAATTCCAGAATATATACATGACTCAAGAGCTTACAAGTAATAGAAATGATGCACCAAGAAATCATGTACATTATTTAAAGACGTTATCGCAAGAAACCCACATTTATCACTTTTAAAAGCATCTTTAATGTCGGGACACAAAGGGCCGCGTATATCATCAGTTACAACACAAAACCGATGTCCGGTCTGAAGCCTGGACAGAGTTCCAGCGGCTGTTTATCATCTCTAATGGATAATCAATAACACATTTTAAAGTTAAGTGATTGAGTGTGTCAACTTGCTTTTGGTCGACACATGACGTGCTTTAGAAATTCATAGATCATGTGTTGTGTTTGGTCAGTAAATATCGAAGCATACAAAATACTTCTAGATTAGGGTTCAATATTTTAGTTTATACCGTAAAAAAACTATTAATATAGTCTTCCATTTCTTACGTAGTTACAATTGAAATATTATTTGTCATTGCTGGAATAATTCGTTTTATTAGGCTCCACCAATCACATTTGAATAAATTCTTTTTTTTTAAGTAAAGTACAGAATGACTTGTTTTGATAGGCGAAGTTGTAGTTAGCAATCCCTATCTAAGACTTAATCTGAGGACCAACGACTTAAAAGTGACTTACGAACCACCACCAATTGCCGAGCAGGCGGGCTGCTTTAAAGGAGGATCGCTCAGGAGTCAACCATCTAGCAGCCACGCTCGACTATCTCGGTTATCTCGCGATAATCGCAGCAACCGCTTCACTAGGTCACCTATTGACTTATTTTTCCTGATCACGGCAATAAGGAATCTCAACATTGGCGTCGGAAATATAATTCACTCAAAGTGCTCATACACGTTTAAAACGTACAAAATTCGTTCGAAACAGCGGGTAACTGCTAGTGGAAAATAATTGAGGAACTTCTACCATGGATATGGTTATTATAGGCAGATTTCTAAGAAATTCACTTAAAAGTTCAAGGAAAAGCGTAACATATTTAATTCTTAGAGTCGTTAAAAAAAAACATTATGGTTGCCTGTAAAGTCGGTTTTACGGGCGAAGATTTTACGTGACAACGTCTTTTTCTCGGTAGAATATTTATTGATATGAATATTATTAAATTGCACAATAGGAACAAGGAATTGGATGAAAATAAGAATTGCACAAATTTTAACTATAGAAATATATTTTGTTTACTAAAACATTGTACATAATTTGAAATTAATTAAAATTTGTTATTATAAATGGTAAAGTTGAATAAAACATTTACTAAAATTGGAATTTGAAAGTCTTGCTAAACACAGTTAAATTCTAACTCCGCGCGTGGTGATTGGTCGGTTTAGTTCGTTTGTTTGGTCGCACTGTTATGACAGGTTAGAGGTTATAATTTGTTATTTTAAATGTTTGACTAGCAATACGCGCTGTTTCTTCTCAATCGACTGAATTACGATTGATTGCAGAGTGATTTAAACTAATAATTTACTTAACACTATCAACATTTGTCAATAGTATGACATAACCTATAAACTCAGTTTCTCAACTTTTGTGTCAATCTAACAATTAATCAATCAATCATAGTTTACGATAATGAAATATCAGTGTACAATTATTTACCTTTATTGTTGTAGTTGTTGTAAATGACGAATCTAAGCACTCCACATTTTCACGAATAAACATAGTTATCTGCTTTATCCCGTGCGGCGGACCCACAGTTATCTGCTTTATCCCGTGCGGCGGACCCACTGGACGGGCATCGTAACGTTACCGGGCGTTACATTTTTTCATGAGTGACTCCGAGCCGCAACCTAATTTAAGACGTTGTCACGTAAAAAATATTACCTGGTGGAGGTTGGAGTCTTTTCAAAAATTGTAGTGATCCAATAAATCTTAAGAGATTCAACTTTTCACTTATACTTTACTTTAGTTTCACTTAATTACTTAGGCTATCAAAGCTGAGCTGTAATGTACAAATTATGTCTTCATTTAGTTACTCTTATAACCAGTAACATAGATAATTTTATTTATAGAATGACAACAATACCTTGAAGCGAAACACACGTGGTTTTATCGCCAATAAAACGTTGAAATGATGAAACGGCACTTCAGATATTAAACCGAATGGTTCTCTCCATCAGACTATAAAACCCATGTGGTCAATGTTGAGTTGACTTAGGTCAAACGAACATATGCCACCATTCTATCAAGTGGTTGAAGTGGTTAGAACTATTTTTCTAAAGTATTTTCCTCTTTAAACATTACACTGGATTTATATGCAGAAAATTATTTCAAGACAATAAATATAAACATTGTTAAAAACCCCATCTTAGTTGTGGTGCATGTATATATATATATATAATTTCAATAAATATTGAATCACAAAAAGAACTTGCTCCACAGGGACTCGAACCCGGATCTCTTACTTAGCGGGTGAATGTGCTATCATTGCACCACAGAGCCCTTACTTTCTACGATTCAATTATTTTGTATTTGGCCGTATCTGTCATGTATGCATTTAAATAACCAAACTTACATATGATACGAAGACCAAATACCAGTCAAACGAATTTTGAATTACATTAATTAAATTTGTATACATGGCAATAGCCGAATTTAATTTCAATAAATATTGAATCACAAAAATATTATACAGAATATGAAGCGCTCCCAGGAACTTACTCTTAGTTTGATCATGTCAAATTCCTTACTTCCCTTACACTACACACCGGAATTCTAAGGTTCATAAATTTCCAAAAACACAAGAAGGACTGCAGAGAGAAGATAGAAATCCTATCTTGTAAATCAGGAAGAGCAACAGTAAACTAAGCCCGGTTTAGCGCGGTCACAAAGGCGCTCCAGCGGTCTCCAGATTTCCCCCGACGCTACGACTTGGTTACATATTATGTATTCATGTCCCTCCCTTTTCCAATTGTTTCTGTGACTGCATACAATATGTGGCTCAATGTGAGTTATATGTGTTCCGTGAGGAAAGTAAAGGCAATCAATTCTGCAATGAATTGTAAACGTGTTGGTTATTGTTTAGGAAATTGCATTAATTACTATTATTATAAATGTACAATGCTAGTTTAGTAAAACCATTATATGTTCAAGTTCAGTAATAGTTTTACACTTGACATGATGGGTTGATAGAGAGAAAGCCTTGCTAAGGACTATGTTAAAATATCTACTTTTTATGTATTTTAATCCATAAACAAAGATCGCAACAGTGACTAGGAAATAACTAGAAATATCTGTTTTTTGTTTTATTGTCTTTTATTATAAAAATTATACTAAATAAGAAAATGGATTGAAGATTATCAAATAGAATATTGCTGAAAACTAAGAAAATATGAGTGGTTCAAATAAAACAAAAGTAATTATTATAACCAATTTATAATCATTAGAAAAAATCGTAAAATTTTGCCATAATCCAAGATAAGTAAGATTTGGAAATACAACTTAGTTGTTGCCACGATTAATTTTTGAACGCACCTGCAACACCAGGGTCTGAGATAGATGGCCAACCAATAGTTGACATCCAACCTAGTCAGTAACTGAAAGAAACTCGTACGTATACTCGGCAACATAACGAGTTCAGTGAAAAACTTCAATTTATTTTTATGCATTTTAATAAAAAACACGTAAAAACTTACCCTACAACACAACTAGTTACGCTACTAAATGATTATTGTTTCCAATAACAATGACTATAGAAATAAATACAAATCAAATGCAATCTCTTTTATTTGTTTTGTATTGAATTTCTTGTTTTGTGTTGAATTTCTTGCACATCAACATCCCGGTACCGGAAGCCAAGTGTGATACCGACGATCCTGAGGAACCGCCTCTGCACTGAACCCAGAATACAGGCTTGTCCCACTGGTCGGGAGGAGACCACCGTAGAGAACTCCAAGATAGGCCGAGCAAGTGCAACATAGAGAGCTTTAAATGATGTGATGGAGAAGTTCTGATGGAGAAGTCAAAAGAATAACGAGCACTAACGACCCTTCGAAGAATAACACCATGTAGCACATAATCAAACTGGCAAAGATGTCTTGCTCTTGTGTAGGAAATGACCATACATTTTTCTACATTTAAATCCGTACGTACACTCGGCAACATAATGAGTACTTAGTCGTTTTCATACTGCATCGTTTTCACATCAAAGAAACAGACTACAAAGAGCTCTATTTGGATAAAGCAGGCGCCTCCCATTGTTATCTAAATGACGAGGTGATCTCATTGTTTCATCAATTACACAATTCAATTAGTACATTTAAGGTACAAAAATAAAGTAAAGAATGTCTTATTTTACCAGGCGAAGCTAGGGCTATGAAGCTATCTCTAACACTTTAAGGAATATCACCTGGGGACCAACGACAAAGGTGACTTCCGAACCACCACAAATGGCCGGGCAGGCGGGCTGCTTGGCAAGGACAGGATCACTTAATAGTCACGCATCCAAGCAGCAGCCACGCTAGCCGTTGCTTTATCAAGCGATAACGGCTATACCTGGCACACTGCGCTATTGGCAGGTACAAGAAGTATTTCCAAGGTATTCTGCTTAGTAGTAGCCGGTTTTATTGTTTTTTTTCAGACTGAAGAAGATCCAGATTCCAGGAGTCAAATCTGTGACAGTATCAGTTGTCAGACCCTGCCCTAAGAAAAAGGTGAAATGGAGCTAAATTCAGTCAGTTGTTTTTTTTTTTTTTTTTTTTTTTTTTTTTTTTTTTTTTTTTTTTTTTTGTACACCTGTGAAAAACTTGAATTAATTTTTATGCATTTTAATAGAAACACGTAAAAACTTCCCTACAACACAACTTGATTACGCCATAAATGATTATTGTTTCCAATAACAATAACTATACAAATAAGTACAAATCAAATGCGATCTCTTTTATTTGTTTTGTATTCACAAGGTATTCTTTGTAATTATTCCACTGATCTCTTAATTTCTTCAAGTGTTTGCGCATATGGACCTCAGGTCCCTTTTTAAAACTTGTAAAAAGAAATAATAAATGCAAGTAAAACAATTCTGGAAGCCTTTCCTTTTAGTGTAAAGGTAGAGAAATTAGCAATGATAATGTTATTTGGTCGATGTTTTCAGCGTGTTTTCCGGCGTGTTTTGCATACATTTGCACTTTAATGTTTGAAGAATAGTGTAAATTTGATACTCATTTGTTTTTTAAGTTCCAGTACGCTTACATGTTTTATTGATAATTTAGTTCAATAACAAATTATATTATACACCACCTAAATTATATTTAAATCATTTTTTAAATAATGTATTTTATTTTTAAGATTTCATTGAAATGAATGTGTGTTTGTTCTCCTGTAAAGATGAAACAATAACCCAATGTAAATCCCAGGCAAAAATAAAGTTTTTATTAGTTGATAAATTGTACGTAGGAAGTTTGTGATGTAGGTCAGAGAAAAAGTTAACCAAAAGGATGTATATTAAAACAACTCAAACGACAGGGTGTAAAATTAATTTAATGGCTCATTTTGAAGAGGATTAAATGATCATAGGCAGTTAAGGAATGGTAAATTTAGAATAATATGTAAGTATGTAAATACTAAGGATTATTATTTCTCTTTGTGATTTGTTCACATCAAAAAACAATAGGCATGTCAAATTTCAATTTGATAAGGCATTTAAAAAATGGTAATAACTAGTATTTATAAGTGAAAAGTTATTATGTGACAAGCATCGCTTTCTGCCAAGTAGATTCGTGTCATTAATATATTCTTGATTATAGAAAATATTAGAAAGTAGGAGTACGCCACACCACATGACACGTAATATTGTTTGCTGAGCTCCAATGTAAAATTTAAAATCAAAAGAACAGAAAAAATAAAGAAAGAAACCTTATTTCTCACAAATAAAAAAATGACGGATACATTTTTATAATATTGCACAAACTGACCAAAACCTTACATGTACTTACACATAAACAATACATACATATTCAACTACAACTACTATTACACTATACATCACTATGATAAATAAAGAAAAACTCCAAGGCAAAGCTTGTTTGGAGTGATAAATATCATCAAATTAACAGAAAAACTCGCAGCATTACAAACAATACAGTAATATTTTCATCAAAACTTATTTATTTTAAAATCTGAGTGAAGTTCTTGAAAACTCTACTAAATTAATAAAAAATCTTAACTATATATAAAATAATCAACTGAGCCTCCATGTAAAAAATTAAACAAATAAATATGGAGAACATAATGATCTTATAAGAGGCACTATTTAAATGATGCATTATTATAATTATTGGAAACAGATTACATTTAACAATCTCATTTTAAAATTTAATTTTAAATATTAATTTTAAAAAGGACTTGTTCAATGTCTTTCAGATATAATAGCCACTTTTTAAGCTGTTTGAGAAAAATATTTATTGAAAATTGACTCTTTATATGCTGCGGCAACAGGTTAAAAAGTTTCGGTACTAAAAAAATTAACGTTTTTGTGAAAGAAAGCATTTGAAGGTTTTTGTACTAATAAGTCTTCTGCATTTCTTGATTTAAGTTTAAATTTTTTTCTTGACTTATGGTTCTTGCTTCTCAAGAAAACATTTTTAGAACTTTAAAAGCAAATAAATATCTTAAAGGAAGAATATTCAAACTCAAAAACAAAGGGTAGGATGATTCAGTTTTCTTTCTTTTAGTGAATCTATAACTTATTTCATTATTCAGAAATAGAACGACAGACAATCATCCGGCAAAGAATCTTTTTCATCCATCGACAAACAAAAGAGAAATTGTGTCAGAGTACTGAGTGATAGGCTTCAAAGACGCTCAGCCAAATTCCCTGGTTAGACATACAAAATCATAGAACTCATTCTTGTCTATGCTGACATGAAGTTTCATGACCAATTTCAACTCTACATATTATGAAAGATACCTTACCACATGGTACATTCACATATTTGTTCATTACATTACGTATCATGTCAGTGTAATGCATGCCACATACCAAGTCACCATAAAATGATGTTAGATGCGTTCGGTTAATTATACTGCAAGTGTTAGTATATCACAAGTTAGAATCTCTTAATAGTATGCTGGGTTTGTTTACAAATTAGTTTATTTTTGTACTTTCTTATTGCCGTAAGGCTTAGACCAATGTGAAAGGATTCGCTAACGCTCAACCAAATCCCATGGAATGACATGTACTATAAATAAATTCAGTGTTCCTTATGCATAAATAAAACTTCATGTATTTTAAGGCTCTAGGTAGTTCATAAGTAATGTATATGAAGCCTTGCTTGTGCTCTTTTACAAAGACAGTGCTAACAGAATTAGATACTATTCCAAATTCTAATTTTCATAATTTATATGGTTACATTACGATGAGACACATTAGTTATTTATTTTTTCCAAAAACATTGCTTGAAGCTTGTGTTATATAATTGATAGTTTGTTCCTTTAAAAGGACATCGGTTAGTAGACCCTAAAATCACAAACTTTTTTACAGTTCCACAAATAATATGGATTAAAATACAGTATTTAGACAGTTTTTTACTTTAAATATTAATATGATATTTGTATCACATAAGAACATTCCAATCCTAGCTTCTTTTTCTTTTTTTTATGAGAGGCCGATTCCCTTTTAAGCCTTATTCTGTCCGTCCTCATGGGCCACTGGCCTGTGCGAGGATCTTATCCAACAGAATAAGGGGGAGAGCCGGTACAGTACAAGGTCGATGGTACTGATAAAAAGTACAACGGTCACAGACAGGATTTGAACCCGCGCTATCTCTAACTCAGACCCAAAGTCCAACGACTTAGACCGCTCGGCCATCGGCACTCCGTTATTACGGAGCTTGTATTCTTAATAGTAAAATGTTATTGTGAGTATAAGTTTTGTCATGTGATGCTGGAACAAAGAGATGATATGTTTTATCCATACTGCGAGGTTTTTCCGGTAGAAAAATCAATTCAATTGAGTGTAATTAAAAATGCTGTCTATTTTAAACATTACAAAGTATTTTAAAATAACCTATCATATCCGTAACTTGACAGTGGATATGACGTAAGTTACTGCAGCAACCACAACGTGTAACACTTAACATATCAAAGCCAGAAATACTGTATTCTCGCATCACATTAACAGTTGTGTTACCTTCACAAACAGATTGAGTAATCATCTCGCCTATGTTTCGTGCAACGAAAACCACAAACCAGAGATATTAGCATGTGCTTTACATTTATTTACTATTTAACGTGCTTATTATTTCAGTACAATTTTAAGATCAAATTAATAGTTAAATTTCAAGCACTGAAAACATACAGTCACTAGGAAATTATTGTACATGACAGATTGTTAAAAAATATTTATATATCTTATTATTCAAATATTTATTATAAACTTTTTAACTTATTATCTTGAGATGCAAGGATTTAGTCAAATAATTGCAGTTAATGATTATTTAACACATATATGATGTAATCTGAACAACTTGCAACTCCTAAGGGATCTCCATACTTTTTCCATTTGTTTATAATTATTTATTCTTAGTGTGTTTCCCAAATACTGACTGTAAAATTTCAGTTTTTCGTGGATAAAATAGTTTACATTGATAATTTAATATCTATTTTGATAGTTATTCAGTTGAATACACACTACACTCTTTTCTAATGGTCTAGGAAAATATTGAATTCTATATCTTGGATAAATGCTAAATAAATTGGGAAGATGCGAATATTTGAGACACTTTCATAATACCCTGAGTAAGAGTCTTGCCTACAAAAACCCTTCCTCTGACCTTCCTATCCTGTTAAACTGTAACCTCTGCTTTACTTCAGCCAGGTGCAGTCATTGATAAATTAAAAATTCAGCATGTTTCTCTCGAAGATATAATTCAAATGCCTTTAATACTCCTTCAACAAGTTCTAATCATTACTGAAGGTCAAAGCCGCATTTAGCAGTTATAAGTGAAGGATCTTCTTCTCTTCCCTGACTTTCAATATTAATATGCGTTGTTCCAGGCACTCTTTTCCGCGACAGCAGAATGTATATTCCACTGAATCTCACCAATGCATAGCGCACAATTTTCATATGCTGATAAAGAATCAACATGGAGTACCTTCAAATTTATTCTACATTTTGAAAGTGCTGGCTGGGGAATGTCCCATAATTACCCATCGTCCCATTTAATAACCGAACAATGACTCACCTGCAGTCTAAAATCTCATAGTACTGCTGTTGGAAGTTGTTTTAAATTTCTTAGAATCTTAAATATTCTTAAATTTTAAATATATTTCACTGATTTTAGAAGTGTAAATTTGATGTTTTTAGATACTGTCTGCCTAATCCGACCACGAAGGTACGTAATATGATAGGTTTCGTAAATAATACACACGTCTAAACTGGTTTCATAATTTCATTTACTCTAATTTTATTGAATACTAGTACCCCATAGCTATCCTTTTATTGTATAGATGATCTGGACGATTGCCAAAATATATATTTATATGTGCCAATGTTCTGACTCAAAATTATAATACAAAATTTCCACTGTATAAAGCCATAAATTTTGGATTCATTTCCAGTATGTTTACTATACGCGAAGTAAGAAAGAGTCAGAGTTGGATTGAGCTGAATTTGAAGATCTTATCAGCCTTATTCCTTTCTACTCAGAACCTGCGAGGTTTTTGTGACAAGAGACAGCTCTCGCTGACAAAATCTGATAACGTTCCACATTAGCTCTGATCTGGGCTCACACAAAATGTCCTTTTGCTGCATATCCTTTGTTAGCTTTTCTTCACAGAGATGAATTTAAATGTAAAAGTTTTTTTTAACTTGTTTGTATTTGTTAGTAAATGATAAGTGTTTTTTAATAATGATTTCTTTTAGGTTGTTTTTATTTTGAATACTTTAAAGGAAGTTTCATTTAACATTCCTAGTGAAAAGCAACGACTTAATTAAAATCTGCACTCGAAGTTGTACTTAAACATCAATAACGCATGTGAGATGTAAATATGTACATTAAACAAATTTAAACCTCAAGTAGTGTACTTTGGTAGTGGAGCAGCCAAGTTTCCTACACATAACATGGCTATCTAGGGTGTAAGGGATTGTTTCTATGCGCATTTTGAGTTTAGCTCTATTTTACCGTGACGTTGACGCAAACTACACCGTGCTTAAAGGTCTTAAAAACATAATATTCGACTCAGTTTTGCACCTCATGAGACAATTATAAAATGTACGGCCGCTGGGTAAACTATAAAGACCTCTTTTGTGGTCTAGGTATCTCTGATGTCGCACCTATTATCGTTTCCGATCTTCGTGCAGCGAAAATTAGAGCGGAAATTTAATTTAGTTCTATTTCACGCTTAGTGTAGATATCGTTTTGAACGTCTTACTCGTCGTCGACTATTTTTGTATCTCTTTGGATCTGACTTGGATCCAAAAATCCAAGTGTGTGATAGTATTAGATTTCAGACGCTACACTAAGCGTGAAATAGAACTAAATTAAATTTCCGCTCTACTTTTAATTTAAACTCTACTTTTCGCTGCACGAAGATCGGAAACGATAATGTCATTTTGTGTCAAGTGTAGAGGAACTATTACATGAGAAATAGTTGTATAATCGGTTGGTCAGTGTCTAATAGGCATGTGTGGGGTGGTGTACCTAATTTCGTAAATATATAAATTCAGTACAGAATATCATAGACCAGTATACATAAAAATACATCTGTTTGGGTTACGCTACCTCCACCCAGGGAGGGCCAGAAATTGGACACACCAGATTAAAATATTAGAAAGCCACGCCTTTACACAATATCCAGTATCCAAGGACCAATCTGTTAGTGCTTATTACGATACTTGAAATTTGCATAATACTTAAACCACTGACAAAGACTTAATATAGAAAATTCTGTGACACCAAACTTAGATGGAGACTGACCTTGATGATCTTGAGCAGCTTACATCAAAATTGACGTCATTATAAATTTTATTATTAAATAGTACTAGGTATGAAGTGATAAACACAGAGAAAATCCTTGGGTGAGTTAAAAATATTGATAAAATATACATAAATTATGATGCTGAATAGTTTAGCTCTAAATGGTAAACCTTAAATAAAATTCAAAGTGTGATAAAATCAAATGTCATATATGGGGTAATAGTGCCACAAGATTGGTGATATTAATCAAGGATTGTTGTATAAAAGTAGCAAGGGAAGGCGAGCGATATATGCAAATCCTGATGAAGAGAACTCAATACTCCACTGCGAGATTTTACTCCTAATCCTCGAGCAGATTTTGCTTGACAATCCATTGTTTTTCAATTATAATTCGTTTATTTTGTACACGGCAGTACACCTTTTTCATTTAATTAATAGTGGAGAGTGGCTGATTAACATGCAGATACAATGATATAACAATAAATACTAATACGACAATATAGCATAATAAAGTTTTAAATATAATAAAATAATTCTATGTACTGTAAAATCATTAACATGAGGCAACCTCAATAACAATAAATTAAATTAGAAAATTAGACCTAAAAACAACATAACAATATACATAATAATAACAACATAATATTTTTATATGAACCAAGATTTAAAGGACAACTACTCAATCACAATTATAGTAGCTAATCTGTTTTTGAAGGCAGCAAGAGAGAAGCCAAAAAAAATCAACTTCAGGACATACGGCATTACCAGTTCACATTAGTCTAGGTATATTACTGTGGTAGTAGTAGTTTGTAGGATGGTGATGCTTGCAGAAAAAACTGACAGTGCCTGGATCTGCGAGGAACGTGAAAGTAAGCTGGCGAAGAATCTCCGGACAGTCGATGAGACCATTCAATAATGTTTGCAAGAAAACCATGTCCATTAATATTCTTCGGGATGTTTAATACTGCGTTGAATTTCTTGCAAATTAACATCACTGTACCGGAAGCCAAGATTTGATGCCGACCATCCTGAGGAACCGCCTCTGCACTGAATCCAGAATAGAGGCTTGTCCCACTTGGTAGGGGAACCAGACCACCGTAGAGAACTCTAAGATAGGCCGAACAAGTGCAACATAGAGAGCTTTAAATGATGTGATGGAGAAGTTCTGCCGACAGGTGCGACTGATGTGCCCAAGTATTCTTGCAGATTTGTTTGTAATGTTAGTTATGTGCTTACTGAAGTCCAGGGTAGAAGTCAAAAGAATACCAAGGTCACGAGCACTAACGTCCCTTCGAAGAATAACACCACGTAGCATATAATCAATCTGACAAAGATGTCTTGCTCTTGTGTAGCAAATGACCATACATTTTTCTACATTTAAATCCATGTCATTAGCTCGACACCAGTCCTGGATCCTCTCCAGGTCCCTTTGCAACTCGATTTGCTGATCAGCAGAAGAGATTTCTTTAAATATTTTGACATCATCCACCAAGACCAAATATGAGCTCTCAAAAAACTACCGATGACATTAATAAATAAGCAGAACAGGAAGGGTCCCAAGTGACTACCTTGGGGTACACCAGAAGACGCATGAACAGGCCTTGAAAGTACACAAGCAAATTTTACACACAACGTACGTTCAACCAGGTAACTCCGAAACATAGCCAGTAAAGAACCCGTGACACCAAGCGCCTCTAGTTTTTTATCAGGTGAAAGTGACAAACTCTGTCATAAGCTTTTCAGAAATCCAGATAGAGACAATCAAATTGGTTACTTAGAAGGCTGATAGGATCCTGTTCGTGAACACCCCAAATTTGTTGTTGTCGATGAAACCCATGCTGATGTGAAATTATTGTGCTTTTTAAAGCGAAGGTTAGGCGGTTCAGAACGAGTTTTTCAAAAACTTTAACCTATGTCGGCTGGATTACTATCGGTCTATAATTCTTTACATTGGATCGATACCCAGACTTATGGATAGGCACTCAAAATCCAGTCTTCAACAATGACGGGTAAACTCCATGGTTAAGCAGGTTATTTAAGTGGATAGCAAGGTGGGGAGCCAGTACAGCACTGCAAAACCTAAGTACACCAGCAGAAACCATGTCAGGACCAGGCCTCTTAAGACTCCGCCACCTGAACTCTTCGCACTGGTAAAACTTGACCTGACTGTTCTAAAGACAGAGTATTTATACAGCCCCAATTCCGATGACAAGCAGTCCGGCGAAAAATTAGTCTCAGTAAGTATTATTATTTTATGTAAGCACACATTTACTACCTCAATAAGTTGATTAAATTTTGTTCTAAGGCCATTAACTTTCGGATAATAAACTCCAATTGGTGTATTGCCGTGTACATTATTTTAGAATTAGTACTTGTGATTGTAGGGGTACCGTTTCGATATTTTATAGTTAGATCTTTTTCGCCATCTTTGGATCGTTTCTCAAGTTCAGCTCTAAGGTCATTAAGATATTTGCTTTCTCTGGGGGTTCTGCCTCTGCAGTTGCTAATGTTTTTAAAGGCTACATCAACTTTATACACCAAATCATGAGAAAACAACTCACAGAAATGACACGCTACATTTTCGCTGAGAAAAATGATCTTCATTAGTCGAGGTTTATCCCTAGCAGGCTTTCCAATCCTCAGTATTTTATATTCAGTCTCCATACCAGGGATGACGACCTGGATAAGTTTATCGGCAAGAACCCTATCATGCGCTATTCTACTTCTTGTATCAGGATTCTTCAGTTCAGTAACATTGTAAATCAGTTTATTAAAGACCCTTCTTGCCCGATCATTCAGTTCACCGATAACTGCTTCTGACCCACCCATAGTTCCAATTTGATTTTCAATAATATTGATTCTATGTTCAGTAGCCTCCAGGCGGGGTTTAAAGTCATTAAACTTTTTCAGAATATCGGCCAGATACTGTTTCAATCCAGCAATACTAGCTCTGACAGCCTTTAAGTCATCCTTGGTGGGAAGAGAAGATCTGCATCTGAGAACCTCCGACATTTGGTCTGGTATTAACAGCAAAAGATCGCTACTATTGGAGCAATGCCATATTTTATTTTTATCGTCTGCATATTTTTCATATTCTGTGTCAGGCATCTTAGTACAGTATACATGGAACAATCTAGAGCATTTATTATCACACTGAACTCCTTTTTCAGAATCCAAAACCGTTTTGACACAGAGTTGATACATAGTAGTAGGGAAACGGGATGCCATTTTATATAGTATAACACACAGACAATGACGAAGTTTGTATTTAATTAAGTATCTTGTTGGCTTTAGATTATTTAAATAAATCGCTTGAGCAGACTCATCCCACTTATTTACCTACTTAATGATTAATAATACAGTACTATTATAACTAAGATGATACAAAAAATATTAAACAATCACAATGAGCAAACATGACGATTGATCATAACATTATAACAGACCTAAAGGTTCCTGTTACTAGCATATAGGAGCGACATACTATAGGTATATATTTTTTGGGTGTTGTATATAACCTACACGATGCTTTCTATGTATCTAATATGTAAAGAAACGATTTAGCGTGAAATGTTATTCAATATGTCATAATAAACAAAGTAAGACGAATGAAATTGGTTTAAATTTAACTATTTTGATTTTATTCCCAAGCCTAATTACTACAGATTAAGTCCTCTGGCTGGTTTATATCCTGAACTGGAAATAGATTAATGAGACTTAGTGCCTCATAAAGCTTATTTGGGCATAATCTAACTAAAGACGTTTACTAAAATCTGAATTTTAATATTTAAAGTCAATCAAATTTAAAAATACAGATACAATTGAGAGATTTAACATATTTCCCGGTTTTTAAACGTGATCTGTAATTGTATCATATTCACAGAGGAAATTAAATTAACTCTATTTCCATGAACAAGGATATTTAATTAGTACAGTCTGATTCAACTAAACACTTTAGGTTAACCGAGCAAGAGTTGGTCACATGAGACCATAGAAAAACTTGTAACTTTGTTACGGAACTGACCTCATGTCCTAGTTGATCACCAGACTGTCCTCATATGTTATCTTATTACTTTGGTAATATTACATTTACGGGGGTAGGGTACGATAAGCGGACCCGGTTTTTTATATCGAAATTGGCAAACTATATTACTTAATGATAACCATCCATCTAATCAATCGATACTGATTTAATTATTTTGAAAAATTTACTTAGATAATCTACATCAACAGCTGTTTACAAACACATTCAAATAATACTCGTAATGTAATATTTCAATTTTATATAAGTAACATTAGATTATAAAAATTGCAGTCTATTTTAGAAAACCACACGACATTGCTTTGAAAGATGACAATACTTGTGATAAGATTTGTGGGAAAGAAACAACTGTAACTTTGAGAGGAGCAAATATGGTCGTCTTCGGTTTTCCTAATTTTGGTTGTAATAATTTCTTTGATCACTGTAAATATTAAATTCATATTTTAATTTAAAACATATGACTGTTAGTGAGGACTATAGATACTTTTATATCGATTGATAGTCTAGGATTTGAGATGCAGATATTAGGTATCGATGATTACATTCTTCGATATAAAAAACCGGGTCCGCTTATCGTACTCTACCCCATTTACGTTGCCAATACATTACTTTGGCAATAAGGTTAAAAGTATTGAAATATATTTTTTGGAGTTGTTTGAAAAATTTGGCTAATCCAGTTTAATACAACCAGGACAAGCAATAACAAGGCATTTGTTGGTTGTGAAGCTAAATCTCTGTCATTCATAATTCGAATGACCTACTAGAACTTACTGGTTCCCATTCGATTGTCTCAGTATAAATTTTAACTCACTAAACTGATCTTTATTCTAACAAGATAAATATGCATTACACCGAGTAATCTCATTATGTTACAGGGGTCACATCTTGCCTCATGATTATAGTTATGTAATTTAGAAATTTATTTAGTGTGTGAATTCTCTCGATATTATTGTTATGTTATAAGACAAATCTAAAATGTTCGCTAACGCTCAGCAAAATCCAATGAATTGACGTGCAACATCATTAAAATCAATGTTACTGATTTATTAATGAATCTCAATGTCAAATGTTATGTCCAAACTCTGTTCCCGTTATATGTGCGCACAGAAAGACATAAAGTGTTTTCCGTTTTCTCGAGTGATAGGATTCGCTAACGCTCAGTCAATATCTACTTTGATTGGTTAGTAAATGGTGGCGTTGTAGAAGTTGACTTACTTATATCATGTCATCTAGAGCAGGCCTATAAAAATTCCCGCAGAATCAGTGACGTCATCAATCAACCTCAGATCAACTACATTACACGACATGCTCTCCCTTGAGGCTGATGATTGGCCCAAGACGATGTCGTTACGTGTAATTAATCACCTTAGTAAAGTTAGTTCGTCAAATCTTAAAGCGCTTGGCTTCATCCCCATATTAGGGGGTTGAGTACAAAACATTAAAAACCGTTTATTAACAGTTTATTATAATTTTTTTCTATTCATGACTAATTCATTAATAAGTTCACATGATAAAACATGTGTTGTCTATCATTACAAGAAAACTCTTGTTTTGTAAATATTGTAATGACAGAATTATTACTTGAAGGATTGAAAACTTTAATTTAGGTTCGTCTGCCTATTTTCATTGAACTCGTCTGCCCGCACAATTGTTCGTAAACGAAATAACCTATAGAACTGACGCTTTGCAAGAAGCTTCATTCCATATTATATGCAACATTGACTTCGATGATACGAGGGGTATCCAAAAAGTGAGTTTCCATTAATTATGAAACAGTTAAAAAGACTCAAAAAATAACTGAAACACATTTATTCAACTTTTTACATCATACCTTATTTTTCTACATAGTTTACCATCCCTTTCTAAGCACTCTTGGTATCTAGGAAGTAGTTTTTTTATTCCAGCATCACAAAATTCACCCGCCAAATTTTTAAGCCAAGTATCCACCTCATTTTGAAGGTCATCGCTGTTGGCAAATCGCCGACCGCCAAGGTGTCTTTTCAGCTCCGGAAACAGATGAAAATCGCTAGGCGCAAGATCTGGTGAGTATGGAGGATGACGAAAAACATCCCACTTAAATTTCCTCTAAAGTTCCATTGTTGCACGAGCAGCGTGTGGTCGGGCGTTATCTTGAATAAGCAGAACCGTGCGCGACAAAAAGTCCGCGCCGTTTATTCTGTATTGCCCGCCGAAGTCTGGTGAGAACTTCACAATACCTTTCTGCATTTATGGTTTCGCCACAAGGAAGATAGTCAATCAATAACACTCTCCACGGTAGTCCCAAAAAACTGTAGCCATTACCTTTCCTGCCGACTCAAAAACTTTGGCTTTTTGAGGAGCTGCCTCTCCTTTTTTTTGCCACACCATACTCTGGCGTTTGGTCTCTGGAGTTGTGGTGAATCCATGTTTCATCACCAGTGACTATTCTACTCGTAGTTCATGTCCAACCTGGAATTTGGGCTGAGCGTTATTGATGCCTATCAATCAAGAGGCAGCCACAATTTCTATTATTTTTGGACGGCAGATGTAACAATGTATGTCCTGTATGATATTTGTCAGTCCACATAACATCTCGAGAACTAACTCGGACACGTTGTGCAACCTCAGTGAAACCTGTTACGCAACATTTTTGTGGTATTACCTACCTTGTAAATAATACGGAGAAGTTTTGCTTTTAACAAGTATGGCGACGTGTACCTTGTAAATAATACGGAGAGGTTTTGCTTGTAACAAGTATGGCGACGTGAAACCTGTTACGTAACATTTTTGTGGTATTACCTACCTTGTAAATAATACAGAGAGGTTTTGCTTGTAACAAGTATGGCGACGTGAAACCTGTTACATAACATTTTTGTGGTATTACCTACCTTGTAAATAATACGGAGAGGTTTTGCTTTTAACAAGTATGGCGACGTGAAACCTGTTACGTAACATTTTTGTGGTATTACGTACCTTGTAAATAATACAGAGAGGTTTTGCTTGTAACAAGTATGGCGACGTGAAACCTGTTACGTAACATTTTTGTGGTATTACCTACCTTGTAAATAATACGGAGAGGTTTTGCTTTTAACAAGTATGGCGACATGAAACCTGTTACGTAACATTTTTGTGGTATTACCTACCTTGTAAATAATACGGAGAGGTTTTGCTTTGTAACAAGTATGGCGACGTGAAACCTGTTACGTAACATTTTTGTGGTATTACCTACCTTGTAAATAATACGGAGAGATTTTGTTTGTAATAAGTATGACGTGAAACCTGTTACGCAACATTTTTGTGATATTACCTACCTTGTAAATAATACGGAGAGGTTTAGTTTGTAACAAGTATGGCGACGTGAAACCTGTTACGTAACATTTTTGTGGTATTACTTACCTTGTAAATAATACGAGGAGTTTTAGTTTGTAACAAGTATGGCGACGTAAATCCTGTTACGCAACATTTTTGTGCTATTACCTACCTTGTAAATAATACAAGGAGTTTTAGTTTGTAACAAGTATGGCGACGTAAATCCTGTTACGCAACATTTTGTGTGGTATTACTTACCATGTAAATAATACGAGGAGTTTTAGTTTGTAACAAGTATGGCGACGTAAATCCTGATACGCAACATTTTTGTGGTATTAACTACCTTGTAAATAATACGAGGAGTTTTAGTTTGTAACAAGTATGGCGACGTAAATCCTGTTACGCAACATTTGTGTGGTATTACTTACCTTGTAAATAATACGGAGAGGGTTAGTTTTTGACAATTATGGCGACGTGAAACCTGTTACGCAACATTTGTGTGGTATTACCTACCTTGTAAATAATACGGAGAGGTTTTGTTTGTAACAACTACGGCGACGTGAAACCTGTTACGCAACATTTTTGTGGTATTACCAACCTTGTAAATAATACGGAGAGGTTTTGTTTGTAACAGGTACGGCGACGTGAAACCGGTTACGCAACATTATTGTGGTATTACCAACCTTGTAAATAATACGGAGAGGTTTTGTTTGTAACAAGTACGGCGATGTGAAACCTGTTACGCAACATTGTTGTGGTATTACCTACCTTGTAAATAATACGGAGAGGGTTAGTTTTTGACAATTATGGCGACGTGAAACCTGTTACGCAACATTTTTGTGGTATTATCTACCTTGTAAATAATACGGAGAGGTTTAATTTGTAACAAGTATGGCGTGAAAACCTGTTAAGCAACATTTTTGTTGTATTACCTACCTTGTAAATAATACGAGGAAGGTTAGTTTTTGACAAGTATGGCGACGTGAAACCTGTTACGCAACATTTTTGTGGTATTACCTACCTTGTAAATAATACGGAGAGGTTTAATTTGTAACAAGTATGGCGACGTGAAACCTGTTAAGCAACATTTTTGTTGTATTACCTACCTTGTAAATAATACGAGGAGTTTTAGTTTGTAACAAGTATGGCGACGTAAATCCAGTTACGCAACATTTTTGTGGTATTACCTACCTTGTAAATAATACGAGGAGTTTTAGTTTGTAACAAGTATGGCGACGTAAATCCTGTTACGCAACATTTTTGTTGTATTACCTACCTTGTAAATAATACGAGGAGTTTTAGTTTGTAACAAGTATGGCGACGTAAATCCTGTTACGCAACATTTTTGTGGTATTACCTACCTTGTAAATAATACGGAGATGTTTTAGTTTGTAACAAGTATGGCGACGTAAATCCTGTTACGCAACATTTTTGTGGTATTACCTACCTTGTAAATAATACGGAGAGGTTTAGTTTGTAACAATTATGGCGACGTAAATCCTGTTACGCAACATTTTTGTGGTATTACTTACCTTGTAAATAATACGAGGAGTTTTAGTTTGTAACAAGTATGGCGACGTAAATCCTGTTACGCAACATTTTTGTGGTATTAACTACCTTGTAAATAATACGAGGAGTTTTAGTTTGTAACAAGTATGGCGACGTAAATCCTGTTACGCAACATTTTTGTGGCTATTACCTACCTTGTAAATAATACAAGGAGTTTTAGTTTGTAACAAGTATGGCGACGTAAATCCTGTTACGCAACATTTGTGTGGTATTACTTACCTTGTAAAATAATACGGGGAGGTTTTGTTTGTACAATGAAGTATGATGTGAAACCTGTATTTACTTACCATTTTTTGGTATTAACCTTACCTTATGTAAATAAAACGGAGGAGGTTTTAGTTGTAACAAGTATGGCGACGTAAATCCTGTTACGCAACATTTTTGTGGTATTACCTACCTTGTAAATAATACGAGGAGGTTTTAGTTTGTAACAAGTATGGCGCCGTGAAATCTGTTACGCAACATTTTTGTGGCATTACCTACCTTGTAAATTATACGGTGATGTTTAGTTTGTAACAAGTATGGCGCTGTGAAACCTGTTACGCAACATTTTTTTGGCATTACCTACCTTGTAAATTATACGGTGAGGTTTAGTTTGTAACAAGTATGGTGACGTGAAACCTGTTACGCAACATTTTTGTGGTATTACCTACCTTGTAAATCAGATATCTCCATAGCACTTTCAGTTTCCTTTTGAAAATTCGTTGTTAAAAATTTAAAATATATTAAAACTTGAAAAAAATGGCCATCCAGATATCATGTATGTAAAGACATACATGTGTTTTTTCACCCCTTTATTGTGTGCCATATCATTATCATCAATGACAGTCTTCCATTACAAAGTAAATTTCTCATCTTTAAAAGCATCGGAATATTTCCTCCACTGTTACATATTCGAGTACTTTACGAGGCATCTTTAAACACAGTTTCAGTTCCTCTTCGGAGTTTGTCATTATTTGCTGTAATTAGGAGAACAAGAAACGAGCTTATCGTTAAGACAAAGGCTAGACACTTGATTAGACCCCCTTAATGACTACCCTGACATAATGGCCACCATTGAAGTTTCTCCAACAGCTCAGCTTTAACTGTAGAACTGTTCGCCGGAATGTTATCTCACCTTCCCATCATTCCGGTTAGTATTTTTACACAAAGTAATGTCTAAGGATCAACATTCTCAAATACTTAGAGCTCTCAGCTATTTCTTTGTTTACAATTTACTGTATTAGTGTGATATGCGGACCATATAGTAAGTACCTATTAACGATTTAAAATCAACTTTGAGTGACTCAATATTTTACGGATATAATAACCGGATTGATATAAATCGGACTCTACAGAACGTACCAAGGACTCCAACTTATTCTACAAGTAGTCCCAACACTGTCTGTCACACGGTACAGTGTCACGTGATTTACTGTTTACAAATTAGTTTAGTAAGCAGTTTTCTAGATTGCATATGGTTATTGATAAAACCAACGTTAGAATGTAAAAATGTTATTGTGTTACATGTTAATTTAAAACAAACACTCCAATAATATAGGTTTTTTTATTTTTAAGTGGCCTTTAGTACTCAATGAGAACATCTTCAGACCCACATAACTGAATAAAAGTGGTTGCAATAATAACATAAACAATTTTATACTAAATAAAAACAAAAGCCGTTAAAAATACAAAGAGATAATATTCTATGACAGAACAGTATGTCTATGTATGTATAAAAAAGTTGATATTTAGTTCGATCAAATAAAGTAACGGTGTATTTTGAAAAGGCCCAGGTTTGAAAAAAGAAACATGCCAATAGCTCTACAAATTCCAAAATTAAATTAGATAATGAATTAGAAAGTTCTAAGAATAAACTTAATGAGGAAGAAAAATCTGGAATTTATAAAATTAATTGTAAGAATAATTGTGATTTAAAATACATTGGCCGATCAAAAAGAAAGTTAAAAAAGAAAGCTAAGTAACATAGGGCACGTTTTTTTAAAATACCAACAAGAAGAAAGATCGGCCATAGCAAAATATGCACTTCAAACTGGACACTCCTTTTCAAATTCAAAATAATTAAAAGAAGTACAAAATAAAAAAATTGTCGATGCATATGAAACAATTTTTATAAAGAAGAACCAAAATAATCTAGTAAACAACGAACCTGGGCCTTTTCAAAATTCACGGTTACTTTATTTGATCTAACTAAATATCAACTTTATTTTTTAGATATAGATAGACATATTGTCCTGTCATAGAATATTATCTCTTTGTATTTTTAATGACTTGTGTTTTATTTAGTACAAAATTGTTTATGTTATTATTGTAACCACTTTTATTCAGTTATGTGGGTCTGAAGATGTTCTCATTGAGTACGAAAGGTCTCACAAAAATAAAAAAAACCTATATTATTGGAGTGTTTGTTTTAAATTAATATATAATTTCCAATAAGAAAAGAGCTTCAAGAATTTATGTTAAAAGTCTTCATCCTTGGACCAAGATTCCTCCCCTGATAACGAGTTTCAAGAGTTCTCACACGGACAGACAGGCGGACACTCTACCACATGATTTGATGAAAGCTATGTCAGGTAACAAGAGGGAGTGCCGTCACGATTTTTTAATCGATGACCGATCTTACATATAAATCTTTAAGTTAATGTGTTTTTAGTTCTTATAATTTTTATCTAAATTAATAAACTAGTATAGTCCATTGAATAATTTGCCACTAAATGTATCACACAAATATTTTTGTACCATCGCATTCATATTAAATAAATAAACCGTGCTATAGCTTTTTTCCTGGTAGCCTTGTACCCTTGGGAGTTATTATGTAGAGGCCGGCAGACCCTTTAGATGTTTGGTCACAAAATTTATAACCAGAAGTCACTATAAAGTTGAGTGAAGTCTGATCTAATAACTTTTGACCGTTACTTACTTCGTGGCAAGTATACGTTTCCTCTTCCTAAATTGCATGTATTACTTTTCACTAGTAATATTACTGCTGTAATTTCAAAGCATTAATTATCTTTTACGCATATAAAACAGCAAACACCACTAAACTAATAACAAAACTAAACATTTAATCAAAATAAACCGGAAATTTGCATTAAAGAATTACTTTTATTCTCACATTAACTACTTTGAGTCTACTCACCTCTAATTCAAACAGAATAAACCTTTTGTTATGAGAGATATATAGGGTTTTATCCACAAAATAAGGCTATAAATTGATGTAAGGCACATTATTATGTTCTATATAACATTTGCAACGAAACTTTATAAAATATAACCAGTATTACCGTGATTATGTAAATAAAGACATTTATGTATATTGCAGCAGTGACGAAGTCAAGTCGTATTGATCACAGAATTCACCCTAACTTGATTCTCAGTATAGCAACACAATAAACACACACAAATCAAACTGTCCAATAGTTTGTATCTACTGGCTGACAGTTCTTGAAACTTTATGATGAAAATAGCCATTAAAACGATGCCGTAAATTTTCCACTTATATTTTATGAATCATTGGTGCTATTATGGTATTATGTTTTATAATTGTCGTAGGGTGTAAAATATTTTATAATAATGTATCACGGACAATAAAAGATTTGCATTTGGTCTCATTAAATTACTGAATTAGTGGTACAAGTAAAAAGCACTATTGTAATTGGTTTTAAAGCAATTAACCGATGTTTAATTTATCTATGGTTAAATAATTGTTTCCATTATGTCTCGTTATTTATGTAACATCCGTTATACAGGTCCTATTACGTATATCAGAGCTATAAATCTTGACTAATAAATCTCAAAGCGTGTTCAAAAATGTAAAAACAAAGATTTACAGGATCTTTAATAATTTAAGATTTAGTTTAGGCAATATAAAATATTTCCATTGCATTAGTCAAGTAGTTAATTAATTGTGTTAATTAGTATAATAGTTAATTCCTAAGCAAACACTTGTTACATTTGTACTAATGTATCGATTTCGAATAAATAGCAATAGATCGATCTATAGTTTGCTCATATATTGGTATTCAAATATGATTTGTCCACAATTCAATCCCAAACTCTAGCATCACATGACAAAGTGCTTCTCCAAGATCTACTTGCCCTACAGGACAAATTGTAGCATGTCAATATTCAATTCCCTTTAGAGCTGAATAATTCTGACTTCTATTCTTGGCATTTTCCTCAGGGGATATTCTCTTGTAGCCTCAATAACCCAGGTTTGTTCAGTTCAAGGACTTCAGTTGTAAAAGAATATTTTCGAAATCGAAAATAATCTCTTGTATTAAATATTATACTTGTCAGACTAAAAATTAAAAGTTACTCCTGAACCTTAAAGAACGGATAAGTTCACTACGACTACTATACTTGTTAGCTTTACAGTCAATAAGTGTTCGATCTTTATGTGTGACTAATTAAAACTCATTAAAAATACTATTGCATATTTCCTTTGTTAGTAACTGTAGTTTATCAGGATAACCAGTTTTCAATGTATGGTACGGATACAATAAATATTGTATAGTTCCTACTCGACTGCAGTCCACGGGAGAACTAAGTGGAGGCGTTCGTAGTTTGAGTGAGGCGGTTGCAATATTACTTTCATACACAGATAAATTAAAACCGACTATCATACAATTTGTATTCATTCTTATTGGTGTATTTACATTTTTACGAATTCATGGGCTACCATTCACATTTCATTTGGATTGTGGTAATTTAAAGTAACTTCAAACTGATTGTACAACGCGTCATGAAGTGCAAATCGCGAATATCACTCAAATCTGCTAATAATTCTAATTAAAATATGCATTTATTATTGTTACAGAAAAAAAACAGATATTTTATTGATCCAAAGACAACAACTACACATGCGAGACAGAGATAACAAATATCCTTTAATGGACCAAGTGCACATTTTTACATAAACTCAAATTCACTATTTTTCCTGAATTTCATTATCAACACAGTGAAGTTGGCTTATTTTCATTAAAAAAGATAGAACACCTCCTTATACAATATGAGTGAGCGCTTGGATAAATAATGAATTTTTATCTTTACTCATGAAAAGCCCTTGACCATTCGTGTTAAAATTGCGTATAAACGTGGTGTTTTGGAAAAGTAGTGTTTTCATTAACATTGAACGAATTAACATTGAATATTATTATTTCATTAATAATATTTAAAGAATTCTCCAATTGCTCCAAGAGTCCTCAGCAAAAATACCTATTTATGTTTCAAAAATACTATTTGAAAACCGCGAGACAGCGATAGCTGTGTTAATAGACCAGTAGCTCAGAGTCAATTCACACTCTGTAAGCATACAGTCTGGTTTTCTTGGTAGTTGTGGAAGATTTTTTTCCTACAAAAAAACTCGATTGTCAGCCACGATAGTTTCTTAGAAGTCAAAATGGGAAGGCAACGAAAGGGTAAAAATATGAAACAATAATTTTTTCAGGATATATATTTCTAACTTGAAACAACATCGACTGCCTGGGACCTAAATAAAAGTTATTAAAGCGTCAGAGAACTAGATACAGAGATTGGGCGTGGTTACACGCTGTAAACGTGTAAGACGGTTACGCTGATAATGTGATTATCCGACGCTGATTTAGAGTTTATTTACGTGTCTGATAGTTTAGTATAAGTAAGTCAAGCTAACAAAAATAAGATTTAAGAAAAATTATTATTATATATTCTTAAGTTTTTTTTTACTTCTACAAAAACTAACAAAACTATCACGGCAACTAATGATCTTTTTTTAGGAATAATTTCGCTTTTGATTAAAAACAATCCAGTTATTCTACTTCTACAATGCAAACAAATTCTTGACTAAACATCTATCCTTGAAAATCTATCACATACATCAATCCTAAATAGCTAGATGAAGACGCACATAAAAAGTAAGGTACTTTCGTTCGAACTGTACAGTCAGGGATATCTTAATTAAAGTCGACGTAGTATTAGGATAAACATAAACTCTGATATAGGCGGCAGTAACAGCAGGCGAGGCTAGGTTAATCAAGATTTGTGGAATATCAACAGTAAGAAGGGCGCGAGTTAAATATGCAGATCTTGAGAGGTATAAATATTACCACTAGGGCATGTTGTTAATTTTGCCACTCAGATTCGCTTGGTAAAATCGTTTCAATTATACATTTTTAATAATTAGATGTTATGACAGATTTTATCTTTTATCTATACTTTAAACATTATAAAAGAAATGGTGAATGAAATTATGGCAGGAGTAAAGATTAAATTTAAGAAATTGAATTGTAAAATTGTATACATTCTTATTCAAATTTAAAATCTGTTCTATTGAGTTGATTTTCCTGCTTTTTCAGCGTATCGCGCTGTTGTAAAATTTTAATAAAACTGTGTTGGTCTAGATATATTAGCAGGAGTTAAGATGAGAAATGGCGTTTCGTACCTTTTGCTATGAGGGATCCGATTATGTGATTATCGGATCACACGATAGAATACGTCCAAAATAATGTAAACGCTTATTTTTGACAATAGAATGTAAAAACCTTAACGAAGATTGAAAATGGAATTTTTATGACTATGATTTAAGTATGAGTAATACAAATTATTATTTAAAGAGGTATAATTTGTTTTTATTTTACATAAAGCCATCACAAGAAAGACAAGAAGCCTGTAGTATGCCGAGACAAAGTACTGAAATTGATGATGAAGTGCAAGCCTCCAATTGAGCTGAGTGCGCTATATCTCTGTCGTTAAAGTCGTCTCTTTTATTGTTGGCTGGGAAGGTTACAAGGATATGAGGATTTATGTCAGGAGTATATTTTAAGATGAACTTATCCCGGATAGTTCATACCAATAAAATTTTATTTTATTTTTGCAAGTAGCAACTGTCTACATAAATAGCACATTATGAATTAGCCTACTTCTTCCTGAAGTAGCGTTAATTAAATCTCTGCAATTCTAATGGTATAATCAGTCAACGTCAGTTACGCTAAGCAGCACAAAATATTCTCCCTTGAGGTTGTCTGGCTTAAGATGACGTCATTATGAGTGATTAATCAAAATCAGTAAAGCTAAAACTTCACCGCTCTTGCTGCTTTCGTACAGTGAAAGTTGTGATACGGACGAGATTCTAGCAGCAAAACCGAGTAATGAGTCTTTTAATATTAAATGGAGGCTAAATAAAAATGTATAATTAACTTGCTACTTGAAAAAAGTGTCAAGCTAAATGTCTAGTTTTGTTGTTTAATGTCAAAAAATGTTGTTCTTTTAATTAGCTCTATATTTTAGTGAAAATGAATACTTGATGATGCATTATGTTTTCAACTTTACGAGTAACACACCCGTTTAATGTGAAAACTGCGTAACTATACAACTCTAGACTCTACGTGGAGTAGAAAGGATAGAGTTGACGGGATAAGCGACATCTGAACTGACATTCCTTAAATTATAAGGTTCGCCTCTTCGGAAGATCAACGTAACTGATTTGAATCAACTTTCATAATGACTATGCTGAGAATATTCTGATTATTCATGATAATCCACACAGTCTCAGGGTTTATCTTCTCAGAGGGCACTAGGATGCGCCAGTGTATAACAGTAGGGCTGTATCGCATCGTCATATATTACTTACATTAGGTGATTTTACGTTAAGTGCTAAAACTGTTTCAGACTCAGGAATATACAACTATTTACTGTGACTTTTATAAGGAATTCAATTTTACGGCATTGGACATTTAAGTGAGTAAGGCACATGTACTACGTTATAACCTCACTCTGACTAACCAACAAGCATAATCTGGAGTTAGTCGCATGTGCCTATAAACTCGTCCTAATCTCGTGCGAGCCATGTACCAGTACCTGCAATTATCACTGATATCATCCGTTGCTCAGTGACAGCGGTGCGGACTGATAATACACAGGACAGAGGATCGAATCCCGCTCTCAGCGCTATATTTTTGCTGTAAAGAAATAATTAATTTAATTCTTTTAAACAATTTTATGTGATTTTAAAATATTTTATAATACTTTTAACTTATTTATTATCAATGTTAACTATGTATTTATTTATTCTATTGACTGTCATAACTTGTGGATTTTAATCAAAGGTAATATTTTAATTTTATTAGATTATTTTTAGATTTTAAAATATTTTATAATACTTTTAGCTTATTTATTATCACTTTTAACTATTTATTTATTTATTCTATTGACTGTCATAACTTGTGGATTTTAATCAAAGACAATATTGTAATTTTATTATTTAGTTATAAAAATGGTGCTGTTGGTCGAACAATCCAAAAGTGGAAAACCCCTCATCCTCTACAACAATTATAAATATAGAGAGAGCCATTGTTTAAAAAATGGGGAAAGAGCCTGGCGATGTCTGGGAGGAAAATGTGGAGCGAACGGTGAGGACCAATGCCGAGGCTACACAACTAGTGTCGTCTAGCGGCAAACATCACTGGCCCCACCCGGTCACCATGAGGACCTTATCATTGTCGCTTCCGTCCGACCGGTCTATGGTGTCTTCCGCGGCACTCGTTTGCGCCTCGACGCCTGTTTCCTCGTTGGTGCAGTCTGCCGTGACGTCCGTGCCGTCCAGCAGCACTGAGCATTCCGCGCCTGCCGCCTGCGTTTCGGTCCCTGTTGCCTCGTTGGAGCAGGTAAACCTCTCCAACACCTCTCCATGCGAGGTAAACGGGTGCTGGCTGAAATTATTGTGAAGAGCCTCACAGCCACTCAGAGGCCCGTGAAGACTGTGCCGCCATCGTTCGAGCCCACTCCGGCAGCCACCAGACATCCAGCCATCAGGAGGTCTACATCGAACCACCAGGACGTGACCTATGCAGAGGCTCTCAGTGGAGCTGCTGCTTCGCCGACTACGCGAGACCCCGGCCATGCATCTCAACTGGATGAAATTAACATGCAAAATTTTTTAGGGACCCCACTCATAGCACCGCTCAAAATTTTACAGGAAAAAACAAAAAAAATCAAAAAAATCCAATCTGAAAAGCCAATTATCCTCAAAGAAGGTCACTCTGGTGCATCAAAACGCACAAGTGGCTACAAATAAGGGAGACGAACTGTCACTCATGTGTGAAGAACTCAATCCCGACCTGCTGATTGTAACCGAACACGGTTTCAACAACAGCAACATTGACAGTTTCAAAATTCAAAATTACCAATTGGCAAACTCTTTCTGCCGCAACTCCTCCAAAGGAGGAGGTGTAGCAATTTTTTTGAGAAACAACTTTTCCTTTACCCCTCGCACGTTTGGCACATCCGTAGACAAACATTTTGAAGTTACAGGGGTAAAGATAAGAACAAGTCAATCACAATTTTGATGTGATTGGCTTGTACAGGTCTCCCAACGGAAACGATGAATCTTTTTTTTCAAATTTCGAACAAATTTTGTCTGACGTGACGAAGAAAAAGCGCAATTTCATTGTTATGGGGGACTTTAACATCGACATTTTAGATGATAACAGTCCAATGACTAAAAAACTCGCTGACTTGTTGGGGTCGTTTGGCCTTAACTGGTCGATCACCTCTCCCACGAGAGTTACGACCACTTCGGCGACTGCGATTGACAATGTCGTCACAAATTTGTCAGACACCGAGGCTTTAGTGGTCAACACAGCCATTTCAGATCACTATGGCCAACAAGTCACAATCAATGGTCATGAACCAGCAAGGGATCCAGTCAACAAAAAAACAATCAGAAACACAAGGCCCGCAAATATTAAGCTCTTAAATTTTTTTCTCGCTCAAGAAAATTGGAGCTTTCTAAATTTTGGAGATCCCCTTGAAACACAATTCAGTAGTTTTGAATCGACCTTTAACTACCACTTAAACGTGTGCTGTCCCCTGATAA
Organism: Homalodisca vitripennis; assembly: GCF_021130785.1. Lineage (NCBI taxonomy): Eukaryota > Metazoa > Arthropoda > Insecta > Hemiptera > Cicadellidae > Homalodisca > Homalodisca vitripennis. Next base: position 192,479,611 of record NC_060210.1, on the reverse strand, counting down.
AAATTCAACAAAAAACGAGGCAACAAAAGTGCACATGGATCACCAAAGGTATTCTAATTTCGAGAGAAAAATTATTGTTTCTCTCAGAAATTAATAAGCACTCATTAGATGAAGAGTTCAAAATCTTTTTTCAAAATTACAAAAGAATCTACAGAAAGGTTATCAGAGCTGCGAAAGCTTATGATGTAAACAAAGCATTGCTCACGTCCAAAAATGTCTCAAAAACCGCATGGGCCATAATAAACAATAAATCCTCACTGATCGACAAGAAAATCGATCTCCAAATTGAAAATGAACATATTAGTGACCCAATGAGGATCGCTAAGGAGTTCAACAAATTTTTTGCCTCGGTTGGGACTGACCAAGGACTTAGTCCGCATCAGAACCAAAAATCCCCATCATTGATACCAAGTCCAGCAGCCTCAATGGCTCTGACCCCGGTCACAGAGGAGGAGATCGCCAGAGTGATAAGAGAACTCTCTTCGAAAAAATCGAATGATTCAAACTATGTCTCAACGTGGCTTCTAAAACTGTGCTCCAAGCATTTGTTGAGGCCACTGGAGCATTTGATTAATCTCTCTTTTCACTCGGGAACGTTTCCACCCTCTCTCAAAATTGCGAAAGTTACCCCAATTTTTAAGAAGGGCGACCCCCTTTCAACTCAAAATTATCGCCCAATTTCAATGCTGCCGGTCTTCAGCAAAATTTTTGAAAAAGCTTTCTTCACTCGATGTGTGAATTTTTTTGAAAAACACAACCTACTATCAGCAAACCAATTCGGGTTCCGAAGTGGAAAGTCAACAACTGACGCAGTCGTTCGTCTGGTCGACATGATAGTAGAAGGAATGGAAGATCGAGGAGACACGTTGAGTGTATTTCTCGACCTATCGAAAGCATTTGACTGTGTTGACCACCATTCCCTCATTCTCAAATTGGGACATTACGGGCTGCGAGGAGTGCCACTCAAGTGGCTCGAATCGTACCTTAGTGATAGAAAACAATTTGTTGGAATTTCAGACGTCCGATCTGAAGGGAGAGGGCTTTATTATGGAGTTCCCCAGGGCTCCATCCTGAGTCCTCTACTCTTTTTGATCTACGTCAATGATGTTGGTTCATCGGTAAGCCGCGGACAACTCGTCCAGTATGCCGATGACACGACTCTATGCTTCAAAGCGAATTCAAAAACAGGACTCGAAGAGATTACATTCATTGAACTCAACAATGCGATCCAGCATTTCAACGAACTCAACCTCAGAACAAACCCAACGAAATCAACATTCATTCAATTTTGCCTGAGACAAACGAACTCAGGCTCTAGTCCCACTGTCATGTTGAATGAGACTGAGATCGAAGAAGTCTACTCAACAAAATTCCTTGGAATACACCTCGATCAAGGGTTGACATGGGATTTTCATGTAGACAGCGTTTGTTCCAAGGTATCCTCAGGCATTTATGTTTTGAGGAGACTGTCCGAGTATTGCCCGACTCAGGTGCTGATGACGGCGTACTATGGACTAATCTACCCACACCTCTCCTATGGATTGGTTTTGTGGGGGGGTTGCTCAAAAACAAATGTTTCCAGAATCTTCATACTGCAAAATAGAGCAGTCAGAATCATTGCCAAGCTGCAAAGGAGAGAGTCGTGTAAGCCAGCATTCAAAAATCTGAAACTGTTGACACTACCCTGCCTCTACGTATTACAGACATGCCTTTTCTTCATGTCAAAATGCGAAACCATAAGAGGTAGTAACATACACTCTTACGCAACAAGGGGCAGGGAGAACTACCGAACTGGGAGACACAGAACGGCAGTTCATGAACGTTTACCGTCACAGGCGGGAGTTCAATTCGTCAACAAATTGCCAAATTCAATCAAAAATGCCCCAATGCTCAAAGCATTTAAAACCCGTCTGAAAACTGCGTTGATAGCAAAAGCATTCTACAGCACAGACGAGTTCATGGCACACCATTGGGAGACCACAGAATTGGAAGACTGATTAGGTGAAAGAGTGGGACAATTCGAATGATTGGGAATGAATAAATGTTGACAATGTATGTCTAAAAGGGATTGAGATGTAAGAATGAGTGGAAAATTTTTAGTTTAAACAAATATAATGACGATTGCCATACAGTGTTATATTGTCTAACGCAATAAAACATTTATTTATTTATTTAGGTATACCGTGACCCCAGTTGCCTCAACTGGCTCTGCGCGGTGTTTGTCGGCAATGGAGGTGGCCGCCCTGCTTGCTGAAAAATCAACAACTTAAACATCGTTTGCTGCAGCTTGAAGAACAATACAAGCACGTCCTTGACCACTCTATTGAGTTAGACACTCGTCTTCTGCACTATACCAACCAAGTGTTCGTGGCGGCCACATCGTTGGTTGAGTCGCCCGTGCGCGCTTCCGTGGCAGACTGCGCTATGCAGTGTGAGCTGCCTACTGACTGCAGGGATCGGCGTTGTGCGGATGCTATGGACCTCGTGGCTAGCCTCAAGACTACAATTGAGGTTCTGGAGGCAGAGCTGAATAGCTTGAGGGGGAAGGGGAGTAGCGGATGTACGCGTGAGCAGTCTTCTGAGTGGTCGGTGGTGAGCGACAAAAGAACACATCTTCCGACTGAAACTGATAATACATTTTCAAGCCTACGGCATGCATCACCTCCATCGAAATCCCCTGCAATTCACAGAACTCCCAAAGAAGATCGGAAGAACGAGAAGAAGAAAAAAAAGAACAAACATAAAACCAATCTGCCTCTTCCTTCAATCTTTATTGAAGGGGACAGCCACGTCCGGCGGAGGGTGGCCCGGAGGACGAGGGTGGATGGCTTCTGTAACCCTGGAGTGAAGCTGCTGGATGCGACTTCCGATGTGCCTCCACCTGGTGGCTGTTGTGTTACCGTCGCCGGGACCAATGATGTCGCCTCCGGTCAGCAATGCAATGTCTACCGACACCTTGAACAGCGCATTGTGACTAGGCTACTGACCTCCAGCGTTGTCGTTTCCACCCTGCCTCACAGACACGACTTGCCACCGTGTCATCAAATTAATCAAGAGGTCGAACTATTAAACGCATATATTGAGGAACTATGCGCAAGATACCGTGGGGCGGTGGTGTTGTACTTCAACCAAATCAGCAGAAGTGCCTTCACGTCTCATGGGATTCACTTGAAGCAGAGCAGGAAGCACCTTCTGGCGGACCTGCTGATTGATTGTGTGCAGAAGTTGAATCCCTCCAATCCTCGAACTTCGTCCCGGATTCCTGTCACCGCTGCCAAGCCACTACCGACACGGCCACAGAGGTCTTCCACTATCCCACTGCCAACTACCTTGGAACTGCCAGTCGCTGCTCATCCCCACGTGCTTCCTTGTGACTCATTCGCAGAGGCAATAAAAAGCGGATCATCGGTAAAAAGACCTGATTCACTACCCTTTATTAATGCCATGAATCAGCAAAAAAAACTGAAATTGTGAATCTGACATAAAAATATCAGAATCGGGGAATTACGTAACCAAAAAGTCTCAAGAAAACCCAAATCAAATTAACAAAATTCAAAATTCAATTCAAGCATTTTCTATTGTGCACCAGAACGCACAGTCTGCCACAAATAAAGTCGACGAGCTGATGCTCATGGCAGAAGAGCTGCGTCCTGATATATTTGATGTTTCTGAGCTTGAATTTACGGCTGATACTGTTGCGATGTTCAGAATCAATAACTACGAATTGGCTAGCGTTTATAACCGAACTAACTACAAAGGGGGTGGCGCGGCAATCTTTGTCAAATATCGCCTAAGTTACCAGCCATTAAAAGTGGATTATAGTAGTGATCTAAACTTTGAAGTGGCTGGGGTAAAACTTGATCAAAAATCCATTGGAAAATTCACAGTAATTGGTTTATATAGATCTCCAAATGGGTGCAGCACCACATTTTTTGACAACTTTGAAACACTCCTAAATTTCTTTCATTCAAAATTATTGAAGTTCATCATCATAGGTGACTTCACATCGACGTTCTGGACTGCACTAACCCCCTGGCCCAGCGGCTTCGCGATATCTTATCTTCTTTCGGTTTAACATGGTCCGTGAACTCACCAACACGAGTTTCTGCCGCGTCGAGTACGGCCATCGACAACGTCATCACAAACATCCCAGACGTTTCTGTATCTGTTCTGAACGCGGCCATCTCGGATCACTTCGCCCAGGAAGCCATAACTACCCACTCCAAACCAAAATTTGAACCTCCCTCCGTGAAAATAAAACAAGATTTAAAGTCTGCAAACGTTGATCTTTTCAACAATTGTCTCAGAAGGAGTCGTGGTCATTCCTGGATTCTTTCGATCAAGTGGAGGAAGCCTTCAATGTATTTTTAAAGCGAGTAATTTTTCATTTAAATGTCACTTGCCCATTCAAAAATTTCAAAGAGCGTTTTCAAAGGAGAAGAGATACCTGGATTACTCAGGATATTCTCAAATCAAGAGAAAGGCTCAAGTTTTATCATTCGATATATGTAGGGGCCGAAAACGACCAATTCAAAACTTTTTTTCAAAATTTCAAGCAAAATTATCGGAAAGAAATAAGGATGGCCAAGGCACGAGATGTCGAAATCAAACTGAGACAATCAGACAATTTTTCAAAAAGCGCTTTTTTAAAAAAAAAAACAGCACAAACAACAAAAGTTTTTCCAAATTTTCAACTCCGACACTTAAAACAACAAATAAAATAATTGATGATCCGTTTGAAGTGGCAAGTGAATTTAACAAATTGTTTTCATCTGTGGCTGAACCAGACGACTCATTTTCGGACAGCCCTCGCGATGATCCATTGACGAGACCGATCTCGTCTATGGTTCTTTTTCCTATGAGTGAGGTGGAGGTGGCCCGTATCGTGCGGGATTTGAGACCGAAAATATCCAGTGACACCAATGGCATGTCTGAGTGGTTGCTCAGGGGTTGCTTCAAATACCTCTTGACTCCAATCACCCGACTGATCAATCTTTTATTTGCTCAAGGGGTATTCCCGTCGGCAGTGAAGATTGCCAAAGTTATACCAATTTTCAAAAAGGACTATGCTTGCATTCCAAGCAACTAACGTCCAATTTCTATACTCCCAGTTTTCAGCAACATTTTTGAAAAAGCTTTTCTCAAACAATTTGAACAATTTCTTGATCGTTACGAGGTTTTATGTCCCGAACAATTTGGGTTCAGGAAAAAACAAGTCGACAATCGATGCTGTAAACGAATCTCATGTACAATGTTGTCGAGGGCCTAGAGAGGCGAGAGCACGTGCTAAGCATATTCCTCGACCTCTCTAAAGCTTTTGACTGTGTGCATCATGCAACACTGTTGCACCAGTTGTGATCAAGTGGTATTCGGGGACTGCCGCACGATTGGATCTCGTCTTATTTAAAAGATAGAGAGCAGTGCGTGCAGATTGCGAGTGTCTTGTCAGGCAAAGTTAAAATGCCCTACGGTGTCCCACAGGGATCAATATTAGGGCCAGTTCTTTTTCTAATTTATGTCAAACGATTGAATTCTGCAATCCAGAATGGAAAATTGATTCAATATGCTGACGACACGACTCTCTGCATCAGATCAAAATCAAAAAACGAACTTGAAATGGAGTCATTCATTGAATTGAATTCATGCATCGAATATTTTTCCAGAATCAATTTGAAAATAAACAGTTCAATATCAAACGTCATACATTTTTGCCTTCGGCAACAACAGGAGCAAGAGCTTCGACCCTCGGTGATGGTGGACGATTTCCTTTTGGAAGAAACAGCCTCCATTAAGTTCCTTGGAATGTACCTTGATCGGGGGCTGACATGGGACGATCACATTGAAAACGTTTGCTCTAAGGTTGTTTCGGGAATTTATGTCCTGCGCAATCTTGTAAATTTTTCTTCGTTGGATGTATTAAAAATGGCCTATTTCGGTCTGATACATCCACATTTGACATATGGCTTGAGATTGTGAGGAAGTTGTTCCAAATAAAGATTTGAAAGAGTTTTCAGATCTTAAAAGAAAGCCGTAAGAATTCTTTCAAAATTAAACCCCAGAGAGTCGTGCAAATATGCCTTTAGGGAGCTTGGATTGCTGACCCTTCCCTGTCTCTATATTCTTGAGGTGGCCTTGTACTGCCGACTTAAATTCGAGTTGGTGCGGGGTAGGGATGTCCACCAATATGGGACTAGAAGCAGGAATAACTTTCGAGTCGAACAGCACAGAACGGCAGCTTTCGAACACTTACCATCTCAAGTTGGAGTCGGACTAATCAATAGGCTCCCTGAAGGCATCAAACAACTCAATGAAACAAAAAAATTCAAAACTCGACTAAAACATTTTCTTATGTCAAAGGCGTTTTACTCAACTGATGAGTTCATGATGGGCCGCTGGGATGAAAATTTTTGAAATTAACAACCACGAAATCCCCGGTTCTGATACATACAAGAATCGTATTGCATTGTATGTATTTACCTTGACCAACATCATTTATCTGATGTACTTATCTACTTTATATAGTTACGATGATGCATGCCATGCAATATTGTAATTGTTTCACGCAATAAAGAATATTATTATTATTATTATTATTACTGACTTTATGGCTGTGCTGTGGATATTGTGAATATTCAACAAAAACCGCAAAGTCTCAAGGAATATCTTGTAATTGCCTGTATGGGTTTATTGAGAATATTCTGATTATGCATGATAATCCACACAGTCTCAGGGTCTATCTTCTCACTGATTTTATGGCTGTGCTGAGAATATTCTGAATATTTAAGATAAACCACACAAACACAAGGTTTATCTTCTCATTGATTAAAGCTGTGTTAAGCATATTGCGAATATTCGAGAAAAACCGCACAGTCACAAAGATTATCTTGTCATTGCCTGTATGGGTTTACTGTACCATTGCTGACCCTTTGGCAGATTTATAGATGCCATGTGGATACTAAGAGTTTGTCAAAATACTTATTGAGCAGAGTTCATGTGCTTTCAAATATAAGACTGTCATTTGGGCCATGATTTGATTATATTGTGAATGAAAGAATTTTAAGAATCATGCAAATTGCACATGAGACATCGGTGTATTCATTTCCATTACAACTAGAACACTAATTCTAACGGCAAGGACATGTTTCTTGTTTTGGCCCTTGGTGAATAGCTTACCGTGAACAACGTCTTCACTGCTAGAGGGATCGTTTTGGAATTCTAATTAATGGCACACTGACGTAACGTCTTCACTCAGTATGTATAAAGAGCGAGATATTTTGGTAAACATTTTCCTTTTCATCGTTCCTTTATTTTCTTGAACAACTGGAAATAGTCATGCATTTTACATTTTGTTTCTCTGAATGTTGTTCATGTACATAACATTTTAAGTGTTATTAATTTCTCAAAGTTGTGAGACCACCTGGTAATTGCACCATTACGACGAAAGTAGGTCACGTGATTACAACTTGTAATGGCTACCATTCAAGTTTCTCCAACTGTTTCAACTGTAGAATAGATGACGTGTGTTATCAAGCCGCTGGAAAGTTCTATTAGTGTCTGCCTTACTTAGATTAAATTTTCAAGATATAGTGTTTATTCGTTATTGCTCCAAATCCATGGTTCTTTTTAGTTTAAATCCTTTTTATTGGGTAAATGACTCGCATAAATGTTTGAATTTGGTCTGTGCTTCTGTAAAACACATTTATGCCATATAAAAATTAGCTACAAATATAATCCGTAATTTAAACCTAGACAAAGTGCCCAACAAAAGTTTATCGTTATACTAATAATAATTAATCGCTAAATATGCTATTAAGCGCTAATCTAGAGAGTGGCTGTATTAATTTGGCTATTTTTTAATATTTAATAATGTCCACAGAATGTTTATATTAATAGAAGGATCAGAAACATTTCTAGAAGGATCCTGGAATAATTTATAACTCGGAAACATGCATTATTATTATTATTATATTTATTCATAATCACAATTTTAACACTAAACAGCTATTGACACTTACAGCTGAAGTTCTTCAAAGAAGCTGAAATTGACTTTTATTTTTAATTAACTGAAAATATTATGTAAATCTTCATTAATTAGTAGTGTGATGTAGATAGTAAAGAGAAAGTTACTATTTAACTCTTACTCGACTGATGAATTAAAAAAATTACTTAATTGAACATACTATTTTAAAACTCACCTTAATGAACAAAGCTGTGAAATTTTTGCATATAAGACACTGGTTAGCTTCCTTGACATTTATAATATGGCAGTTTTGTAGTGGGTTGATAAAAGACAGAGGAATGAACACTAACATGCCTCAACCAGCCTTTATTTGCCATTGTAAAGTTCCAAAAACACAAATACATAACGCAGCTATGGTGGAACGGCTAATTCAATTTAGGTGTTGAGTTTAGCTCAAGTTCACCTTACGCTTACTGCAGAGGCTAAAATCTTACCCTATCACTGACTTGAATCCCGGAATCTGGAGTCCACATTTGTCTTAAGAAAAGCAAATCGGCGACGAAGTACCTAGAACCTAACTCGAAAGAACATGCTTTTTGAGTGTAATAGTCTTCTCAGTACTGCGTATGTCGTTTATTTCCTTCATCGAGGTAAAAAGCAAACTCAAATGTGACATCGTAAATACATTAAACCGGAAGTGAATTATAATTGCCAGAAGTAGACGCTTTTTAGTTTTACGAAACCTATGTATATGATTTCTGGTCAGGACAACAAGACTAACTCAGGTATGGCGTCTTAAATGCAATTAATTTTTAAGTCAGAAATGTTCTTAGACGCGCAAACATCATAATAGTCGGCCATATTTTTGTGTATGCGACGTTTGAAAAATATAATAGGGACCCATCATATTACATCATCAGTGCTTTTACTACGTATTCTAAAGACTTAGATTTGAAACTTGGGTGAAACGGTGAGTATAACAGCTAGTCTCTAATATACTATCTACATCAGATTTAAGCACAAGAAATGTTATCAACCACTTAAATTAAATTTATTATGCTTTAAACAGTCGAAGTTATATCACTTCACCGCCTCTGGTTTAAGTGTACTATACTAGTATAGCATTACAATTAACTGTATCGTTTCTAACTTTAACTATATTTTATCAGCTGAGTTTTATACTTTTCACATATGTTATCATAGGATATCGGTTATCATAGATTCATAGTAGATACTTCAATTGTACCTCCAATATTCACAAGGACAAATGCCTGGACGTGAATCTAGTTCGACATCTTTATGGCTGAGAAAGAAACGACACTTGATACTGAATAAATAAAAGGGTATATCTCCACGGCCCTACTCAACCTACGATTGGTAGTCTGTCATTCCTGATTCAGAGAAAACTTATTCTATATTTATGATCAGAAATCTTTCTTTCTGTCCCATCCGAGTTATTTTCTTACAACAGTCGAACAAAAATTTCCTTTCTGCTTTTTAAATCTTGTTTATTATCTTTTTTGGGAATAGATATTTGGACTGATCCACTATTAAACGTAGCTATAAAAAATCCACTTCGATCCTATGATATTAAAACCTTCTATTGTATGCAGAATTACAACTGGAATGCAGTACAATTCGGGGCTTCCACTTATAAAACATAAAAATCAAATTAATTATCAAAAATCCAAAGATCTTAAATATAAAACTGTGTATTATTTAAAGAAAGTTGTAGAGCAGAAAACTTGAAAAAGTTAATTGTAATACTTAAACTCAATTTAATGTTTTTCTTCCGCTTCCAGGTCGATGCCCGTTACTAAATCCTGTCTACTAAGAAGGAAGTTGAACACCAACTGGGAGTTATTAAAGGGACATTTATTGCTTTGGCAGTATGTTTACGAGTTTACTAATAGTTGAATTTCGTTAGCTGCATAAAAATATTTAACCTTTTTCTATTCAACAATAAACCAATTTCATACATTGTTTTATATTGATAAACACAACTGAGATTCAGTTTTACGCCGGCGTTATCTGAGTCAAACTCTTATCACTGTAAAGATAACGGACCTCCTCCAACTGGTTAGCTGGTCTTTTAACTGCAACTATTCTATAAATAAAACACATGAATTTAATCGATGAAAATTAATTTATAATATTTGACAGACCTTTCAACGTGTAGAACGTTATTCTATTACATGATAGGCACTATCTCCAGATAAAAAATTAGATGTTTAGTAAAAATTGCAGACAGCAAACACTAAATTACTGTCTCATAAATGTTAGGACTATTATAAATCTATTTTAGTTGTCTTTTGACAGACGTAGGCTTTTCAGACCTTGGTTTGCATATATTTTTCTTAGGGGAAACAAGGCAAAATCAAATATATAAAAACAAATATTATGACCGAAATAAATTGCAATAGTCGTAAATATGCAATTTTTACATATTTTTTTGATTGAGGCCATAAACTTAACATTGGCGTCGGAAATATGATTTACTCAAATTTGAAGTGCTCAAACACGTGCAAAGGCATGTTTAATTGTTAGTAGATAAATAAATTATTATGCAGGTTTTAGAATTTATGAGGCTAATTTTGCATAGTATGTTACTGATAATTTTTTCATTCATCTATTGTAAGTTTGTGTTACAGCTGGATTTTACTGCATTTTTCTCGACTGATGTTGTACGTTATACTCAGTAAGATTGGTGTTATAAACCGAGATCGTAAAAGAAGGAACAGGGGAATGAAGTGAGTGAGATACTTATGATTTCAAGATGAAAGGAAACCCAGGTAACCTTTACTCTACCCTATGTCCCCGCGGTTGGACAAGAACATCTCATTATGAACTCTGAGAGGATCTAACTCTCCAAGGGCTCTCGTGTTCCCTGATGTGCTCATCTTTCATCTTTGAAAAAACATTCCAGTAGTAATCCACATTTTAATTATTTTCCGAGTTGTTTTTAAAACAGACTTAAAGAAGGTATAGATGAGATCCGTAAACGCAGAAACTTTCTTATTTAAAACATCGTTACCTTTTTTAAAAATTTTGCATCAACGTCAGCGTAGCCTGTTGAATGACTTGTAAATAGCTTTGAAGCAAGATTATTGACAATAATATTCCATGCGTAAGTACCATTTACCTTGTTATCATTGCTCTGTTTTCTTATTTTGAGTTTTGAGGAAAACATTGGAAGTAATATTTTATTAACTTACTACTGATATCAACCAATACTACCTTACAACATATCTCTATAGCTATATAGTTTTTACAATATATTAACATAAAATTTTATCAATCGAATCTCATGCTTATTTGGCTGCAAATTAAAGTAATAAATGAATAATATATATTTTTTTTATTTTTATCCCCTAATCTGTCAATAGGATCCATCGCCTATCGGTTGGTAATCCTACAAAAGTGTAATATTGGAACGGTTGCGGAATATTTGAACAGATTCATGATTGCTTTTGCAGTGGTCGTTCGTCATGTAATCGTTTCCACCTGTGAAAAAGGATATAACATTTTATACAATGAGTAATCAGTAAACTTCGAGTAAGGTTGATTATACTTTGTTTGTCTATGCAACTGTACAATGGGTAAAATGTTTTATATTTTTTTTATTTTAATATCTATTATATATATATATATATATATATATATATATATATATATATATATATTAACAGTATCTTTATATTAGGTATAGTACATACAATTTTGAAAATATGCTGTGAACATCAGTAGTTTTGAATTTCATACAATGTTAATTCGTTTTTACATTTTCCGGAAACTATGGTTTTTATTAGTTAGATAAGTGTTTTTATAAAAGTACCGGGGATACAAATATTCGAATTTGCACACAATTAACTACATATACATACACTAATAGCCACGTACGCTATTTAAGTATTGCTTGTTATTTATGTATTGTATGACTAATAATTGTGTTTTAATATGTTTCCAGATCCTATCGGATTCATTGCTTTTTATAATTTATTTAAAGGATATATTTTTATATACAACGTCATATACATTGATCAATTACCATATAATGTTAAGAGGCAGAAAACATGGTTTAAATAAACGTTTATTTCAAAGATCTATAATTTTTTGTCATCTTAATATTCTTTAAGCATGGTCTGTTATACCAAATAAATAACTTGGTCAGTTATTGTGTAAATATTATCGCAATACATTTTTTACAGTTCCACAAATAATATGAATTAAACAGACAAATAATTTAGACAGTGTTTTACTTTAAATATTAATATGATATTTGCATCACATGAGAACATTCCAATCCTAGCTTATTTAAGTTCCAGAACGTCTAAAAGTCACCATCCACATGGCGATGGTAAGAGCTGATGGCGGGGTGACATATTAGTGAAGCACTCCAGGTTTATTTAAACCCATAACATATTGGAACATCAATTCTATAGTGAAACGCTGAATAATGGTAAGAAAGTTGGGATCATGGGACCTTCACGATGATGAATTATTGGTTACAGTCTATTATAAAATGGAATTGCGTATGTAGGAAATACTAGAGTAAAAGCTGTCTAATATACGGCGCTGTACTCCAAACACTACTTCAGGGTCTTTAACCGAAGGATACAGAATATACAGAAGCACATTGACTTACACTGACAACCGCGACGCCTAAATCTTAACATATCAAAGCAACGGGATCGCATCACATTAACAGTTGTGTTACCCTTACAATACGACTGTGTAATGTGTAACATGTCGTGATTTTGCATAATACGAGAAGCACTACTGAAGTAATTTTCACATTTTATTGTTTTAATATTTTATATACAAAGATTTTGCTTATTGGTTTAAATAATTTGTCTCCTATTTTATGATTTTTTATCTATTTACATTTGTTTCTAAATCAATAATTTGTAGATTAAATACTTTTAGGAAAAGACCCTGAGACATATAATTTGTTTCTTTTAAATTATAAAAGTTGTTTATATATCACTTAAAATATGTATATCCTTGAAAAAGTACATTTCATTTGCATATGAAAGAATTGCAACATTATTAGCAACATACTTTTCGATAAGAAACGACAAACTTCAAATAGTTTATTAAACGCTGTCTTTTTTATATATTTAAATGTATTTAATAAAGCAGAATGGAATAATAAAACGTATATTTGACTAGCATTACGTTGCTTGCTAACGAAATAAGTATAAAAACAAAAAGTTTTCGTTTACTTGTTACAAAGATATTATAATAATTGCATGATTTTATCTCGTTTATCATTGAACTAAGAATTTAAATGAGGATTTAAATCGTTGAAGTTTGAAATTGTTTTATTTTTGTTTGATGCACATCGATTGACACTTGCTAGCCAATAAATCATAATACCAACAATATTACGTCAAATGTGAGGCAAGGGGAAAATGTTGGACCACTTTAGAATTCATGCATATCAATTCGACAGGATATTTTAATTCACTTTGGGTTTTTTTAGTTTAAGGGCCAGCACCTTACAAACATACTATACATGACTGACGGTGCATTTAATCGTTTTTTTGTATGTTATTAGTTTGTAGGGCAGTAGTCCAGGTACTACTTCTAGTATAAACTCGTCTTATCTTATCAGTGATAAACGCTCATGAGTGAGTTATACTTAGTTTTTCTTGTTCAATTAAGCGTGGTGAGTTGATCTGGGCTTGGACTTTGCAAGCTCGAGTAAATTTTTATTTTTAAAGAGCAAGCAGCGCAAAGCGCTGCGCAGCGGGCAAGCATCGCGTGATCTGAGCTTTGAATAGGCAAGCTAGGGTCTTTTGTGCTGGCCCTTAAACGAAAAAGACCCTTAACTTTAGATAAATAAAGATTAGGCTATAGTTTAAATTGGATAACCATGTGGTGTGATATTTATTATTAACTAAATAACACACATGACATATTTATTTAAGGAGTATTAATGTATTGAAATTTAAATATTTTGGAATATTTTCAACGATTAACATAGAGGAATAGTGGAATAAAATAAGTAAAGTTATCGAAACAACTAAATAAAATGAAATACCAAGTCTCACTTGATATTTGTTTTAATGCACTTATTTTTTAGAGAAAGGCTGAATACCCAAGAGAGATAAGCCAAGATTATCGAACTGTTGTAGCCATGCTCGTGAGTAACCACTTGTTATGACTCGCTGGACTGGTGAACAGCGTGGTCAGTGGACACTGCCAGTATTGCCAACCCCTGTCTAATGTGACAGTCCGCCATTATTTGCTCACTAATTAGCGCGTACATAGTACGCTGTACGCTGTAACAACAGAGCGTAATTGCAATCAAATACTCTATGTTCACATACTTGAATTCTGAATCAATATATTATAATATGATAAATTCGTATATAAGAATATACTGGCCTTTACTAGAAATATAAAAACTATTTTGAACTTTTAACAATACTAGTTTGTATAAAAAATAATGTAAAACTTGTATTTACAATAACGTTGTTCACCCCTAATGACGCCAGTACTGTTTCCACTTAATCATCCAGTGACGTCATCAGTCAACGTCATATAAGCTACATTACACGACATCTTCTCCCTTGAGGCTGATTAGTGTAAGGTGACATCGGTTCTGGTAATTAATCAACTTTAGTAAAGCTACGTAGTTACAGTTGTAACAGTTCCTGGTACCTTCCTAAAGTAAAAGCCATCCTAGGAGGGAAGATTCTTACATGTAAACAATTATTTTTAATTGATTTAAGTTGAAATGTTGCACTATTACAATGACATAAATTGGTAACAAAATAACTAGGAAAGAAAACTTTTTGAGCCTTACCATAACCTATCACTCGAAAATGTAGAAGATTTATATTTCTGTCTCTCTGTCTGTAGCAAGAACTAATTTTAGACTTAAAATTTTGTTAAGCGTTAGTTTTATATAAGCAACACGCATTTCGTAGCAGGGGATTTGATTGAGCTGTAGAAAACTATGATAAAGATTGGTCTTATAGATAATCATGAGGACAATTAGAAAATCGAAAAGTAAATAAATCAGAGCAAACAAAGAAGTAAAGTATTTGGGTGTAATTCTAGATAGCGATTTAAGCTTGAAAACACATAAATTAAACTGAAATCAAAACTCATAACAGGAATTAGACTTTTTTACTATTTGCGGGTCATATGCCCAATACAAACTCTGCACTGTACATATTTTGCCTTATTAAATATTATATTAGGATATGCTTGGGGTGGAACGTAAGATCCACAATAAAACCTGTGGAGAACATTAACAAAAATTGTATGTTATATTAATTCCAAACATAAATCTAAGAGAACCATCTCATCCATGTTTTGTTTGTATGAAAACTTTGGAGTTACGTTATATTTATATATTTAAGGTTTTAAAAGCTTTTTACTTAAGTACTTTTTTTGACAAGGTCTCAGAAATGCTTTTAAATTTTAGTGTTCCTAAGCCTAATGTAACTTTTTGTACAAAAATTTAACTATTCAGCGCCAAGACCTTTAAATAGGTTTCTGGAAAATATAAAAAAATTTAATAAATTCCTCAAAAGTGTTAAAATTTGGCTTTTGAGTATGGGCATAGGCTGCGTGGAGGATCTTTTAACTATTATTCAATAACAAATTTATTTTCTCTTATAAAATATGGTATGTAAATTTGTATTATGGCGTATTAATTTTCTTTAAAATAAGCGTGCTTCAGTGTATAATAGAAAACCTTTAATATTTGTCATTTTAATTTGGTAGACTGTCGCAAAATTTAAAACATTTATTTTCTTTAAAATAATTGTATTCTATTTATTTTTAACTTCACGAAGTGTAAATTTAAGTTTCATTAATTCTGTTTGGTACGCCATACAAATAAGAGTAACAAGAAAGGAATGTATGGGATTAATAGTTATATATAAAATTAGTGTCTGCCACCACAAATGAACTCTTTATCTAAATGATGAACTTATTTGATAGAATCCCTAATAAGCTTGATTTGTCATAACAGAATGTTATTTTATGTTAGTATAGATTTTTAACACTTATATGATTTAGTCTTGGTACTGGTATCTGTATTTTTTTAAGAAAATAAATTATTTATTCGTTTTACAATTGGCCTTACTTCGGTCGGTCAATTAAGAACAGTTTTGAAAGTCAAATTCGTAATGCGACAACGGAGGCGTGACAAGGTTGACGCCTAAATCTCTGAGGTTTATATTCCGATATCGATTATACATTAGGGATGATAAACAGTCGTTGCAGCTCTGCCCAGGCTTCAGATACCGGACATCCGGTTTGTCTACTTACTCAGGGCTGTCTTTGTAAATATCTGCGTAAAAATACTTTGAAAGGCAAATACTCATTCATTCGATTCATTTATTTGTGTGGATTTATTTTTATTTGTGTTTTGTAGAGCTTTTTTATAATACAAGCATAATTACGCGAGAAAAATCGAGTAATATTAGAGTTATACCTTCTGAAGAAAAAAAGAACCTATGAGAATACGATGGCATATGATTTGATCTGCCAAAAGACGATAAGCGTTATCGTCTTTATTATTTATGTTATGTATACACGTAATCACTAGAACAAAATACTAACAAGCTAAAACTCATAATCTAGATTGTTTACATTATTTTTCGTAAATGCGTTGACACGCTGTAAAAGAACCGAAACAGTTTTTCAACAAAAAGTACATATTCATATAATAACGACAAAAATTAAAACATTCAACATTTCTTAGTGATTCAATAGCTAACATATTAAAAGTACATTTAGGATTCGGTCAATCAAATAAAATAGTGTTACGTCTCGAAGATCCTAGTGCTGTATTAAAATATGAAGGATGGTTAGTCCTTTCCTTCATAATTCAAATAAAAATCTTTTCTGTAGATAGTGGTAATTTCCTTAGAGGTTCAAATCATAATTCAACTTTTTCCCCATATTATAAAAAATATAAAATGGCAAAATACTAAAAACATACAGAATCAATGAAACTGCATATTATTATGTTTATTTTACAGAGACATAACTAAAATACCAATAAATGTATGTGGCATGCGGTTTTGTGAGAGAAATTCTAGTTGAATTTTCCCAGATTCATTCTCTGGTCGTTCTTTTATGGTTACTCAACAACACAACTGTTCAAATTGTGCAAATCTTCTGCCATTAGGTCCTTTACTTATTTTGTCATTTAATTTTTTAATGTGTATTAAACAATACTTAAACTATAAATAACCTATAAACATTAATGTGCTTTTTTTTCATTAATAAAAAACTTTTTTTCCTAACGACTTTTGTATAGAATCCAAATGTAGGTTTTAAGGGGTATCGCATCATTATCATGGTAAGTGTTAAATTATAAAGCACAGTGTTAATAAGACATTAATTGTAAATATATTTAATGTCTTTTAATTCTTAGGAGATAATTTTTAAACTCTAATTTTTTACAGTTTTACTGCCTTTACTTTTTCTACTCTAGGGCCAGACCACTGGACCGTCAAAACTATTCCATACAAAGTTGTTATAGTTTCCCTTTATTGCTTGTAATTTATATTAAAGCAGTAATTGTTAATTGTATGTTTATCACAGTTATAAGTTTGTCAGTTGTGGTGTAACCACAAAAGCAGAGACACGCTACTTAATTAGCTCCCAGCAATGACCAAGTCGACATAATGGCCACCATTCAAGTTTCTCCAACAGCTTCAACTCTGGAACTGTTCTCCAGAGAACTGTCAAACGTGTAGAGCGGTTCTGATCGGTTTGGCTTAAGGTGCAACTCTGAACATCAATGTGCCTAAGTAACATACAAATAAACTTAAAGACCTCTTCTAATAATGTAATATATTCTTGATTTTTAATTTTAAAACTCTTTATATAATTAGTATCTTGGTCGTTAATGTTTTCAGTTATTTGTCTTTTAACGAGACTGACCTGTTGTCTTAAATATTTTCCTCACACAACTTGTTCCTTCAACAAGAAGTTACGTTTATTCCTGTATATTACATCGTATATCCTCTGTACTAGATCCGTGCAATCCTGGATTGCACGAATAAATTCAAAACAAAAAATTATGGTTGCCTGTAAAGTCGGTTTTACGGGCGAAGATTTTACGTGACAACGTCTTTTTCTCGGTAGAATATTTATTGATATGAATATTATTAAATTGCACAATAGGAACAAGGAATTGAATGAAAATAAGAATTGCACAAATTTTAACTATAGAAATATATTTTGTTTACTAAAACATTGTACATAATTTGAAATTAATTAAAATTTGTTATTGTAAATGGTTAAAGTTGAATAAAACATTTACTAAAATTGGAATTTGAAATTCTTGCTAAACACAGTTAAATTCTAACTCCGCGCGTGGTGATTGGTCGGTTTAGTTAGTTTGTTTGGTCGCACTGTTATGACAGGTTAGAGGTTATAATTTGTTATTTTAAATGTTTGACTAGCAATACGCGCTGTTTCTTCTCAATCGACTGAATTACGATTGATTGCAGAGTGATTTAAACTAATAATTTACTTAACACTATCAACATTTGTCAATAGTATGACATAACCTATAAACTCAGTTTCTCAACTTTTGTGTCAATCTAACAATTAATCAATCAATCATAGTTTACGATAATGAAATATCAGTGTACAATTATTTACCTTTATTGTTGTAGTTGTTGTAAATGACGAATCTAAGCACTCCACATTTTCACGAATAAACATAGTTATCTGCTTTATCCCGTGCGGCGGACCCACAGTTATCTGCTTTGTCCCGTGCGGATCCCGTGCGGCGGACTCACTGGACGGGCATCGTAACGTTACCGGGCGTTACACTTTTTCATGAGTGACTCCGAGCCGCAACCTAATTTAAGACGTTGTCACGTCAAAAACAATCAAGAAGAAATGACAAAATATAAATAAATAATTTTTGTAAATATATTCAATTTGTAAATATATTTACAAACTGATTGTATATTTTTTAAAGTATTATTTAATTTACTGCAAAAAAAAACTAACTCAACTCCTTCAATAATCTTAGGAAGCCAAAATCTGTGATACCAACTTGTGTCGTTACCGGCTAACCGGATGTAAGCTGGCGGGGATTGACATTACTCCAGCCTCCGAATGATTTAGTCAAGCATCAGTGAATATTGATACTCCAATTATTTATGCGTCATATAGTGGAAGTTCTTAATAACGTTACAAATCAATCATGATTACTTGGGATTGATTCCTAAACTATAATATTATATACTAGTCGATAGTTGATCAATAACCAGAGGAGTACGCGACATTATTATTTAAAAACTTCATCAAACAGGATCTTGAATAATACAAAAAGTGCAATTTGATTTACTTTGACGACCGTAATGACTAATACAATATTTAAGTATTAAAGCCATAGAGACTGCATCTCTCACACGAACACCGATTGGTGTTTTGTATATTCAGAGTAAATACAAATATTTATTTCTGTTTAATTACATTTAATTTTGTTGTGAGAAAAAACGAAATTAAGAAAGTTATATTTTATTTAATGTGTGATCTCTTATTATTTATATTAAAGACTTTTTTGCTATTTTAAACGAATACACAATTTAATTCACCTTTGTGTTGACATAAAATACAAACCAATCTATGTATTAATTAGATAACCCCCATTCAAAAAAACACTGTAATACTGCATTAAAACAATTTTTTTATGCAAAAAAGCGGTTTAGGGGGGGCGATCTCTCTCCCTCAACCCCCATTCAAAAAAACACTGTAATACTGCATTAAAAAAATTTGTTTATGCAAAAAAGCGGTTTAGGGGGGGCGATCTCTCTCCCTCAACCCCCATTCAAAAAAAACACTGTAATACTGCATTAAAACAATTTTTTTATGCAAAAAAGCGGTTTAGGGGGGGGCGATCTCTCTCCCTCAACCCCCATTCAAAAAAACACTGTAATACTGCATTAAAATAATTTTTTATGCAAAAAAGCGGTTTATGGGGGGGGCGATCTCTCTCACTCAACCCTCCCCCTCATAGTTACGCCAACGCTCTACATTACTTATAACTCATAAGAATGGCATATTTTTCGTAAGTTTTTATCTTGTAAATCAATCTTGCAGAATACAGTGAGGATACAGCACGTTTACGTACGTAATATTAAACTATTTCAGTGGTGCATTTCAAGGGAAAGTAGACGATAAACATTATTCTCATACTGCTGTTTGTGAAATTGATTTATGGTGCCTATTAAACATCGGGTACCCTGATTCAAAGCAGATAATTCAGCAGTTTTCGTTCCTTCCACTTGCTTCGCATATTCGGTTCAGGGTTAATAATTTAAAATTCCATAACATTATCAGTATAACAATAACCATTGAACACTTTAAGAAAGGCATATTGTGCAACTAAATACGCAAGGTCCTTTATGCTGAAAATTGTAATTGAATAAACATTTGATCTTATACTGTATTTCAAAACTAAGTGTATAGGTTTACTTATTACCAAATGTAATAACAGCAGCTATCTCCATATTTATGTTATAAGATAATAATATAAGATCCATATTATATACAAATGTTGGGTATATATTTACATCTGACTTGACGGGCATGATCTTTTTGTTTTTCTTTTTTACTTCTGGAGCCGAAAGAAAATTGTTTTTATATAAGCATACAACGGGTTTTCTTGAAATCAAGAAGTGATTTTCTGCAAAGAAAAGAAATCAAACGTCAGTTCACTCTATTCTTATTGGAATCGAAATGAAGGGTATCAAAGGGTTACGAAATATGAAACAATAGTTTTTTTAATCATATATTTTTAGCTTTACTCGCTAAATTCCGACCGTTAGACGCATAAATATGTCGCGTTTAGATAACTAGTTGAAAAGACTAAAGTCATGACTTTTAGCCGAATAGTTGGTTACTAACTTTCATTTATGTATATGAGGCTTTAAGCTAAAAAATAATGTATGCGACAAAAATGTTCGTTGAATAGTTTTTAACTCTTTCGAAACCCATTTGACTTTCACGTAAAATTGTGCAGCTGCCGACTTTTTTCATTCTCAGGAAAACTTCCTGTATCGATTTGAAGAAAAACCAGGTTGTGTTTATGCAATTCAAATTGGCTCTGGCTCCTAGACTATGTAAATAGTGTAACAATCCAATAAGCGCTGGGTAGCAGTTGTACTCTGGTCCTATTCAGTAAATTAATACAGACCTTGTGGTTTTCACAAAATTAACCCCCTGCTTGCTAAAGGTCGGTTCTGTTTAGTTGTCATAAGAATTGAAGTCAAGTACAGCTTTGTGAAGTGACTGTAAGACTAACATTTTCTCGTAAACAGTAAGTAGAAACAATATGTGTGAACATCAAAACAAACGATACGGTTAAACAAAGCACGTTCGCGATGTAACCCGCACATTTTAAACAGTTTCCTCACAGCTGGATTCATTTCTTGGAATCCTTCCGTGAAGCTGTAATAATGCAGCAAGCTATATTTAGAAAATTGATTGCGGCTTAACGAGAAATAATTCTAGATTTTGATATGTTCAGGGTATTGGGAGGCTCGAGTTTTATTTGGAAAAAGTTGAGGTTAAAAATGTATTTCATTAAAAGAAAAACAGCGAAACACAGATTTCGAAACTTAACGTGACTATCATTATTCTCAAATGAAAGCTAAATATAGATTTTAGTAGAATCGAAAATATGACGCGACATGGGCCCATCCTGCTAAAAACAGATTTCTGTTTCTGTTAAACTGACGTAATAATTAATGTATAAATACTATGATAATTAATTACTGTAAAAAATAAATTAATTATTAGTTATTATAGTGCACAGTACAGTTGGCTGTAATTCGCATTTATTGTTTCCATAATTATGTTTAAAGGAATTCTGTTTTATGATGCCACCCCCATATGTAATGAAATTCAATTATCCCTTTATACACAATATATTTCGAAGAATATAAATGGTGCTTATTTCTTAAATTGTCTTCTGCTCAATGAAGACAGAATTTTGATTTGATAATTCTTCATTAGAGGTAAATGTTACAGTAATTTAGAGCCTGTCAGAATAGAATTTTGGAGTGAGTGATAATTTATATATATTTTAAAATTACGGGAACTACTCGTTCAATATATATTCAAGGAAACGGCGTGTTTTCTTTTCGATCGTTGAGGATACTATTCCACAACATTCCGAAAAAGATTCTGCTTCCTCCAAAACACACAACTGACCAACGATCGGTATTCCAAGATCCAGCATTCCAATATGTGAACAGAGAGTGTTTGATTGCAATCATGCCTTTGTTGTTACAGCGTACAGCGTACTATGTACGCTCATTAGTGAGCAAATAATGGTGGACTGTCACATTAGATAGGGGTTGGCAATACTGGCAGTGTCCACTGACCACGCTGTTCACCCAGTTTAGCGAATCATAACAAGTGGTTACCCACGAGCATGGCTACAATAGTTCGATAATCTTGGCTTATCTCTCTTCTCTATTAGGCCTTTCTCTAAAATATATGTGAATCGAAACAAATATCAAGAGACTCTTGGTATTGTGATGTTTAATTAATTTTCTGTCATTCGATTCCATCACTCATACAAAATATTTCTAAATCCAATATGTTAATATCCTTTAACTCAATATATCACATTATATACGAATCATACCACATTTTATCCAATTTCAATCATAGCACTTCCTCATTCAATCAAACCCAACCTGAATTTATCACAATTTATTTTTCTAATCCCAAGCAATTAATTCTTGGGCATAAATTCATCAACCTATAGCTATATATGATATATTTTATTAATACGAATTGGATATTTTATTTACATCATCATACCAATTAAACAATCCCAATAAATTATTATGCAGAAAATTGTAAATTTATCTCATCATTTTCCATAGCCTTAAATAGTATATAGTGCTAGAATAGAATAGAAATAGAAATATGTTAGTGTTGTGATTTATTGTCTAGCAAGTGCCCATTGATGTGCTTCACCAACTATGACGAATATTACTGTTTATTGTTGCCTAGCAAGTGCCAGATGATGTGCATCACCAATTATGATGAATATTGCTATTTCTTGTTGGCTAGCAAGTGCCAGATGATGTGCATCACCAATTATGATGAATATTGCTATTTCTTGTTGGCTAGCAAGTGCCAGATGATGTGCATCACCAACTATGATGAATATTGCTATTTCTTGTTGGCTAGCAAGTGCCAGATGATGTGCATCACCAACTATGATGAATATTGCTGTTTATTGTTGGCTAGCAAGTGCCAGATTATGTGCATCACCACCTATGATGAATATTGCTGTTTCTTGTTGGCTAGCAAGTGTCAGCTGATGTGCATCACCAACTATGATGATTATTACTGTTTCTTGTCTTACATAACTATTTCAGTCGTTAGAATCTTATCTGAAATAATAAATGGATATATTTTTTCGCATTTTACATTAATACAAAAAATTATTATACTTAGAACTTTTGTTTAAATTTCCCGGTTTGTGCAAGTGGCTCTTTAAAGTGGTCGTGCTCGCTAATGCGTTAACGGATTTCATTGAAAAAAATATAGTTAGAAATAATATACAAATTTAAAAATAGTGTATATCTCATATTTATTTAAATATATTTGTTTTTCTTGGGCGACATATTTCTCGAACTATGTTTACAGTAGATTGTTTGTTTAGAATGATGAGTACTATCAGTCACAGAAGTTAGTGACACCTTTTTGTGAACACCCTGTATATGATTTGTTTCATAAACCTTGATATGTTTTATAATAGCAAAAACTTCGTCAAATCATCTTTTTAGTTAAATTTAAGAAAAAAAACTTTCACCTGTATTCCTACCTCGTTTACCGTTCAGTACAGATTTTTGTATGTTTTCACAATACAGTTAAAAACCTAAGCGGTTTGAGAGCATGAGTAAACGTTTTACATAAAAATACGTTATTTTATTGATTTTTAAAACTGAGAAAAAATTTGTCACAATACCTTCAGTTGGTTTAAAGCATCACATAGGTACTCGTATTTAATATATTTTACAAAAAGCTCTAAAAACTGCTTGGAAATTTTTTGGTTACTATAATAATTTGTTTTGATAATTTTTAATTAATTTCTTCAAATTAATATGAATTTTTTCTAAAAATATTATTTATAACGTTTTCTACAGGGTGCTTCCTTGGCTAACAACGCCAACTTTCTCAAAAAAAATTAGAACTCGTCGATGTTACCTTAGCAAGCAACGTAATGCTTTTCAAATATACTTATTGCATACTACTAAATAGATACCAAACGCTTTTATTCAACTATTGATGCTAGTCAGTTCTTTCCGAAAATATTTAGCTGATGAGTGTTAGAAAATCCTCGATACAAAACCGTATTTCTTTCTGGAAAATAAAATATGTTATATAATACAAAAGTTACCTTCACTTTTTAAGGAGAATAAATGTAACCACCATAGAGATTCCATCAAGTTGCTTTATCTGAAACATTTTTTTTATTTAGGAACAAATATACATAAATAAAAGATACAGGCCAATATAGAAGTCAAATAATTTAAATCAATATTCGACATTCTTTGTGTAGTAAAAAATGAAGAAAAGCGCATCATAAAATTTCTTTAGAAGTGGTTTTGTTGTATAAGCCACGACATGTTACACATTACACAGTCTGATTGTAAGGGTAACACAGCTGTTAATGTGATGCGATCCCGTGGCTTTGATATGTTAAGATTCAGGCGTCGCGGTTGTCAGTGGAAGTCAATGTGTTCCTGTATATTCTGCATCCTTCTCGGTTTAGATCCTGAAGTAGTGTTGTATACTAGTCAGCTACTACTCTAGTATTACTGACATGAAAATTAATATGGTGGAGAGTGTATTGAGGACCAGAATCGTTCATTGGTTTACCTCTTTTCTTACCGTTTTTTAGTGGAATATCATTATTTCTTACCTATTATGCCTTGGAAGACAATTGATGGATCAATATGTTATAGATATAACAATATCCTCAGTTTAACTAATGAAACGCTTTGCTATCTTTTATAAAGGCTTTTAAACGGCTGTGAAAGTTGTTAAACGATAAAAAAGCCTTTTAATACGAGTACTTCTAATGAAAAGGATGTGTTAAATACTGTACTTTATATTCATTTTAAAGTAATTAAATATTTTGTGCAATCATGTTTACACGGTATCTGACTAAAATACTTTTTTATACAATAGGCTTTACGTATTTAAAATAACAATAAATACATTGCTTTCAAAAAAATTTAGAATTATTGATTTTTCGAAATTGTCTTACTGAACCTTGAGCATATTCTCTCGTGTTATATATTAAATTTATGAAATTTACTCATTAAAAATTTAAGAAAGGCAGTGTATCAGAAAGAATCTTGATATACGAATAAAGATGACTAATAGCACTTACAATTATTAGTTATAGAATAGAAGGTTTTGTGTTTCACACAGTATACTAAGATGTTTCAATATGTATAAGTTACATGCAGCAAATTTAAAACCGGCTTATATTTACAACTAAAAATATTTAAACCCACAGTGTAGTATATCAATCTAAAGATAAAAATCAAAGCAATTTAAGAAAAAATGTCTGCAATTTTTTATCATTACCCAATTCACAAAGGAACGAAGTATAATCAACCTTACCGGAAGTGGTTTGATTGGACATGTTATAATGTCCGGTTAGTAAATAACATATTTATGTTGCAAATATGGACAGGATTATACGTTTTTACATTTGTAATGCAAAAGCAATCATCAATCTCTTCAAATATTCCACATCAATTCCACAATACCAGAATTGTACTGGTACAGAATAACAACCTGTTAGACAATGGCTCTTATTGTCAGATTTGGGGATAAAACTATGTGTGTATATATGTATATATATATATATATATATATATATATATATATATATATTTTATAAATATATATATATACATATTTATTTACATAAAACGGTAGCACATTCACCCGGCAAGTGAGAGATCCGGGTTCGAGTCCCGGCGGAGGAAGTACTTTTTGTGATTGAGTGTTTATTAAAATTCAATTCGGCTATTGCCATTTATACAAATTTAATGTAAATAAAAAGTCGTTTGACAGGTATTTGGTCTTCTTATCATATGTTAGTTTGATTATTTGAACGCATATGTGACAGATACGGCCAAATACAAAATAATTCAATCTTAAAAAGTGAGGGCTCTGTGGTGTAATGGCAGCACATTAACCCGGCAAGTGAGAGATCCGGGTTCGAGTCCCGGCGGAGCAAGTACTTTTTGTGATTGAGTGCTTATTAAAATTAAATTCGGCTAAAATTACCATTTATACAAATTTATACAAATGTACAGTATAATTGAATATTGTGTGATAGCAATTGTTTATATGTACAATAATTTGGAAGTGTTTTCCAACAAGGTTTTCTGGAAACCCGCAAACAAGAACAGAGATCAATATCAACGTCAATGTAACCTGCAAGTTGAATATTATTGCGAATGTTTCTCCTTCAAAGTTATTAGTCATAGATATTAGTCATAAATTGTGTTGTCTTTCACAAGCTAGGAGTGCGCAAGACCGCATATCAAGTAACAGACTTCACTGAAGTTGAATGTATAATTTTTAATTATTTGTTTCATTAGGACATGAGTTACTATGTCAGTTACAATGCCATATGATTGAAATTAGTTTAGTTACAAATGTCTTTATTCGAATATATTCTCGTTGCCATCATTGTTATCCGTAAAATCAATATAAAAATGTTTGCTAACGCTCAGCCAAATCCCATGGAGTAACTTGCATCATCATCAATCTCAATATTGCGTATGTATAAATGAAACTATATGCAACATTTCAAGTCTGTAGTTTAGATGTTAAAATATCCTGCGGACAGACAGTCAGACAGAGTTGAACATTTTAAATTTTCTCAAGTGAAAGGCTTCGCTAGCGATTAGCCAATAATAGGAGGCCAACGATATTCACAAAAACACATATAATTATGAGAATAGATGGTGGCATCCGACTTCTCTAACAAGTTTTAATGTTAATTTTAAAACCTAAGTAATAAAAAGACACGTAATTAAACAAATACACAGGTTCCTTTAAAGTAAGAAAAGTTACGGGTATTTTACCTACCTTCTTTTAAGTCATTAAAGGAAAATAGTCGTATATGAATTGGTAAGCAAGTTTTTAGAGAGATATTATTAAGAGTTCAAGTAGATTAAAATTAATACTGGAATGTTTGTTCAAAGATGAGAGCCCTTGGGGAGTTAGATCCTCTCAGAGTTCATAATGAGATGTTCTTGTCCAACCACGAGGACATAGGGTAGAGTAAAGGTTACCTGGGTTTCCTTTCATCTTGAACTCATAAGTATCTCACTCACTTCATTCCCATTTTCCGTCTTTTACGATCTCGGTTTATAACACCAATCTTACTGAGTATAACGTACAACATCAGTCGACCAAAATGTAGTAAGATCCTGCTGTAACAGTAACTTACAATTGTGAGAAATAATTAATGGAAAACTGGTCACTTAAAATACTAAGCAAAATTAGCCAAATTAAATCTTAAAATCCACATATTTATTTTCATTTTTTAACTGAACCTCTTCAGGAAAATGTCTTTGGTCCTTTATTCAAAAATACAATTTAATTACACACATAGCACAATAATGTTATAACCGTATGTTATTTTTAATAAAATTAAGCGATTACGAATTGTATGATTCCGCAAACATTCCCTAAATTTTAAACTGTTGTCTTTGATACTTTAACTACTACAATAATGTTTTTACAGAAATAGGCTTCTCAGACCTGTTTATCAAGTATGTTCTCTATAAACTATTGTAACTGATTAACTGCGTTACTTTCTTTGCAAGTTTTGAAATAGTAAACTATGATCGTTACAAAATAAATGACAAGTGGCGTAACTATGGAGAATGAGAGGGTTACAAAACCTTTACAGAAGTTTAAATGAAATAATATATATTATTTGAATTATATATATAATATAATATATATATATATATATATAATATATATATATATATAATATATATATATATGCCTTGGATAGGTCAGTCAATAGCAAGTCTCAACCAATGAAAATTTTCAAGATGGTGAGAGTTCATATTTTCCATAGTTTTAAAAGTAACTATATTAAATAAAAATCTATTTATGACAAAACAGTTAAATATTCCTTGTTAATTTTATGGTATCTTTAGTAGTTTATAACTGTATAAGTAGTGCCTACCTACAAGTAAATATGATAAAATAATATTTGTGCTATTCATAAATACTATGTAGGATGATGACCTTCAAAACTTATATTTGATACCATTACATCTATGGAACATTAGGCGACTTTCATAAGTTAAGGTTATTTTGAAAGACGTTAACGTCATTTCGAAGTTTTAAATAGATATATTATACCGGCAGAGGCTGCATCTATGTTTCACAGGAGGACAAAACCGTTCGACATTTGTAATGCAAAAGCAATCAACAACTGTTTAAATATCCCAGAGCAATCTCAGAATTGAATTGGAGTGAAATTGCTAACCGGCGGCCAAATGTCTCTTATTGGTAGATTAGAGGATACAGCCAGAGCAATCCAGATCTCATTTTAATTAATTATGTATTGTTCGAGCACCCAGCTGTGTTAGTGAGAGATTGGAACCATAGCCACGTGTTTCTCGTTCATAAACAATTCAACTACAGGTGTAAAATTATGTTTTAGT
The DNA here is from genome assembly GCF_021130785.1 of Homalodisca vitripennis. NCBI lineage: Eukaryota > Metazoa > Arthropoda > Insecta > Hemiptera > Cicadellidae > Homalodisca > Homalodisca vitripennis. Next base: position 192,450,910 of record NC_060210.1, on the reverse strand, counting down.
GGATTGAAATATATTTTAGCTACGAGTTGTAAGACAATGATTGCAGTGAACTTCAATGAAAATAGATTGTATTTAAAAACGATTTAATTTTAATTTTTAAATGGATTGGTGATAAGAACAATTAACTACAAACTAGTTATTTCATTACTTCGCTTAAAACTATAATGTTTCGTGTAATTGTTCTCTCTCTTTATACGTTAAAAACTAATCGAGCATTACTTACAAAACAGAGTTTCACTCGGAAGTTTATCTGGAAGGCAGAATGCAACTATGGACAATAGTGAATAACAATAAAAGTTCATATCCGCATAACTCGCCCCACTTTGCTGAAATTAGGCTGATCTAATATCCAATAGGTGCAACATCGCGAACCCTTACATGATCTGCAAGAACTCCCTAAGCGTAATACAGCATTTTCCATTAAGAGCATTTTCTATCTCGACAATTCATTTCGTAAAGTCATATTGATAACGCTTTGTATTTAAGTTTTGCACTATGCATATCATTTGTATAAATATATTTATATAAATAATGGTTAGATCTTTTAAAATTTATTGAGTGAACGTTAATTTGTGATCAGCATCGCAACCAACCCAGAATCCTGTACCTTCTGATAAAGGCACCATCAGATTACTTTTTTATACGATAACATTTCGGGTAAACACCGCTTTCACATCAGTGCAACTTGCAATAATTAGAATAAAAGTCAAATCAGTGCTTTTGCATATCTCACTGGACAGGACTAGCAATCATGTTGCCCCCCCCCCCCCAGGGTTATTGGGAAACCTTGCACTATACTCAGGGATATAAAACATTTATGATAAGTGATAGCCAGTAAGACAAAACATTATTTGTACCCCCAATTATTAAGTAAAGGACTCCAAAAAGCGTATGGTCTTCAAGCAACCCTGAGTTATTTAGGTATTATTACTGGAAATCTCACCACTACCATCCTCCAATTACTACTACATTATGTAATTACTACGTGTTCATTGCTTGCCAATCGTTCAATATGCGCTCCAAAGACATTGCTGGAAACTGATTCTATAGCACTACAGTAATTGAGATTTTTTTATATAATAAATCCATGTTAAATACGAAAGAGTATTTCATACTTCTTTATTTTTTATTGCCTATTTATTTCTCATATCGAGTACATCGTTGCATATTTTTTAAGGCCGTGTGTTAGAACAGTTTCGACTAAAACAGAAAATTGGGATGAAATAATGTACAAGTAGCTTAAGCTAAAGTTACCACCCTATCGTACAGCTCCCAGGGGTACCGTACTGCTTGATGTGCTCAGGTTAGCTGTCAATTGTTAATGTAATGTGAGATAACACCTCAGGTCGTCACGCGCTGAAACAAAGTACAAGTAGCTTGAGCTAAATCTACAATCCTATCGTACAGCTCCCAGGGGTACCGTACTACTTGATGTGCTCAGGTTAGCTGTCAATTGTTAATCTAATGTGAGATAACACCTCAGGTCGTCACGCGCTGAAACAAAGTACAAGTAGCTTGAGCTAAAGTTACCATTCTATCGTATAGCTCCCAGGGGTACCGTACTGCTTGATGTGCTCAGGTTAGCTGTCAATTGTTAATCTAATGTGAGATAACACCTCAGGTCGTCACGCGCTGAAACAAAGTACAAGTAGCTTAAGCTAAAGTTACCATTCTATCGTAAAGCTCCCAGGGGTACCGTACTACTTGATGTGCTCAGGTTAGCTGTCAATTGTTAATCTAATGTGAGATAACACCTCAGGTCGTCACGCGCTGAAACAAAGTACAAGTAGCTTGAGCTAAAGTTACCATTCTATCGTATAGCTCCCAGGGGTACCGTACTGCTTGATGTGCTCAGGTTAGCTGTCAATTGTTAATCTAATGTGAGATAACACCTCAGGTCGTCACGCGCTGAAACAAAGTACAAGTAGCTTGAGCTAAAGTTACCATTCTATCGTAAAGCTCCCAGGGGTACCGTACTACTTGATGTGCTCAGGTTAGCTGTCAATTGTTAATGTAATGTGAGATAACACCTCAGGTCGTCACGCGCTGAAACAAAGTACAAGTAGCTTAAGCTAAAGTTACCATTCTATCGTACAGCTCCCAGGGGTACCGTACTACTTGATGTGCTCAGGTTAGCTGTCAATTGTTAATCTAATGTGAGATAACACCTCAGGTCGTCACGCGCTGAAACAAAGTACAAGTAGCTTGAGCTAAATCTACAATCCTATCGTACAGCTCCCAGGGGTACCGTACTACTTGATGTGCTCAGGTTAGCTGTCAATTGGTAATGTAATGCGAGATAACACCTCAGGTCGTCACGCGCTGAAACAAAGTACAAGTAGCTTGAGCTAAAGTTACCATTCTATCGTACAGCTCCCAGGGGTACCGTACTACTTGATGTGCTCAGGTTAGCTGTCAATTGTTAATCTAATGTGAGATAACACCTCAGGTCGTCACGCGCTGAAACAAAGTACAAGTAGCTTGAGCTAAATCTACAATCCTATCGTACAGCTCCCAGGGGTACCGTACTACTTGATGTGCTCAGGTTAGCTGTCAATTGTTAATCTAATGTGAGATAACACCTCAGGTCGTCACGCGCTGAAACAAAGTACAAGTAGCTTGAGCTAAATCTACAATCCTATCGTACAGCTCCCAGGGGTACCGTACTACTTGATGTGCTCAGGTTAGCTGTCAATTGTTAATCTAATGTGAGATAACACCTCAGGTCGTCACGCGCTGAAACAAAGTACAAGTAGCTCATGTGAATAAGTGATCGTGTAGCTGCATTTCTGCGGCTGATCTACTCGTACACTATACAGGCTGTCTGATGAGTTGATAACAGGCAGATCGCCTGACCTTGTCATGTTTGTTGTATTAGCACAGGTATAAACATCCTCTTTGATATGGAAACTCAGCCCGGTGGTCTCCGGAACCTGTGAATAACTCATCGTGTAGCTGCATCCCTGTGTGTGAGGCCACACTGTACAGGCTGTACCGATAAGTTGATAACAGACAGATCGCCTGGCCACGTCATGTTTGTTGTATTAGCACGAGTAGAAACATCCTCTTTGATATGGAAACTCAGCCCGTAGTCATAACAAATTAAAAAACTTATGTTTAACTTAAAAATAGTATTATTTTGAGAAAAAGGAAAAATAATCTAACAGTAAATTAGAAATGTGTTTTACGTATTGGCATCTATTTTCGATAAATCTGTTTTTACATATATGTAAAACATGCGCAGTACAGTATAAATGTTTTTTTAATGTTCAGTAACAGACTTATAAGTAGTATACGTGCATATGAGAGATATGTCACGATTTGTTTATTAAAAATTGAAATCATTCAAAAGAATCAATGCCTTCTGTATTTACAATTAACTCCACTTCATAAAACTCAAAAGGGTATACAATAAAACTCTGTAACGTCTTCCAATAAAACAATCAATTATCTGTTTTATTGGTTCAAATCAAATAGCTTTTCAGCTGGCCGCTGATTTTATTGTCAATGTTTGAAACGTTTTCCGACTTTTACTACCCTTAAATCTTTTGATTCCAACGCACGGATTTGGTTATAATATTTTTGTTCTAACCATAACATATTTTTATTGCATATCAAATAACTGAATAATTTTTTCATCGATTCATTTTGTGTTTATACAGCTTGGCGCGAAGCATTTCGCTAATCAGTGTTAACACTGATCTTACAAGTGGTAAGCATGCTTTTCTCTAAAAAAAGGCCGAAGAGATTTGTTCGTCACAGGTATCTCAAGGGATAAAAGTGGTTCGTGAACAGCCTCACTCCGAAAGCGGTCATTACTCTTTCTCAGGTAACAGGAAAAGAGCCAATTCGAAACTAGTCACTGATTTGTATAGATCACGGAAATTTTAACAATATAATTCATTCGTAGCTAATAACACAATATCAAGTAAATATACATACCACTTTTCACAGTTCCAAAACAACATAAAAACCAAATGCACCGATACAGTCCAGAAGTCGAATTCCATTTCTACTTATTGCTGGAATCCATAGAAAAACTTATCCTTTAAGCAAATAAAATCTGCCACCATCCGCACTAGTTCTGTTGAGGGTCATAATGGGATGGTATAAAGGCCTAAAATTAGGAAAAACTACTCTTTGTCGTATTATAATTTTTATACATGCGCCTATATACATACATTATAAGTCAACAGGTATATGTGTTACTAAGTCACATGTTGAAATCTCATATGATTGTCAGCGTCAAAGTTTATTTATATCGCAATTTTCTCGTTGCCATCATTGTAACCCATAAAACCAGGATGACATCTTCACTAACACTCAGCCAAATCCCATGGAGTGACATGTACCTCCTCGTCAAGGCAAATCAAAGTCAAGTTAACCTACGACTCCATGTTTACATTGGAGCCTATGTAGAATTACAGCTTCAATACAAGTCTATAGGTCAGTATATCTTCAATAATTTGTACAGACAGACAGAAAAGTTTTTCCAGCTCTCGAGCGATAAGGCCTCGCTAACGCTCAGCCAAGTATCGAGAAAATTAATTTAATGACGTAGAATACTTTTAACGCTTGTTTATTAACTAACACTCATTTCGGAAGTAAACGTTCGCTAAATATCCTACTATACAATCATACAAGTTTACAGTTATTATATTATTTGTTATTGAGTATACATGTCTCGTGCATTTTTATCAACAAATGATAATTTTGTATCAACGTGCTCTTAGAAATTGTAAAAAAAAATCCAAAAAAGGTAACTATTGGTATATATATACACACACACACACACACACACACACACACACACACACGCACACGTACACGCACACTCACACTCACACACACAGCAACTCGTATGGTTATCTCTGATTTTTATGATTTAGCATTGGAAACTAATTTAATGTCTTTGCTGTTGCTTAAATCATATAGAAAATAAAGTCTTATATAAGAATTTTATTTACATACAACTGAAATTTTGTAAATTTTTATTATTAAAAAAAATGATTTTTAGTACGTTTTATTAAGCAATAAAATTAAAATAACATTCAGCAAAGTAATTAGGTTAAAGACGAAGATACAGTTAGCCAAGATAAATTTCAATAAAACTTACTCTTTAGTGTCAGTACCCACTGTAGTAACAATGTAGAACTATTGTTTACTGCACTTAAATACAATTTACCGTTGGCAAAATTAAACTGAGGCTGTCGCGGACTGAACATGCAAGAGTTTAGTTGACAGTTTTACAGCAAATGAACCAGTAGTTACCTTGTTTGGATTTTTTTTCCAATTTCTAAGAGCACGTTGATACAACATTATCATTTTTTGATAAAAATGCCCGAGACATTGTATACACAATAACAAATAATATAATAGCTATAAACTTGTATGATTGTATAGTAGGATATTTAGCGAATGTTTACTTTCGAATTTTGAATGTTTGAATGAGCTGGAAGCATTAAACCTAATTAGGACAGCACTTCAATTAAAATTGTGACCAGGAGACCATACTGCAAGTCAATAGCATTTAGACTCTGTTTGTGGTTGGGGACCTAACTGTTAGATTGAGCTGGACGCATTACAACCAAATTAGGACAGGACATCAATCAAAACTGTGATTAGGAGACCATGCTGCAAGTAATAGACATTCAGACTCTCCTAGTGGTTGGGGACCTACCGTCAGATTGAGCTGGACGCATTACACCAAGTAGGGCATGACATCAATCAAAATTATGATCAGGAGACCATGCTGCAAGTAATGAACATTCAGACTCTCCTCGTGGTTTTATTCCTATACATTTTTGGTATAGGATTTTTGGTATAGATCTGAGAACCAAAACCACTTTTCCGTATTTGTAAGGCCTAGTAGCTAGGATAAAACCATTCCGTTTTAAAATCTTCAACGGTTAAAATCTTAAAAACTCTGAAATATGATGCACATGATTCTCTAATACTTGTTAGAAATCTCTCAAATAAACAAGGGTCATATTTGGTTTATGTTGTGCTGATACCGGCGATAGATAATTTTACAAATGCAAACAGCTGCCTATACGAAAATGGTTTATCATACGCATCAGACTAACAAATATAACAGAAGATATTTAACATTTTCATGACCACACCATTCACGACGGAAAGTTAATATTTTCACACATGAATAAAACAATAGATTCCCTGCATTATTTTCATAAACCTTCAACTCCACTAATTTACACAACATTTTTCTTTTGTAACTTGATGTTTTTAACAACATAGCCATTGTTTTGCATTACAGGATGCGCCAATGCTTTATTATTTAAACGTATGAAAATTCCAACGGATACTGTTAGTTTTTTACAGTAGATTGGAGACGAAGACAATATATAGAGCCTACAATTTATTACTCTTCACTTCAACTAGAGTGGTATAAAGCGGGTAGCGTCACTAGGTGGCAATGTTAAAAAAACCCGAAAGGTATCTAGAAATTTTTGGCAGACGGAATAAACTTGTGTTTGTCAATATTTATCAATATTATATATCTCAATTTAAAGGCCTTGATGAGAAAAACTTAACGACACCAAGTTAACTAAATATATACTCATAATCGGTACCTTTAGAATAAAGGTAAAATTCTAACTTTTGTTAAACGCTAAGTTTAAAAACTATAGGTCTTTTAGTTTACCCCCCTATTCGGATAGTATCAACTTTGTTTACCTTATCTTTTCACTTCTAGTGGTCTAGAAGATCAAGATTTGGCCACCAGATTGTTTGTGCAGCCTTCAAAACAAGATAGATTAATTTTTCCATCAAACTCGGGATTTTGAATTAGTACTTATCTGCTGCAATCAGCATTCAGGGACCCTACCCAAGTTTTATCAACTTATAGTCAAAGTGTATAGCAAACAATTCAATGATAAACATCTTTAACAGACTATTGTGAGTTATGAAAATAACACAAATTTAATATTGTATGAGCACAGTTGAATTCAATATCTCATTATATCTACACTATTACAGGATAAATCTAATTGTCTCTTTCTGTGTTTTTGTGTGAGTTTTACTGTGTGTTTGTGTGTGTCTTTTACTCATTCACGTAAAATTTACTTCACGATGGACTTTCTTAGGGTGCCTGATTAACACCATATAGGCCTATTCCTATTATGAACATCCCTACGGGATACATCCCATTCGTCTTGAAAACTACCGTATCTCTCAATTATTCTTTATATTTATTGATTGGCTTATTCTGCAAATTCTTTTATTAATTTATACACATTTAAGCAGATAATAGTAAATATTTGTTGTTATTGATCTGTCAAATACTATTTAAGAAAGTACCATGAAATATTGGAAATAAATTTGAGAAATTTCAAAGATGCTTATAAATAAAGCTTTAATATCCAACTTCAGCCATCCATTCCCATCTTTTAAGTTAAATCTAAAACTGGTTAAGAGATTAGAATATATTTCAGTGACTATAACTTGTCTCAGTATTGTTTCAGATACCGTTTAAAAAGCATATGCTTGTGAATTTTCTTATTCAAACTAAAATTGCGTGTGAAGCCACGGGTAACAGCTAGTAAACAACTAAGCGTATGACAAAAGGATACTTTGTTTCTGCTCTATTTTAGTATGTAACTAGCTACATGTTTCCGCAAATTAAAAATATTATATTTCTACGTTTAATCAGAAAATATTGTGAAGAGCTTAGAAATCTAACTGAATCGCATTATAACAAAAGTTTAAGTTCACGATAAATCAAGTTACTCCCTTCTTATGAACCGTATATCTCTCTCAAACCAGGCCGTAGAAGTTTGTCTCTTATACAGCGTCGTAAACAGACTTGGTTTAATTAAACCGAACTTTAGTTGATATAAACGTTGCATTATTACTTAATTAAAACTGTAATTATTATGCGTCTCGGTTGTACTTTGTTGTGAATACGTTTAAGGCATTGTTAAAAGATATGTTATAGTATAATGATCAACTATTTGCAAAATGTAAGTAACGCAGATTATTTTTAGATTGTAAGCGGTTTTTTTTATGGTTATCTTTTTTAACATAATAATTAATTTACAGGGTAAAGGTAAATTTATCTCTGTTACATTTTATTAGTAGTATTTTTTAAAATTTACTCGTACGTTTGTATTACACAGGGAGTTCACAAAAAGGTGTCACAAACTTCTGTTGGTGATATTAATCATCATTTCAAGCAAAAAACTGTCCTATACATATAGGACTAAAAATGTACCGTTCAGCCGCTAGCCGCCATTTTGTAATTTTTTAATTAATATTATTTTCTAGAACTATTTAAGCAAAAAACCAAACTTGTGGCACATAAATTTGAATAGATAAGAGGAAAATAAGAAAATTATTGTGTTATTTTCTTTCATATTAACAAATGGCGTCTGTTTAAAATATTTAAAGACCAATAACAAAAATAACTGTATGGTTATTACAATTTACTAGACACCTATTTGAACAATTTCATTAAAATTCCAACGGTACCTGTTTCAACGAAATCTGTCAACGTATAAGCGTTAAAAAACGACTGATTACTCTCAACATTTTTGGCATTGAAAGTATGTATATTGAAAAATAATGTATTTGTTGTTTGATTGAGCAATTATAAAATTTTGACCATGTTATATTATCGTTAAGACAATTATTTCGCCACAAATAATAATTGTATTGGTTGGTGTTAAAGTTTTAAAACATAAAATATATGATATAAGTTTGATAAAAAAATAAAAAAATGTATTTTTTCTGTCTAAAGAAAACATTTCACAACTATGGTGAGGAAGTATTGACAACATTTTAACATCGCAGCCGCAGCCGCATTACAATTGTAAAGCGGTCGTCTTGACCAACGAATGAATTTAAATTGACCAGTTTCGTTTGTTTTGATTTCAGATTCTTACAGCTACATCAGTATTCAAAGATGTACTGTTTTAAAGCCAGAAATATACATTCTAAAAGTTTACTCCTTAGAGTAAAGGGAACATATCTGTGCTGATCTATCAACGCTGAACTGCCGGAAAATATCCATTGCTTAGTGATACAGGAAATCAGTAAAACTACATTTCGAGCTCCGCAATCGTATTTCTTACTCAGGTGAATAAATAACCTAGATTTTAGTTATGTGGTAGGTTAGCTTATTCACCTGATGAAGAGATCAGATAACTGATCTCGAAATGTTACTGATTTTACTTTCACTGATTACTGATTTTTTTTATTTTTTTATTTTTTTATTTTTTTTTTACGAACTGTTACTGATTTTTTTATCAATGAAAAATTACATAAATTTTTTTATGTGAAATGTCCGTAAAATCCTGTTTTTGCAAGTAACTGTTTTATATTTGGCTTTGTAACTATTTCTTTCTTGTAGCCAATACTTCCGGAGCCTTACATTGTGTGTGCCTAGTAATAAGTTTAACAAAACTCGCACATATTAAGCGCTTTGTTTCATCAATGTAGAATGAGAGAAAACTATACACTATACATGGAATTTCATAGGCAACAGTGGACTTGTTTTAAAAAGTTTTTCTTTTAATTTTAAACCTGCTTGGAATGCAGATTTGTTGTTTATGGCTCCAAAATATCCTCCATATTTTCTAAAATTTATTGGACAAGGAAAGATAAGACATTATTTAAGATAGAACGGTCGTAATTTGAATACATAATTATGTAATGTGTCGTAATTATGTACATGTCACATTCTGGAACCAACCTTACTTAATTTATTATAAAACGCTATCTTTATCATTTGTTTTAAACTGCACTCACTCTCTAGTTATGAGCTGGACGCACTACATCAAATCAGGACAGGACGTCGATCAAAATTGTGATCAGGAGACCCTGCTGCAAGTAATGCACATTCAGACTCTCCTAGTGGTTGGGGAGCTAACCGTCAGATTGAGCTGGACGCATTACACCAACTAGGGCAGGACATCAATCAAAATTACGATCAGGAGACCCTGCTGCAAGTAATGCACATTCAGACTCTACTAGTGGTTGGGGAGCTAACCGTCAGATTGAGCTGGACGCATTACACCAACTAGGGCAGGACATCAATCAAAATTACGATCAGGAGACCATGCTGCAAGTAATGAACATTCAGACTCTCCTAGTGGTTGGGGAGCTAACCGTCAGATTGAGCTGGACGCATTTACACCAACTAGGGCAGGACATCAATCAAAATTACGATCAGGAGACCATGCTGCAAGTAATGAACATTCAGACTCTCCTCGTGGTTGGGGAGCTAACCGTCAGATTGAGCTGGACGCATTACACCAACTAGGGCAGGACATCAATCAAAATTACGATCAGGAGACCATGCTGCAAGTAATGAACATTCAGACTCTCCTCGTGGTTGGGGAGCTAACCGTCAGATTGAGGACGCATTACACCAAATTAAGACAGGACATCAATCAAAATTATGATCAGGAGACCATGCTGCAAGTAATGGACATTCAGACCCTCCATGTGGTTGGGGAGCTAACCGTCAGATTGAGCTGGACGCATTACACCAACTAGGGCAGGACATCAATCAAAATTATGATCAGGAGACCATGCTGCAAGTAATGGACATTCAGACTCTCCTAGTGGTTGGGGAGCTAACCGTCAGATTGAGCTGGACGCATTACACCAACTAGGGCAGGACATCAATCAAAATTACGATCAGGAGACCATGCTGCAAGTAATGAACATTCAGACTCTCCTCGTGGTTGGGGAGCTAACCGTCAGATTGAGGACGCATTACACCAAATTAAGACAGGACATCAATCAAAATTATGATCAGGAGACCATGCTGCAAGTAATGGACATTCAGACTCTCCTAGTGGTTGGGGAGCTAACCGTCAGATTGAGCTGGACGCATTACACCAACTAGGGCAGGACATCAATCAAAATTACGATCAGGAGACCATGCTGCAAGTAATGAACATTCAGACTCTCCTCGTGGTTGGGGAGCTAACCGTCAGATTGAGGACGCATTACACCAAATTAAGACAGGACATCAATCAAAATTATGATCAGGAGACCATGCTGCAAGTAATGGACATTCAGACCCTCCATGTGGTTGGGGGCCTAACCGTCAGATTGAGCTGGACGCATTACATCAAATTAGGACAGGACATCAATACAAATTGTGATCAGGAGACCATGCTGCAGGTCACGGGCATTTACTCTGTGTGTGGCTTAAATTAATAAGGCTTATAAGTTTACTCATAAATAATGTCTGAATAAGTCGATATGCACTATAATTATTTCACATTTTGTATTCATATTCCTCAATTATTCAAATACACCATATTCGTTTAATTTATGTTTAAAACATTAAGTGTAACTAATTCTGTTTATTATCGTTTCTGAATCTGAGTAACTTCATTGTTTCATATTGCTGTATTCATTTATTAGTAAAGATCTTACATTTATATTATATTATTTTATTTTTATTGCAATTAACTTATGATAGAGTTCCACGTTTCGGAGCCGGCAATGAAACTAAACAATACGACTTTGGCAAAATACATCTTATCCATTACTGAATAATAAAAACTAAATAGCAGACATTTCTTCTGAATTTCCCCTGCGCCTTTCTTAATGGTACAATTTACTTACAAACGTATTTCAAGCCTGTGACTGTACTTATCTTCTTAAACAGTTTTGTATAATTAATATCTGTGGAATATCTACCAAACATGCTTCTTGTTATATCTGTTCATAACGGTTATCTAATTTTTATAATAAAAAATATGGACGATTTTACTATTACTCTTTTGAAATAAATACAAGTAAAGATGTTAATCGCTAAGAGTAACTTAAACTGTAGCTAAACTCTTGTTTGACCATGAATTAACTATTATTTTGTGTTTGATGGTTAGTTTATATTTATATGTATAACACAATATGAATAAACCTTTTAACACTTGTTTTAAACTTTTATTTTCATACTTTGTACATTTCGAAATATGGGATTTCATCTTCAGGTACTATGTTTATATTTATATTTATGTTCTCACTCCTTCAATCTCAATAAAACTAGTGCAGCTGACGAATGATTTTTTTTCCTTAAAATTTCACTATGCCGTCTATCAACTGTTAAACTATTACTCCCCTAGGTTCACTATGCCGTTTTTGTATTACCAAAAAAAAAAAAACATTAAGAATAATATTTTGTAAAGGCTGTATTAAAAATGGATTTACCATTCTGAAAGGAATTTGCTATTTCCAAATCTAATTGGCCTTACCACTATTAATACTAATAATTAATATGGGAACAATCAGTTTTAACAACAATACAGCCTCCTGGGTTTAAAAGAAAATCAATTTTTAGTCATTCCACCTCTTAGCTGTATCTCATTTCTCAATTCTTTGATTTGTTCTTTTGAGTCAAATTTTAAGGTATTGTTTAAGATGAACCCATGAATAAGTTCATAAATTAACAGAATATAAGTTGGTTCTTTCAGCGCACATTGAATTTTAAATTATTGAACGCAACGTTTTTTAAAGGATATTCGTCTATAAATGTCTTTTATTGAAGTTCAAGGATTTGTACCCTTGACATATCGGTTAGAATACTGTGAACATGCAGTTCTGTTAAAACTATATATAATTCTGTTTGTTAAAGTGTATGAGCACATTGAATATAATGTAAAAAAAACGTATCCTGTCGGCCAGGATACTTTAAATTATTTTCACAACCTCGGGTGGTACTAAAAGAGTGACTGTAAAAGCTCCTTTTCCTTATGGGATTTAACTAATAAAAGAGTACCAATATTTCATGGGCCACGAGAAACCATTATGATGTAAATGTGTTCCATTACATATTTTATGAGTTACGGGTGGTTTATTCCTCTTTTGAAAATGCTCTCCCACTTCCGACCTTAATTCATTACCACAGATGAGTTTTAATCTTGAATATCCAATCCGCACCCCACAAAAGCTCTTTGTGGAGCCTGTTAACTCTGCATACCTGATAACGCGTGGGTATTGTCAATCGTGTTACAGTAGAGAAACTTATTATACTCTTTAGTGCGACAGTGAAGCAAGACCGTTACAGGTATAATATAATCTGAAACCATCGTTGTTATTGTTTCATAAAGTTGTGTTGACTAGCAATTACAAAGCGTGTTTATGGGCAAGAAGAAACAAACACAGGCTAGGGTACAACGAATAGCTCGGCGTTGTTTATTTTACGCTCAAGCTGGAAAAAGTAAAACACAAATCCAGCTTTAATTGTTATTTCGGCGGCTTTACCAGGATATCACGCTGTTGTGAACATTACCGGTTACTGTCCACTGTTGACGTGTAACTGTTGGCGTTATATCACGTGTAGCTGTCACACAATGGGTATCTATTCGTTACAGAATTAACACACATTGGAAAAACTAATTTTACATGAGAAAAAATGTAAATGTATGTTCTTGGGATAGCAAAAAAGGTGATCTTTTACAAAGATGCCCGGATAATAACGAAATAACGAATTTTCTGGTAGTCCCGATTGGCAAGCGGTCTTAGACTTCGGAATTTGACCTTAGTTATTGATAGAGCAGGTTTAAATACTGTCCGTAACCGTTGCCCATCAGTACCGTCGACCATGTACTGTATAGACTCTCCCCCTTATTCTGTCTCATAAGATCCTCGTAAAAATAGTTGGCCTCAAGAAGACGGACAGAATATGGTTTAACATGTTTTTATTTAAAACAAACTAAAATGTTCGTGGAGATGTGTATTATTGGTATTCTGCATTAGTTATACCCTTACACAAAGAACAGGGCATTATATGGTCACCTGTTATTTTTCTCCTAATAGTACTAAGGACAATAAGTTGAACATACTTTAAAATATGGAAAATTTTGCTACTATTTAACCTTGAAATTTGCAATCTAACTATATTTTAACCATGTATTTTGGTATTTCAATCATGAGTAATTAAAACCAATGGTAAAAAAATTAATATTGATTTTATAAACACGATTACTTGCTGACAAAAAGAAACAGACCTTTTGACCACCAGCTGGAAACATATCAAAGTCTCCTCTCTCTTACACTTCTACTATTGTGGACTCATCCGACTCTGAAAAGCTTTCCCTGTGAACTGAAGGATTTTCTCTTGGTGCTCCTTGAAATACATTTCGAAAATATTTACTTGAAAGTGTAGTGTTCACTTTACCGCCTTTCTTTACTGTTCCAACAAATATAATTTAGAATTTTACAATTTATCATTATTTATATGCACATTATTATTACTCTCTAACTTGTTAGTAGTCTAGCCTCCTAAAGTATTAAATATTATTAAGAATTATATGGAAAAGGTATACTGCATATTGAAGAATGCGTACAATTATAATAATTGTGACACATATCATTGAGTTTGGTTTTTTAATAAACATAATATTTATGTTTTTTATGTTTTAATATATTGACTTTTTTAATATTTCATAACATCAATTTATACATAAGTTAGCATACAATATTACGATGTGAAAATAATCACTGTTAATCTAATAGTGCAGTATTTTGTACTATTGAGTCTATCAGGAGAAATTGTTGTTCATAAAAATCAATTTGTTTTTATTAGACATATACTCATAAAAATTAAACAAGATTGATCGCTTGTTGAAAGAATTAAGAACAAAATTAAGGAACACGGGACTTCTCAATTTAAAAACAACAAATTAGATTGTTGTGTATAAATATTTGTTAGTATTGTTAACTAAAAGTAGGGCAACAGTGAGGTTGACACTTTTATATTCCGATCATAATGTAGAAACAAATTCCCATTCTTTATTAACGTATTTGCTCAGCAAGTAAGTAGAGAATTCTACTAACAACCTAATAACAATAGTAGGCTAAGCCATTTGTTAATGAAATAGAGGTATTAATTACAAGTTAAAATATAAAGAATAGTTATTTGTTAACATACATAAAAAGTTGAAGTGTTTATTATTCATTAAATATAGATGACGTAAACTTTATCCGGTTTATTTTTAAAACTTTCAGTATAGTATCTGATGAATTAGGAGCACTTAGAATTAACCTAAAAAATATTAATAACCTTAAAAACAAATTATTATGAACTAATTTTCAACCTTTACTAGCAAAAACTTCAACAATAACAGTGTTAGTGTTAGTATTAGAAATTATGTAAATATCATCATGTTACTGTCGGAATAATATATAATTATTGAATATTACAGTGTGTTTGAAATTTCTGGAAACGGAATATTGTTTAAACATTGGCAGATAAATCTATAAACTTTGCACTGTTATAGGCCTATAGTAACTACTTTTTTATTTATTAACAATCACATGCCTACATTGGGAGGGAAGTCAATCATAAATGTAAGCATGATTCGAGCCACCACAATAATTATTAGTACTGTGTATTGATGGTTTTATCTTGTATTATTTAATTATAATTATAAGTTTTTGGTTTATAAATAACAGATTCCATGCTTAAATGTTTATTTAAAGTTGGTTTCTTGTACAAGCTGTTATTTCTGGTATTTTGATGAAAGCTTACATTTTATAATTTCGATCTAAATGCGCCGTCCTCTCTATATATGCGCACATGAAGGTTTTAAAATAAAAAATAGTTAATATAGGCATTTTACAGTATGTAAAATTTATAAATGCTATCTGCATCACATTAACATTTTTGAACCGTTTCCAAACTTTTAAGACAAACTATATAAATCTAAATAAAGAGTCTGTCTGTGTGTTTGTTTTCTCAATCTCGTAAAAACTTAGGAGCTAATTGTAATGAAACTTTTGCAAGGACTTTCTTAGGTTCCTGGTAACACTATAGGGTATTCCTGTTTCGAAAATCCCTCCGGACTGAGCTACACTGGTCATAAAAACTCTCCTAACACTACATGATCGTTTCTATTTATAGAATTGGCTTAATCAGCAGATAGTAAATGTCTTTCATAATCACCTGAAAAGTCTAATATAATGATTTATACACATTAAAACAGGTGGTAGTAAATGTTTGGTGGTATTAATCTGTCAAAGTTAGTTACACTTTACAAATGTCATGTTACTTCCAGAAGCTTGTCTTTAGCCTGGGTTTGTTATATGGGAATTCTGCAATCAACTGGAGTAAAATGCAATAATGTACTATATCATGAGTGTGTTACTCAAACGCTAAGGACTTCGACTTTAGTATCCCCTTAGGTTTTCATCGTACTTGCTTAAAATAGTTCAAGTTTTACTCAAATCGTTGGAGATATTAATAAAAATATAATTAAATATTTTAAATAAATTTGGAAAATTTCCAAGTTTCTCAAAAACACCTATCAAAAACAGTTTTAATATCCGAATTCAGGCTCCATATTTAAAAAACTTGAATGCATTAAGAGCTTGGAATATATTTCAGTAACTATCACTTATCCCAGGATAGTTTGGAATACCGTTTAAAGAGAATACGCTCGTGGTGTCCCTGTTTCCCAAAATAGAACTGTGTGCGAAGCCGTGAATAACTCCTAGTAAATAACTAAATGCATGATAATGGACCCTTTTTTGCTCCTAGTATTTTATTACTGTACAACTTTATTAGGAAACCTACAACTATAAGTCGTATTGTGTCCGAAATACACGTCGACACCAAAACATGGTTTTATTTCTTCTTTATTTTAAAATGTTTAGCCTATGTTTGAAACAGAAAATACAGTAAAGCTAATAAATTGTACAGCATCAAGTTATAACTAAAGTTTAAGTTCATAATAAATCAAGTTACTTTCTTCTTATGAACCGTATACGTATATCTCTCAAACCAGGCCGTAGAGGTTTATCTCTTATGCAGCGCCGTAAACAGACTTGGTTTAATTAAACCGAACTTTAGTTAATATAAACAATGCATTATTACTTTTACTAAAGTTTTCATCATTACGATACCTTTGTTTCTATTTTTTATCAGTACTTGGCTTTGCTCATTCTTTCTGAACGAATATTCAGTATATATATATATATAGGAAAACTATATTAAATATTGAACACGTTAGCTTCGTACAACCGGTAAGCAAATAATATCTCAATTTTACCACAAATAATAGTTGAATGTATTGTTTAATGGACTTTAAGAGAAGTAATTTTTCTGGATGTTCAATAAATTTTTAGAATAATACAGATTTTAGTTTCCTTGTAAATTAAGCATTTTTTGTGAGAAGTCAACATGATGTAATGATGTAAACATTTTCACATCACGGCGGCCGCATTACAATTGCAAAGTGGACGTCTTGGAACAAAGAATGAATTTCAATTGACCAATCTAGCTTGTTTTGTTTTCAGATTCTTACAGCTACTTCATTATTCAAAGATGTACTGTTTTAAAGTCAGAAATATGCATTCTAAAATTTTACTTCTTGGAGTAAAGGCAATGTAAAATGTCTGTGCTGAACTATCAGCATTTTGTATATTGAGTTAGCTATAATTCCACAGGGAGATAAAAAAAACATACTAGTGGATTGTCCGACAGGTGGCTCGTAGAATTCCTGAGATCTTGATTTCTCAATATTCATTGCCACACTAAAAATTCGCTGCAACTCAAAGAATCGTTGCAGAGTTCATTTCAGTTCTTTCGGTCCATGTCATACACGGTTGGAATCTTTGGTTTTATTTCCTGACAGTGCTTATTCTATATTCGATATGAAAAAACTTTGTAATAATGCTTGTAGTATTGAATATTGATGAGACCTGTAGCAGGGGCTTCCTAAATCACATCTCTCATCAAAAGGCTTGTATTAATAATCAGCATACTACATTCTTAGCTAGGAAAACTTTCTTAGCCTTTCGGTGTTCCCCAAGGTTCTCTACTTCAGTTTCTTCTCATCCACGTCGGATCAACCGCCCGTGGATTAAGCGACCGACCCTATCCAAGAAGGCGTTATTAGACGTCTTACAGCGCGGCAGCGACGAACCATTGAATGTCAAACGGGCCAATGGGAGTACTCACCTGATTTAATCTCGAGGTCCAGACCACAACTTAACGCAGCCTATTTATTATTTTACTGAATATACAACTGCTAACCAAATTATTCTAAGGAATACAGTTAGTTCATATTTCAATGAAACATAATTTTAAATATTATGTAACAAGTGTTTATAAAAATAATAATTATTATTGTATTTTTATAAATTCAATTAAAATATTGGAGTATATATTACCTGTCTGATGGTATTTTTACGACTTTCGGCTTAACCAACTTTAAGAATATCCGGCATATGTTCCCTTAATTGTCGGTTGAGCGGGAAGCTACCGTACTTAGTCCTTCTTGGTCTGTTCTTGTGGCAGTAACATTGAATCGTCAACACTCAAGGGAAAAGTTTGTTTTATTCTTGTGACATACATAAGTAAAATATGTAGCAATTACTACAGATTGGAGATGCACAGAATGGTGATTAATGAGCATCTTCAAATGGATCTTTTTGTTAATATAAACACAATGAGCATCTGTAAATAGAGACTGCAGTTTATATAAACGAATAACAAACTCAGTTTCAAATTCCCCTTTGGCCTAAGTAATAAAATCTCTTCTGACACGCTTCTTAGTGACAATCAATTTTTACAGTTTCGACGGGGACCAGACAATGATATAACTAAGATATGCTAGCAGTTTTTATCGTTGCAACATACGGCCGATATAGTCGTATTTATAACAAATATTGTTGAATGTTACAGATTAATGAACGCTTATACATGTAATCCATAGCGCGCTCTGTCGGCTAATAACGTGGACAGTAACATAATCCGTATCGTACCAATCCATTACTGTAACACTGCACTACAATCATTGTTGCTTGGTATTGCTTAAACATTTTTGACGTTATTACCTAATTAAACATGTTTTTAAATAAAAGAAGGAATTAAAATGGTTGCAGTATAAGCCAAGTAATCTGCAATAAACAAAATTACTTTGCTATCCTCATATTATTTTCTTTTTTTCAAGGCCATTAACATGTACATTTATAGTCGATACATTGTTGAATACAAGTAAATTCCTTATATATTCTAGACTCAGTATGATGAACTATCATAATAGTAGGTAGAGAATATACTCTCTATTTATCATTTGATGTAGAAAGTTAGGTTAGTTTTGGATTTTCTGGGACAAACATTCTTAATTTTCATTTTAATTACTTTATTATTTTGTTTACAAATTTGCCCAGTCTTGCATGTAAATCATATCCACTGGTGGTCAGGTATATTTTAATTATTAAATTGTTTTAATACTATTTTAACGAACAGAAATTATGTGTGACAGTTATGACTCCGCCAGTATAATACCGAGAACTAAGGTGCTTTTTATTTATTTATTTTATATGATTATTTTCATTACGCCTTAACTATTAACATTATTTGAAATTACACATATAATTATGTTGTTTAAATTTCCTCAACGTTAAAAACACTACATGTTTGATATATGTAATGTCAAATCCATAGTTCACACTTTCTATGCATATGTTTTGGTTCAAGAACATGTATTTGGAAGTTTTTAAAGTTTGATGTAAACAATATAAAATGAATATTGATATGACTTAATAACTTGCACGTATCATATAAAACTTGGAGATTACGTTAAGCGCATTGTTGCCCACCATACCATGTTACATTACAATAGTATTTATAATGACTTTGTACCTTTTTTTCAAGCTATCAAAACACAACTGTAGCATTACATCAAATTAGGATAGGACATCAAAGGAATTTGTGATCAGGAGACCATGCTGCAAATCATGGGCATTTTGGAATTTCGTTATGCATGGTAACTGAAACTACTAACCTTGCTCAAATCGTAACTAAACTTGGAGGACATTAACCACATTTTAACTAGAAAACCTTGCTAATTAGTAAGCATTTACACCGCATTTTATGGGAAAAATAATCGCCAAACAAGGTGGAAGAAGATAAAAATATGGTTTTTATAGTGAGTATGATGTGTTCCAAGCTTACGATCCAGTATATATAAATAATACTTAAATGTTTTTAGTGATGAAAGATACATATTTATAACGCGTTATAAATTCATTTGGTGAAATTAATGACATTCAATTTGAGAAATCAGTGATGGAAGGTTAATCGGTTTCCAAAAGGTTAATGATTCAAAATGTAAGTTTAAGTTCTATTTAATTTTATTCTTATGTCACCTAAATTCCAAACTAAAAATTTATTATATCTTTTGAATCATAAACCCTATTTTTGATATTAATTATTAATTGTTAAACATTATTTTATGGTTTGTATGCAAATTCAACGATTTTCTAAATATATCATGTACGCAAAAGTGTATGTGTGAAATTTTCACTGTCACAAGTACACCTTTTGTGTTTCTTGTGTCAAGGTAGCATTATTGCCACATATTGTTGAATCTACTTACAGGTAAAGAGCTTACTTTTGTACATTGAGTTCCTCGGTCCTTAAACCGCCACTGGAAGTAAATAACATGACTGTGGCAAAGTAAATCTGTATTTTCACTGAATAATAAATTTAAATATCTGACATTTCTCTCTGAATGTCCCTGCCCTTTCCTTAATGAAAACAATTTACTTGCAAATGTTTTTCAAGCCTTGAACGAGTACTTACATTATCTTCTTACGTATTTTTTTCTAAATTAACATCTATGTAATATAAAACTTTATTTGTTTATATATATTTAAGTTTTAAATTTAAATTAAATTTTGAATTATTTAAGTGTTGTAAATTAAACAAGGCTACAAATACAAATTTAATTCATGTAAAAAAAAGTCGTTTGACAGGTAAATACCTATATGGTCTTCCGATCATAAGTTAGTTTAGTTATGTAAACGCATATGTGACAGATACGGCCAAATACAATATAATTGAATCGTAAAAAGTGAGGTCTCTGTGGTGTAATGGTAGCACATTCACCCGGCAAGTGAGAGATCTGGGTTCGAGTCCCGGCGGAGCAAGTACTTTATATATACTGTATATACATGAAACTCCACGCAAACTTTAAGGTTCACAGGTTAGTTTGTTTTCTAGATATCGTACGGAAGATAGACACACGGACAGTTAGAAATATATTTGTCCAGCCCCATTAGTGATAGGCTTTTTTAAAGATCAGCAAATAAATGTATCCTGTAGGGTAGGATATTTATAAGTTACATTTTATCAACTTTGGATGCCACTTTAGATAACTTTCAACCTCCGGGGAATGCTGCAGTCGAGAGTATGTTTGACCTGATTAATTTCCTAAGTCCGCTGCAGCACAACACCATTCTAAACTCAAGAGGAGTTCTGCTGGATCTAGATTTTTCAACGGATGAAGAGATTAATATTACGGCTGCCTCTGATCCTGTACTTCATGAAGAGGCCTTCCACCCGGCACTGAAATTTGAGTTACTTTTTGGCTGTTCTGGTGTTGATAATTGTGATGTGTTTTTCCATGACCTCAGACAGTGTACCATCGACAATGTCAGAGCCTGGCTAGCATCCCTGAATTACCCTGATCCCAGCTGTTCGGACATTGAAGCCTCCTTCAACAGGTTCTGTTTGAATATGGGGAGTTCTATAAAGACCAATTCACCTGTAAGAAGAAAGAACGGGTCTACTTACCCTCTATGGGTTACCCGGGAACTTAGACAATTGATTTCAAGGAAGAAACTACTCCACCGAAACTACAAAACTTCTCTTCTAGACTGTGATTATGAAGCTTTCAGAGTGGTCAGGCGACAGTGCAAAACTCTTGCCAGCGCATGCCAACAGGAGTGTTTTGTTACTGTCAACAGTAGCATAAAGGAAAACCCCCGATCCTATGAAGTTTTGAATATTGAAGTCATATGAAGTCCTTAAGTAAGGCAAACACTGTACCCAGCAGACTTCAATATGGCTTATTCTCAGCTGATGAACCCCAGGGTATGTGTGACTTATTCTCTGATTACTTCTCAACCGTCCACACTCCACATACTGACTGTCATACTGATTACAATTATGAATCCAACACCAACGTTTCGTCCTGTCTTTTCTCGGCCACTGAGATTGAAAGAAAACTACAGGACCTTGATGCCTCCAAGGGACCTGGACCGGATGGCATAACTCCGGCCGTTGTGAAGTCATGCAGTGATCTTCTGGCTCCTCACCTAGCTGTTAACAGGCTGCTGCGTGATGGCTCTTTTCCGAACTCGTTGAAGCCTGGTTATCTTGTACCAGTTCATAAATCTGGATCTACATCGAATAACAAATTACCGTCCTATTGTGATTCAGTCAGTGTTTTCCAAGATTTTTGAAAGTTTGATCCTGGACGTATTATCCTTTAAATTCAAGAGTGTCTTCATCCCACAGCAGCATGGCTTTCGCCCTGGAAAATCAACGACCACCAATTTTTGTGTCTTCAGTGACTATGTTGTTTCCTCCTTCTCTCGTTTCCACCAAGTTGACTGCCTGTATTTGGATTTCGCCAAGGCATTCGACAGGGTCAGCCATAGCCATCTGATAGCTAAATTGAGGGTATACGGAATTATTGGGCCTCTTCTTCTGTGGATGCAAAGCTATCTCAGTGGCAGAACCCTTCAAGTCAAATTTGCGTCATCACTCTCCAAGAATGTTGTGAGCGTAACATCGGGTGTGCCTCAAGGGTCCCTCCTCGGTCCTTTTCTATTTGGCCTGTTCATAAACGATATCGGGGAGTCACTAGCCGGCAACTTTCTTCTATTTTCCAATGATGTTAAAATCTTCAAGGAGGTGACTTCAATCCATCAACAAACATGAGCTCCAGGAGGATCTGCTTAGGATATAACAGTGGTGTGATAGGAATGCTATGCAACTGAATGCTCATAAATGTCAAGTAATGTCATTTGTAAGATCAAAAAATTTGCTGCACTTTGACTTCTCTTTGTATGGCTTGTTACTGGATAGAGTGACAGTTATAAAGGACTTGGGGTTGTACATGACACCATCCTTGGATCCAGGTATACATATCACCAAGACTTGTGCTAAAGCAAATTGTGTTCTAGGGTTCATTTCCCGAACATCAAGAAACGTCCTATCTCCTGCAACATTGAAGACCCTCTACGTGACTGTTGTTCGTCCCATTGTTGAATATGGTTCTACTGTCTGGGCCCCCACCAGATTGGACAAGGCGACCATCTAAATAAAGTTCAGAGACGTTTTCTGCGATTGGTAGGAGTTAGAAGTGGCATCTGTTATCCTGATCTTGATATACAGGTTATTGCAAGCCAACACCAGATCCTTTCGCTTTCATCTAGAAGAGTGGCTCTTGATCTTATATTTCTATTCAAGATTGTCAATGTTTGGTTGATTGCCCTGAGCTCCTGAGTCACATAGACCACCATGTATCTGCCGCAACCCACCTTCTGCAGCCTTTCTCCAAGCACTCGCACCGGACTGTCTACGCCTACCAGAGTGTAGTTCCACGTCTGCTGCGTTTGGGAAATGCTGCCCACCAGTTTGAATTCTTTGGCGTATCCATGCTGGTGTTTCGGAGGGGGGTCTTCTCTTGGGTGTCTGAGCATGGTGAACATTGAAAGCAAGAGTCTACCTTTAATTGCTCATCCCTGCTAGTATTTTGTTATATTGTTTATTTTTTGTTCTATATTGTTTTGTCATTTCATTGTTAAATTTTCATAGTTTATACCGTCAGCACACACCTACAGCATGTACTTATAGCACCTATAGTATTTAGTATTAGCATGCGGTTGTCTTGTTGATTTTTGTCTTGTTGTATATTGACCCATGCACTAGAGTTAGCACACGCTTAGCATGAAGCATGTAGTTATAATCTTGTTACCTTGTTTTCAATTTGTCTTTGATGCACAAGTTGCATACACTTAGCATTATTATATAATCATCTTGTTGACCATTGTTATCTCTTTTTCTATCTTGTCTTTGATGTTCTATTTTATTAACTTTAAATGTATACCATATTTAATTGTTCTGTAAACATGGCTAGTCCAGTAGTACTAATATCGCATGTAAGTGGCTATGCACAAAAAGTGCATTATCAATATTTCGAACACCATGTTGTAAACATTTTTGTAAAATGGCGATTGCTGTATGTATGAATAAATAAATAAATAAAACATATTCCTATTATCTATAGTGATACTAAAAGAATGACTGTAAAAGCACCCTATGGGATTTACCTAATAAAAGAGTACCAATTTTCATGAGCCACGAGTAACCATTGTGATGTAAATGTGCACCATTAAATATTTTTACGAGTTATGGATGAATTACTTCCTTTGAAAATTTTCTCCCGCTTCTAACCACAATTGATTACCACCGCTGAGTTTTAATCTTGAATATCCAATCCGCACCACACAAAACCTCATTGTGGAGCCTGTTAACTCTGCATACCTGATAACGCGTGGGTATTGTCAATCGTGTTACAATGGAGAAACTTATTGTATCCTTTAGTGCCACCAGTCAATCCAGACCGTTACAGGTATAAAATAATCTGAAACCATCGTTGTTATTGTTTCATAAATTTGTGTTGACTAGCAACTACAAAGCGTGTTTATGGGCAAGAGGAAGCAAACAGTTCTGGGTTACGAATAGCTCGGCATTGTTTATTTTAGGCTTCAGTTTGAAAAGCAAAACATACACAAATCCAACACTAATTTTTATTTCAGCTGTTTTATAGGATATCGCGCTGTTGTGAATATTACCGGTTACTCTCCACTGGTGACGTGTAACTGTTGGCGTTATATCACACAATACATATTTATTTGCTGCAGGGTTAACACACATTGGGAAAATCTAATTATATGTGTTATGAAAAATGTAATAAGTACATGTAAACATAGTAATGTCCTTTGAATAACAAAACTGGTAGTACTTTAAAAAGATACCCGGATTATAAAAAAATAACAAATTTATTGGGAGTGGTGCAATTGGCGAGCGGTCTATAACGTCGGACTTTGGGCCTGAGTTATTGGTAGCGTAGGTTCAAACCCTAGAGTATCTGTACCGTCGACGATGTACTGTAAAGACTCCCCCACCCTTATTCTGCCCCATAAGATCCTCGTAGAAACAGTTGGCTCAAGAGGACGGGCAGAGTAAAGCTTAACATAGGAGCGTTCTCTTTTTATCTAAAACAAAAATGTTCGTGGAGATGTATGTTATTGGTAATCATGTATTAGTCATAGCCTTTCATACTACAGAGAGCAGAGCATTATATGGTAGCTGTCATTTTTCTTTCTAATAATTATTGAAGTTAGTAAGGACAATAACTTGAACATAAATTAAAATGTTTTCAAAATATGGAAAATATTTGCTACTATTTAACATTGAAATTTGCAATCTAACCACATTTTCATCATGTATCTTGGTATTTTAATCATGAATGATTGAAACCTATGGCAAAGAAAATTAACATTGATTTTATAAACATGACTACTTGCTGACAAAAAGAAACATACCTCGACCTTTTCACCACCAACTGGAAACTTATTAAAGTCTCCTCTCTCTTACACTTCTACTATTGTGGACTCATTGGATTCTGAGTTACGTCCTCAGTTTGATAGTAGTTGATTAACAAATGTTATTACTTTTATATTTTGAACAAATGTCTCTTATTATGATATCCTATAAAACAGCTGTTATTACTATGATGACGACGATCAAATAGCATAATTAATTAAATTAATATATTAATAGTAGTTGGATTGCCAATTACGTCCTAGTTGGATTGCCAATTACGTCCTTGTTGGATTGCCAATTACGTCCTAGTTGGATTGCCAATTACGTCATAGTATATTAATTTTTTGTTGTACATACAGACAAGTAGAATAATACAGTTTTGGTCTTCAGCCTTCACTAAAGGGCCTGCAAAAATGTGAAACTGCTTTATTTAATTTGTCTTTGCTATATTAAATTATTACACATTGCCTAAGTATAAAATGCCATTAAAATGTAAAATCCTACTTCTAATTTCATTAAACCAATACATAAATTTGGTCATGTGAAAAATAAATTTAAAAAGTAAAATAGTAATTAGTATGTTCAATTTATAAATCAATTCCGTACAATAACTGCACAAAACGATGTGCAGCATACATCTTACCCAAAAGCTGCTGCCCTCATTATAATGTAACAGTAAATAGTAGAATCAGTTGGAAAATTAGTAGAATAGTAGAAAATTGTTATTCTGGAAAACGGACCTCAAACCAGATGTGATAATACCCAAACCTATCATTGATATAGGTAACTACGGGACCATCACGTCACTCCCGCAGTAACATCGCTTTGATGTTGATTGTGTTGGTATTAGTCGGGCAACCGTACACGAACAATCATTGTGTGCTTTGCGGGCAGAAGTACTGCCCAAATTACTTGAGTCAATATGGGTTGACTGTAAATAACCAATGATTAGTATTATTTCACTATATGGATTTTGTGTCTTGATAGCAGTATGCTATTTAAAGCAGTCTATGTCTCTATAGTAATATAAAGTAAAAAATACAGGATATGGTACAGATATAATGATTTATTCCCTAAACAGAGTCCGGCCTATAGATGTCCTTTCATGTGAGAACTGTCATCTTTTGGATACCTGGCCTAAAGCAGCAATTGAAGCATCGTATGGTTAGCTGTGATTTTTCTTCTAATAATTCGCGACGTTAGCAAGGAAAATAACGAACATATTTTAAATGTTTTCAAAACATGGACATCCAACCATGTTTTCATAAGCTGTTCCCCGCGGCTTCGCACGCTTTTTGTAAGCTTTGCTCGTGTATGAGCACTTCTGGTTCAAGTGAATTATATTGTCAACGCCGATGTATAGTTTACCTTGTTGACACTATCAAGAAAATCTGCCAAAAGTGTATGTTTATAGCCTTTGTACACGTACATGTACTTAATAATAAAGTGGTCTAACATTCAAGCTATAAGGCCAAACAGAAATTCATTTGAAATACAAATATCCATAAAAACTTAGCGCCTTCACATAGTGTGTGGTTATTATACACAACTATCTCGTAATTTAGTTTAAAATGTGCAGGCGCTTTGATAACTTATATATTTTTCAGCGCCTCCTGGCGGTTAGTTACATCAATGGACATATAAACCTTCTACGTAGAAAAATACATATACATACAAATTTTCATAATGATCGGTCAAATAGTTTCTGAGTTTTTAAAGGACAAACACACAAACATTCATTTATAAATATATATATAATTATAATTCAAATTATTAAATACTGACCACGTTAGCTGTCGTAGATTCGGTAAATAATTAATGTCTTTATTTTACCACAAATAATAATTTTATTATTTATTAGTGAAGTTCTAGAGAATTATAGTTCTGAGTGTACAGTAAATTTGTAGAATATCGCAGATATAAGTTCTCTTACAATTGAGGTATTTTTGCTGAGAAGGCACTGAACATATCACTTGCATTACAATTCCAAAGCGGACGTCTTGGAACAAACAATGAATTTAAAACCACTCTACCTTGTTTAGATTTCAGATTTTTAAATCTATTTCAGGATTATTAAGATATACGATTTTAAAGGCAAAAATATTCATTTCAAAAGTTTACGCTTTGGAAAATTGGGAACATTATTGTACAATTTTTGTGCTCAACTATGAACATTGTGTGTTTTGAGTTATCTACACTCCTACACGGAGATAAAAATATACTAGTGGATTTTTCGACAGCTGACTCGTAGAATACCTGAGATCATTACTGTTCGATGTTTATTGCCAAACTAAAGTATTACTATTTAATAAAATAACAGAAAATCAAAATAACATACAACTATAAACCGACGTAATATCATTAATACAGAATTAAATTCAATTCATGTTACAACCAACTGGATGCTATGATTTTTATATCCAGAAAGTGATTTCGTTATGAATAAAATTTCACATATCCTTGCAGTGTTGATTATTAATAAAACATATGGATGTATCTGGCTGAAATCACCTGTCTCGTCTAATTGCCTGCAACATTAATCAGCATACTACATTTTTAGACAGACATTAACAACTTTTCATTACCTACAACTCTGAGTTACAGAGTTCCTCAGGGTTCAGTACATAGGCTTCTCACGTACACATAACTCACCCACCTCGGATCAACTGCCCGTGGATTAACCGCCCCTATGCAGTGACGAACCATCGAATAAAAGGAAGATAATATCCACTTTCGGTGAGGAAATGGTTATAGTTATACTAAATAATGTGCTTCCTTTAGATACTGAATAATAAAAATAAAATAGAAACAGACATGGTGGGGAAGGTCAGCAGTAATGCTAGAATATAAAGAGGATTATATAGATCGATGCCACTCACTGAGGTTCTTACATCTCAGTCGTGTTGGGTAACGAGTGTTTATGGGTGGCTGGGCGGTTGACGGCGCCTCTACTGTATTACAAAAGGATACGGAAACCCAAATCTGTCCAGGGCCAAACGAAACTCAGCAAAATCTACCAGGTTTTCAAAAGGGCAAATTCGTGAAATAATGCCCTAACCTTGTTGAGAGATACCACATATGTATGACCTTACATTCTTGAATCCTCGAAGGTACGCCTGGCCGGGCAGTATGTCGAGGACACTATGTCACGTGACATATTATGTCAATCGGTCAATGGGATTTAACGTCTAAGTCCAGACTACAACTCAGCTCAGCTTAATGATTATCATGCAGAGACGATAAATGCCAACTAAACTATTCCAAGTAATAAAGTTAAAACTTACTCCGATAAATATAATTAAAATTTAATATCAAATGTTTTTATAAACATTGCATTTGATATAGTATTTTTATAACATCAATTAAATTACAGAAGTAGTTTTTACCTTTGTGATGCTATATTTAAAATTTCGGTTCAGCCAACTTTCACAATATCCGGCCTATGGTGCCATCATGGCCGGTTAAGCGGGAGGCTACCGTACTTAGTCCTTCTCGGTCTGTTCAGGTGGCAGTGACATTGAATCTTCAATACTCCATCTTCAATGGAGAATATTGGCATTATCTGGTGATATACCTAAGAATAAGACGAGGAGCAGCAATTATTACCTATTGGAGATCTGCAAATGGGGACTGTTGTTAATATAAACGAATAACAAACTTAATTTCGAATTCTCCTGATACGCTTTTTAGCGAAAATCCCTTTAAACAGTTTTGACGAGTGTTTCGCATAAGGACCAGACAATGACAAAACTACGATATATTTGCAGTTTTGATTTTTGGTACATATGGCTAATATAAAAAAATATGAGTTTGTTGTGATATACTTGTATTTATAAGAAACATTGATCAATGTTACAGATTAATGAACGCTGTACAATCATGTAATCCATAGCGTGCCATCTCGACTAACAACGTGGACAGTAACATAATCCGTATCGTACCAATCCATTACTGTAACACTGTACTACTATCCTGGCATTGTTGCTTGGTATTGTTTGAACATTTTTGACGTTATCACCTAATTAGACATGCTTTTAAATGAATGAAAGAATGAAAATGACGGGATTATAAGCCAACTAAATTACCTTGCCACTCTTACGTTATTTTCTTTTAACGATTTGGACTGGTTTATTTCCAAGTTCATTTCAGCAAAGTATTGAATGCATGAATTTAATTATATGAACGTTATGAGTTGTAGTTCTTGCAATGTTTTGCTTTTAAAATAGAGAGTCGTAGAGAGTACTTGCGAGTGAAATATTTATTTATGTTTTTCATACAATAATATTAATACGATAATTTTTTATTTAAACTGAATCGCATGTATTTTGAAATTTGTGTAAGCAAATTTAACAACAAAACGTTTGCTGATGATACTGTAACACATGCACTAAGAACGTAATACATGAACAGCGAAGGATTAAAATAGACATGACTCACGATCTCATCCTCGCACATAACACGTATACAGACATAACTTTACAGTCTGGCCATCAGTTAGATGTGTCTGGCTAAGGGTTTGAAGTGTCAAATCTGTCTAGCAGCTGAAGAAAATTGTTCTAATATTTATCCATTGTATATGATTAAGCTTTTATGCTATAACGTACAATTTAATTAATAACATTTAAAAGTGTGTGGGAAAGGGTTGCCATAATGTTAAGTGTCTGGCAATAGATGACGTAGTTTTTAATATTATTCTGAAGAAAATATTAAAAATTACGTTTTATTATTTAACGAAAATAATTGTGTATTTAATAAACCTTTGCGGACACTTATCTCCTAAAGCCAGCATGTATCCTACTTTATACTAGCTGATCATTCTCACCTGTCTTGAGAGCTTTCACTGAGACATGTTCAACCTTTATGAATAAAGAAGGTCCGGAGTTCTTAGATTATACATATATAATGAAATACATATATTTTTAGAGTTTTTAAAATTTATTTTAACCAAGATGTAATGTATGTTAATGTACCTTAAGAGGGAAAGATGCAGGAGAAATATCGCTACACGTATCATGTAAACTTCACGATGGCCGCTTTGGATTTAGACTGTATGTGTGCTTGTGATTCAAGGCATAAAATAAATTTGTACGCATTATATAAAATTGGGATTGTACATTAAACAAATTTTAATCAGGAGACTATGCTGCAAGTCGTAGACATTTAGACTGTCTTTTTACTTGTGATTCAAGCCTCCAAATACAGCTGTAGCATTACATCAAATTAGGATAGGACATCAAAGAAAATTATGATCAGGAGGCCATGCATCAAATCAGTAGTATTTAGACTGTCTTTCAACTAGTGATTCAACTTTTCAAATACATTTTCACGCATTACATAAATTAGAATAGGACACTAAGCAAAATTGGAGCCAAGAGACAATGCTGCAAAGTCATGAGCCTTTTTACGTGTGATATAAGATTTAAGACACAGTTGTACGCATTATATCAAATTAAGATAGGACATGAAGTAAAATTGTTATCAGGAGACCATGCTGCAAGTCACGAGCATTTACATTGTGTTTGTGCACGAAAACAAGTTTGTATTTAGGTTAAGTTTTACGTCCCTAAAAACCCAAACTAGAATTCGTGACAGGTTTCTATTCGTTTTTAGAACGGTTTCTAGAACGTTTTTAATGTCGACAAAGACTTATAGTTGAATTACTAATTTTTATAAATAATGTTATGGTTTCTAATATTATATTCAAAGAATTTAAAAAAAAGCAATAATCGTATAAAATTGTGTTACATGTTCAATGTTACAGATTCTACTTGTGTGATTTCTGACAGCGAAGCATCATTATCACATACTGTTACATCTTATTACAAGTAAGAGCTTACTTTAATACATGAGTTCCTCGTTCCTATACCACCAGTGGACATAAATAATATGACTACGGCAAAATATATATGTATTTTAATTGAGTAATAAATCTAAATAGCGGCATTTCTCTGTGAATTCCACTGTCCTTTTCTGAATGGACCAATTTAATTGCAAATTTTTTAATGCCTGCGACAAGAACTTATTTAAATAAATAACACACAATTAGAACTTGTACTTTAAAATATGCGTTTTACGTTTAAGAAAACATAAACACTCACCAACTAAAATTGATGTAATTATTTTATTTCTAAATCGATTTAAACAAATATGGTATTATTTTGTTCATCAAATTTTAAGTCAATAATTATTATAATATTTATATAATTATATAATTTGCAATAATAATTATTCTTGACATTTTTACGTAGGATTAACATTTTTTGGGTTATTAAAGTTTTTAATTGATAAATGTCACTATTTTAAATGGTATTTATTTTTTTTTATTTTACCTTTAATTAGCTCAACATAATTGCCAAGTTTTTTGTTGTTTACTCCAACGGGCTCTGAGATACGATTTTAAAAATAAAAACCACATACGGACAGACAGACACTAAACGAAGTGAGATAGTAGGTATATTCACATGAACTTTTTTATTTTTGTGTCTACTATCACATACTGAAGTTGTGCCAACCTCTCGCGAAACACCCTGTATATACAAGATAGGATAAAGCCATACGCCTCGCGTATCAGGCTTGGCTGAGGTTGCTTGCAAAATGTTAAACCTAAAGTTCATTTCAAGTTCCAAATGTGCTGGAAACTGATAATTTAATACAATCATATAACAACATTTCTTATATGCATAGAGCTATATATATAAAAGTTGTTGCATTCCCCTAGTTGATAAAATACAAATTGTGTCTCACAGCGGTATTCAAATAATAAAAGTTCCTGTGAGATTTGGAGACTTCTAGAACACATGAGTGCGCTGAGATCAAACCTTGTGACCGTCATCAACATTGTCCTTCCTCTTTTTTTTTCACGAATTGAAATGTCACTTCTTACATGATTTGACTCAGTTTATTAAAAATTTTATTTAGTCTGAAATTTTTGATTTAGTATATGTGTGTGTGTGTGTGTGCGTGCGTGCGTGCGTGCGTGCGTGCGTGTGTGTGTGTGTGTGTGTTGTGTGTGTGTGTGTGTGTGTGTGTGTGTGTGTGTGTGTGTGTGTCACAAGTCACAAAAATCTGTATTCGGTCATAATACATGGTAGTTGACAGTCCCATGCACCACAAGAGTGCGTGCGGGGAAAAGTAAAAACATGTTTAAAATACTATATAATTCCTTCATCTCCGGCAGTATTGTGAAATTTCTTAGTTATACACTATAATTTACAATGTTACTATTTAAGGTTACAATTTAAGTGTGTGTGCGTGTGTGCGCGTGCGCGTGCGCGTGCGCGTGCGCGTGTGCGTGTGCGTGCGTCAAAATCAAAATCTTTTTATTGCAGCGACATTGTATATACATTGTATGGCAAACGTCAATACGGGGTTTCATAGAATTCCAAGCATTCATACACACAATACACATTCATACTTACAATTTTACAATCACGCCTCTTTCATTCTTCGCCAATGCAGCCCACTTGGCACAGCAGAGTCAGTTTTCTAATTGGGCGGTCTCCCAGTCAAATGCCAAAAACTCACCCGCATTATAGAATGCCTGAGACACCAAGAAGCGTTTGAGGCGAGTCTTTAACGCCTTAGGCGTTGGGGCATGTTTAATTGAATTGGGCAGTCTGTTGAGGAACTGCACACCCGCTTGCGAGGGTAGGCGTTCATAAACTACCGTTCTGTGTCTCTCCAGTCCGGTAGTTTGCTCTGCCACGCGTCTCATACATGTGTATGTCTTGGCCTCTGGTTAAGGCACATTTACTCACACAAAACAAAGTTGTTTCCAAAATGTAGAGGCATGGCAGAGTCAACAGCTGCAATTTCCTGAAAGCTTCCCTGCACGACTCTCTAAATTTGATTTTGGCGATTACTCTAATTGCTTTTTTTTTGGAGTCTGAATGCTCTTTGAAACTGAGTGTTTGCGCAAGCTCCCCAAAGGACCACTTCCGTAGGCAAGATGGGGATAAATCAAGCCGTAATACGGCCGTAATCAGTACCTGACTCGGACAGTATTTGGCTAAAGATCTCAAAACAAAAATGCCTGAAGCAGATTTTTTGCGCAAACCATGGTCAATGTGCTCATTCCAAGTCAGCCCTCGATCGAGGTGCATTCCTAGGAATTTTGAAGAGCAGACTTCTTCCAGTGTGGAGTCATCTAACAAAATGGCCGGCTCACACTGGTTGCCTGCAGTGCGCAAGGCAAAATTTAAAACGTTGGTTTTTGAAGAGTTTTTGTTGTTAGATTGAGGCTGTGGAAGTATTGGACACAGTTGTTGATGTCAACAAAAGCCTGTTGTTCCAAAACTTCGCTTGACATTGCATTGAACAAAAGAGTCGTATCATCGGCAAACTGCACCAATTTTCCATGCAGAAGCGATGATTTTATAATCGTTCACGTAAAGCAGGAAAAGCACAGGACTGAGTATAGACCCTTGAGGGACTCCATATCTCAGGTCTATTGGTTTGGATGATTTATTTGATATTGGACAACTTGGGATCTCTGACTTAGGAACGAGCTAAGCCATTTAAGAGGCACGCCTCGAATGCCGTGGGACTCAAGTTTTGTCGAGCAGTGTACCGTGATCTACGCAGTCGAATGCTTTGGACAGGTCTAAAAACACACTCATTGTGTGGTTTCGACATTCAATTCCCTCTACAATCATATCGACAAGACTCACAACTGCGTCTGTTGTCGATTTGCCCTTTCTGAAACCAAAATTGTTCACTTGAGAGCTGATTGTATTTTGTCCAAAAAATGAAGCTTCTTATAAGAAATAGCTTTTCAAAAATTTTGCTTATCACTGGCAAAATTGAGACAGGCCGATAGTTAGTAATTGAAGTTGGGTCGTCTTTCTTAAAAATAGGAATAACTTTAGCAATTTTTTCAGGAGAGAGGGAAACACTCCTTTTTGGAATGAATAATTTAACTAATTGGGTTAAGGGTCTCACTAAATGCTTGCAGCATTTTTTTATGAGCCATGGAGACATTATATTGAGGTCGTTTTGATTTTTTGGCTGGGAGCTGCTGAATAATTCGGTGAAGCTCATCCTCAACGACGGGCGCCAACACCATTGACGATGTGGGGCTTTGTCTTTGCAAGGGGCGTACTTGAGGTTCAGATGGCCGGGGACCCCGCCCATCAGCAAACGGATGCAAAAAAGTTATTAAACTGATCGGCAATCTCCGTTTCATCGTCCACAAGCCTAGACCCAATTTTAATTTTGACTGATTTATGAGTTTTCGTTTTATTATTAATGATGCCCCAAGTTGTTTTTGAAACATTTTTGGCAGAGAGAATAGATTTTGAGACATCATATGCTTTTGCAGCTTGGATCACTTTCCCTGTACGTTTTTTTTGTAATTCTTGAAAAAAAGTTTTAAATTGTTCGTTTGAAGTGGTTTTGTAAATTTCGGAGAAAAATTTTAGTTTTTTCTCTAGAAAACTAAGATACCCGCTGTGATCCAGTTGTTTTTGGAAGTTTTTTTCGCAAACATTGATCATTTTTGTAGGGCAGCAAATGTTAATGTGGAAATTTAGAGTGTCGTTAAACAATCTAAAACTGCTGCTCTACAGGTTGGAATGAATTTAGAAAATCCCATCTTTCTTTAGAAAGAGAAGTGTTGAGGTGAGCGATGTTTTCTGGCCTTATGTCTCTTACTGTTTGTTTAATTTTGGGCTCCCTTTTGAGTTGTACCCCACTAACGACGGCTTCTTGGCCATAGTGGTCTGAGACAGCTGTATTCACTACAGACACCGCGACACTTGAGTGGTTGGTGATGATATTGTCGATAGCAGATTGTGTTGTAGCCGTCACTCTCGTCGGAGTTCTGACTAGTAACTCCAGGTCAAATGACCTAAGTAAATCGACTAATCGAATTGTGGAATGTTGAGTGTTGTCCAACGCGTCAATGTTGAAATCCCCCATCACGACAAATTCCTGACGTTGGTTAGTCAGGCATGTCAATAATTTTTCGAATTTAGAAAAAAAAGTGTCTACATTCCCACTAGGAGACCTATAAATTCCGATCACGACTAATTTTGATTGATGCGTTTGAAGTTTGATCCCGACTGCTTCAAAATCTTTTTCGATTAATTCTTGGATCGGAAAGGGGGTAAACAAGAAATTTTGTTTAAGAAAAATACTAACGCCTCCTCCTTTGGAGTGAGTTCGACAAAACGCGGAAGCCAATTTGTAATTTGGAATTTTGCAGAGTGCGACGTTCTCCATGTTGAAACCACTTTCGGTTAATACAAGGAGATCGGTTTTCAGATCCTCGCACATAAGTTGGATTTGATCCAGTTTGTTGGTTGCAAATTGAGAATTTTGATGAAGCAGTCTTACTTCAGTTTGTTTTTTAGTGTTTGTTAGTTTTAATTGGGTTTTGTCTGTCAATTTTGTCCGCTGTTTCCAAGTGGGGTCCCTAAAAAAACAGAGTTTGATTTTTCATCAACAACAACTGTAGAGCGTTCGTATGAGGGTGAAGATCTCACTGCCTCCGCGTAGCTGTTGTGGGGTGATGTCCAGGGTGTAGCCGGGCTGGGCGGCACACAGGGGACCACGGTGTCGGCAGCCGGCGACGGCATCAGCAGACATCGCGGCTCTGCGGTGGTGACGCTCGGAGACTGCGTAGTTGATGACGGCGGCTCACCCGAGGATGGAGATGGCACCTTAGGAGAAGGCCTCGAGGTGAGCTTATGCATCTTGGCGAGGCTTCGCTGTATCAAACCAGCTAGTTTTCTCTTGCCTCGCTGGGACAGATGCATGCCGTGCCTCGTGAACATCTTCCGGTCCAACTGGTTAAAATCCAAGAATCGAGCGTCGTGTCTCACGGCCAACTCCTGGATGTAAGCGTTCACGAGGCCGATATCTTGATTGGTGCCGTCATCTCCGGGCAGGTCGTGGCGATATGGCAGAGTAGAGATGACCAGGCTAGTGTTGGCGGGTCTGGTAGTCATATAATTCTCCAGGTGACGGTATATATTCTGCTGTTCACCTGAAGCCAGATCGTTGGTACCCGCTATCAGTACCTCGCAGCGGGTACCGGCCACCGGTGGAGTCGGGCTGTGGTCGATGATGTCACAGAGTCTCGCTCCAGGTTTGCAGACGCCCGTCACCTCGGAGTTAACCATCTCCCCCAACAGTCCGGCGATGTAGCGTGCATGACTATCCCCCCGAATTACCACCGTATTGAAGCCAATGTCTTGCTTTTTAATAGTTTTTTGCTGCGAGGTATGTTTTTCGTTTGACGTCTTTGTAGTAACTTTCTTCTTTTTAGTATTATCGTACTTACTTTTAGATTTAGCTGGCACCTTTTTCTGGCTGGCTTTGGTTTGTACTTTTGTCCAGGTATCTTCATTAGTACGTTCCTCACGCTTAAATAGGTTTAGTTCATATTTAAGGCTTGCAATCTCTGCCTCCAAAACCTCAACTGTCGTTTTGAGGCTGTGAACTAGATCGCGATTCACACAACACTGTTCGCTGTCACACACGGCCGGGATTGTCAATGACTCGTACTGCACGCAGGCGTCCACTGTTACGACAGTTTCGTCTGGATTACCGAGAGATGTCGGAGGTTCACACTGTGTGGCACAGTCTACAGTCATGGCGGCACGCGGCGCGGTCATATTTGCGGACCTAGAGTTGTTAGCGACAAACACTTGGTCAGTGTACTGGAGAAGACGAGTATCCGATTCGATTGAGTGGTCCAGTAAAACCGTTACTCGTCTGTTTAGATCATCTATTTTCTCCCTCAGTAACTTGTTTTCCACTGCCAAATCATCCGAAAGTGTTGGGCTAAGCGAGGAGTCATCAGGTGTTGAGGGACTGCTCGGTATACTGGATGGTGCAGGCGAAGGTGGCGTTGAGATGCTGAGACTAGGCGTGGAACACGCGGGCACAGGCGCGGGGGACGCGGTAGCTTGTCCGTGTTGTGGAGACATCAGTTGTCTCATAGTCGCTGGGTGTGCGCCACTATGTTTTGTATTACACACAGTAACAGTAGTAGTGTCAGGATCCGTCTTTATAGTCGCACCACAGCTTTTCCCCAGACAACGCCATGAAACGTCACCGTTTTTTAATGTCCTTTGTTGCCTGTATTTAAAGTTATTGAACACAATGCATGGTCGGCCAGTTTTTGTTTGTTCAATTTTGAAAGACATATTAAAATTATGAAATTGTCAGAATAAATAAATAAATATTACAACAATTAAAATAAATTAGATATGTAATAAGTTAAAAACAGTTTAAAATGCAATAATAAGTTAAAATAAATTGAAATATTCAATAATAGTTAAAATAAATATTACAACAGTTAAAATAAATTAGATATGTAATAAGTTAAAAACAGTTTAAAATCCAATAATAACTCAAAATAAATTGAAATATTCAATAATAGTTAAAATAAAAAAATAAATACGTAATAAATAATAACTTCAAATAAATTAAATATGCACCAATAAGTTAAAATAGTTTAAAAGACAAATATAATACATAAATTTGATAATAAATAGAATAAACGTTTACACATACAATAAAAAGCATAAATAGAAAATGTTAACAACTAAAACGTAATAAGATAATAATTTAAAAAAGTTCAATTCATTAATTTATTGAAACACGTCTTTCAGTCTCAGTGCTAAAAAAGTTTATGTCAATAGTAGGTACCGACCCTGCGAACTCGTGGTTATCAGAGTACAACGCTATCGCCTGACTGCGAACTCGTGGTTATCAGAGTACAACGCTATCGCCTGAGCCACACCGCTCTGATACTCTAATAGATTTGATTAGCTGTCTATAAAGCACGTCGTTCCGTAATATGTCAAACTCTTGCAGTATTACTCGAATACAAGTCTAACCTTGTTAGTTGATTGGTTACTAACTAGTCAATATATATTACTCACGCAGATAATGATTGCTCAGTTCACTCATTAATGCCGATTTAAGATAAAATTTATCGTACTGATCTTAACAAATTAAAGAACACTTCTTAAACCATATATAATTAGTTTTAATTACGGAGCGTAATAGACAGCGTGTTTACAGGAACGACCCAGGCTTGCCAACCAGCCAGTGCGTGCGTGCGTGCGTGCGTGCGTGCGTGCGTGCGTGCGTGCGTGCGTGCGTGCGTGCGTGCGTGCGTGCGTGCGTGCGTGCGTGCGTGCGTGCGTGCGTGCGTGCGTGCGTGCGTGCGTGCGTGCGTGCGTGCGTGCGTGCGTGCGTGCGTGCGTGCGTGCGTGCGTGCGTGCGTGCGTGCGTGCGTGCGTGCGTGCGTGCGTGCGTGCGTGTGTGTGTGTGTGTGTGTGTGTGTGTGTGTGTTTGTGTGTGTGTGTGTGTGTGTGTGTGTGTGTGTGTGTGTGTGTGTGTGTGTGTGTGTGTGTGTGTGAAAATCCATGCATACTTTAAATTCCAACGGTCAGTTCGATTTTTAGATATCGTGCGGATGGACAGAGGCCTATTTAAAAAAATTCCAGATCCACGAGTGATAAGCTCCTTTTACGGTCAGCCAATAAATGTATCCTGTTAACAAGGATCACTATACAATACAGTGTCCAAATTTAGGAACTACAATTTATAAAAGCACTCTCCTGTTATATGTGCTGCTACGAAAGATGTCGCTGAAAAAGCTCCTTTTCCTTATTATATTTAACTAATAAAATAGTAAAAGCGTTGTGTGAGGTACGAGAAACCATTATGATGTAGATGTGTTCCATTACATATTTACGAGTTATGGATGGATTACTTCCTTTGAAAATTTTCTCCCGCTTCTCACCACAATTCATTACCGCAGATGAGTTTTAATCTTGAATATCCAATCCACACCACACAAAAGCTCTTTGTGTAGCCTGTTAACTCTGCATACCTGATAACACGTGGGTATTGTCAATCGTGTTACAATGGAGAAACATTATATCCTTTAGTGCGACCAGTCAAACCAGACCGTTACAGGTATAATCTAATCTGAAACCAGCGTTGTTATCGTTTCATAGAGTACGTGTTGACTAGCAATTATTACAAAGCGTGTTTATAATCAAGAAGAAACAAATGGTCCAATAACAATAACATTAACTAAAATTGTCATGCAGTAGCTGTTTATTGCCAATTTCTCCTTAGTATATTACACTTTCAAAGCACCAATAAACGTGCATTGTAAGCTTATCTGCTGGTTATAGTTACAATTTTCTTTATATTATGACTGGCTTTTTGGCAAACACAACTAGTTGTTGGCAATTCTAAATTTTAACTTTTAAACTTGTAACCCGAGAGCTACATTTTACTACCCAACTACAATATTTAACATTTTATAATTTTATATGTATTCATGTATTTCAATTTCTTCACTTTTCAGTAGTTGGCTATGTAACATTGATTTTATAAACATAACAATAACAAACTTTTTATTTATACTTAACTACAATAAGTCCAATGTCAATTGAATTCAAAATATTTTTCATTAACGTGTTTACTACTAATAATTATCTTACTATTAAAAAATAAATTAAATTAAATTTATATTACTAGGCTATAATCTTATTAATATTAATATAATTTAAAATGACCATTTTTTATTTATCAATTGTCTGTCTTAAATTTAGAATTTAGTTGTTCATATAATGTTATATACCATAAATTTATGCACTGTAAATTTCACTAGTATGCTCAAGAATACAAAATCTATATGAGGTTTCTTTTGAATGATTTGTCATTGGTTTCTTATTTATATTCTGGGATATAGTGTATGTTGCTACGATATGGAGATTTCTTTGTATCGTGTGCTGTGATTGTGGTAATCCTTTCTCTCAAATTACATGATTTTAATTTTTTTTCCAGTATTGTTTCTAAAATTCAGATATTATAATTATTTGAAAGTAGATTTACATGACTCTCTCAACTGCAGTTTTTAATTATTCATATGGAATTCATAATTCTTCTAATATTGTTAGAAGTAAAAGGAAAATTTCATGTGTGGTTATTATATCAATGTGTGAGTCTTGAAAGATAAATTTAAGAAGTAAAATAACTTTAATATTCAATTTATAAATCAATTCGGTACAATAACTGCATATAACGATGCGCAGCGTACCCTTATCCATAGACCTCAGCTCTAACTAAAATATAGAATCTTTTTAAATGTAGGTTCTTATTCTAGAAAACTAACCTCTCACCGTAGATGTAATAATAACCAAAACAATCAATGATGTAGGTAACTACGGAAACCATTCCATCACTCCTGCAGTAACATCGCTTTGATGTTGATTGTGTTGGTATTAGTCGGGTAACTGTACACGAACAATGATTGTGTGCTTTGCGGTCAGCAGTGCTACCCAAATTACTTACAAGCTTCCATTTGAGTTTACTGTAACTAGCTAATGCCTAATAATTCTTTCACTATATGGATTTCGGACCTTGGTAGTGATATGCCATTTAAAGCAGTCCATGTTTCTATAGTAATATGAAATGAAAAAGACCTATATGATACAGGTATAACGTTTTATTCCCGAATCATATTCCAGCTTAAAGAGTTCTCCATTTCTGTGGGAACTGTGATATTTTGGAGACCTGGACTGGAGCAGCAATGCAAGATCCTTCTAAATGTGTAATACTCTGAAGACGTCCAGGTGACATTTTTCTTGGAAATTTTTTTGAGTCTGTCCTGGAAATGCAGAACAGGATATGCAGAGATGGAGTTACTCTCAATGAACATGATTGATTTTGGTAAAGCTAAGACTGCACTTTACTACTCATGTTACGATTTCAGTGACAACCTTGATGGAACTTGGTATGTGGTTTATCCAGGACCATGCCAAAAGGATAAAAAGTAAAATAAATATGTCTTATTTTACCAAGCGAAGTTAGGGCTAAGCAGCCCTCTCTAACACAACCTGGGGGCCAACGGCTTAAAGGTGACTTCCGAACCACCACCAGCGCTCGGGCAGGCGGGCTGCTTGCAAGGACAGGATCGCTCAGCGGTCACCTATCCAACGAGCAGCCACGCTCGACGTTGCTTGATCCCCGCTTGTACACTCTACCCTGTGACAAAGGATAAGCTCCGGAGAAGGATGCGAGTGTATGCTAATAATGGTTTTGACGTATTTTATACAAGCCAATATGAACAAACTCAGTGTCTTCAGATTCATTTTGAATAAATGGACTAAAGTAGAGTAAATCTTATTTAAAAAGAATTGGATGCTCACTCACTGAGAAAGTGAATCAACTCAGATTTCCAAGCCGGAGTCAGATGATAAGTCAGAGCCAGGCATTGTACCTAGAGTATTAAAATATACTTGTAACGTAGTTTGATTACAAAATGAACAATTATTTTTATTAGAATAATATAGGAAATATAACATCATTTTCTTAGAAAAGAACATGTAAAGTAAAATACCCTCTTTCCCAATAGATAAATCTCCTGACGCTGTATCGTGGAGGCAATGATACAACGTACGAGAACCACAGAGGCTATGGAACCACGGAATCGTCAAATAACGGTTCACCTAGTTCAGTCAGTATTGGTGGATATGCTGCACCCTGTTATTTGATAGTCACCCGAGAAGATGGCTTATTGTAAAGTAAAAGCCCGTTTCACAATAGATAAACCACCTGACCGCATATTGTGGAAGCAACGGTACACCGAGCGGTAACCGCGGTTGCTGTGGAACCACGATACCGTCAACTAACCGCTCAGCTGAATCAGTCAATATTGTCTGATGTGCAGACCTTTGTTAACTGTCGGTTCCTCACGTTATTTATTTTACCTTTTTTTATTTACTCCTACACATCGTCTATTTAATGGCTGTGTTAGAGGAGCCTATCGCTCAGAAGACGTACGTAGTTTCTCTCGTTTTTCTGTTTGAACGATATCACGAGAACAATTTGACTGATAGAGGTAAAATGTTTCATATTCTGCTTTAAGTGAGAGAAATGACACAATTTCCTTTTGCTTCTTTGTTTGTAAGTCTCTTTGTTGTCTTCTGCAGGAACTCACCGGAACAAATTGAAATCTATAATTGAATTTTTTATATTAACATTCATTTCTATGTGGAAAAAAGAGTGTTTCTTGGTTGTGCATGTCTCTCTATTGGATTTGGCTGAGCGTTAGTGAAGGTACGGTAGTTAGCTGCCGGTCGCGTATCTGAGCCCCTTTTTTAACGATGTGACTAAGGTTTAAAACCACATTATAAATAGAATTCATCTTAAATCCATTAGTTTTACACTATAAAGACTTAAACACACCAAATTGTCTCACTGCTAATGAATGTTTTAAATTATGGTTATCACTTGTACTGTTAGTTTACAATTTATATTTAATATAGAACTTTTATGGAAATCCATACTGAATATATATGATAAACATTTAGTATTAACATATAATACACATATAAGTACACATTTTATTATTACTGAGGCACTCAAATTTAAATTTTTATAGTGAAAAAATCATTATGGCAAATCTTTTTGTGAGGATTTACTGAACAGTTATTTAAACCTACTACATAAAACTCCACTTTGATTTTTTTTTTTTTTTTTTTAATAATAAAGACGCTACAGAAGATTGTCTAGCCTGTTTTATTACAAAGTAAAAAATCATTTAAATTCTAGGTATGAAAGTCTTGTTTATAATTTCGTATATAAACGATAATAGTAGACCAAAAAGCATTCTGTTCTAAGAATTATTGTAACGACATTTGGTATAGAATTTTATTAATGTAGGGCACATTAAGTATACGTTTGGTGTAACTACTATACAATATCTGTCTAGCTATAATACATGACGTTAATGTATGAAACTTCAATTATGTATGTGCGAACAAATTGTACTCCCTATAATTTAAGGGGCTGAAAAAATATCATTTCTGTTTTTTTATTTGTCTGTCTGTCCGTGCGATATCTTGGAAACGAACTTATTTGAAATTGTGCTTGAAGCTTCATTTCTATATGAGGAACACTCA
Organism: Homalodisca vitripennis; assembly: GCF_021130785.1. NCBI lineage: Eukaryota > Metazoa > Arthropoda > Insecta > Hemiptera > Cicadellidae > Homalodisca > Homalodisca vitripennis. The sequence goes on along the minus strand of NC_060210.1, from coordinate 192,407,581 downwards.
GTTCAATGATGGTGTATAACACCCTAAGAGAATAGGCTGAGCGTCAGCAAATATGTTTACATTGGTCTTATAAATAAAAAAGGATGGCAACAAGAAAATAGAGAATAAATGAATGTTTAAAAAAACTCAGTACATCCATAAGTGATTTTAACATGTGATGGTTTGTAACCTAACTTTCCCAACATATGCAACATTATTGCATGGTGTCACGGTGAGTAGACTTTTATTATTTAAAAACTTATATGATACCCTATTTATTTTTGAAAAAAGGTTAGCCAGGGATGTAAACATTTCTTTTTCCGTATTCTTATCTGCCGTTCTATTTCTCAATAATGAAATAAGTTATAGACTTTAGTTTGCAGCCAACCTCAGCGAAACCAGTATCGCGACACGTGGTGTGGCGTACTCTTATTATTTAATTGACAGATGGTAAATTTATAAATAAGTGTCATGTGCTGAAAATTCAATAATTAAAAAATATTATTAAATTTAATAATTCTTATTATTTATTACAGAAAATAGACTTAATGTTCATTACGGAACAACAATACTTATGACGTTATAGTATATTTATTGAACCTGGATAATTGAAATTGTTCTCTCTTCTAGACGTTTATAATTAAAGTACCACAGTGTATGTAACATACGTGTCAAGGTTCGGTGTTGTATAATTATGTTTCCATTCTAGTTTGTGAAGCAAATTCATGAAATAAATTCAGAATTTCGAGGGAATAGTTCAACATAGCACAGTTACTAATATTACGCAGGCATCGATTTCAGAGTATGACAAGCTTCTATATCGTGTAATGTTATAATAACAAAAGAGATGCGATATTGGGAGCCAAAGACGGTTCAATATCCTATATTGTGGTAACCGATATTGTTGTGTCACTGTTGTTTGATGTAGAGCCTATATCATTCGTGGACTGACGTGAACAAAGCTCTGACAACTTTTCATATTCGTAGGAACAAGTTGTTTTTGTCATGTCAGCAGGTGACTGTTTGTCAAACGTTTTGTAGCAAAAGTTCGTATATACTCTGGTCTTGGTCGTCAAGTTATATTTATTATCAACGTTTTTTGTTTGTACAATAACGGCTTGCCAAATAAAGAAATTTACATATAAAAGAGTATCTCAATTTTCGTTTCAATTTCAAAGATATTTCTTTTTTGAAATTTTTTTTTGACGATGGAATAAATGTGAATGAAACTGAATTTTTTCCGGACATTTGCCATTGTTCAGTGATGTGAAAAATCAGTAACACTACGTTTCGAGATCTTCAATCAGATCTCTTTCTCAGGTGAATTACTAACCTAACAAATAAATACAATCGAAGTTAAAATTTGAACAAAACATACAAGACCTATTGAGACCTGTGTTCTGTAGTTCAGTTTTAATAATTAGTGTTGTGTATAGTTTTAATTATGTGCATGTTTTAGAGTTAGTGTGCACAATATGGTTGTCGTGATTCCAGAATTATGCGTGTCACAACGGTCTGGTATGTTTTTATTTTTAACCTAAACCATAAGCCAACTACAAAATCAAAAAATTAATAAGAACTTTTGAGTCTATCCACTGTAATGGATAATTATAATTACCATTGTTTATTTGTATTAAGCTATAACCACAAATAAGATGAACTATTAACATTTTAAGAAAATATATTTACAATAATTTATTAAAAAATTAAATAATATTTTAACAAACATGAAGGGACAATGTTTTGGTTTTTATGCCTCATGGAAAATAAAAGATCAAGGTTTGGATAATTTCGCATCCAGCTTAAAAATACTTAACCAAATTTTCTTTTAAATTAAAAAAGATTATTACCACTTACGCAACTTTAATTTAAAAATTAAATTTCGACGTTGTGGTTGGTTTTTTAACCAAACGTCACAAAATAAACTATATACCAAAATATTGATTAAAGAAAATGTTGGGTCTGTATGGCGTATACCTGTAACGTTACTGTGAGTTTTACAGATTTTTACAAACTCATGAACTGCCTATAAGGGTCTATATTAAAAGTTAAGGGATTACTAACATTATATAAATAATGAATTAATTTATATACTATTTTAATTAAAAAATATTATTCCTTGATGATGATGATGTTGAATATTTTCTAGTTTTCATATATTAAATATTTATTACTTAATAGTAATAAAACATTCTCGCTATGAGCTTGATAAGAAATTTAATCAAAACTTTGAGAAAATGAACCGCTCCTCTCTCTGACGCAGCATATTGGAAGATATCAGGAACGCTATCAAACCATCAGCTGTTGGAGCGATCATAACCCTGACACGTGACTCTTGTATCACAAAAAAAATAAACAAATCTTACCAAAGCGGGTTATCTTTGGTAAGATTTGTTTATCTTAACAAATTTTTGTTGTTTATCTTCGTAAGCGGAGACTATCTTACCAAAGCGCTTTTGTTTATTTTAACCTAGTTTGTAATTATGTATTAGCTTAGTTCTTTACCTGAAGAAGAGATCAGATTGCAGATCTCGAAACGTAGTGTTACTGATTTCTTGTTTCACTGAAGGATGGTAAATGTCCGGAAAAATCCTGTTTCCTTCACAAGTTATTCAAATTAACAAATGTACGAAAACGTATTAAAACAATTATTACTATGGAAAATACTGCATTCACATATGTAAATGTTATAAGTTTGCAATAAGTAACATTGATTAGCCAAGCATAAATAAAGTAGATAATAAAAATAAATAAGCATATATATGAAAAGAGAATGATACTTAGATAGTGGTGGATCCCCATAAAAATATTTTTTTTGCAAATGCTATTTTTAAAAGCAAGAACGGTCCAAAGGAGAAGAAATCTTTATAAAAGTCTCTCACATTGGCTATAAAGTTTCCAAACTTTGCGTTACTAAGATAACGTTGTTAGTTTAGATGCAGCTTTGTCATATACGAAGAAATCGAATAAAGACAATTAAGTTAACGTTGTAACCAAACGGAACATAAAAACTTGATCCAAGCTCACATCAGAGGACCCTAAGCAAGAACGGTGAGATAAAGACAAAGCTAGTGTCAAAGCCAGAAAGCTTTAGCAACGTCAACAAAACACTAGTTAATGATCTTGGCGATCTCAGTTGCCCGGACTGATGAAAAACAGCTTCATCACAGAGCAGCGTAAGTTAGCGCAGTTCACCTATCTTCAACAGGATCTGTTGTATTAGTTAAAGTAAATAAGTCATTACATAATTCGAGTCTTTTGATGAAATCAATAATTGACAACTGTGTTGCGGATCCCAGCAACATGTTCATGCATCATGTAATGAAAATTATTATAGAAGTTCTAATCACTAATCCACGTAATAAACGAAAAAATATATATCGAATGTATTTAAATTGTCTCTGCTAGGTGAATTTCTAGGCTTATCAATCATCCGTGGGTCCAGGGTTCAATTTCCGATTCTGGCACTGTATTGTCTGATGCTGATAGAAAAAACTGTAACCACTAACTGTAACTGTGGTTGTTATAACTGTGGTTGTTATATTTGTAACAATTTTGTTTTGTAACAATGTAATTGTTTACAGCGCCTGATAAAATGTAATAAACTGTTTTTATACATCATATATGCATATATTTATCACTTTTTAAGTATTATAACATGATTAATATAAGCAAAAATTGTAAATTATATATTCCTGAAGATTTTGTACAAAATCTAATCGTTAAGAAAACGTTAAATTAAAGCAAATGTTGACTTTAAGACATATGTGAAACACAAATTGTTTTTGTGAATTCTTTTATTCAATTTTTTGTGGTTTGTTAATTTGCTGCTTTGTAAAAAATCTACACAAAATCATACAAAAATTCCTTCAAAGTTAGGTGGAGGTACGCAGAGAAATTCGCTCCGCTCGGCTTGGAGAGTACAAACCAGTCCGTACATCTCACAGCATTGGTCGTCCGAGGTCTTGTTACACTAAACAAGTAATAATGTTAGTATTTTATAAGTTTATAACAATCTACGTGTTTAATTCCAAACATAACAGTGAGCCAAAGTATTATTCTGTATTTAAAAAATTGCAGAATACTACTAAAATTAATCTCTCTTTAATTATCTTTAAACTGCCCGAGGATGAAAAAGAAACTGTTCACAACTCCTTAAATATTCTAAAAGGTACCACGTTTGGTCTATATTGTTAAATAGTTGAGACACAAAAAGAACGTTGCACAGGGAAAACGACCACCAAAAAGAAACTTTCTATGAGTACTTACCGTTTTTCGTATTCAGACTATACAAGACGTGTAAAGCTTTTTTATATTAACGTCTTCATAACACACACTCAAATGTGCACACATAAATTATGGAATAGTGGTGGTTTTAGCTTTTGAGGATATGGATATACTAATTTAAAATGCTTACCATCCTGAGCGCAATTGCAATAAGCAAATTAATGTAAAAAATACCAATACATTGATTAGTAAGCGTGATGCATTTTCGGATTTAAAATTCATAAGTTGTTACAAATACTACAGTTTTGTTAAAAATCCCAGGATATTTTAGTGATAGCATTGTTTGCTAACGCAATTAAATCCTTAAAGTGTATCGTCCTCGTTGTGGGAGCCATATACTTCTCCATATACTTAGGCATATATAAACGGAAACTGCCAATAATAATAATCTGGCTGTGCAGTTGTGTTACGGGAAAGGGGCGGGGCTGTATCAGGATTGGCTTCAGCAACCCAACCAATCACAACCAAGCACTAATCAACGTATGAAAACTTTTTCATTGCCTATTGCAAATGGGGCAGTATGACGGGTAGAGCGGTTATCTCAAAACATTCGAATCAATCAAATTCAAGCTGCTGCTTGGATTGTTGACCGTCTGCCCGGCCTTTGGTGGTGGTTCGGAAATCACCTTTAATGAAAATCTGACGCTCGGGGCAACTGGCAACTCTTGACTAATGAAACTTCTTTGTGCAAGATACTGCCGCCCTCAGTACTCAATCATGTATTGCGTCGCATATATGTTTTGCTGTTCGTGTTGCATTTAGTTTTGCCTTTTTAACTACATATATGTATGGGCATGAACACTTAAATTAATAAAATTCACAGAACCCGTTTTTTTTTTAATCTGGTCTGTATGTGTTGGGAATTTCGCTGTTACCCAATACGACTATGATATAAAACCTTTTTTTGGTATCAATTTACGAAATAACTAATATTTTAGTATTCAATATTAGGTATCAAAGATGTAACAGATTAATCTATATTTTGATGTCTGGGTGTCTCTGATATCGAAACAGTATAGAGTTCAATTTGAGCTCCTTCTTCGCCGATTTTATATCTCTTCGGACGAACATGACCTCGGATTCCAGAAGTCAAGTCTGTGACAGCATCAATTCCAAACGCTGCACTGAGAGGAATGTGAACTGGAGCTAAACAATATTCACTTAGACTAAAGACTGTTTCTCGATTATTTTTTAACTACGAGGAGGAAGAGAATTCATCTCCACAAGTGTATCTACTAGATGTATACATGAAATAAGGCCTTATATGTAGAACTTACTGCTTCATAGTAGTGTTTACATTGTGCTGCTTTGATACACGAGTGAGATAGTACAGTTAGTATTGCAACGTGAACTGAAATATGCAATATTAAGTTCACTTTCATGAGAAATCTTAAAACTTATTTATAAAACTCTTAATACATTTGTAGATATAGTTTTTTAAATAATTTACGGTATGATTCACTTTAAAACTCAAAACTATTATTCAATCTGTTATAAACCAAATACAACGAAGAAATATAGGAGGTATATGCAAAACAACTACTTTGCCTCATGTAAGTTGATACGCTTTTAAGATTGTATGACCAGGTTTTTAGGCTCGATCTGACTTCCAACTGTGTACAGATCATTGCGTTCGTCATATTTGTTTTTGTTTCTTTAGTTATAGTGTTACATCAGAGCAGCGTAGTTACCCTAGTTATATATTTGTATTTTAGTGTATGTTCTATTTATTTAGATAACTACATTTGACTAAAATAGTATTTGCTGAATTAGTTAAAAACCTACTTTTTTATTTATATATCACAATAAGAAACTAAAAATGGGTCATATAACATTTTTTCAAATATAACTAATAATTTATTGAAAAACAATTTTATGTGTGAGACTTTACTCCAATAAAGTACGTCACTTGGAAGTGGGAAATATGATCTTACAATAATATAAAGTAGAATAAAATAAAATTACCGTAGACTATTAAGATATTATCGTTTAACTAGCTTATTATATGTGTTAAATTCATATAAAGAACAATTAATGATTATACTCGGTTTGTAGTCTACACTATAATAGAGTGGTGTATTTAATACTTTTAACAAAATTCTCAAATATCACGTAACAGGCATCGCTAAGGTTGCATGCAAACTTTAAAGTATAATTCACTCCATTCTTATAGTCAGGCTACATTTGTCATTTTCACATGTTAAATGCCATAAGATTGTACTCAGTCTTTTACAAATTACTTTATACTGCAATTTTCTGGTTGCCATTACGATTATTCTGAAGACCAATGTAAACATGTTCACTAACGCTTTAAACGTTCGAACTCAATGTTGTTTATATGTAGACTTAAACTTTATGCAGAATTTGAATTATATAGGTTATTTCATTCTTAAAATATCATGTGGACAGACAAACAGATATGAAAATTGTCCAGCCCTCGCGTGCAGATATTGCACATATTCAACTAACAGGCTCAGAAAGATAGGCAGTGGATGATTTAGGAACAACTTTTTAATTGGCTTTGCTAACACTCAGCCAATAATGTGAAAAATAAAGATTCTGTAAAAATTCTCTTGGGAATTAAAGAGTAATACATTGAATTAAATAGTTTTAACAAAACCAAATGTGGAATAGAACTAGAGCGCCAGTATGAAAGACTGAACTGAATTAGATTACACGATGTTATGAATTCACTACAAATGAGCAAGTTTATATCCAATTAATGATTCTAAGATATTAAATAATTGAGATACAACAGCTGTTACGGGTATGTTCACAAGTGAGCTTGCACAAGAGTACAGTTAGACTAATTGGAAACCCTTCGTGACATTAATCACCAATCAGTGTCTTGTAATTAAAGAGAGCACACAGAATCCGGCTCTACCCCGACTGTTTGTTATCTGCCAGCTGTCGACAAGGTTTCTCGATTTGCCCTCATTCATAATAACTGTAGGTTTCATATTTTGACATCACTTCACTTTACTAGTTAGTTATTTTATATCCTCACCATCACGTTCACTTGGTTTTGAATAATAACCGTTCTAAGCCAGATTAACTCTGCTTATGTGTTTGTGATTTAGGTTGAATCAGACAGGGTACGATAAGCGGACCCGGTTATTTTATATCGAAATTGGCAAGCGATATTACTTAATCATAACCATCGATATAATCAATCGATATTAATTAATGATTTTGAACAATTAACCTACATCAACAGCTGTAAACACTTTCAAATAATACACGTAAGGTAATATTTCAATTTTTGAAAGATGATAGGACGTTTTTTGTGGCTTCAACATGTTGGACTCGTACCGAAAAACCCATTATGTGATATTTGTGTGGAAAAACCCGTAACTGTGAGAGGAACAAATATGGTCGTCTTCAGGTTTCGTAATTTTGGTTATAATAATTTGTTTTATCACTGCAAATTTAAATTCATATTTTAATTTAAAACATATGATTTTTATTGAGGACTATAGATACCTTTATATCGATTGATAGTCTAGGATTTGAGATGCAAATATTAGGTATCGATGATTACACTCTTCGATATCAAAAACCGGATCCGCTTATCGTACCCTACCCGTCGAATCTTGTAGATGTTTAACTAATAGGGTAGAAAATTGGTAATGGATCAAGTCAGTAAAACTTTTTTATTGGCAGAGCGTTAGTAAAATATTTTATATTGGTCCTATATTTCACCATGACGGTAACGAGATATTCTCGGAATAAATCAGTTTGTAAACAAACTGCAGTCATATGACTTGTAACATGAGGAACACAGTTGAAATTTTGCGTGCCACCTCAGCGAAGCCTGTAATGCGGAACGTGTGTGGCGCACTCCTACTTTGTAATAAGTAGGGTATGCTGTTATTAAACAGTACACTAGAAATTGCTTTAACTTTGCGTGCGCGTTCGCGTGTTTAAATGTGTACCTATCTGACTAGCGTTCATGCTAGAGCCAAGAAAATAATCTAATTTCTATTGAATTTACATGCATTTTGACTAGTCTTTTGGAAGTTATTAACTTATTAAAATGTTTTAACAATTTCAGAAAGAAGCGCTTTCCACTATTCAAAAACAACCAATGAGTTGCGATATATTTCATGAGTAACCCTAATTGATTTAAATTTGCCATCATAATTCATTGAATCTAATGTTTTACTATGATTAAAAAATAAACATTAATTTCTTGATCCACTATCTATTTATATTATAACAATTTTGAAGTAATGGTGTAAATACGAGTAAGAGATGTAACATGTAAAATTTGAAATTTAAAAAATGTTTTATATTTTCAAAATGTTTTATTATTCGTGTTTAGAGGTTCTATAATTTGTTTAATGCTAACAAACTTTAATGTTAATTATGAAACTATTCATGCACTATATAACACTTAAAGAAATAAGAACAAAAATATACATAAATTGTACGAAAATTATAGGCCTATAAATATCATTTACGTATCATTTAAATAACGGTTTGCTTGAAACCCCATTCAACTCTAAATACTTGGTTGGGTTTAACTTAGAGTGTTGCCGACGTTTTTCCAATCCCATAACATCTCTAATAACATCCATAATCCCTTTTAACATTATTTTGTTGTTTCAATGTATCATATTGGGGTCTAAGAGATGATGTTATCGGCGAATACATCATTTTATTTCCAGTGTGACTTATGAGGTAGGGCTGGTGGTAAGGCCAATCTATTCCCTCTCAGAGCTGACTAGTTGATATTGACTGTGCAGTTCCAATAACCCAGATACATGGAATTGGTGGTGGAGCCAGTATAACCACAAACCACCAACCGCTTTGGAATTGTGGATATGACCTTGTTGGGATTTGCCTAATTCTTTGCCTCCTTGGAGCTGCCTAGTTGATGTTGCCTGTGCGGTTCCAATAGACCATAGGTATGCAGTTGGCAGAAAGGCATTATATCTATAAAACTGGAAATGCAGTGAAAATGTTAGCAGCTCTTTAGTCCTCACCTCTTTGGAGATGACTAGCTGATTTTAGTTGTGTTCTAAATTATCGCTTGAATTTTAGTAATTCAGTTAGAGAAATGATGAAAATAATACACAATATTCATTGAACCAATTCATTGAATCATATTCATTGAATCAATATTCATTGAGAATAATACAATATCATTAAAGTATGTGTATGTATTATCACACCTGTAGCTATCCCGATACTTAGTTCATGATTAACGTTCCACTTCTTTAATGTATAAATGAAATATACGCGTTATTTGGAGTATTAGAGCTTTAATTATGTTAATACCAGTTGCTAAGCCTGGAATTTTTCAGGTTAGATACGTATCTTGAATTTAATTTAATTTAATGTGTTCTAGAAATATCCTTCCATCTCTGCCGAATTACATTTCTCTTCAAGATATCTTTACATGGTGTCTCTTTTTGTACTAAGAAATGCCAATTCGCAGGCCTCAGGCCTCTATGGTAATTGCTAAAAATTGTAGAAAATTTGATTTAATTTTTAAAATTAATAAATAACATATTCATTTTATTTTATTTCGTTAATTTTATATTTTTAAAGTTCTGAAACTTTAATATTTGTAAAATGTAATGATACTTAAAAAAATACAGGTATGTATTTATTTAATAGGCATGATCAAGTGTTTAAACGACATTTTATTCCCCAAAGGTCCATATATCCAGTTTCACATCACAGTCGGCAGCCAATACAAGCCCAATATCCTGCAAATGTTGGCAAAGTTACGCTCGAGAGCGTTGTACAACTCCAATATACCTGCCAATATGAGTTGGCTGTCAACGTTCTTTAACATGCGGTATCTGGTAGGAGAATGGGCTAGAGGGAATTTCACAAAATTACTTGTCAAAACATTTTATTTGACTTAAAAAATGAGATAGTCACATGGAAATTAAATTAAAGTTGCAACAGAATTTAATTTGAATATGTTATTTATTCACATATATTTATAGCTTAGATAAAGTAATCATATGTTTCAATACTCTACGAGACATCTTAACTTTATGTGAGTACACTGTCCACAATCTTATAAATAAAACTTAATCGCAAAATAGATAGTAACCTATTTAACAATCAGGGAACGTTTGAACCTATTAGGCCAATCCTTTTGTAAAATATCCTTGAAATCCAATGAAGGTTTAGATAAAGAGAACGATGAGGAAAGTCACCTGGAACGTTTTGGGATTCTGAAAAATCTTTACTTATTTTTCATAATCCAAATTTACCTGACACTAAGCAGTTTTTAATACTTTCAGCAGAAGTTCAATGCATTAGATGTTATAAAGTATTAACTATACAGGGCGCAGCGCTTGATCAGTTGTGTAATGCTGATAGCAAATACAAAGTTAATATTTAACTTTTACTGTAGATTGCACCAGTAAAAGATTTAATGCATTTTAAATATTATCTATTCACTATTCAAAACTAACTTTAACGAGCAAAGCTGTGAACGATTTCATACACGGTACTCCAAACCGTAGGCTTCATTGATATTGTGATATAGCATTTTAAAAGTTGCTTAAGAAAAAACAGATAAATGAAATCTAACATGCCTCAACTAACCATTCATTCTTTTCCAGACTGCAGTCTAAAAATAAATAATAATAAACCATGGAAATCGTTATAAATGATTATTTTTGATGAACTTAATAAGCATATCCCGCCTATACCGGAAATAGATCGTAATAGTCCTACGTACGTGTGTAAATTTTATTCATCGGGACAAGCCAAACTCAAGTATAACACTTAAAATACCTTATACTGTAAGCAGAAGAGAGGTTGTCACATACGTATATAGTTGTTTGATCATGGCAATAAGGCATACTCAACTGTGGCATCGTAAGTAATTTAATACCTTTGGAATTAGATACCGTTCAACCGAAGAAGGCTTCTCAAATCAACGTAGGTAAATATATTTTCTTCGTCAGGACAATGAGTCAAACTCCACTACTACGGCTCTAGAAATATCTTAGACCGGAAGTACAAGATAAAGGCTAAAATAAACGCGTCACCGAATTAGCATTCCGACCCATGTATTTGTATTTTTGATCGGAACACATATGATATTTTTTACACTTAAGTCGGTCATTTTAAATTAACTACGAATATGTATTTGGTTGTTTCATTGATCAAAACAGTACTACTAATATACTTTGGCAGAAATGTTATTTCCAATCAGCGCACTTTTTCTGTATCGATAATAATAGTAATAAAGAGCAATTAATTGTTCCAAACCTCAAGCAAGTATGTAATTCATACGGGTGGCAGAGTCAATACACACATATATTGATGGACTAAGTGTATAAATAGATATCTAGCCTATCGAAACTGATCCAAGTGACATAGTCATTCTCAATCATCTCGAAAGTTTTATACAACGGTAAGTTATGCAACGGAAAGGTATACAACGGTAAGTTTTACAATGGTAAGGTATACAGTGGTAAGGTATACGACGTTAAGTTAAACGACGGTAAGTTATACAACGGTTAGGTATACAACGGCAAGGAATACAACTGTACGTTATACGACTGTAAGTTAGCAATGGTAAGGTATATAACGGCAAGTATACAACTGTAAGTTATACGACGGTAAGTTATACAACGGTAATGTATCAACGGCAAGGTATACAAGTGTAAGGTATATGACGGTAAGTTATACAACGGTAAGGTATATCACGGCAAGGTATACAACTGTAAGTTATACGACGGTAAGTTATACAACGGTTAGGTATACAACGGCAAGGTATACAACTGTACGTTATACGACTGTAAGTTAACAACGGTAAGGTATATAACGGCAAGTATACAACTGTAAGTTATACGACGGTAAGTTATACAACGGTAATGTATCAACGGCAAGGTATACAAGTGTAAGGTATACGACGGTAAGTTATACAACGGTAAGGTATATCACGGCAAGGTATACAACTGTAAGTTATACGACGGTAAGTTATACAACGGTAAGGTATATCACGGCAAGGTATACAACTGTAAGTTATACGACGGTAAGTTATACAACGGTTAGGTATACAACGGCAAGGTATACAACTGTACGTTATACGACTGTAAGTTATACAACGGTAAGGTATATAACGGCAAGTATACAACTGTAAGTTATACGACGGTAAGTTATACAACGGTAAGGTATACAATGGTAAGGTATACAACGGTAAGTTATACAATGGGAGAGTATACAACTGTAAGTTATACAATGGTAAGGTGACAACGGTAAGTTATTCAAGGTTAATCAGAGGGTACACTGGAGATGACTTTAAAACTGTTAAACCAATTCCTTAATTGGTATAGAATAAACAAACACCTTTACTAATGTGTATATCATCAACGTAATAGTTTACTGTACCACATGCACATTTGAATACATGCACAGACAGTTTGTGTCTGTGATCGCTACATTGTCTGTGTATAGAATGAACACATACAATCTAATGTGTATACATCAAGGTAATCAGTGACTGTGTCACGTGCATAATTGAATTATTGCCGGTGAATGTCAAAGGACATTTTCCATTACGATGACGTCAGTAACCTGATGCTCAGAATTAGACGAGGGTTTGAGTGACTTGCATTAAGAGAACAGCTGCGTGTAAAATCATCCTTATTTTATACACAGAGAAAATAATTATTTTTTATTTGATGTTAGTATTGGATTATTCCTTAGGGAGGGGTGGCTGACACTCTGGGTGGCTTAGAAAGTTTAAAACTTCATGAAAAATAGAAACTTAAGAGTTTTCCCCTTAAAAAAATTTTTGAGCTTTAAGACCTTATAAACGTGTTTTGGCTTAAAACAAAGTAACGGATGCTATATTGTCTTCTTGGTCTTTTAAAATTGTGGTGGGCTTGATCTCCCTGAGTTTCCCCTTGTCTATGCCCATGTGATTTATTAATGTTTATTTTAATGGTCATTACTTATAACCGGTTACTTAAAGCAGTTTTTATGCTTTTGTGAAATGGTGAGAACATTAACCTTAGCGCTTACAAAGTGATTCCCATAAATGTTTTAAGAAACTAGAGTTCCGACCACTTAAGAGGGAACACTGGTTAGCTGCCGGCCACGCATTTGAGGGCTAAAGTTTAAAACTGGGTTACAAATAGAAGTTTGTCTCAAATCAATAAACACTTCACCTCAGAAACTTAATCTTAGTGTCTTAATGCTAATGAATTGTTAAAACTACGATTATCTGTTGATATTAATTCTTTATTAATAATGTTTATTACAGGTTTTCCTTTGAAAAACTCTTTCTTATTCTTATTTTTTATTTTCAAAGACATTAGAAAGTACCTACCAATCTATAAGTTTTCTTAAACATTTAGTTTTTTACCAACTGTTATAAACAACATATTTCTCCTTCTGTTTTTCAATCAATAACAGTCTAGTCATTTAAATGTAGCATTCTTGTGCAGAATGCTTTTTATAATAAATCACGCTATGAACTAAGTTAATGTATAATCTGTAACTTTTGTTAATTATCTTAATTACGAATTCTGTTGCGTTTTATACGATACAGTTCTTCCAGAAAAGTATTTTATTAAATTCCAAAAATTTTCTTTCGTTTTTATAAATATTGCAGGACATGAGTGTGTTATACAAAATTAAACACTTTTTTGAAGGCTCACAATGGTTAAGGAAACCTTAGAGCATAATAATTTGCCTTTGACAGGTTTTATTGTTCATTCACAGAATTCAGTTCACTGTAAAAAATTAAAATATTGTTTGTAGTATGTATAAAAATAACTACTCACTTCATCAACGAATAAAAATAGAATACACGCAGTCATTGACTTATACAAGATGACTAAATATGTCATACAAGATATTTCGTTAATGGTATTAGATTGGGTGAATCCAATAATATTGACGGCAGTTTTGAGGGATGAAATGTCAATATAAAGGTTAATATTATTAAGTCAATTTAATTCAGCAGCTACTCTATAGCTGTTTGATTAATCTGTACAACTGACCAGGTTCCTTGAGTTCTGGGGAATAGTCTTGTTCTTTAAAGACAGTAGAAAATATGTAATAATCGATAATTTTTTTCAAACACACATGACAGCACCTAGTTTTCTGAGCATTAGAGAAGTCTTAAACTTGAAAGACTGAACAATGTTTATTTCTGTCTGTCTCTCCACACAGACAGTTATTTCGAAAATATACTGATCTGTGACTTGAAATTGTGCATGAAGCTTTATTTCTGTATGAGGAGCATCGATATGTATGAATTTCCTCAAAATCCACGGCATTTGGCTGTGCGTTGTCACTCAGGGGGTTCAGGGGGGCTGTGATCTTTTGTTTACAGGGGGGTGTAAAAATTATTTTCTGTTTGTCACAAACTGTAATGGGGTAGATGGGACAAGTGTGGAAAATATATGTTATATATTAATTTACAAAATCAGTATTCACAGTAATTAATCCCCTTTAATAGATTTATATTTATAGATTATTGTTTATTTACTAATGTAAAAAACACATTAAATTTAAAATTATTTATGAATAAATATGTTTTAATATTTCAAAGAGATCTCCCACGGTAGTTCCAGAATGTACATTATATTGCCAGACAAACGCGGCTCAAACCTTGTTTTAAACATACTGTTATTGATTTGCCATTAGGCTTGACGACCGCCCGTTAGACAACTAGAGTCATTAATTACCAGATATTGGTGTTGTGTGCGGCGTTATTAAATTTACCACTCTCTAGCTCCATTTAAAATTTTAACCAAATGCCTCTAGTATGTTCCTTTTAAAATAATTCTTTCCTTTAGTTTTACATATGCTAAGCTGGGGATGTTCAGTTCGTACTTTTCCGGCTGGACGTTAACTACCTGGAGGTTCCCGTGGAGTGCTTGTCCAGAGAACTGAATCCTCCACCCTCCACGCATTGCGGCGTGAAGATGCTGACGCTATTTTGCTCGTGAATATCATCAATGGCCAAGGTCTATGATTTGATCTCCTGGCTGAAGTCGACTTTAGTATCCCGTCAAACACCATAAACCGTGATCTTCTAAGCCGCAATCACCGCGCTACAATAGTCCTCTGAGTGCGACTTCTGTGACAGCCGTACGCTGGTTCGGAGTCGGACTTTCAACAGTTATATTAGTAAAAGTTGCTTTATTAGATTTTCGAATGTTCTCCCACAATATAGTAATGGGAATCACCAATATTATAATTTACCTAAACCTCTTTCTTTATGTTTTGTTGAAAATTTTGTTCCATGGGTTTATAAGACACTAAAATTGTACTTGGAAGAGAGCTAGTGATATGCTTCACTCGAGGTACTCGAATATATTTTTTCTGTATGTAGGTCTGTCCGTAACATTTTTCAAAACCCAACTGACATACACAATTTGATTACTTGATTAAGTAAATAAAAAATTGAACTAATTGTGTTATTGTCTGAGCTGTAACAAAGCCTATCATTCTAGAGGCTGGAACGTTTTCATTTCTGTCTCGATATCTCGGAAACAAAATGACCTACGGACTTGAAGTTTTGCATAAAGCTTCATTTTTATATATGAAACACAAAATTCGATTATAGTGCATTTGACAGCATGGGATTTGGCTGAGCGTTAGCTAACGTCTTTACATTAGTCTTACGCGTAATCATGGTGGCAACCAGAAAATACCAGAATAAATAAGTTTCAAAACGAACTAAGTACAATCATTTCACGTTTTGGATGTGATAAAGTAACACGTGTTATGGACTTGATGTATTGTACACAACCTCAGTAACACCAGATACGCATCACTGTGTTAAAATACTTACTGAAAACAATACAACACACATAAATAAATCGTAAAAATAAACATATATAAGTGCCTTTTCTCATTTTTAACGAGTCAAAGAAAGTGGGGTTTAAGAACGCTGCTTTGTACAGCACTGGAATACTTCAAATCTTATAAACTAAATTAAAAGTGAAATGTAAATTCGATTCATCTATAGCCGACAGTGAGTGTTAAGAAAGTTTTTATTAAAAGATTTCCTTCAATTGAAAGCGATTAGGGAAGTTTTTTTCGCGGACCACTCTTTTAGTGATTGTGTAAACTTTTTCCATCTGCTGCTGCACAGTCTTCTCTTAACCATCTTTTGATAGAGGATCAAATGTTTAGTATTTAACTTCCCACTTACAACATTTAAAAAATTAATATACTTAAAATTATGATCTAACTTATGTCCTGTTATTAATAACTGGTGAAAATTGTAGTTATTATTTTGATAAATACCAAAATTTGTAATATATTTCATTTAAAATCTATAAAAATTGTTATCTTTATATATTTTACACAGTTCTAAGTGACCTATGTCACGCATAAACCTACTTGGAAAAAACATTTTTACAATTCTCACTAATAATACTATTTCCTGCAGTTCAGGATTTTTATCATAACAACACATGAAATTGCGATATATTTTTTTCTATTTGGATATTTTAAAAACGTTTTGAAGATTCAAAACTATGAATTTGAATTTATTAATTAATTTACATACTCCTTTATACAGTTATGGGTTGTTTATATTAGCAGGCTACACAGATGGCCAGTTTTAGCTAATAAGAATAATGTTAAAGTCCAAAAACTTTTAAAAATCTTGTTTTTGGTCTTAGAATGACTGAGGTGTCTTATTGCAAAGATATTATCAATGCGTATTTAAGAGCTCGTTGCCCTAGAGTCAGCTCTTAAATTCTACATTAACCATCTGGCATCAATTCTATAAGTTTAAATGTTATTACGGCATACGTATTTAATATATTAAACCACATTAAATTTAAATTTTTTATAAAAACCTTATTTATTTCCAATATTTTGAGTAATATTTACCGAATTGATCTGAAAATTGTAATCACGATAGTACGTGCATATACAGGGTGTCCAAAAAGTCCCGGGTCGGTTAAATATTTTTCAAATATTTAAATATTTAATATTTCAAATATTTTTAAAATATTTTCAAATATTTCTTCCTCAGGGGGGCGGCCCGCTATGAGTCAGAAGACAATCTTAAATTTAAGCATAGTTTCATATGCATATCAAATAAAAGGTCTTTATTAGTAGAGTACAGAGCCGCAAACCCGACCTCAAACGGATAACCGAGTCAAAAATGACAGCCGTTCAAAGATGGCTAGAGTTTGGGTCCAAAAGTCCCGGGTCGAGACTTTTTGAACACCCTGTATATATTTTTTAATTTAATAATTATCTGTATGACTTTCTTTTTCATATGATCTAGATTGCTCTGGTTATAATGTTTGTAACTATCCTTCTGTTCGTTTCTTAGTAGTCTTCAAAACCTATTCTATATTTTGACAAATAGGTCAGTAATGAGCACATACGTATCAATGTTTAATCGCCCGTATAATATTTAATATTTTTTGTTTATCTCAGACCTTCTATGACTGAAAAAGACGTTTACT
Source organism: Homalodisca vitripennis (assembly GCF_021130785.1). NCBI lineage: Eukaryota > Metazoa > Arthropoda > Insecta > Hemiptera > Cicadellidae > Homalodisca > Homalodisca vitripennis. The sequence continues at coordinate 192,389,885 of NC_060210.1, read as the reverse complement.
AACTGTTATAGTTCGACAATCGTTGTAGAAGAAGAATATACTTATAAATTACATACGTATCAAAGGAACACGCCACATACCGCAATCCTAAGGCCAGACCTAGTAGATAATATTTACTGGATTAGCGCACACTAGCGAGTTCTGTTGACTGGTTCTAGTACTACCTTTCGTCCTGTGTAAGTGGCAAGATTTAGATAAAATAAAGAAGCCACATCTCAGTTACTAAAATATCTTTATAACTTGATAAATGTTCCCAACAATAAAATTTTATAACTATGTGTGTTAATAAGAAAACAAAATACAGTTTAAGTGTTAGTTTTTCTCTGTGTAAGAGGTATTAGGCAATGGAAATTCCCTCAATGGAATTAACCAGAGGAATAGACAGGACATAACATTCCAGCAGGTGTTATGGAGTCAGCGGATAGCCTCGGGATATTGGGTCACTTCCGGTATCTCAGGAATGACGTCATCAACCCGGCCAATACCTAGTGTCACGTGACTGACATAAAAATCTATTGAATTTAATACCTCGAAAAGTGTGTTATCCTCAATAGAAATGACTACGAAACAGTGCCATTACTTGTTGTATTTGAAGAAATGTTGTCAATCATTGTAATATAAAATGTAATAAGTAGTAAATTTATTCTTCAAAAATTTGTTTACTGCTCGTTTTATCGATATAAAACATACTCACATCCAGTAGTATTAAAGTGCGATTACGTCAGAAAATATTCCTTTATATTTGTATGTATGTAAGAGAGATACAAAATAGAAGCAAAATAAGAGTAATTTTTTTTTAAATAAAATATATAAAAAGAATTCTTATTGACAAAAAAAATTATTGTGAGAAACTACAAGATCCTTCAACCAAAATGTATAACTATACAGTTAAGAACTAACAGTATATTATAATAAAGGATTATATCTTTCATTTAGTGAACAGCTTTTTTTCCCAGGTCGCCATGTAAGGTTATGTGTTTTTAAACTAATTATTCGTTTTGATGCAAGAAGCATTGAAATTGTTTTTTTAAGTTTATGCTAGTAGTTTTTATAGAAATACATACATGTAATACACTTGGAACACACCTATCAGTTTTAAGGCACCTGTTGACCTACTACATGAAAGTTTAACTGCTAGTACTTTATCTATTATGGTTATGAAACAATGGTTGTTGGTTGCCTTTCCTCGTATTAAAATAATATACGCTAAAAAAATAAATCATTGTCAGAAGAGGTTCAAGTCAGTGCCAAGCAATATCAAGATTACCACGACTGCTGTAAGATAAAACTAGTATTGACAGTTTTCGAAATCCAGTGTTTAGAATTTCCATTGATTAATCCATAGTTTCTGGGTAAACAACACTTTGGAGGGAACTTAAACTGCACAGTTCCCGACATGTAGTAGAAATATCCAGTTTTTTTATTGTTGCACGTAGCTCTTTGACGATTGTGATCACCAGGAATAACTGGCCTATAAAGATCAATAGTCTCTAAATGAATAACCCTAGTTCGATTGTTTTCTCTGAGAGCTACCAATGTTTTCTCTGAATCTGGAAGTACTGGTTTGGAATATCTCTGAACAGTTCCACTAAATCTATAAATGTTTCCACAAGTCTATACTAGTTTCTGGAGGTGCAATTCAATAAATAAAATATATAGATGCTTCCAGTCTTTGTTAGCTCTTAGAACATTCAGGATATACAGGGTGTAACAAAACTCTCAACACAAACTTCAGCACATTGTTCCACGGACCAATAGGAGCTAAATTCTAGATGCAACCAATGGTATATCTCTTTTCGTTTACCATCTGTCTGTCTCTGTGTGTTTTATATTTTTTTTATTTCGGAGAAAGTAAAGATATGAAACCTAAATTTGTTACAAGTCACTTTCCAGTTTCTTTTACACTAATTACATTATGATTACTAAAATCCTTTACATAGACCACTCACATTGCCTGACACAAAAGGAATTTTAGATTCTGTGACGAGTGGGTAATGTGACAAAGGTGTCTGAGTGGACGCTTAAAGTATCACTGTCACAGGCGGCAATGTGGCTACGAGCCTTTAGAGACCATTAGAACATATTACGCTGGCATTTAATTTTGAAAATATCAGTTTAATATTACCCAGTGTGTGGAAAAATTATTAGTATTTTTTAATGCGTAATAGTGCACTTTGGGTAAGATTTTAGAAATATAAGTTTTATATGAGTGATTCACCTTATAGATTATATCATAATGAAATAAAAAAATAAAATTTAAAACAATCTAAATAAATTCTGCATATTTATTGAGAATCATATAATGAACATCGAAACGTTTAATAAATTACAAACTAAGAAATAAATTGCAAATGGGGCACCTAAAATTAAAGTTATATAAGGTAATCAAAAATATGTCGGAAACATTATTTAAACAATACTGAGGGAGGAACCCGATAAAGAAAGAATTTTAATTTTAAATGCTTAGAAGGAAATGTATTTAAAACAGATTTGTTGCAATCTAACTTCTATTACATGTGTGTACATTCCAACGCAAAACTATTATATTTATAACGACAGGTCAACATTTATTTAATTTTTAATATATTCAATAGATTTGGAAATTATTGTTCTGACAATGTTATAATAAATAACTAAAACATTTAGGTGGTTGTATTTAAACATATATCTATATCCTTGCATATTAAATACACATATTACCCTTTAAAAGAGTTTTCATATTCGTTATGGTCTGTATCATCACAATTACACTAACTAATTGAAAATGTCATATTATATTTTATAGCTTTTACATTAGCTCTCAATCAATATTAACTTTATACAGTAAGTCCGTTTTTTTTCATACATTCTTATGTATTCTCTTTGAAAAGATTAAATTATATTTTTAATAATTTAATAGCATTATGTATTGAATTAAAAATTACATTATTTGGAGTATAGAATTCCTAATCAAGCTAAATTTGAATAAGAGAACTAATCTATTAATGATGTTAGTACTATTGAAAAATTTCATTAATATAAACATTATTATTTAAAAACTAGCTCATTTAGTTGACATAGGTCTGTGCCCATAGATATTATATCTAGAAAAACTCTAATGTCTTATGGTTTCCCTTTACCTTATTATACAATTCTATTCTTTTTTTCATATTAAGATTGTAATTTTTGAGAAAGAAACGACATATATATATATATATATATATATAAAACTCAAATTTTTAGAGAAGAGGTAATTAAAATATTTTAATTATTACGGAATCACTGAGAAACTATCAACCCACACGCAAATCCAAAAATTGTTTGGAGTTATAATACTTGTACTGTCTGAACGTACAAAGTATTAAGCGTAACCATTACAGCTAAGTTATAGTTATAAAGTTATTAGCTATAATTCAAACTTTATGATTACTCATTTAAATAAAGTATTATTGCTCTCAGCAAGTTTAGCTATATATATAAACGTTATGAAGCAGTCCAAAACTACATTTAATTATCTGTAAAGACACGTTTTCTTGCATAGACCACTAATAAATAAAAGTGGGATTTATCTAAATGAAGTGAGTAAGTAAAAGCCAGCGCGAGGTGGTGTCAGAGATTTACAGCTGACATTACTTCGCTCTCAGCTGATAGGCTTTTTATAGCGGCCAACGTTGGCATCTGTGAAATAACATTACCCACACAGATGATCTCTCTCAGGCATTATTTTTTATGACGGTTATGTAATTTTTTTATAATGTTGAACAATAATAAATATCATCAAATATAACTTTTAGTCTTAAATTTAAACTACTATTATTTATATGACACATATTATAGCTTGCAAATTGTAGCCCAAAACAATTTCAAATGCATGGGTTTCACAAAGCACAGTAATAAGTATCGGTTAAAATTTTAATTCGAGTGCAGACAAGAAAAAAACTAAAACTCTGATTGTGTATAATAAAATTTTCTTTATATTGGAGCGTTAAATTTATTGTAGTTTGAGTGTAGGTGTCAATATAGGTTTAGTAACAATTGTAAATATCGTCAGTCAGTATTGAAATGCAAATAAAAATGTTATCAAACTGTGAAATTTTTTGAGAATGTTCTGTATGGTACTGAAACTATTTTTAGACAGTTTATACGCATTCATCTGGAGGTTTTGTAGTCTCTAATTCAGAATACTGCACCTCTCTGCAAAAATTCTGCAAAACTTCGTTACATTTTTACCTCTGTGTTTACTTATAAAAGTTAGCGTTTTTAGGAGAAACTAGCTACATTTTTTTTTACAAAAAGGAAGACTTTTGTAGAACACCTTATTTACAATCTATGTACAGATATCTGTAAAGAGGTTAGCGCAATATTTTCCTATGCAGGTAAACTGTTTTAACAAGATCTATCATGTTCTAAACATTAAAAATAAAAAATAGAACTCTTTATTTATTTATTTTTCAATTTTACATGACAGCTACAGGACATGATATAGCACAAACAAAGCACAAAACCTTCAATTATTCCCAAAACAGCCATCCTAACTAAAATTAATGTATATTATCAAAGTGTATTTATAAAAAAATCAAATTTTAATAACTAATTTCTTAACTGAAATTTGAATTTCATGTATTGTGCAGCATATATACCTAAATAAACCTCATATAATGACAGATAAAACAGCCATATAATATTAAATGTCCAATAGATTTTAGATTTATAGATATTGTTGTTACCTAAGCTATAACTCCTATATACTGTAAAACGATAGCTAGGTCGTTAAACAATTGTTACTTAGTGTTTATTAATGATATTATGCACTATTAACTATTCTAAAATACAAAATGTGTAACTGTCTCAAATGCTATACAAGCAAGGTAGGAGTACACCACACATCGTGTCGTGCAATAGGCTTCACTCAGGTAGTGTGTAAAATGTAAAGTCAAAGAATCAAAGTGTGTCTGCCTGTCTTCCGTTTATGCGATAACACTTGATAGAAATATTCTAGAATAAATAGGCGAAGTAAAAAAAGGAAAGATTGTGAGGATCATTTCATTACTGATAAGATACGTCAAAGAGATTGTTTGATGCCCTTGCTAACAAGAGAGATATTGTGTGAGTCATACTTAGTGACAGTATGGACAATGAAACCTGCAAACAATCCAGGATGATAGCTTCAACGACACAGCCTATCTCCATAGTTGGACATGCACTATCATGGAACTCATTTCTGTCTACATAACAATGTGTAAGCCTTACTTAGTGACAGTATGGACAATGAAACCTGCAAACAATCCAGGATGATAGCTTCAACGACACAGCCTATCTCCATAGTTGGACATGCACTATCATGGAACTCATTTCTGTCTACATAACAATGTGTGAGCCTTACTTAGTGACAGTATGGATTATGAAACCTGCAAACAATCCAGGATGATAGCTTCAACGACACAGCCTATCTCCATAGTTGGACATGCACTATCATGGAACTCATTTCTGTCTACATAACAATGTGTGAGCCTTACTTAGTGACAGTATGGATTATGAAACCTGCAAACAATCCAGGATGAGAGCTTCAACGACACAGCCTATCTCCATGGTTGGACATGCACTATCATGGAACTCATTTCTGTCTACATAACAATGTGTAAGCCTTACTTAGTGACAGTATGGATTATGAAACCTGCAAACAATCCAGGATGATAGCTTCAACGACACAGCCTATCTCCATAGTTGGACATGCACTATCATGGAACTCATTTCTGTCTACATAACAATGTGTGAGCCTTACTTAGTATGGACAGTATGGATTATGAAACCTGCAAACAATCCAGGATGATAGCTTCAACGACACAGCCTATCTCCATAGTTGGACATGCACTATCATGGAACTCATTTCTGTCTACATAACAATGTGTGAGCCTTACTTAGTGACAGTATGGATTATGAAACCTGCAAACAATCCAGGATGATAGCTTCAACGACACAGCCTATCTCCATAGGTTGGACATGCACTATCATGGAACTCATTTCTGTCTACATAACAATGTGTAAGCCTTAATTAGTGACAGTTTGGATTATGAAACCTGCAAATACAATCCAGGATGATAGCTTCAACGACACAGCCTATCTCCATGGTTGGACATGCACTATCATGGAACTCATTTCTGTCTACATAACAATGTGTGAGCCTTACTTAGTGAACAGTATGGATTATGAAACCTGCAAACAATCCAGGATGATAGCTTCAACGACACAGCCTATCTCCATAGTTGGACATGCACTATCATGGAACTCATTTCTGTCTACATAACAATGTGTGAGCCTTACTTAGTGACAGTATGGATTATGAAACCTGCAAACAATCCAGGATGATAGCTTCAACGACACAGCCTATCTCCATAGTTGGACATGCACTATCATGGAACTCATTTCTGTCTACATAACAATGTGTAAGCCTTACTTAGTGACAGTATGGATTATGAAACCTGCAAACAATCCAGGATGATAGCTTCAACGACACAGCCTATCTCCATAGTTGGACATGCACTATCATGGAACTCATTTCTGTCTACATAACAATGTGTAAGCCTTACTTAGTGACAGTATGGACAATGAAACCTGCAAACAATCCAGGATGATAGCTTCAACGACACAGCCTATCTCCATAGTTGGACATGCACTATCATGGAACTCATTTCTGTCTACATAACAATGTGTAAGCCTTACTTAGTGACAGTATGGACAATGAAACCTGCAAACAATCCAGGATGATAGCTTCAACGACACAGCCTATCTCCATAGTTGGACATGCACTATCATGGAACTCATTTCTGTCTACATAACAATGTGTAAGCCTTACTTAGTGACAGTATGGACAATGAAACCTGCAAACAATCCAGGATGATAGCTTCAACGACACAGCCTATCTCCATTGTTGGACATGCACTATCATGGAACTCATTTCTGTCTACATAACAATGTGTGAATCTTACTTAGTGACAGTATGGATTATGAAACCTGCAAACAATCCAGGATGATAGCTTCAACGACACAGCCTATCTCCATAGTTGGACATGCACTATCATGGAACTCATTTCTGTCTACATAACAATGTGTGAATCTTACTTAGTGACAGTATGGATTATGAAATCATGTCTAAGATGGACTATTTGATGACATGTGTTACTTCATGGTATATTTACAATTTTGATCATTAGAATGGGTTACATATCAGTTTTTAAATAATAACAGTTCATAAACCAAGCCACTTTAAAGTAATGATATACGCGATATCGTGTGACAGATTGAAAAATAGACTGACAGAAAAAACTTTTCCCCCCTTTATCGGAAACAAGTTAATGATTAAAAATTGCTTATAGGGGAAAGTATGGCATATTTAGGTTTTAATATAATAATTTATTAGTATGGAATTATTAAAATGGGTTACATTGTAACAAATTTTGAATTAGTTAAATTTTGAGATTTAATGATTATAAATATTTATCACAATATTAATATAAATCCACTTAGAAACTTCATACTCACGCATAATTTTCTTATTTTATTTTAACTTAAAATTCATATAATTTAAACTTACAAATTAATTTCAGACCATTGAATTAAAAATAATATAAAACAATTTGTGATATGTTCCTGAATAAGAATCTCCTTATAGTAAGCAGGCCATTTCGAAGTAAAATCCTCGAGGGAGGATTTGCTCGAAATCGACAAGCGGTTCACCGCCACTTAATTCTCCCCTAACACCTCCCCTCCACCAATCCCACACCAGGCATAGCTGTCATCGCTGCATGATTTCTTCATTATATAATTTTAAAAATACTTTAAAAATACGCAGACATCGTTGTATATGTTATATTCCTTGGTATTGTCTGGTAGTTTCGGTAAAAGTACAAAAACAATTACTTTTCACAGCAGTTCATTCTATGCCTACGTGTCCTGAATTCAACAAATATTTCTTTGGTTTAGTGCACAAATTCTGTATTTCAAGCTAAAAATCAACAGTTTAAGATACAATATATTTAATCTATTTGATCTGATTCCATCCAAAACTAATACAAATCCATGCTGCAACAAGAAATCCTATAGTAAATAAAAAAAATTATAACGTAAAGGTATTGTAACGCTATGAATTAGCTAACATATATGATATAGACGAGAAAGTCATTCTGAAACTCTTATCCGAGTAAGTGTGCATTGTATAGGATGTCAAGATAAAGATTGATGTACGCTTTGTATATTTCTTGCTTGTTGGATTTAGACCATGCCACTACATGAATGGATGGTGATTATAAGGTTTCTCATATCGCAATTAATATACCCATATAATTTTATACAACGAGTTTTGTTAGCGAGTACAACGGAGTCCTTGGCTTCTCCTTCAATGTGTGGCTGCTGATTTGAACCAGTCCTTGCAAGCTGCCCACCTGCATGGAAATTGCTGGAGGTTCTGAAGTCGCTTTTAAGCCGTTTCTCCTCAGGTTAACTGTCATAGAGAGCCTATGAGCCCTAACTTTACCTGGTGAAATAAGAGATTCTTACCTTTACCTCTGCCTCTTCACTAACTTCAGTGAGAGATCAAGTTTGATTTATATTTCACAAACTCATTGTTCCATTGTCCAATATCCTGGTTTTACGAAAAGAAGGCGTAGTTATTGGTTGTTAAAATGAAATGATTATATTATGCTGGAATTTAAAAAGAAGGAATGTTCTATCTAAAAAGAGAATATTTGGATTTCATGCATGAAATGTTTTATATTTTTAATCCTCTTTCGACGTGTTTTTTTTGCCGTTTGAGGTGTCTTTTTAAACGTTATTATGTGTCAATTTAGCGATGCCAATCACTCGAGTGTCTCTCTGTCCTGTCCACACGATATATTGAGTACAAAGTGACCTATAGTCTTGGAATTTTGCATGAAGCTACATCTCCATACAGGCAACATAAAATTCAGTGATCGTGCATATCACACAAATTAACTGAGCGTTTAGTATGAAAATATTCCTAACATGGCTGATGATTAATGCAACTACTGATACTGAATTTGCTTCTATAAATAGATTGTATCAGGTATGATTACACAATATTAAGGTTACCACGTAGGAATAAGGGAAGGAAATTTTTCAGTTTTTAATAATGAAATAAAATATATTCCATCTGAATCGGGTGGTAAATAGTACTTTAGTTTAAACCAATAAAAATAATTTAGTAGTATTCTTTAAACATTAATTATTTTAAATTAAAATAACAAATTATTTCTATTGACTACGTCGATAACTACTAACTGAGAGTGTTTATTAACTACTGGCTTAATACGAATAGTACAAATGTTTGCAGGTACATAATTTCGTGTATTTCCATCAGCGTAAAATTATATACGTTTATTTTTGTACATGCAATTTTATACAAATATTTCTAATTTAATTATTTGTAATAATATCATCCCAACTACAACATTTAATGGCGATAGAGATTAAGGTAAACAACTAATCGATTGACTTTGCTAATTAAAGCTGGCTACAATGTGTTTTCTGTAGCTCATGTAATACTCGGTGATTAACGATTAATTAGCGTCGGCTTATCTCACTGCACTTTATTATCAGATTACGAGCTGTAATTAATATACCATACATTATATTGCTTCGTGTACACCTATCTACGTCATATTTCACAAAGTGGAGCTTAGGTTTTCTTTAATAAGATATGGTGTGTAAAGTTCGAATAAAGGTATTTCATGAACACTGAGAACGTTAGATGAAGTGTGGGAACATGAAAGGTAAGCAATCTGAGAATTTAAGAACGTTCAGAGATAATATATCTTACGATATCTTTCTGAACTGAACTGAATAATGAGATCCTGGTGAGTCATAAGTAATTTAGAACTTGGGGGCAACTTCCTGGGGAAGCACGTGGGCTCAATAGGTACATGCAGTCCTGCATCCATAGAGTTCTTTCATTGTTCTTGGTATTGGTAGCTTTAGTGATTTACACTACGATTAGTTAATAGGATGATGTAGTTAATAGGATTATTTTTACTGGCGAGGTTCTGTTCATCTGGCCAACTTTCAAGCATCATCATCTTTTAAGCAGTAGTTTGGCATCTCATCAAATGACGGCTCAGCACCTTATTGTTGGTGAGTCAGTCTTCCACCTTCGCTAGTGCGTGTGACGTGTTGCTTGGTGCTTTGTTCTGTGCACTCAACTAAATTGTGTTTATTTCCTCTAAATATGCTTTTCATTGGATGTTCACTGCCACATATTTTAGTGTTAAGTTTTTTGTGCTAGTTTATGCGTCAGAGTGTTAGACACCAAGAGAAGAGAATCGATGTAAATCCCCGATATATTGTGTTCTATGTTTTGTAACATAAACGATGGCAAATTTCAGAAAAACTATTACCCTTTAAAATCATCCACCATAAATAATGAGCCTTAAATATAGGAACCTGTCAATATTGGATGTTCACTGCCACATATTTTAGTGTTAAGTTTTTTGTGCTAGTTTATGCGTCAGAGTGTTAGACACCAAGAGAAGAGAATCGATGTAAATCCTCGATATATTGTGTTCTATGTTTTGTAACATAAATGATGGCGAATTTCAGAAACACTATTACCCTTTAAAATCACCCATCATAAATAATGAGCCTGAAATATAGGAACCTGTCAATATTGGATGTTCACTGCCACATATTTTAGTGTTAAGTTTTTTTGTGCTAGTTTATGCGTCAGAGTGTTAGACACCAAGAGAAGAGAATCTATGTAAATCCTCGATATATTGTGTTCTATGTTTTGTAACATAAACGATGGCGAATTTCCGAAAACCTGTTACTCTTTAAAATCATCCACCATAAATAATGAGCCTGAAATAAAGGAACCTGTCAAGTTGAAATAATCAAATGTGGTCTGAAAAAGAAGATATCTCTGTACTTTTGAATCGGATGTCCTATTCCAAACACATATATGTGTTTGTCATATTTAAAAACATATGTGAAAGAAACGGCCAAATACAAAATAATTGAATCGTAAAAAGTGGGGACTCTGTGGTGTAATGGTAGCACATTCACTCGGCAAGTGAGAGATCCAGGTTCGAGTCCCGGTGGAGCAAGTACTTTTTGTGATTCAATGCTTACTGAAATTATATATATGTGTGTGTGTGTGTGTGTGTGTGTGTGTGTGTGTGTGTGTGTCGCTCAAAGTCGCTCCTTTCACGGTCTGTATATAGTGGTTGACACTGATTTAACATTGATTTACATGTTTTAGGGCTGTTCTGAGGGTGCCAAGCTAAGAATAATATGATCTGAGTAAATCTAGTAAATTATCATTTCATATTTTTCTACCCTTCCATTTCGAACTCAACTAGCGCGGCTGACAATTGCTTTCTTTCTTAGGGAAAATTTCTCTATCAAATTCAAGAAAAACTAGAGTGTGTTCTTATACAGTTATTGGCTCTCGGCTACTGAACTGTAATATATGAAGACAGTTGTATCAAAGTAAAACAATCGGAAGAACTAACCTTATTACAATAGAGTACACGAGATTGCTTGTTTACTTAATAACGCCTTACATTAAGTACAACAGTCGATGGGAGACCTGTAGAGTCGCTAGGGAGTCCTGTCTACTTAAATATGCAGATGTTGTTGGCATCGTTTTGTAGAGCTTAAAGTGAGTAACAAACTTCGCAGCGGGGGTTACATTAAGTACGGTACAACAGTCGATGGGAGGCCTGTAGAGTCGCTAGGGAGCCTTGTCTACTTAAATATGCAGACGTTGTTGGCATCGTTTTGTAGAGCTTAAAGTGAGTAACAAACTTCGCAGCGGGGATTACATTAAGTACGGTACAACAGTCGATGGGAGGCCTGTAGAGTCGCTAGGGAGCCTTGTCTACTTAAATATGCAGACGTTGTTGGCATCGTTTTGTAGAGCTTAAAGTGAGTAACAAACTTCGCAGCGGGGATTACATTAAGTACGGTACAACAGTCGATGGGAGGCCTGTAGAGTCGCTAGGGAGCCTTGTCTACTTAAATATGCAGACGTTGTTGGCATCGTTTTGTAGAGCTTAAAGTGAGTAACAAACTTCACATCGGGGAATTTATAAGCGGCATTAACGTCATTTTTGTGTCGTCATGTTATACTTATACAGCCCTGAATTTTATGTGTTTGCTTCTATACGCGTAAAAACACAACGTGATTTCGCATTTGTAAAACAACACACATTGAGGAACAAATATTCACAGGTATTTTTCAGATGCTATCCTGAGTTTATTCAATATAGTTTTTATAAAGGTCGCACGAACATTATTTGACAAAATTCCCTAATGAAAGGAGTTGAAAGCTTGACGACTGTTTGTAAAAGTTTATCTTTAGTTTGAAATGCCTCAGAAACTAAAAGCGTCATGATTTGACAATCACGCGAAAAGTATCCTTGATAAATTGAGTGATTAATAAATCAGGTGAAAAGTTTAATAATGAAAGAAAAGGTTGATATTAGCTATTGATCGTCTGTAGCCATGAATTCCAGAAGATTATCAATTTAATTTTTGTTTTTAGATTTAATTTCAGAAAACAAATGAAAAATCCCACTACTCTATAAATTTTCATTAAACATTTTAAAACTACTTTAACTATGTCAAACATTATTCCTGTGACTATGTCTAGAACTCCACTTACGGACATTTCAGTGCTTTCCCCGTAATCTGGAGAGGTTTAACCTCTCGAATGTCCTACAGATTTCGATGCAACACTAAAGGCCATGTCACACTGCCGTGGCGTCGCGTCCGTCCATCTGCGGATGGATTTTTAAAATAATCGCTGACCATGTTGTCAGATAGGACAAGTCACACTGACATAACCGACGTGGCGCAACGTTCGTCGCGTCGGCCACCGTCTGCTGCGCTATGCGGCTGGAGCGATTCCTTGGCCGACGTCGGCGATGCTACGAAGGCTCGCGCATGCGCATAAAGCACCTCCCCAACCCCCTCACCGGGGCACCGCGCGCTCTTGCCACTGCCTACTCCTTTTATTTTATATTTTTAATAATTTGTTTAAAAAACCCTTGCGCGAAGCTCTAAAACAGCCCGACACTCCAGGATGAAATGACCGCCAGTTCTAGGGTTAATGAATACTCTGGTGTCATGTTTATATGCAATCATTTTATTTGTTATTTTTTCATATTATGTTTGATCTATAACAAAATTAAATAGGCCTTATTTTAAAAAACATAAAGACTTATTACAAAAATGAAAACACCAACACAAAAATTACAAAATAATCCTTTCAAGTGCATCTTATATATAAAAACCAATAGTTTTAAAGAGGTATATCAAAGTATTGAATGCCCTAATTACTAAGTTCATAATAGAAATAGTATTGCATATTGTAATAATGAAAATATAATTTTGATAATATTAATTAATAATGAATACGCTTCAGAACAATAAATTAATTTTGTACAGCTATAACAAACTGTTAATTCCACTATCAGTGTATAACTAAACAAATTCAAAGTAGTTGAAATGCATAAGCAACTCCTAGAAAGACGTGGCGTTGGCCGCGGACGCGGACGCGTGTCTGGTAGTTTGACGGGATTCGAGACCGTCGCGGCATACGCGGACGTACATACTATGGATGGACGGACGCGACGCCACGGCAGTGTGACATGGCCTTTAAGCTAATACCCATTTGTTTTAAACATCGAGGAGATTTGGATGGGATATTACCAGTTAAATAAATATATTCACTCTTTTTCATATATCAAACTGATTCACTCGCGAAGTTCCGGGAACCGTCCGACTGATCTTCGAGGTTTTAAAATAATCTTCCAGTTGAACGTTTAGCAACACCTTTTGGATGTCCCGGAGTGGCACATCACTAACCGCAAATGCTTAGACATTGAGGAGCATGTTAGATCGATGGTGGGGCTCCCTAAGTGTTAAGGGCTGTTGCTAGCCAAGACATAAAAACGTGTCACCTCCTGTCTGCTTTGACCAGAGAGGATGGTACAGAGCTGACTTTGCCTTCTTACAAGCAAATTAATGCACAAAATACTTCCTAGTGGATCTCGACAGAAGCACTACCTACCTCCAACTTTACCCATCCAGAATAACCTGTCTCTCCGGAAGCAGCGCAAAGGTCCTTTTAGGACTAAGAGTTTTTTTTTTTCAGTTTCTTGTCCTAAGAGAACAAAATCTTTAATTTATTTACGCTTAACTTTATGCCTTAACATCTGAAGAAGAGTATAAATTCATACTGATGAAACGGAGTGTTCTATTTTCAACATTAACGATAGCAAATGCTAGAAAATCTGTTATCCTTTCAAACTATCCGCCGTCAATAAAGCACTTTAAACAACAAGGGATATTGTTCAAAATTTCAAACGCAAGAGCACAACAATCCCGCTAGGGGACTGATCACGCTTGTGTATTCCATTAAAACCTATTAGCGCTTATTAAAAGCACAACAGTGCACACTAACTCGATTAAAACTAAAGCTATAACCACCTGAAAATTAGTTTCGTGAAATCCCGAGAGAATACGGGAATTAACCTTATTATTTTTACCTTATTATAAATATAAGTGATGTAAACGGATTCAGCAAGGGAAAGTATTGTTAACGGAAGGTGAATATTTTCATATTCACAACTTTTGTCCGTTGTGATTCAATTAATTTCAACTCGTGGGTTAAATGAACATAACATTCGACCCTGAAATGTAAAACTTTCGTATCATGAATTTCACTTGAAGAAATACATATGATAGAACCATAAGGTATGGTTACCATTGGCGTAGTGTAGCGAGTACGGCGTTTATCGCAAATATAACCGAATCGATCAACGTAGAGCGCAACTGCTGCTTGGATGGGTTTACTGAGAGATCCTGTCCTTGCAAGCAGCCCGGCTGCTCGGCCGTTGGTGGTGGTTCGGAAGTTACCTTTAAGCCGTTGGTCCCCAGGTTAAGTGTTAGAGAGGGCTTCATAGCCCAAATTTCGCCTGGTTAAATAAGACATACTGTAACTTTTTATAAAACTTTTGAGGAGCTAGTGGTTTCTTCAAAATTGTCCAATAAATCCAAAATAGACTAACTATTAACAAGTAATTGATCACGGTGAATATTTAAAATAACTGAAAAGGACACCAGTTTCTACAGTGATTAAAGTTAAATACTACGTAATTGTTTAGCTTCATGCAACCTTCATATACTTGTTGTTACCTGAATTCTGAGTACGAACTGGCTAAAAAATAACTATGATAGAGATCTCAATGATCTCAATTACCATTTGACTTATTTATTTCTGGATTCATATGCTTACGAACAGCATTTCTTTTTAAATCACAATGGAAAAGTATCGGTCTTAACTGCTTCCACGAAGCCGTTTTCTTAACTTTGATTACATTAAATTAAATATTAATCAAAGTTAGTTACGTCCACCTTATCATGAAGTCTTTTATTACTTACGCTTGTAACAATATATACGAGATGTTTTGTCGTAAACCTGCCACGCTAAGAGATTCATGCCATGTCGAGTTGAGGAAGTAGTAAAGTAAAGGTTCGGTAGTAAAGTTGTACCGTAGTCGTAATTATTTAGCTGAATCGCGGTAGGAAGTAGGCTCCTTGTTAACTAGACGCGGTGCGTGGACATTGTTTGTTTAGTTAGACCGGTACATCAGCTGATCGAGATGACTACGGCGATACGTTCCGACCCGGCTCGCTGGAGAGAGAGGGGATCAGTTCGAGTCTTGAAGCCACGACGAGAAGGTCCTGTTGAGAATCGCTGCTCTTCCTCTAACCCTATAGTTTGGGATTTAGAGTAATTTCTTTTATCGGGTGTAAATTTAATTCAAGTTTTTAAGTTTTTTCTTTAGTGCGTATTAAATCCCTATCAGCCTCCGTAATCTTCAAAGTAGTAAGTCCCGTACCACCGTTTAGTTAATATCTTTGATTTTTATACTGTTGTAATTAAAATTTCTAAAGTTTCCCATCTTTCAGAGTCTGAGAATTAATTCAATTTTTTGAAGTATTGTGAATTAAATTTTGGTCATAAAGTTAATATCAAGTTTTGTGTTATTTTGATTTTGAATATTTTGAGAAGAGAACTTTTTATTTTGTTTTGTTAATTTAAACCATTTTTGGAGAACTATACATTTTAAGTTTCATTTTAATTTTAATTCTTTTTTGATCAGACTCTTAATTAGATTTGTTCGATTGTGTGAAATTTTGAAGAAAATTGAATCTAAAGTTTGTAAACTTTGTCAAATTTTGAGTGAACTTTAATCTCGGAATAAATCAAGTATTTCCGAAAAGTTGTTTTGATTTACGAATTATTACCTCCATATAAATTTAATATAATATATGCTATAATAACGGTACAAAGTTTAAAATGTGTTTGTTTCAAACTGCAAGTAACACATTAACTGCCAAGCTAAGTTCTCAGCGATTCATGACATGTCAAGTTGTGGAAGTAGTAAAGTAAAGGTACGGTAGTAAAGTTTAAAATGTGGTTGTTTCAAACTGCAAGTAACACATTAACTGGCAAGCTAAGTTCTCAGCGATTCATGCCACGTCGAGTTGTGGAAGTAGTAAAATAAAAGTACGGTAGTAAAGTTTAAAATGTGGTTGTTTCAAACTGCAAGTAACACATTAACTGGCAAGCTAAGTTCTCAGCGATTCATGCCATGTCGAGTTGTGTAAGTAGTAAAGTAAAGGTACGGTAGTAAAGTTTAAAATGTGGTTGTTTCAAACTGCAAGTAACACATTAACTGGCAAGCTAAGTTCTCAGCGATTCATGCCATGTCGAGTTGTGTAAGTAGTAAAGTAAAGGTACGGTAGTAAAGTTTAAAATGTGGTTGTTTCAAACTGCAAGTAACACATTAACTGGCAAGCTAAGTTCTCAGCGATTCATGCCATGTCAAGTTGTGGAAGTAGTAAAATAAAAGTACGGTAGTAAAGTTTAAAATGTGGTTGTTTCAAACTGCAAGTAACACATTAACTGGCAAGCTAAGTTCTCAGCGATTCATGCCATGTCGAGTTGTGTAAGTAGTAAAGTAAAGGTACGGTAGTAAAGTTTAAAATGTGGTTGTTTCAAACTGCAAGTAACACATTTAGTTTTTATTGTGATTATTTGCAAAGGTGTTTAATTTACAGCGAACTGTGAGACTGGACGCTGGAAAAGAGGTTAGACCTCGTGTATGGCTGAGCAGGATCTAACCACTGTACAATGGAGAACATTACAACATGAAAGTCACCTTCCACTGCGGTTTACAATCATCACGAGCTCAAATGTAATACTTTACAATCACTGTAAATGGAGCAACCTTGAATGATTACCACTGAAACAAATTAAACATGTTTATTTGATAATAACTATTTTCTATACCAATATAACTCGTACATAAATTGATTTGATTCGTTTAAGAGTTTAGGGTTAAAGACGTTCAGTAGGAGGGGAAATACACAAAAATCCATTTACTGTGCATTTATAAAAATAATAATAATATCCATTATTGTATAAACAATCATACTATTGCATAGAATGCATGGATACTACTGTAAATAGAACTGTAGTACTAATTACAACACCAAAAATAAGGCTGTGATCATCGCTTTCACTACCAGAACTAGAATGTCACTTTCACGATCAAATATAATATTCTTATATTTTCTTCCCAGCGGCTCATCATGATCTTCTTTTCAACGGAGTAAAATGACTTTGACACCAGGAGGTTTTTTAATCGAGATTTGAACTGTTTAGGATTATTTATATGTTGAATACTCTCAGGGAGCTTATTGATTAGTCTCACGCCAATTTGAGACGGCTAGTACTGAACGCTGTCGTTATGTGTTGTTCATTTCTGAAGTTATCCCTGCATTAGACCAATTCGCATTTGAAACGACAAAAGAGGGCGACTTCGAGAATATAGATACAGGTTATTAATAGCGTATTCGTTAAGTTAAAATCGTATTAAAATTTCCTATAAATGAAGAAGTGGAGCTAAAATGCAATCGAAATCTTTTGGTTAGTTTTCAATCAGCTTAAAACTTTAGCGTCCATAATTTTACTACACATTAAATGTGTACTTTTATGTATAAAACATTGATTGATTCAATTTTAATTGATTGAAGTAATCCATCAATGCAGTGCAATAACTGTTCAAAACCAATCGCTTGTACATAGTGCACATTCATAGCCATATTTTCCCTTAAGTCCATACTCTATCAACGATAAAACCCAGCCAGATATAAAATTAATTATGCAGAAGCCGAGAGCTATCATCAACTTATCTTTGCTTGGCACACTTAAATGAGCTGAAATACATGTAAATAAATCATCGTTAACTAACCATATACAGAGTCTTAAAGTGGCGACTTTGTATCTTTCTATTTGTCTCCCAAGATACAACTATTATCTATATGACTCACGGTCGGTTTGAAATGTATCAAGCTAAGAAAATATATTCAGAGAAAAAATACTGTTTCATATTTTTTAAGCGCTTTGATAACCTTCAATTTCCATCTCCACCAAAATAAGCCAGGCTAACTGTCAATATCTTTCTTAGGAAAATATTTCTCTGTAGATTTCAAGGAAAACCAGAGGAATTCGGCTTTTATTTATACTGATACAGTACAAATGTTCTCTCGACTTTTCAGACTCTAACCACACTAGGTAGGTGTCTGTACAGGTTTTTCTGAAATCGAACCGACCCCATTTTCAAGTATTGTGGCCTGCGATAACAGTACAAAATAAACGTTATTTCTGTAGTCCAGAGTCCAGCTTTTAATAACTGCTGAGCAATTTTTTTCGTGATGTTTGCGTTAGACGTTATCTCCTCTATCGCTATCTCTAAAACTTAGAAGCTTAGATTAGATAAGATTAGAAAAAGTGTATATAATATAAGGACTAATTGATTGTGGTAAGAATAATTACTGTACATCGTAAAACTCGTTTCATGGACATGAATGATGAAAATGGTTGCTTAATAATATTTCATGAAGTTCGTAATTCAAAAAAACTGATACTTTAAAAGCAAGGCAGATCATAAAGAATTGTCTAAAAGGCAAAAATAATAATAACAACAAACTAAGACTTTATTCTTCCTTCTTCTATTCCCTTTCCTCTCTTTTCTTTTTCTATAGCTAATAGAAGCCGCAAAGTAGAGGTATTATTTTTATGAATTCAGAATTTTATTAAAGATATGGACGTAATTATCTTAATTCATTATATCATCAATATACAACAGCCGATCTTTAACATTACGACTAAATATTCTTTCGTTAATACAAACTGGCAATTTTTTAAACGAAATAATGCTTGAAAAAGGATTTGTTCACTTTAGGAACTCTAAACATTCTTTCGTCTACGATTATGGCTTCATATAACAGATCGGTACATCCAGTGTTACCACTTCTAAAATCAAAATCATTAACACTTTGTATACATATACACATTCTGTATCGGTAAGGTTTTAGCTCTGAAACAGAGGGAATTAACTATCTCTCTTTTTCTTATTGAATATTATTCTTAAAAATGGGTTTTGGACTGCTCTTAATTTTTCGGTAAGATATTTGAAAGTCGCCAACTGTGTTATTTTTACTATATTACTGATTCAACTAATGCAAAATATTTCATTTTTAATAATTTGGTATCACAGAAATATAAAAAATATTGCTCTCACTATGTACACGACAATGAGAATAGAGTACAGAATATATGACGTGAGATATTCCAGGAACCGCAACGCCTAAACACTTAACATATCAAAGCCACAGACACACTATATCCGCATCACATTAACACAGAGTTATCCGTACAAACAGACTGGCTAATGTACTGAGTCATGTTTTATGAAACGGAAACCACAGGAAGAAATCCTAATTTGTTTCATGTGTGTTCCCGTGTTGAAATAGTTTTATAATTTTGTTTTTCACGAATCAACAAGCTTTTGAGGTGTTATCTGTAGCCATTATAAGAGTATCATTATAATATTTTATATTTAAAAACTTCTTATTTGCGTCAATTATTTTCAAGTATGAAATGAATTTAGGATTTTTGCTATCGTTATATATTAGAATAAAACCAAGAATAGAATAAAGCCTTTCTTCAGATAACACAGATAACACCTCTTCCTCAGGTGTCAGAATCTTACTAAATAAGGAAGTAAACACTAAGCACTGGACGGTGATGGACTCAATGGCAAATTGAAAACAGAAAAATTGAGTGCAAAAACATCCAAACGTGTACCTGAGGTTCATAACTGCGTAAAACATTTAATTATAATAACAGAACTTGCTCAGCTTTCACAAAGATAAATGGTTGATTTTAGTGTACTATTTAAAACATTTACCTAGGATTTCCTATGGAATTCATTTTTAACGAGGAGTTAAAATCCAAACCCCAAGGCCTCTTGACGGATCCCCCAAACATAAAAAAAGTTAAGTAACGAAATACTATATTTTATCAGGCGAAGTTAGGACTAAGAAACCTCTCTAAAACTTAACCTGGGGATCAACGGCTTAAAGGTGACGTCAGAGCAACCACCAATGGCCGGGCAGGCGTGCTGCTTGCAAGGACAGGATCGCTCAGCGGTCACCCATCCAAGCAGCAGCCACGCTCGACGTTGCTTGATTCGGTTCTCTCGCGAAAACCACCGTACCAACTACACTGCGCCATTGGCAAATATAATGTTTATTTACGCCTACTACACTATTATATCTATAATTTCAGATATGTCTGTAGTATACTCGACATTGACTTTACTAGGCGTTATGTACATATCTCGTGATCCTAAAGATACGATTCTACTCGCAGAATTGGAATCGGATTGTGCTACCAGATTTTCTTTATGAGTCCACCAAGTTTTATTGCGATCGAATCTAGAACCAAATAATTATGGGAGATCCCTCTTCCAACTTATTGTTGAACTACATACTGCATTCCAGAACCGACCTGTGAGGATATCCTATAGTTACTGTTCTTCTTTTCCCTCTTTAAATTAGCCCCCAATTCTCAACTGCTATTGTGTATTCAAAGCAGCATTCTATAAAATTTTATCAACTTAAAAATGAGTCAAAGGATTCTTAGTGGTATAATATTGTAAAATGCCATATTACAGTGGTGCGTTGATTTTCGGTCAGCAGGAAACAGAGAGTCATTGGAAATCATTGATTAAATAAAAAGGAAATTAGTTTATATGAAACTTTTTCTAAATCATTTCGGTGTAAGTGAGCTAGAAAGGGCGTCATCGCCGCTATGATTCACATTTTGCAGCAGGTGAATGAAAGGAACAAAAGTTCCTTTCCATACATAAAATTAACTTTAACTAATTAATGGAAGACGTATTAAAAATTCTATGCATCTATAGCTTTTTCCAAGCTTCAGTCGGTTTCCAAGTGCCACGCTAATACTATAATACATTCGTTAATAACTCGTATTTCTCGCAGTTGAGAAACACGAGGTGAGGTAAGGTTTCGTCAAACAAATTATTGTTTAAGAACTAAAAGCAAAACGTTAAACATATTTGCTTTCGTAATGAAATACAAACTTCGTGTATGTAAACTAAAGTTCAAAAGTTTACTTCCCAACAGACGAAGTATGACGAAACAAACTTTCTTTCTAGGTATATATACTTTCTTCTTAACAACCTTGTAAATAAGCAAATTTTTACATAATAGTGTAATATTGATAGATGTCGTCTATGTAGCACCATATTTATTGTGAAAAGAACTTTCTAAGTGGAGAGTTAGCTTAAATTATTTTTCTTGACCTTGCTCTTTGATAACGCATTTATGATTGCTTTTAAATATACAAAACCCAATAATTGTGTATTAAATCCTGAGTTGCTAGCATTATATACACTTTTAGATACACTTTTTACAAATGACATAAACTGATAAACCTCTCATTGCACTTTATTCTAAAAGAACTTTTGCTCTTACTTCCAGAGTGACAGGATACGCATGATAAGTAAGGTCGAGAATAGGAGCCACCTTCTGTCGAGATTCATAAGGAGAGGTAGCGGATCTAGTCAGGTCACCTTAGAAGGCTAGCTCCCTTTCAGCCTCTGTTGCGGGTAAGGGCAGCAGCCCCTAATGTTAGCTTCTAACACTATCCTTAGTTCTATCGACCTATCGATATTTTACCTTGATATCTCTCCATTTTCTGGTACTGATGTGGCTGGACATCCACAGAGTAAGCTAATCAAACAGATCTCAATCCATTCTCCATGTCACTCATAAAAAATGCTCCCAAGTACAATGTTAGTCCTTTAACTCAATTAGTAAATTCATCTTTCCAGACATTAGTTTTCTACTCTCTCGTTTAAGTTGAAAAGTAAATCCATTATTTAAAAAACGATCCTTTTTCCATCAATAATTATCGGCCTGTCTCAATCTTAAGCAAACTTTTGAAAAAATGTTTTTGACAAGAATGCTTTGCTTTCTCAACAAACACAATCGGCTCTCTGAGGAAGAATTTCGTTTCAGGCAAAGAAAATCGACGGCAGACACAGTTGTGAGTCTAGTCGAAATGGGTGTTAAGGGGCTAGAATGCCGGAATGCCACTTTAAGTGTGTTTCTTGACCTTTCCAAAGCATTCGACTGTGTTGACCATAACACATTGCCTCACAAACTATAATCCCGTAGCATTCGAGATGTGCTTCTACAGTGGCTTAGTTCATCTCCAAGCTACAGAAGATAATTTGTTCAGATCAAATTTCAAGCCATATTGAAATTAGTTATGGGATCCCTCAAGGTTATATTCTTAGCCCAATTCTTTGTTCTGTTCTATGTAAATGACATTGAGTCGTCGCCTATGCACGGGAAACTCGTGCAATATGCCGATGACACGGCTCTGCTTAAGTGGAAAATCAAAGGAAGTTTTGAAAAAACAGGTTTTCGTTGACCTGAACAACTCCATCCTTAATTATCAAAGCTCGAATCTAAGAACGACCTCTTCAGAATCAAACGTGTTAATTTTCACTTTTCGGCCAATGTATTCAAGATATGGGCCGGCCACTATTGTGGTAGAATCCATACTAGAAGAAATCTATTCTTCAAAATTCGTGATAAATCCCTTGATCGAGGGTTGACTTGGAATGTTCTTATTAATTTAATTTGCACCAAATTAGTCTAAGAGGCTAAAGTATTGAAATCTTTAGCCAAATATTACCCACTCAGTTATTGAAGACGGTGTATTATGGTGTAATATACAGTAAAGAAAATTGGCGAAAGTATGGTAAATGAATTGCACAAATGTATGTGTGAATGTGGTATTGTGGAATGAATATCGAAATTCTTTTAACAATCATGACTTTTTCCACACAATGTACTTTTTTAAAGGCAATAACAAATTTTCAGCTTTTTAGTTTGTTTTTAGATAAAGTGACAAATTGCCAATGGCGCAGTGTAGTGGGTACGGCGGTTATTGCAAGATAACCAGATCAAGCGACGTCGAGCGTGGCTGCTGCTTGGATAGGTGACCGCTGAGCGATCCTGTCCTTGCAAGTGGCCCGCCTGCCCGGCCATTGGTGGTGGTTCGGATGTCACCTTTAAGCCGTTGGTCCCTAGGTTAAGTGTTAGAGAGGGCTTCTTAGCCCTAACTTCGCCTGGTAAAATAAGGCATTCTTTACTTTTTTACAAATTGTAATTTGCTGTATACAGTTATAATCCAGCTGCAAGGTATACAGCTGTATAAAGTAAACCACGCTTGAGTATATTATTTAATTACGTAAAAACTTACAATAATAAGCGTAACTTAAGTTCATATAATGTCTTAGTATAATAAACTAGAATATTATTTTATGTTACGTCAAAAAAGGGTGAGACTAATCGAAATTTGTGGCGCATCAACAGAGAGTAAACTATGCAAATCCTGCGGAAGAGGATTAGTGCAAACACTATCATAGACTCAACTCAAGACTTAATCATATTTGAATATTTTATCACACATTCATATATTCAATTATAGTTATGGCTACTCTCGTTGTTATTATGGTATGAGCGCAAATATGGGACACTAGGATTTCAATTGTAATCTACACCATAAAAGGCATCTCTGTTTGAATTGTTCAAACAAACCCTCGTTTATGATTCGTATTGTTTCAATATTACTCAGCTTTAACTAACCTCAAATCATAGATTTTATTCGAATATAGAAGGCAAGCAGTTCTCACATGAAAAGTTATGCAGCATAAATTTTCAATAACATTAAACATAATATAAAAGTCATTAAACACTCTTAAATTTCCTTGGACTTGGCTCATAAAATCAATATCGCAATATTTAAAGCCATATATTTCGGAAGGGTTAAAATCGTAAGTTCTAATATCTAATAGCCAGAATATAGGGATCTAATGTCTTGTGTAACATGTAATTTACAGTCACAGGAATTTTAAGAAGGCTTACTGTATATTTTAAGGCATACTGTCGTACTGAAGCTATCAATATGTGACAACAGCCAATCCTGTGGAGTGCCTCTATATCTCTGTCGTTACAGTCGTCTGTTTTATTACCTAATATCCAGAATATAGGGATCTAATGTCTTGTGTATCATGTAATTTAAAGTCACAGGAATTTTAAGAAGGCTTACTGTATATTTTAAGGCATACTGTCGTACTGAAGCTATCAATATGTGACAACAGCCAATCCTGTGGAGTGCCTCTATATCTCTGTCGTTACAGTCGTCTGTTTTATTATGTACTAGACAATATACCTCTGTATAGTGCACCAATTCTCAGAAATGGTTTTTGATTTTTTACTACTTACTACTAAATAGGTTCATGTATAACTAATTAATAGTTGGCTACTAAATAAACAGAACACAATAATTTTTATTCAAACTTCCAGATGTTTTTAATTTAAGTGTTAAACTGTAACAGAACAATTTTGAAAAAATTACGTATTTAAATAAGAATATAGCATTTTCAACATAGGTTTTCCCTTCCTCAAGTCACTGGAAAACTGTAATAATACTTATATAAATTGTACACTAAAATTGGCATTTCCAATAACATAAAACAAAAATCAACTACTAGTCTTAAAGCAAAAACTTATTTCTCTATTCATTTAATAAATAAAGTCACGGAAGTAAACGAACTGTCCAACACAATATTAACAAATTCACGAATATTCACAAATTTATAATTATACTATACATTTTTTCAACTACTACTGGAAATTTTAACACAAATCTTTCTAAATTCATAGCACCTGGCATGTTACGTTAATTGAAACCATTTAAAAGTTCGATAAGCAGTTAAAATGTTAAACAAGTTTCACTGCAAATTAAACAATTTTTTACAATTAAAACATAAATTATTACTTTATGATAAGTACTTTTTTAATCAAAGCTCGTTATTATAAAAACAATAAACATTATTAAAACTGTACTGACACCTGTGATTACAATTTTTTATTAATGCTGATGAATTTATAACACTCCAATTTTATTTTAATAAACTTACGCAAACCACATCCTTCTCCTCTGTCAAAACTCTAGAAACTTTGCTGGTCAAAAGTTGATAAGGTCCCCATAGTCCAATACTTAATAGCTGCGTTTCCAATCGTAACGTACCCCATGTAATTTGTTTGAACAAGTAGCCCAGCGTGAGTCTTTACATTCAGAACTGCAATATTCTTCAAATTTTCTTTTTTTTTTTTTTTTGTTCAATTAGCTTTCTAAACCTGTATAAATAATATTCTGGCTATATGTTTATTTTAGAAAAATACTAACTCACGCAGCATTAATACTTACAGACAAGATAATGTAAAGAAGCCTTGCGCGTTGAGGCTGCAATTTGTGTAGAGTGCTGTATCCATGAATATATTTAGTGAGCATCATAAAATTTTGTAAAGTGCACCGTTATCTCTATCTTTAAAGTTTTATCGCCCAATGAATTTATGCGTTTGGCGGAATAATATGTTTTTATCAAAACAATTTACAGAAAATCTATTGCATCTTCTGTCAATAATCTATATCCATGAGTGCACGCAAGGTAACAATTATTTCAAATTTGTTTAAATCTCTGCAATTAAATCCTTGTTTATTGGTCAATACACAATAATCGATAGTTTCTCCATGAAGATTTTAACATTTTAGATGAATTTACAGAAAGGCTATTGTATTAGATTCGTCAATACTGTAGATACAAAGTTAATGTATACGCGTAGTTTAGTACTTACTGAGGATGTGAAAGTTAGTTCTAAAGTGTTTCCACATTACTAAAGGTCATTTTTTAGTATTACTTTAGTAATATTAGGCTTTTTGATGTATGTAATTTTATCTAAAGAATTTTTTTTATACGCACTTCAACAAAAATGTAGATTTTTGAAGTAAATAATGAAAAATTGTATTCTTATTCGTTGCGTTCCTCATCTTTTTCGAGATGTCAAACAATGAAATAAGTTCAGCACTACAAAAAAAAGATATTCAATTAGAAAATTTATAACCTTTTTTTATAAAGTTCACTCCTTAATCAGAAGGTTTTGAACTCCATATCTCTATACTAAAATAGTGAATCAAAACAATTTGTTTAAACAAATGCGTCATCAAATCTTTATTGACTTTGTTAATGTTTAAGCCAAATTTGAAAAGTAGCCCATCATCGCGTTGTAACTGCGAAATAATATAGTTTGTTCTAACGATAGAACATATAATTGCTGAATTATTATTACACTCTTGATATCGTCGGTCTTCCATGACATCTTTTAATGGCCTTATACCCCATTTAGAGCAATATCACAGTAATATATATATTTAATTTATAAGTTTCATCATCCAAACACTAATGAAATGCCAAAATTTACTTGAATTATAAATGTATTACTGATTTTGCTTTTCAATATTAATTATATTCTAAAATATTCTGCAGCTGACTGGAGGTTGGATTTTTGAAATGCAAACATTTTTTTAATTATTTTTATATTTCCAAATCACTAAATCTAATCGACTTCTCAAAATTTATGATTATTTTATTGATGTCCAGAACTGAAACCGCACAGAGTATTGTATTTAACCACTAATCCATAGTTCCAAACAGAGCGTTTGGACACCGAAACAAAGTTTGTGATCAAAAAAAACAAACGTATACTTAAATCTGCATAGTTTTTTTCAAATTTGGATTAATTTTAACTTCAACAATATGAGATAAATAAAAAAACCTGTAATATACTCAAAAACTTAACCAAGCTTTCAAAAGTATTAGTTTGTTTCCCCCCCTTTCAGCAATATAGGGAATGAAAATATAATGTATACTCAGTTTGCCGATAAAACTATTTATTTCTAACTCGAAAGAACCTTCTTAAAATCACGCTACTGTCTACCAGTCCGCCCAAATGACCGTCTGTCTGGGTAATGTACGATAACTCTTCATAAAATAATTATTGAGACGAGAAACTTGGAACATAGAATCTTTAGCTCAACGAGAAACTCTATTTATTTTGGGGTCAAAAGGTAACATTCCGTTACAAAAATATGTGCGATAACTCCTTTGTCACATTTTTTAGTCTCCAATCTATTAACCGTGGTATCGAAGGAAAATGTATTTTAATTTATAATTTGTGTATAAACTCATGTGTTTATTATGATACCAGACAGTATTTAGTTTCAGATAAAAGGCCAGATAAATACAGTGTCCAAAAAGTCATGTCACACTTTTAGCTTATTTTAGCTACTGTTATACCATAATGACAACTTTGTAAGAGAATTTCAGTATATTTTACGGCTAGCCAAGTTAAATAATGTGATTTCAGTGCAGCGTGAGTATCGTCGAGAGTTTCATGAAATCCATCTGACAGACGCAGCATTTATTGATGGGATAAGACGTTTAAGGAAACACACATGTTATTGGAAAAAACGTGGAAAGGTAGTCTATAAACAAGATCAAATCAAAAAAATTCAAAATCTTTTTGGAAGAAATTCAAAACGTCTGAGCAGCAACGTGGACGTGAAGTATAAAGTTCACAAAGTTTTGAAGAAAAGACTTAAATATAATGTTTAAAGACCTCAAATACTGCATGCTTTTTTTTATTTATTTATTTCCAACGGACATACTTCTCCATTTTTATATTCAAGATTCATATAATTAACTTATAAAAACTTAACCTAAACAAGAATTTCGACTACAAAACATGTGAAAGGGTGAAAAATTATATTAACATAATAAACTATGGCAAGGCGTGATATATAACAAGAATATATATATATATATATATATATATATATATATATATATATATATAAATGTTTTTAACACTGATACAATAACAACATGAAAACAGCAAACAATAAATAAACTATAACAATAGAAATAACATAATAACCGAAATAACATAATAAAATACAACATAATATAACAAGAATATTCATAACACTGTTTCAAAAAAAAACAATCAGTAAAACTAACAATAATGACAAGATAATCTATGGCGGGCAATAACAAAGAATACGAATAATTATATGTAGATAGAAAGTTAGCAGCGAAAACAACAAAAACACGTTTTGAAACCAGAATACAAATTTGGACGACAAAAGTGCATACCTATACATTATTAAAATCTAGATGCATGGATACATCGATGATGGACCAAGTAAATCATGTACATAAGTTAAAGTCGTTATTTGCTAGAAAGTCACATCTATCACTTTTAAAGCTTTTTTAATGTCGGGGCACAAAGGGTAGCGTATACATTTTAGAGCATCTTATGATCTTTTCAATTTATAGATTGGCCCTACGTATATTATACGTAATATACGATATTCTATTTTCCAGTTTGTTTCTTCTTTTTATCATCATGAGTTCAAAATACATAATATTCTTTTGCACATCGGTGTTTTTACCATGTTCTTGCATGTACTTATTCTTTCTATGTATAGAAGAGGGTATTGCCTAATATTTTGCAAATATGTCTTATATTTATTACGTTATACTTGACTGTCTAATTTAGTCTGCAACACTTTTCCGTTAACTGACATTGGAAAAAAAAGTCTATTGAAATAAAGGCCTACAATTTACAAGAACACAATAATAGTTGCAGAGGTGGGTTTTTGTATATAAGGTTCTATTCCTTTTTATTTTCTGAACTTATTTCTTTAATAGGAATCATCCTCAGGATGAAAATCCTACGATGAAAGAAGAAGGTGAATTTAACAATAAATCCATAACTAATTAATAATTTCTCTGATTCCACTACGAAGTCGTCTTTTTGTAATGTCTGATCAAATACGGTGGAATCTGTTCTTCTGACACCCGCATCGTTATAGGTTATTACAATTCCAGATTATATACATGACTCTAGAGCTTACAAGTAATAGAAATGATGCACCAAGAAATCATGTACATTAGTTAAAGACGTTATGGCAAGAAACCCACATTTATCACTTTTAAAAGCATCTTTAATGTCGGGACACAAAGGGCAGCGTATATCATAAGTTACAACACAAAAACCGATGTCCGGTCTGAAGCCTGGACAGAGTTCCAGCGGCTGTTTATCATCTCTAATGGATAATCAATAACACATTTTAAAGTTAAGTGATTGAGTGTGTCAACTTGCTTTTGGTCGACACATGACGTGCTTTAGAAATTCATAGATCATGTGTTGTGTTTGGTCAGTAAATATCGAAGCATACAAAATACTTCTAGATGAGGGTTCAATATTTTAGTTTATACAGTAAAAAAACTATTAATATAGTCTTTGATTTCTCACGTAGTTACAATTGAAATATTATTAATCATTGCTGGAATAATTCGCTTTATTAGACTCCACCAATCACATTTGAATCAATTATTTTTTTTCTTAAGTAAAGTACAGAATGTCTTGTTTTAATAGGTGAAGTTGTAGTCAGCAAGCCCTATCTAAGACTTAACCTGGAGACCAACGACTTAAAAGTGACTTCCGAACCACCACCAACGGCCGAGCAGGCGGGCTGCTTGCAAGGACAGGATCGCTTAGGAGTCAACCATCTAGCAGCCACGCTCGACTATCTCGGTTATCTCGCGACAACCGCAGTAACCGCTTCACTAGGAGACCTATTGACGTATTTTCCTGATCGCGGCAATAAGGCAAACTCAACATTGGCGTCGGAAATATAATTCACTCAAAGTGCTCATACAGGTGTAAAACGTACAAAATTCGTTCGAAACAGCGGGTAACTGCTAGTGGAAAATAATTGAGGAACTTTTACCATGGATATAGTTATTATAGGCAGATTTCTAAGAAATTCACTTAAAAGTTCAAGGAAAAGTGTAAAATATTTCATTCTTAGGGTCGTTTAAAAAAATATTACCTGGTGGAAGGTTGGAGTCTTTTCAAAAATTGTAGTGGTCCAATAATCTTAAGAGATTCAACTTTTCACCTATACTTTACTTTAGTTTCACTTAATTACTTAGGCTATCAAAGCTAAGCTGTAAAGTACAAATTATGTCTTCATTTAGCCACTCTTATAACCAGTAACATAGATAATTTTATTTATAAAATGACAACAATACCTTGAAGCGAAACACACGTGGTTTTATTGCCAATAAAACGTTGAAATGATGAGACGGCACTTCAGATATTAAACCGAATGGTCTTCTCCATCAGACTATAAAACCCTTGTGGTCAATGTTGAGTTGACTTAGGTCAAACGAACATATGCCACCATTCGATCAAGTGGTTGAAGTGGTTAGAACTACTTTTCTAAAGTCTTTTCCTTTTTAAACATTACACTGGATTTATATGCAGAAAATTACTTCAAGACAATAAATTTAAAGACTTATGAAACCCATCTTATTGTGGTGCATGTATATATGTCTATATATATATATACAATAAATATTGAATCACAAAAAGTACTTGCTCCGCGGGGACTCGAACCCGGATCTCTTACTTACCGGGTGAATGTGCTATCATTGCACCACAGAGCCCTTACTTTCTACGATTCAATTATTTTGTATTTTATCTGTCATGTATGCATTTAAATAACCAAACTTACATATGATACGAAGACCAAATACCTTGTCAAACGAATTTTGAATTACATTAATTAAATTTGTATACATGGCAATAGCCGAATTTAATTTCAATAAATATTGAATCACAAAAATATTATACAGAATATGAAGCGCTCCCAGGAACTTACGCTTATTTTGATCATGTCACCTAACTTACCTTACATTACACACAGGAATTCTAAGGTTCATAAATTTCCAAAAACACAAGAAGGAGCTGCAGAGAGAAGATAGAAATCCCATCTTGTAAATCAGGAAGAGCAACAGTAAACTAAGCCCGGTTTAGCGCGGTCACAAAGGCGCTCCAGCGGTCTCCAGATTTCCCCCGACGCTACGACTTGGTTACATATTATGTATTCATGTCCCTCCCTTTTCCAATTGTTTCTGTGACTGCATACAATATGTGGCTCAATGTGAGTTATATGTGTTCCGTGAGGAAAGTAAATACAATCAGTTCTGCAATGAATTGTAAACGTGTTGGTTATTGTTTAGGAAATGGCATTAATTACTATTTTATAAATTTACAATGCTAGTTCAGTAAAATCATTATATGTTAAAGTTCAGTGCTAGTTTTACACTTGACATGATGGGTTGATAGAAAAAGCCATCCTAAGGATTATGTTAAAATATCTACTCTTATGTATTTTAATCCATAAACAAAGATCGCAACAGTGGCTAGGAAATATATAGAAATATATATTTTTGTTTTATTGCATTTTATTATAAAACTTATACTAAATAAGAAAATGGATTGAAGGTTATAAAATAGAATATTGGTGAAAACTAAAAAAAGTATGAGTGGTTCAAATAAAACAAAAGTAATTATTAAAAACCAATTTATAATTAGAAAACAATCATAGATAATCCAAGATAAGTAGAATTTGGAAATACAACTTAGTTGTTACCACGATTTATTCTTGAACGCACCTGCAACACCAGGGTCTGAGATAGATTGCCAACCAATAGTTAAAATCCAACCTAGTCAGTCACTGAAAGAAACTCGTACGTATACTCGGCAACATAATGAGTTCTTAGTGTCGTTTTCATACTGCATCGTTTTCACATCAAAGAAACTTAGACTACAAAGAGCTCTGTTTTGAATAACGCAGGCGCCTCCCATTGTAATCTAAATCAAGAGGTGCTCTCATTGTTTCATCAATTACACAATTCAATTAGTACATTTAAGGTAAAAAATAAAGTAAAGAAGGTCTTATTTTACCAGGCGAAGCTAGGGCTAAGAAGCTATCTCTAACACTTGAAGGATATCACCTGGGGACCAACGACAAAGGTGACTTCCGAACCACCACAAATGGCCGGGCAGGCGGGCTGCTTGCAAGGACAGGATCACATAATAGTCACGCATCCAAGCAGCAGCCACGCTCGCCGTTGCTTGATCAAGCGATAACTGGTACACTGCGCTATTGGCAGGTACTAAGAAGTATTTCCAAGGTATTCTACTTAGTAGTAGCCGGTTTTATTGGATCTTTTCAGACTGAAGAAGACTCCAGATTCCAGGAGTCAAATCTGTGACAGTATCAGTTGTCAGACCCTGCACTAAGAAAAAGGTGAAATGGAGCTAAATTCAGTCAGTTTTTTTTTTTTTTTTTTTTTTTTTTTTTTTTTTTTTTTTTTTTTGTACACCTGTGAAAAACTTCAATTCATTTTTATGCATTTTAATAAAAACACGTAACAAATTTCCCTACAACACAACTTGTTACGCCACTAAATGATTATTGTTTCCAATAACAATAACTATACAAATAAGTACAAATCAAATGCAATCTCTTTTATTTGTTTTGTATTCATTGATACAAGGTATTCTTGTAATTCGCTGATCAATTACTTTCTTCAAGTGTTGTGCATATGGACCTCAGGTCCCTTTTTAAAACTTGTAAAAAGAAATAATAAATGCAAGTAAAACAATTCTGGAAGCCTTTCCTTTTAGTGTAAAGGTAGAGAAATTAGCAATGATAATGTTATTTGGTCGATGTTTTCAGAGCATTTTCCGGCGTGTTTTGCATACATTTGCACTTTAATGTTTGAAGAATAGTGTAAATTTTATACTCATTTGTTTTTTAGGTTCTAGTACTCTTACATGTTTTATTGATAATTTAGTTCGATAACAAATTATATTATATACCACCTGAATTATATTTAAATAATGTTTTAAATCATTTATTGTATTTATAAGGTTTCATTGAAATAAATGTGTTTTGTTCTCCTGTAAAGATGAAACAATAACCCAATGTAAATCCCAGGCAAACATAAAGTTTTTATTAGTTGATAAGTTGTACTTAAGAAGTTTGTGATGTAGGTCAGAGAAAAAGTTGACCAAAAGAATGTATATATTAAAACAACTCAAACGACAGGGTGTATAATTAATTTAATGGCTCATTTGGAAGAGGATTAAATGATCATAGGCAGTTAAGCAATGGTACACATTTAGAATAATATGTAAGTATGTAAATACTAAAGATTATTTCTCTTTGTGATTTGTTCGCAGTTCACATCAAAAAAACTATAGGCATATCAAATTTCAATTTGATAAGGCATTTAAAAAATGGTAAGAACTAGTATTTATAAGTGAACTATGTGACAAGCATCGCTTTCTGCCACGTAGATTTTGTGTCATTAATATATTCTTGATTATAGAAAATAATTAGAAAGTAGGAGTACGCCACACCACATGACACGTAATATTGTTTGCTGAGCTCCAATGTAAACTTTAAAATCAAAAGAACAGAAAAAAGAAAGAAAGAAACCTTATTTCCCACAAATAAAAAAATGACGGATACATTTTTATAATATTGCACAAACTGACCAAAACCTTACATGTACTTACACATAAACAATACTTACATAATTCAACTACAACTAGTATTGCACTATACATCACTATGATAAATAAAGAAAAAAACTCCAAGGCAAAGCTTGTTTGGAGTGATAAATATCATCAAATTAACAGGAAAACTCGCAGCATTACAATCAATACAGTAATATTTTCCATCAAAACTTATTTATTTTAAAATCTGAGTGAAGTTCTTGAAAAACTCTACTAAATTAATAAAAAAATCATAGCTATATATAAAATAATCAACTGAGCCTACATGTAAAAAATTAAACAAATAAATATGGAGAACATAATGATCTTAAAAGACTCACTATTTAAATGATGCATTATTATAATTATTGGAAACAGCTTACATTTAACAATCTCATTTTAAAATTTAATTTTAAATATTAATTTTTAAAAAGGACTTGTACAATGTCTTTCAGATATAATAGCCACTTTTTTTAAGCTGTTTGAGAAAAATATTTATTGAAATTTGACTCTTTATATGCTGCGGCAACAGGTTAAAAAGTTTCGGTGCTAAAAAAATTAACGTTTTTGTAAAGAAAGCATTTGAAGGTTTTTGTACTAAATAAGTCTTCTGCATTTCTTAATTTAAGTTTAAAATTTTTTTCTTGACTTATCGTTCTTGCTTCTCAAGAAAACATTTTTAGAACTTTAAAAGCAAATAAATATCTTAAAGGAAGAATATTCAAACTCAAAAACAAAGGGTAGGATGATTTCAATTTTCTTTCTTTTCGTGAATCTATAACTTATTTCATTATTCAGAAATAGAACGACAGACAATTATCCGGCAAAGAATATTTTTCATCCATCGACAAACAAAAGAGAAAATTGTGTCAGATACTGAGTGATAGGCTTCAAAGACGCTCAGCCAAATTCCCTGGTTAGACATACAAAATCATAGAACTCATTCTTGTCTATGCTGACATGAAGTTTCATGACCAATTTCAACTCTACATATGAAAGATACCTTACCACATGGTACATTCACATATTTGTTCATTACATTACGTATCATGTCAGTGTAATGCATGCCACATACCAAGTCACCATAAAATGATGTTAGATGCGTTCGGTTAATTATACTGCAAGTGTTAGTATATTCCACAAGTTAAATCTCTTAATGGTATGCTGGGTTTGTTTTAAAAATTAGTTTATTTTTGTACTTTCTTATTGCCGTAAGGCTTAGACCAATGTGAAAGGATTCGCTAACGCTCAACCAAATCCCATGGAATGACATGTACTATAAATAAACTCAGAGTTCCTTATGCATAAATAAAACTTCATGTATTTTAAGGCTCTAGGTAGTTCATAAGTAATGTATATGAGGCCTTGCTTGTGCTCTTTTACAAAGACAGTGCTAACAGAATTAGATACTATTCCAAATTCTAATTGTTCATAATTTATATGGTTACATTACGATGAGACAAATTAGTTATTTATTTTTTCCAAAAGCATTGCTTGAAGCTTGTGTGATATAATTGAATTAGTTTGTTCCTTTAAAAAGACATCGGTTTGTGGACCCTGAAAATCACAAACTTTTTTTTAAAAAAGGAGAGACTGTTCCCCTTTTAAGCCTTATTCTGTCCGTCCTCATGGGCCACTGGCCTGTGCGAGGATCTTATCCAACAGAATAAGGGGGAGAGCCGGTACAGTACAAGGTCGATGTTACTGATAAAAAAGTAAAACTGGTCACAGACAGGATTTGAACCCACATATCTCTAACTCAGACCCAAAGTCCAACGACTTAGACCGCTCGCCCATCGGCACTCCGTTATTACGGATCTTGTTATCTTAGTAGTAAAATGTTATTGTGGGTATAAGTTTTGTCATGTGATGCTGGAACAAAGAGATGATATGTTTTATCCATACTGCGAGGTTTTCCGGTAGAAAAAATCAATTCAATTGAGTGTAATTAAAAATGCTGTCTATTTTAAACATTACAAAGTATTTTAAAATAACCTATCATATCCGTAACTTGACGGTCTTGATCACAGCGAATATGACGTAAGCTATCACAGCAACCACAACGTGTAACACTTAACATATCAAAGCCAGAAATACTGTATTCTCGCATCACATTAACAGTTGTGTTACCTTCACAAACAGATTGAGTAATCATCTCGCCCATGTTTCGTGCAACGAAAACCACAAACCAGAGATATTAGCATGTGCTTTACAAGTTCGCGTTTATTTATTATTTAACGTGCTTATTATTTCAGTACTTAGTGAGTTCCTTTAATTTTAAGATCAAATTAATAATTAAATTTCAAGCACTGAAAAAATACAGTCACTACAAAATTATTGTACATTACAGATTGTTTAAAAAAACTTATATATCTACTATTCAAATATTTATTATAATCCTTTTAACTTATTATCTTGAGATGCAAGGATATATTCAAATAATTACAGTTAATAATTATTTAACATAGTTATCATATAATCTGAACAACTTGCAACTCCAAAGGATCTCCTTACTATTTACATTTGTTTATAATTATTTATTCTTAGTGTGTTCCCCAAAATACTGACTGTAAATTTCAGTTTTTCGTGGATAAAATAGTTTACATTGATAATCTCATATATATTTTTATAGGTATTCAGTTGAATACATACTACACTCTTTTCTAATGGTCCAGGAAAATTCTGAATTCTATATCTTGGATAAATGCTAAATAAATTGGGAAGATAAGAATATTTGAGACACTTATGTATGAGAATATAATATTCTGAGTAAGATTCTTGTCTTCCTCTGACCACCATGACTCCTATCCTGCTAAGCCGTAACCTCTGCTTTACTTCAGCCAAGTGCAGTCATTGATACATTAAAAATTCAGCATGTTTCTCTCGAAGATATCATTCAAATGTCTTCAATACTCTTTCAACAAGTTCTAATCATTAGTGAAGCTCAAAGCCGCATTTAGCAGTTATCAGTGAAGATCTTCTTCTCTTCTCTGACTTTCAATATTCATATGCGTTGTTCCGGGCAATTTTTCCCCGACAGCAGAAAGTATATTCCACTGAATCTCACTGATGCATAGTGCACAACTTCCATATGCTGATAAAGAATCAACATGGAGTACCTTCAAATCTATTCTACATTTTGAAAGTGCTGCTGGACAATGTCCCATAATTACCCATCGTCCATTTCTGGCATTTAATAACCGAACAACGACTCACTTGCAGTCTAAAAATTCCTAGTACTGCTGTTGGAAGTTGTTTTAAATTTCTTAAAATCTTAAATATTCTTAAATTTTAATTATATTTCACTGATTTTAGAAGTGTAAATTTGATGTTTTTAGATACTGTCTCTCTAATCCGACCACGAAGGTACGCGATATGATAGGTTTCGTAAAAAATACATACGTCTAAATTGGTTTCATAATTTCATTTACTCTAATTGAATACAAGTACCCCATAGCTATCCTTTTACTGTATAGATGATCTGGACGATTGCCACAATATATATTTATATGTGCCAATGTTCTGACTCAATATTATCATACAAAATTTCCAATATATAAAACCTAAATTATTGACATTTTGGATTCGTTTCCAAGATGTTTACTATACGCGAAGTAAGAAAGAGTCAGAGTTGGATTGAGCTGAAGTTGAAGATCTTATCAGCCTTATTCCTTTCTACTCAGAACCTGCGAGGTTTTTGTGACAAGAGACAGCTCTCGCTGACAAAATCTGATAACGTTCCACATTAGCTCTGATCTGGGCTCACACAAAATGTCCTTTTGCTGCATATCCTTGTTAGCTTTTCTTCACAGAGATGAATTTAAATGTAAAAGTTTTTTTTTAACTTGTTTGTATTTGTTAGTAAATGATAAATGTTTTTTAATAATGATTTCTTTTAGGTTGTTTTTATTTTGAATACTTTAAAGGAAGTTTCATTTAACATTCCTAGTGAAAAGCAACGACTTAATTAAAATTGCACTCGAAGTTGTACTTAAACATCAATAATGCATGTGAGATGTAAATATGTACATTAAACAAATTTAAACCTCAAGTAGTGTACTTTGGTAGTGGAGCAGCCAAGTTTCCTACACATAACATGGCTATCTAGGGTGTGAAGGGATTGTTTCTATGCGCATTTTGAGTTTAGCTCTATTTTACCGTGACGTTGACGCAAAGTAAACCGTGCTTAAAGGTCTTAAAAACATAATATTCGACTCAGTTGTGCATCTCATGAGACAATTATAAAATGGACGGCCGCTGGGTAAACTATAAAGACCTCTTTTGTGGTCTAGGTATCTCTGATGTAGCACCGATGTAAAGATATCGTTTTGAACGTCTTACTCGTCGTCGACTTTTTTTGTATCTCTTTGGATCCGACGTGGATCCAAAATCCAAAAGCCAAATGTGTGACAGAATTAGATTTCAGATGCTACACTAAGCGTGAAATATAGAACTAAACTCTAAATTTCCGCTCTACTTTTAATTTAAACTCGCGTTGCACGAAGATCGGAAACGATAATGTCATTTTGTGTCAAGTGTAGAGAACTCTTACATGAGAAATAGTTGTATAATCGGTTGGTCAGTGTCTAATAGGCATGTGTGGGGTGGTGTACCTAATTTCGTAAATATATAAATTCAGCACAGAATATCATAGACCAGCATACATAAAAATACATCTGTTTGGGTTACGCTACCATCCACCCAGGGAGGGCCAGAAATTGGACACACCAGATTAAAATATTAGAAAGCCACGCCTTTACACAATATCCAGTATCCAAGGACCAATCTGTTAGTGCTTATTACGATACTTTAAATTTACATAATACTTAAACCACTGACAAAGACTTAACACGTTCGCTGCGGGCCACTGTCCGGACAGTCCCGTGACCCTTTCCAAAACTGCGAGGCGCTGTCCGGACAGTGCCGATACGCACAATGCATTGCTTATTCGTTTCGCTTGTCACGTGCTGCAATCTTGCAGGAATTGTCGGAAACTTTTCAAGCTTGTTCTAGATGAAGTATACTTACTTTCAGATACGTCAGTTTGTCCTGGAAATGCGGACCTACTGTCCCGACAGTGCCAGCGAAACAGCTGAAATTTCACATGTTTATTGCTATTATGAACCAGTAGGAAAACAATAAAACACGTGTTCCTAATTTTTCTTCCCTTGTGTTATTGTTTTCGTGAGTAGACGTATCAGCAGCTAGGCTTGTTTACAAATTGGATAGGTTATTATTACTAAATTAAAAGTAAGGTAATCTTTTACCGGTATTGCGATTTTATCTATATGTGTGGTGTCAACATTTTTCTTGTACATAGTATACACATATTTTGCTTTTTTGTATACAGTATGTAGGCTATTTTCTCATTAGTAAATTCATTCAAACGATACTTTTATTTGTTTTACTGTGCGGACAGCACGCGGCGGCGATCTGCACCGCGGGCTCTGTGGGTGTTTTACGCTATGTGCGGGACTACTGTCCGGATAGTAGCGTTGTCTAGCAACGGAACCTGATGCATATCAAAGTCGATTGAAGTATTCTTGCTACTTTTGGACATCACACAACACATTTGGTTAGTTATAGTTAAATTTTATATAGCCCGTCATATGTTAACATAAATGACGCCATGCCAAAAATGCGGGCCACTGTCCGGACAGTCCCGATGATTACGAACGCATAAGAACGTAATATAATCGAATATCATTATTTTATAGCGCATCAAACCAAAATAACGCCAATTCAACGAAAATCGCAAGTTTGAATTTTGCCGCATATCGGGTACATCATTGGCCGCTCTTGCCGCAGCGAACGTGTTAATATAGAAAATTCTGTGACACCAAACTTAGATAGAGACTGACCTTGATGATCTTCAGCAGCTTACATCAAAATTAACGGCATTATAAATTTTATTATTACATAGTACTAGGTATGAAGTGATGAACACAGAGAAAATCCTTGAGTGAGTTAAAAATATTGATAGAATATACAGAAATGATGATGCTGAATAGTTTAGCTCTAAATGGTAAATCTTAAATAAAATTCTAAGTGTGATAAAATCAAATGTCATATATACGTATACGGCAACAGTACCATAAGATTGGTGATATTAATCAAGGATTGTTGTATAAAAGTAGCAAGGGAAGGCAAGCGATATATGCAAATCCTGATGAAGAGAAGTCAATATAAACTCCACTGCGAGACTTTACTCCTAATCCTCCAGCAGAATTTGCTTGACAATCAATTTTTTTTTTTTTCAATTATAATTTGTTTACTTGTTTAATTTGTAAACGGCAATATACCCTTTTTACATTTAATTAATAGTGGAGAATGGCTGATTAACATGCAGATACAATGATATAAAAATAAATACTAATACCTAAACTAATAAAAAACTAATATTTAAATTATAATTATATTTAATAATTTAATTATATATATATAAATATAATTTAATTATATTTAATAATTATAAATTATATTTAAATTATTACTAAACCAATATTTAAAATTATATAGCATATAGTTTTAAATATAATACTAAGTACTGAAAATCATTAACATAAGGCAACTTCAATAACAATAAATTAAATTATAAAATTATACTTAATAACAATATAAATAAATAATAACAACATAATATTTTTATATGAACCAAGATTTAGAGGACAACTACTCAATCATAATTATAGTAGCTAATCTGTTTTTGAAGGCAGCAAGAGAGGAACCAAAAAAATCAACCTCAGGACATACGGCATTACCAGTTCTCATTAGTCTAGGTAAAGTACTGTGGTAGTGGTAGTTTGTCGAATGGTGATGCTTGCAGAAAAGCTGACAGTGTCTGGATCTGCGAGGAACATGAAAATTAACCTGGCGAAGAATCTCCGGAGAGTCGATGAGACCATTCAATAATTTTTGCTAGAAAACGATGTCCATTAATATTCTTCGGGATGCAAGGGTGGGTAGTTGAAGACTGCGTTGAATTTCTTGCACATCAACATCCCTGTACCGGAAGCCAAGTTTGATACCGACCATCCTGAGGAACTGCCTCTGCACTGAACCCTGAATTGGCTTGGTCCCACTTGGTAGGGGGACCAGACCACCGTAGAAACTCCAAGATAGGCCGAACAAGTGCAACATAGAGAGCTTTAAATGATGTGATGGAGAAGTTCTGCCGACAGGTGCGACTGATGTGCCCAAGTATTCTTGCAGATTTGTTTGCAATGTTAGTTATATGCTCACTGAAGTCCAGTGTAGAAGTCAAAAGAATACCAAGGTCACGAGCACTAAAGACCCTTCGAAGAATAACACCGTGTAGCATATAATCAAACTGGCATATACGCCTTGCTCTTGTGTAGGAAATGACCATACATTTTTCTACATTTAAATCCATGTCATTAGCTCGACACCAGTCCTGGATCCTCTCCAGGTCTCTTTGCAACTCGATTTGCTGATCAGCAGAAGAGATTTCTTTAAATATTTTGACATCATCCACCAAGACCAAATATGAGCTCTCAAAAAACTACCGATGTCATTAATAAATAAGCAGAACAGGAAGGGTCCCAAGTGACTACCTTGGGTACACCAGAAGACGCATGAACAGGCCTTGAAAGTACACAAGCAAACTTTACATACAACGTACGTTCAACCAGGTAACTCCGAAACATAGCCAGTAAAAAACCCGTGACACCAAGTGCCTCTAGTTTTTTATCAGGTGAAAGTGACAAACTCTGTCATAAGCTTTTCAGAAATCCAGATAGAGACAATCAAATTGGTTACTTAGAAGGCTGATAGGATCCTGTTCGTGAATACCCCCAAATTTGTTGTTGTCGATGAAACCCATGCTGATGTGAAATTATTGTGCTTTTTAAAGCGAAAGTTAGGCGGTTCAGAACGAGTTTTTCAAAAACTTTAACCTATGTCGGCTGGATTACTATCGGTCTATAATTCTTTACATTGGATCGATACCCAGACTTATGGATAGGCACTCAAAATCCAGTCTTCAACAATGACGGGTAAACTCCATGGTTAAGCAGGTTATTGAAGTGGATAGCAAGGTGGGGAGCCAGTACAGCACTGCAAAACCTGAGTACACCAGCAGAGACCATGTCAGGACCAGGCCTCTTAAGACTCCGCCACCTGAACTCTTCGCACTGGTAAGACTTGGCCTGACTCTTCTAAAGACAGAGTATTTATACAGCCCCAATTCCGATGACAAGCAGTCCGGCGATAAATTAGTCTCAGTAAGTATTATTATTTTATGTAAGCACACATTTACTACCTCAATAAGTTGATTAAATTTTGTTCTAAGGCCATTAACGTTCGGATAATAAACTCCAATTGGTGTATTGCCGTGTACATGTTTTTTTAATTAGTACTTATGATTGTAGCGATACCGTTTCGATATTTTATGTTTTGATCTTTTTCGCCATCTTTGGATCGTTTCTCAAGTTCAGCTATAAGGTCATTAAGATATTTCCTTTCTCTGGGGGGTTCTGTCTCTGGAGATGCTAATGTTTTTAAAGGCTACATCAACTTTATCCACCAAATCATGAGAAAAAAACTCGCAGAAACGACGCGCTACATTTTCGCTGTAAAAAAATATCTTCATTAGTCGAGGTTTATCCCTAACAGGCTTTCCCTCAGTATTTTATATTCATTCTCCATACCAGGGATGAAGACCTGGATAAGTTTATCGGCAAGAACCCTATCATGCGCTATTCTACTTCTTGTATCAGGGTTCGTCAATTCAGTACAATTGTAAATCAGTACATTAAAGGCTCTTCTTGCCCGATCATTCAGTTCACCGATAACTGCTTCTCACCCACCCACAGTTCCAATTTGATTTTCAATAATATTGATTATATTTTCAGTAGCCTCCAGGCGGGGTTCAAAGTCATTAATCTTTTTCCAAA
This sequence comes from Homalodisca vitripennis, assembly GCF_021130785.1. NCBI lineage: Eukaryota > Metazoa > Arthropoda > Insecta > Hemiptera > Cicadellidae > Homalodisca > Homalodisca vitripennis. The sequence goes on along the minus strand of NC_060210.1, from coordinate 192,347,193 downwards.
TATCGGCCAGATCCTGTTACAATCCAGCAATACTAGCTCTGACAGCCGCTAAGTCATCCTTGGTGGGAAGAGAAGATCTGCATCTGAGAACCTCCGACATTTGGTCTGGTATTAACTGCAAAAGATCGCTACTATTGGAGCAATGCCATATTTTATTTTTATCGTCTGCATATTTTTCATATTCTGTATCAGGCATCTTAGTGCAGGATACATAGAACCATCTAGAGCACTCATTATCACACTGAATTCCTTTTTCAGAATCCAGAACCGTTTTGACACAGAGTGGGCATATAGTAGTAAGAAAACGAAGTGCCATTTTATTTAGCGAACACACAGACAATGATGAAGTTTGTATTTAATTAAGTATCTTGTTGGCTTTAGATTATTTAAATAAATCGCTTGAGCAGAGTCATCCCACTTATTTACGTACTTAATGATTAATAATACAGTACTATTATAACTAAGATGATAAAAACATAGTAAACAATCACAATGAGCAAACATAACGATTGATTATAACATTATAACAGACCTAAAGGTTCATGTTATTAGCATATGGGTTATATGTACATAGTATAGGTATATATTTTGTGGGTGTTGTATATACCTACACGATGCTTTGTATGTATAATTTCTAATATGTAAAGAAACAATTTAGCGTGAAATGTTATTCAATATGTCATAATAAACACATTAAGACGAATGAAATTGGTTTAAATTTAACTATTTTGATTTTATTCCCAAGCCTAATTACTACAGATTAAGTCCTCTGGCTGGTTTATATCCTGAACTGGAAATAGATTAATGAGACTTAGTGCCTCATAAAGCTTATCTGGGCATAATCTAATTAAAGACGTTTACTGAAATCTGGATTTTAATATTTAAAGTCAATCAAATTTAAAAATACAGATACAATTGAGAGATTTAACATATTTCCCGGTTTTAAAACGTGATCTGTAATTGTATCAAATTCACAGAGGAAATTAAATTAACTCTATTTCCATGAACAAGGTTATTTAATTAGTACAGTCTGATTCAACTAAACACTTTAGGTTAACCGAGCAAGAGTTGGTCACATGAGACCATAGAAAAACTTGTAACTTTGTTACGGAACTGACCTCATGTCCTAGTTGATCACTAGACTGTCCTCATATGTTATCTTATTACTTTGGGAATATTACATTTACGTTGCCAATACTTAAAGGATTTGGCAATAAGGTTAAAAGTATTGAAATATATTTTTTGGAGTTGTTTGACAAATTTGGCTAATCCAGTTCAATACAACCAGGACAAGCAATAACAAGGCATTTGTGGGTTGTGAAGCTAAATCTCTGTCATTCATAATTCGAATGACCTACTAGAACTTACTGGTTTCCATTCGATTGTCTCAGTATAAATTTTAACTCACTAAACTGATCTTTATTCTAACAAGATAAATATGCATTACACCAAGTAATCTCATTATGTTACACGTGTCTCATCTTGCCTCATGATTATAGTTATTTAATTTAGAAATTTATTTAGTGTGTGAATTCTCTCGATATTATGTTATGTTATAAGACAAATCTAAAATGTTCGCTAACGCTCAGCAAAATCCAATGAAGTGACGTGCAACATCATTACAATCAATTTTACTAATTTATTAATGAATCTCAATGTCAAATTGTATGTCCAAACTCTGTTCCCGTTATATGTGCGCACAGAAAGACATAAAGTTTTTTTCCGTTTTCTCGAGTGATAGGATTCGCTAACGCTCAGTCAATATCTACTTTGATTGGTTAGTAAATGGTGGCGTTGTAGAAGTTGACTTACTTATATCATGTCATCTAGAGCAGGCCTATAAAAATTTCCGCAGAATCAGTGACGTCATCAATCAACCTCAGATCAACTACATTACACGACATTCTCTCCCTTGAGGCTGATGATTGGCCCAAGACGATGTCGTTACGTGTAATTAATCACCTTGGTAAAGTTAGTTCGTCAAATCTTAAAGCGCTTGGCTTCATCCCCATATTAGGGGGTTGAGTACAAAACATTAAAAACCGTTTATTAACAGTTTATTATAATTTTTTTTTCTATTCATGACTAATTCATTAATAAGTTCACATGATAAAACATGTGTTGTCTATCATTACAAGAAAACTCTTATTTTGTAAATATTGTAATGACAGAATTATTACTTGAAGGATTGAAAACTTTAATTTAGGTTCGTCTGCCTATTTCATTGAACTCGTCTGCCCGCAAAATTGTTCGTAAACGAAATAACCTATAGAATTGACGCTTTGCAAGAAGCTTCATTTCCATATTATATGCAACATTGACTTCGATGATAGTTCATGTCCAACCTGGAATTTGGCTGAGCGTTATTGATGCCTATCAATCAAGAGGCAGCCACAATTTATATTCTTTTTGCACGGCAGATGTAACAATTTATGTTCTGTATGACATTTGTCAGTCCACGTAACATCTCGAGAACTAACTCAGTTACGTTGTGCAACCTCAGTGAAACCTGTTACGCAACATTTTTGTGGTATTACCTACCTTGTAAATTATACGAGAGGTTTAGTTTGTAACAAGTATGGCGACGTGAAACCTTTTACGCAACATTTTTGTGGTATTACCTACCTTGTAAATTATACGGAGAGGTTTAGTTTGTAACAAGTATGGCGACGTGAAACCTGTTACGCAACATTTTTGTGGTATTACCTACCTTGTAAATAATACGGAGAGGTTTATTTTGTAACAAGTATGGCGACGTGAAACCTGTTACGCAACATTTTTGTGGTATTACCTACCTTGTAAATAATACGGAGAGGTTTTGTTTGTAATAAGTATGGCGACGTGGCCCTTTTATAAGAAGTCGTAGAGGTTGGGATAAAGTAGGTTAATGAATTAAGGCATTTTACTATTTCTTTTCTAAAATCTAAAACTACAAATTTTATTCTATATTCTGTAAAAGTAATTCAGAATATACGACCGGCCAACAAAAATTGATGGGACAAATTATTTTGCTTATTAAATTAGGTTATTTTTAAAAAGTTACAGAACATTTTGAGTAGCTACCAGTTTTAATAACGTTATCTGTAATGCGCTGTTTAGAATAAGTATGTATGTAGGGCGAGTAAGTTTTGTTATGATAATTAGATGTACACTGCACACATGAGATACGTCTCATGCATCTCACCCATTTACATTACAATGACTTCTCATTTGATTTTCATGTTCATTCACATTTTATCTGAAATGCCAGATATCTCCACAGCACTTTCAGTTTCCTGTTGTAAATTCGTTCTTAAGAATTTAAAATATGCTAACACTTGACAAAATGGCCATCCAGATATCGTGTATGTAAAGACATACATGTGTTTTGTTCATCCCTTTACTGTGTGCCATATCATTATCATCAATGACAGTCTTCCATTACAAAGTAAATTTCGCATCTTAAAAAGCATCGGAATATTTCCTCCACTGTCACATATTCGAGTACTTTACGAGGCAACTTTAAACACAGTTTGAGTTTCCTCTTCGGAGTTTGTCATTATTTGCTGTAATTAGGAGAACAAGAAACGAGCTTATCGTTAAGACAAAGGCTAGACACTTGATTAGACCCCCATAATGACTACCCTGACATAATGGCCACCATTGAAGTTTCTCCAACAGCTCAGCTTTAACTGTAGAACTGTTCGCCGGGGTGTTATCTCACTTACCATCATTCCCGGTAGTATTTTTACACAAAGTAATGTCTAAGGATCAACATTCTCAAATACTTAGAGCTCTCAGCTATTTCTTTGTTTACAATTTACTGTATTAGTGTGATATGCGGACCATATAGTAAGTACCTATTAAGGTTTAAAATCAACTTTGAGTGACTCAATATTTTACGGACATAATAACCGGATTGATATAAATCGGACTCTACAAAACGTACCAAGGACTCCAACTTATTCTACAAGTAGCTCCAACACTGTCTGTCACACGGTACAGTGTCACGTGATTTACTGTTTACAAATTAGTTTAGTAAGCATTTTTCTAGATTGCATATGGTTATTGATAAAACCAACGTTAGAATGTAAAAATGTTATTGTGTTACAAGTTAATTTAAAACAAATACTCCAATAATATAGGTTTTTTTATTTTTAAGAGGCCTTTAGTACTCAATGAGAACATCTTCAGACCCACATAACTGAATAAAAGTGGTTGCAATAATAACATAAACAATTTTGTACTAAATAAAAACAAAAGCCGTTAAAAATACAAAGAGATAATATTCTATGACAGAACAGTATGTCTATGTATGTATAAAAAAGTTGATATTTAGTTAGATCAAATAAAGTAACGGTGTATTTTGAAAAGGCCCAGGTTTGAAAAAAGAAACATGCCAATAGCTCTACAAATTCCAAAATTAAATTAGAGAATGAATTAGAAAATTCTAAGAATAAACTTAATGAGGAAGAAAAATCTGGAATTTATAAAATTAATTGTAACAATAATTTTGATTTAAAATACATTGGCTGAACAAAAAGAAAGTTAAAAAAAGAGAGCTAAGTAACATAGGGCACGTTTAAAATACCAACAAGAAGAAAGATCGGCCATAGCAAAATATGCACTTCAAACTGGACACTCTTTTTCAAATGCAAAATTATTAAAAGAAATACAAAATAAAAAATTTCTCGATGCATATGAAACAATTTTTATAAAGAAGAACCAAAATAATCTAGTAAACAACGAACCTGGGCCTTTTCAAAATTCACGGTTACTTTATTTGATCTAACTAAATATCAACTTTATTTTTTAGATATAGATAGACATATTGTCCTGTCATAGAATATTATCTCTTTGTATTTTTAATGACTTGTGTTTTATTTAGTACAAAATTGTTTATGTTATTATTTTAACCACTTTTATTCGTTTGTGTGGGTCTGAAGATGTTCTCATTGAGTACGAAAGACCTCACAAAGATTTAAAAAACCTATATTATTGGAGTGTTTGTTTTAAATTAATATATAATTTCCAATAAGAAAAGAGCTTCAAGAATGTATGTTACAAGTGTTCATCCTTGGACCAAGATTCCTCCCGTGATAACGAGTTTCAAGAGTTCTCAAACGGACAGACAGGCGGACACTCTACCACATGATTTGATGAAAGCTATGTCGGGTAACAAGAGGGAGTGCCGTCACGATTTTTTAATCGATGACCGATCTTACATATAAATCTTTAAGTTAATGTGTTTTCTTAGTTCTTATAATTTTATCTAAATTAATAAACTAGTATAGTCCATTGAATAATTTGCCACTAAACGTATCACACAAATATTTTTGTACCATCGCATTCATATTAAATAAATAAACCGTGCTATAGCTTTTTTCCTGGTAGCCTTGTACCCTTGGGAGTTATTATGTAGACGCCGGCAGACCCTTTAGATGTTTGGTCACAAAATTTATAACCAGAAGTCACTATAAAGTTGAGTGAAGTCTGATCTAATAACCTTTGACCGTTACTTACTTCGTGGCAAGTATACGTTTGCCCTCCCTCAATTTTATATTTATAACTTTTCACAAGTAATATTGTTGCTGTAATTTCATAACATTAATTATTTTTTACGCATATAAAACAGCAAACACCACTAAACTAATAACAAAAACTAAAAATTTAATCAAAATAAACCGGAAATTTGCATTAAAGAATTACTTTTATTCTCACATTAACTACTTTGAGTCTACTCACCTCTAATTCAAACAGAAGACACCTTTTGTTATGAGAGATATATTGGATTTTATCCACAAAATAAGGCTATAAATTGATGTAAGGCACATTATTATGTTCTATATAATATTTGCAACGAAACTTTATAAAATATAACCAGTATTACCGTGATTTTGTAAATAAAGACATTTATGTATATTGCAGCAGTGACGAAGTCAAGTCGTATTGATCACAGAATTCACCCTAACTTGATTCTCAGTATAGCAACACAATAAACATACACAAATCAAACTGTCCATTAGTTTGTATCTACTGGCTGACAGTTCTTGAAACTTTATGATGAAAATAGCCATTAAAACGATGCCGTAAATTTTCCACTTGTATTTTATGAATCATTGGTGCTATTATGGTATTATGTTTTATAATTGTCGTAGGGTGTAAAATATTTTATAATAATGTATCACGGACAATAAAAGATTTGCATTTGGTCTCATTAAATTACTGAATTAGTGGTACAAGTAAAAAGCACAATTGTAATTGGTTTTAAAGCAATTAACCGATGTTTAATTTATCTATGGTTAAATAATTGTTTCCACTTTGTCTCGTTATTTATGTAACATCCGTTATACAGGTCCTATTACGTATATCAGAGCTATAAATCTTGACTAATAAATCTCAAAGCGTGTTCAAAAATGTAAAAACAAAGATTTACAGGATCTTTAATAATTTAAGATTTAGTTTAGGCAATATAAAATATTTCCATTGCATTAGTCAAGTAGTTAATTAATTGTGTTAATTAGTATAATAGTTAATTCCTAAGCAAACACTTGTTACATTTGTACTAAGTGTATTGATTTCGAATAATAAATAACAATAGATCGATCTATAGTTTGCCCATATATTGGTATTCAAATATGATTTGCCCACAATTCAATCCCAAACTCTGGCATCGCATGACAAAGGGCTTCTCCAAGATCTACTTGCCCTACAGGACAAATTGTAGCATGTCAATATTCAATTCCCTTTAGAGCTGAATAATTCTGACTTCTATTCTTGGCATTTTCCTCAGGGGATATTCTCTTGTAGCCTCAATAACCCAGGTTTGTTCAGTTCAAGGACCTCTGTTGTAAAAGAATATTTTCGAAATCGAAAATAATCTCTTGTACTAAATATTCTACTCGTCAGACTGAAAAATTAAAAGTTATTCCTGAACCTTAAAGAACGGATAAGTTCACTACAACTACTATACTTGTTCGCTTTACAGTCAATAAGTGTTCGATCTTTATGTGTGACTAATTAAAACTCATTAAAATACTATTGAATATTTGCTTTGTTAGTAACTGTAGTCTATCAGGATAACCAGTTTCAATGTATGGTACGGATACAATAAATATTGTATAGTTCCTACACGACTGCAGTCCACGGGAGAACTAAGTGGAGGCGTTCGTTGTTTGAGTGAGGCGGTTGCAATATTACTTTCATACACAGCTAAATTAAAACTTATTATCATACAATTTGTATTCGTTCTTAGTGGTGTATTTACATTTTTACGAATTCATGGGCTACCATTCAGATTTCATTTGGATTTGTGGTAATTTGAAATCTTTAAGTACTTTCAACCCGATTGCACAACGTGTCATGAAGTGCAAGTCGCGAATATCACTAAAATCTGTTAATAATTCTAGTTAAAATATGCATTTATTATTTGTCCCAAAAAAAAAAAAAAAAAAAAAAAAAAAAAAATAAAAAACGCTATTTTATTGATCCAAAGACAACAACTACACATGCGAGATAGAGATAACAAATATCTTTTGATGGACCAAGTGTACATTTTTACATAAACCCAAATTCACTATTTTGCCTGGATTTCATTACATATAGTGTGTAATGTGAAGTTGGCTTATATTCATTAAAAAAAAGATAGAACACCTCCTAATACAATATGAGTGAGCGCTGGGATAAATAATGGATTTTTATCTTTACTCATGAAAAGCACTTGACCATTCGGGTTAAAATTGCGTATAAACACAAAAATACTTACCTTCAAAAACACTACTTGACTACCGCGAGACAGCGATAGCTGTGTTAATAGACCAGTAGCTGAGAGTCAATTCACACTCTGTAAGCATACAGTCTGATTTTTCTTGGTAGTTGTGGAAGATTTTTTTCCTACAAAAAAACTCGATTGTCAGCCACGATAGTTTTCTTAGAAGTCAAAATGGGAAGGTAACGAAAGGGTGAAAAATATGAAACAATAATTTTTTCAGGATATATATTTCTAACTTGAAACAACATCGACTGCCTGGGACCTAAATAAAAGTTATTAAAGCGTCAGAGAACTAGATACAGAGATTGGGCGTGGTTACACGCTGTAAACGTGTAAGACGGTTACGCTGTAAACGTCTGTATATGATTATCCGACGCTGATTTAAAGTTTATTTACGTGTCTGATAGTTTAGTATAAGTAAGTCAAGCTAACAAAAATAAGATTTAAGAAAAATTATTATTATATATTCTTAAGTTTTTTTTACTTCTACAAAAACTAACAAAACTATCACGGCAACTAATGATCTTTTTTTAGGAATAATTTCGCTTTTGATTAAAAACAATCCAGTTATTCTACTTCTACAATGCAAATAAATTCTGGACTAAACATCTATCCTTGAAAATCTATCACATACATCAATCCAAAATAGCTAGATGAAGACGCACATAAAAAGTAAGGTACTTTCGTTCGGACTGTATAGTCAGAGATATTTTAATTAAAGTCGACGTAGTATTAGGATAAACATAAACTCTGTTATAGGCGGCAGTAACATCAGGAGAGGCTGGGTTAATCAAGATTTGTGGAATATCAACAGCAAGAAGGGGGCGAGTTAAATATGCAGATCTAGAGAGGTATAAATATTACCACTAGGGCATGTTGTTAATTTTGCCAGTCAGATTCGCTTGGTAAAATCGTTTCAATTATACACTTTTTAATTAATTAGAAGTTATGACAGATTTTATCTTTTATCTATACTTTAAAACATTAGAAAAGAAATGGTGAATGAAATTATGGCAGGAGTAAAGATTAAATTTAAGAAATTGAATTGTAAAATTGTATACATTCTTATTCAAATGTAAAATCTGTTCTATTGAGTTTTCCGATAAATCGAGAGTTGATTTCCTGCTTTTTTCAGCGTATCGCGCTGTTGTAAAATTTTAATAAAACTGTGTTGGTCTAGATATATTAGCAGGAGTTAAGATGAGAAATGGCGTTTCGTACCTTTGCTATGAGGGATCCGATTATGTGATTATCGGATCACACGATAGAATACGTCCAGAATAATGTAAACGCTTATTTTTGACAATAGAATGTAAAAACCTTAACGAAGATTGAAAATGGAATTTTTTATGACTATGATTTAGGTATGAGTAAAAAAATTATTATTTAAAGAGGTATAATTTGTTTTTAATTTAAATAAAGCCATCACAAGAAAGACAAGAAGCCTGTAGTATGCCGAGACAAAGTACTGAAATTGATGATGAAGTGCAAGCCTCCAATTGAGCTGAGTGCGCTATATCTCTGTCGTTAAAGTCGTCTCTTTTATTGTTGGCTGGGAAGGTTACAAGGATATGAGGATTTATGTCAGGAGTATATTTTAAGATGCACTTATCCCGGATAGTTCATACCAATAAAATTTTATTTTATTTTTGCAAGTAGCAACTGTCTACATAAATAGCACATTATGAATTATCGTACTTCTTCCTGAAGTAGCGTTAATTAAATTTCTGCAATTCTAATGGCATAATCAGTCAATGTCAGTTACGCTGAGCAGCACAAAATATTCTCCCTTGAGGTTCTCTGGCTTAAGATGACGTCATTATGAGTGATTAATCAACCTCAGTAAAGCTAAAACTTCACCGCTCTTGCTGCTTTCGTACAGTGAAAGTTGTGATACGGACGAGATTCTAGCAGCAAACCGAGTAATGAGTCTTTTAATATTAAATGGACACTAAATAAAAATTATTAACTAACTTAATACTGGAAAGAAGTGTCAAGCTAAATGGCTAGATTTGTTGTTTAGTGTCAAAAATGTGGTTTTTTAATTAGCTCTATATTTTAATGAAAATGAATACTTGATGATACATTATGTTTTCAACTTTACGAGTAACACACCCGTTTAATGTGAAAACTGCGTAACTATACAACTCTAGAATCTACGTGGAGTAGAAAGGATAGAGTTGACGGGATAAGCGACATCTGAACTGTCATTCCTTAAATTAATTATAAGGTTCGCCTCTTCGGAAGATCAACGTAACTGATTTGAACAAACTTTCATCATGACTATGCTGAGAATATTCTGAATATTCAAGACAAACCACATAGTCACAAGGTTTATTTTCTCACTGACTATGATGGCTGTGATGTGGATATTGTGAATATTCATTACAAACCACATACTCTTAAGGTTTATCTTCTCACTGACTGTATGGCTGTGATGTGGATATTGTTAATATTCATTACAAAACACATAGTCACAAGGTTTATTTTCTCACTGACTATGGCTGTGATGTGGATATTGTGAATATTCATTACAAACCACATACTCTTAAGGTTTATCTTCTCACTGACTGTATGGTTGTGCTGTGGATATTGTGAATATTCATTACAAAACACATAGTCACAAGGTTTATCTTCTCACTGACTGTATGGCTGTGATGTGGATATTGTTAATATTCATTACAAAACACATAGTCACAAGGTTTATCTTCTCACTGACTGTATGGCTGTCATGTGGATATTGTGAATATTCATTACAAACCACATACTCTTAAGGTTTATCTTCTCACTGACTGTATGGCTGTGATGTGGATATTGTTAATATTCATTACAAAACACAAATAGTCACAAGGTTTATCTTCTCACTGACTGTATGGCTGTGATGTGGATATTGTGAATATTCATTACAAACCACATACTCTTAAGGTTTATCTTCTCACTGACTGTATGGCTGTGATGTGGATATTGTTAATATTCATTACAAAACACAAATAGTCACAAGGTTTATCTTCTCACTGACTGTATGGCTGTGATGTGGATATTGTTAATATTCATTACAAAACACATAGTCTCAAGGTTTATCTTCTCACTGACTGTATGGCTGTGATGTGGATATTGTGAATATTCATTACAAAACACATAGTCTCAAGGTTTATTTTCTCACTGACTGTATGGCTGTGCTGTGGATATTGTGAATATTCATTACAAAACACATAGTCTCAAGGTTTATCTTCTCACTGACTGTATGGCTGTGATGTGGATATTGTGAATATTCATTACAAACCACATAGTCTTAAGGTTTATCTTCTCACTGACTGTATGGATGTACCGTGGATATTGCGAATATTCAAGACAAACGGCACAGTCACAAGGATTATCTTGTCATTGCCTGTATGGGTTTATTGAGAATATTCTGATTATTCATGATAATCCACACAGTCTCAGGGTTTATCTTCTCAGAGGGTACTAGGATGCGCCAGTGTATAACAGTAGGGCTGTATCGCATCGTCATATTATATTACTTACATTAGGTGATTTTACGTTAAGTGCTAAAATTGTTTCAGACTCAGGAATATACAACTATTTACTGTGACTTTTATAAGGAATTCAATTTTACGGCATTTGACATTTAAGTGAGTAAGGCACATGTACTACGTTATAACCTCACTCTGACTAACCAACAAGCATAATCTGGAGTTAGTCACATGTGCCTATTCACTCGTCCTAATCTCGTGCGAGCCATGTACCAGTACCTGCAATTATCACTGATATCATCCGTTGTTCAGTGACAGCGGAGCGGGCTGATAATACACAGGACAGAGGATCGAATCCCGCTCTCAGCGCTATATTTTTGCTGTGAAGAAATAATTAATTTAATTCTTTTAAACAATTTTATGTGATTTTTTACAATATTTTATAATACTTTTAACTTATTTATTATCAATTTTAACTATTTATTTATTTATTCTATTGACTGTCATAACTTGTGGATTTTAATCAAAGGCGATATTTTAATTTTATTAGATTATTTTTAGATTTTAAAATATTTTATAATACTTTAGCTTATTTATTATCAATTTTAATTATTTATTTATTTATTCTATTGACTGTCAAAACTTGTGGTTTTTAATCAAAGACAATATTGTAATTTTATTATTTAGTTATAAAAATGGTGCTGTTGTTCGAACAGTCCAAAAGTGGAAAACCCCTCATTCTCTACAACAATTATAAATATAGAGAGAGCCATTGTTTAAAAAATGGGGAAAGAGCCTGCCGATGTCTGGGAGGAAAATGTGGAGCGACGGTGAGGACCAATGCCGAAGCTACACAACTAGTGTCGTCTAGCGGCAAACATCACGGGCCCCACCCGGTCACCATGAGGACCTTATCCCTGTCGCCTCCGTCCGACCGGTCTATGGTGTCTTCCGCGGCACTCGTTTGCGCCTCGACGCCTGTTTCCTCGTTTGTGCAGTCTGCCGTTACGTCCGTGCCGTCCAGCAGCACTGAGCTTTCCGCGCCTGCCGCCTGCGTTTCGGTCCCTGTTGCCCCGTTGGAGCAGGATGCCGTAACCCCGGTTGCCTCTACTGGCTCTGTGTCGGCAATGGAGGTGGCCGACCTGGTTGCTGAAAATCAACAATTTAAACATCGTTTGCTGCAGCTTGAAGAACAATACAAGCACGTCCTTGACCACTCTATTGAGTCGGACGCTCGTCTTCCGCACTATACCAACCAGGTGTTCGTGGCGGCCACATCGTTGGTTGAGTCGCCCGTGCGCGCTTCCGTGGCTGACTGCGCCGTGCAGTGCGACCCACCACCTCGCGCTTCCGTGGCAGATTGCGCTATGCAGTGTGAGCTGCCTACTGACTGCATGGATCGGCGTTGTGCGGATGCTGAGGACCTCGTGGCTAGCCTCAAGACTACAATTGAGGTTCTGGAGGCAGAGCTGAATAGCTTGAGGGGGAAGGGGAGTAGCGGATGTACGCGTGAGCAGTCTTCTGAGTGGTCGGTGGTGAGCGACAAAAGAACACATCTTCCGACTAAAACTGATAATAAATATCAAGTTCTTTCAAGCCTACGGCATGCATCACCTCCATCGAAATCCCCTGCAATTCACAGAACTCCCAAAGAAGATCGGAAGAACGAGAAGAAGAAAAACAAAGAACAAACATAAAACCAATCTGCCTCTTCCTTCAATCTTTATTGAAGGGGACAGCCACGTCCGTGGTTTGGTTGGCCATGTGCGGCGGAGGGTGGCCCGGAGGACGAGGTTGAATGGCTTCTGTAACCCTGCAGCGAAGCTGCTGGATGCGACGTCCGATGCGCCTCCACCTGGTGGCTTTTGTGTTATCGTCGCCGGGACCAATGATGTCGCCTCCGGGCAGCAATGCAATGTCTACCGACACCTTGAACAGCGCATTGTGACTAGGCTACTGGCCTCCAGCGTTGTCGTTTCTACCCTGCCTCCATAGGCGTAATTTGGGGGTGGCAAGGGGTGGCAGTTGCCACCCCAGAATTTGTGGAGCCCGGTATTTTGCCACCCCAGAATTTTGAAGTAAATGTCTAAATAATTTACATATAACTTACTTAAAACTGGAAAATACAAGTCTACCAATAGGGAACCTTTTAACTTTATCAATTCTCCATTAATTTTGCTTAGTTTAGCACAGAAAGATAGCACGTCCTTTTAAAAACTTGTAAATCAAAAACTTAAAATGAAATATTGGTGTAGTAGAAAATTTACGAAATGAAAATAAGGAACATTAAATGCGTGAAGAGCGAGAAATGAGCAATGTAGGCTGCTTCTCGTCTGCCGTCTGGAAACGGCAACTCTGTAATACACAGTTGGCGAGGGAGATTTGGCAACAGGGCACCTGTTGTAGTATATTGTCTTTACAGCTAGAAGCAGACAACGTCTGTCGTGTCGCCTGCCTACTTTTAAACCTTACTCCTCAGTAGATGTATTCGATTAGTGCAGTTGCAGTACGATGTGAATTACATTTCAAGTGAACCGTCGTATGATTGCATGGACTAAGAGATGAGGTAAGTTTTAGTTCAGTTTATTTCTTATTTCGTAGGTTAAACTTAGGTGTTGGTCAGTTTCTGGAGTTTCCCCATCTTCGTTTACATCCAACTAGGCCTAATGCTGCTGAAAAATAGAAAATCTTTTTACTGACTAGATTTCAATAAATGGCCCCCAAAAAACATAACCTCAACTTCTAACTTTATTAGTTCTGCCAGTTAGTTCTGCATTGTTACGGTTATGGTTTTAGTTGTTTAAACATTTTATAGGTGTAATTGGTTGGTATAGGAGAAGTTTTTGCATATATAAGGGAAGTAGCTTGTTTTATAGTACGGTATGGAATACTAGGTTTATTTTTGTTTGTTTGGCCACCTAAATGCTTTTACCGATGTCATATAACCTCACATTTAACGCAACACTACTTTTAACCCTATATATGGTAAAAATAACAACGATACCATCCAATCACCTGAAATTAAGTAATTTCAGCTTATACCTCTAATTAGGTTATGTTACTGTCATTTTAATAACTCCCGCCTTCCTGTGTTTGACAGCTGTTTTTGCAATGCCGTGGCTGTCAGGCTGCAGACGTTTGTGTCGAAGAGCCAATGACTAAAAAGGTCATACAAAATAATTAGTAAACATCCAGATCTTTTATGGTCTTGCAATTATTTAAAATACATGTTTTACAATCAACTCGTAGAGTAAGGCACTAAATGAACTTTATCTTTAGGCAAAAAAAGATTATGTGTAATAAAAATACCAGATTAATAGCAAATTTTAAACTATTTCGAAACCTGGTAATGTAGGCAGACTTGGGTTTTCGTGTACGCCTACAGCTTCTTAAGTACAGTTTACAGTATGCAAATAAAAAGTATGACTGTTTTACTCATTGGCTGTTAGGCTGTGTTTATTCCGATACAAATTTTACACAAAATTTCCCAAAATTACAAAACAAAACTTTGGTAGATAAATCAAAATAAAGTAAAAAATGAAGAATAATGGTTTTCTTAAAAACACCGTTTTTGAGATATCTACCATTTTGTTTTTATTAAATTTTTATTTATATCTCGAGAATGTTTTGACCGATTTAACTCAAACTTGGCATGGTTTTTATCTAATACAATATCCATATTCAGAAGAATTACCAATTTAATTCAATCATTAGTTTCAAAATGATTGCCATTTAAAATTTTCTTAACCTAAATTGTATGAAAACCATAAACTTGAAGTCAAATGTCAGGGCATCTTTTTTTGTTGCCCTTTCAATCCCCTATCAAATGGTACGATGTCAAAACAAAGAGATGAGAAATAGTGTCACACACAATAGCGCCCAAAATCAAAAAAATTGTGCAAAGCCTATGCATGTTATATTAGACTTGTATTAATTTTAGGTTTAGGACTCTGTGTTCTAGTAGCATTTTGCCATTATTTAAAATGTTCTTTTGCTATTCTTAATGGGTTTTTTCAGGCTCAGAAGAACAAAAAAGGGCAGAGTTCGTTGCTGTCCTACTTTAGCTCAGGCCCAGCAAACAAAAAGAAACGGTTTAGAAGATGAACTACCAGAAGGAGTTGTTTTGGAACATGAACCAGAACCGGCTGTAGTAGACGTTTTAGATTCGTCATCGGCTCAGTTAACAACCACAACTACAAATGAAGATACCACAACTACTCCTACAGATGAAGTGCAGAGTCCTAGCTGTTCCTCTAGTTCATCTGACCAATGACAATCACTGTAATTAATAAACGTGATCCTGCTCATGGCCCAGGTTTGGCTAAGGCGTTTTTTAGGGAAGGCTCATTCCAACCACGAGAATTAAATTTCCCTAAAACGGATGGTAGGAAATTTAGGCCAGAGTGGTATAAACTGTATCCTTGGCTGGAATACAGTCCTCTAACTGACAAAGCGTTCTGTTTTTGCCTGCCGTTCGTTTTACAGCCCAGAAGAAAAAAATGCAGAAAATGTATTTACACTCAGTGGGTTTTCCAAATGGAAGAAAGCTGTAAAAGTATTTGAGAATCATGAAAAGAGTAACTCGCATCGAAGTAAGTAACACTAAACTCAGTTCTTTAAGAGAAGCCGACAAAAGTGGCACTGTTATTGAAAAAGTAAATCAAAAGTATTCAGAAGAAGTACAAGAAAACAGATTGTACTTAGAGGCTTTGTGTGAATCCCTGATATTTTGTGGGAGACAATCTATTGCTCTAAGAGGTCATGACGAATCTACAGATTCAAAAAACAGAGGAAACTTTTTGGGAGCTGATGAGGCTTCGTTCCAAAGATAATAGTTTAGTAAAACAAATTCTTTGTAGAGCATCGCAAAAATTTTCAATATACTTCAGCGACTTTCCAGAATGAGCTTCTGTCCATAATTGGGGAACAAATTAAGTTGCACATTGCCAAAGAAGTTAAAGATGCAAATGTTTTTGCCATTATAGCTGATGAGACCCAAGACATAGCAAAGCACGAGCAAGTAGCTATTGTCTTGAGACATGTTAATGATAAACTAGAAGTTCATGAGTCGTTTGTGGGGTTTTACCGTGCTAGAAGAACTGATGGCGATACACTGGCAAATGTACTTAAGGACCGTTTTGATTTCACTGGACTTGAATATTAAACATCTGCGTGCTCAGTGCTATGATGGGGCTTCGAACATAGGGGTCCCTACAAAGGAGTGGCACTAGAATTATACAAGAAGCCCCCATGGGCAATGTACATTCACTGCAATGCACATATATTGAACTTGTGCATTGTAAGCTGTTGCACAAGCGTGAATTCAATAAGAAACACCTTCTTTGTGCTTCAAAGTCTTTACAACTTCATTGAGAAATCAACTAAAAGACATGCTGTTTTTGAAAACATTCAAAAAAGTGCAAAAAGCTTTAAGTGGTGGAACAGCAACATTGAAGTCTTTGAGTGATACCAGATGGGCTTGCCGTGTCGAAGCAGTGCGTTCTTTGTTAGATAATTTTGATGCCACTCTTACGACACTACAGAGATTTCTGAAACAGACCCTGACAGTGGTGGACAAGCCAATGCTTTGTTGAAAAATATGGAGGACTTCAACTTTGTATTTGACCTTCTATTACTCAGGAGAGTTCTAACACAATGTGACATACTGTCAAAGACCCTTCAGTCAAGCAGTGTGACCTATGAAGTTGTGAAATCTGTAAAAAACAGCACACTTGAAGTTTTGCAATCCTTCAGAACAGATTGAGTTTTTCACCAAAGTTGTTCAATCACTGCACAGAAATTGCTGAACACGTGCGGGTTTAGAGCTGCCGAGTTGCCAAGAAAGGGCAAAATTCCCTCAAAAATCGGGGGTGGGGAGTAAAAGCTCCATTTGAATCTGTACAACAGTACTACAAAGTTTCAATCCTCTGGCCAGTTATTGATATCCTAAGCGAGGAGATAGAGGCCAGGCTTCAAGAAAACAACCTAGATGTACTTAACCACTTAAGCAAAGTTCTAGGTGGAAGTGATATAGACACAGCCAGTGTACAGTATGTGTGTAAATACTATAGTTTAGACTATGACATACTTCTGTCTGAACTAAACTGTTTTAACAGAACGGAGGAATCAAGAAGCAAAAGTATCCAAGAAAGAGCTGAACGTTTTTGTACAAACATCTTTGAAAAGTGTGTTCCCTATGCTTTTTTGAACTTTTTCGTTTGTACTATACAATTCCAATGAACTCGGCATCGTGTGAGAGATCCTTTTCATGCTTACGGCGGTTAAAGACATATACTAGAAATCTATTGGCCAGGAGAGGTTGTCTTCGTTAGCCCTTTTGGCTATTGAAAGGAGTGTAGAAATAGACATTTCAAAAGTAATTGATGACTTCAATTCAAGCCAGAAGAGAAGGCTTCATTTTGTTAAAACTAACTTGTGGATGCAGTCTGGTTACATAGAATAAAGTGAAATTTGTTTGATCATGTTTACTTGATTTTTCCTTTAATAAAAAACAAACGGGCTGGGCACACATAAATTAAAATTGGGCACACTTTTGAGTTGTGTGTTGAAACAATAATTACCTCACTTGTGGACCTTGTGGTTTAGTTAATAACTCAATTCATTAAAAATTAATTGTTTTAGGCTAAGTTGTTAGCAGTAAAATTTTTGTAAAAATAGCTTGAAAAAGCTTAAAATACTAACAAATTTAAAGCCAGTTTCTTACAATTTTCCGGGGGAGGGCCCCGGACCCCCCCTCCACCCTGGGGGGTATTCCATACCCCCCAGTAGATCTTGCCACCCCAGTTAAAAAGCTGAAATGACGCCATGCCTGCCTCACAGACACGACTTGCCACCGTGTTATCAAATAATTCAAGAGGTCGAACTATTAAACGCATTTATTGAGGAACTATGGTCAAGATACCGTGGGGCGGTGGTGTTGGACTTCAACCAAATCAGCAGAAGTGCCTTCACGTCTCATGGGATGCACTTGAAGCAGAGCAGGAAGCACCTTCTGGCGGACCTGCTGATTGATTGTGTGCAGAAGTTGAATCGCTCCAATCCTCGAACTTCGTCCCGGATTCCTGTCACCGCTGCCAAGCCACTACCGACACGGCCACAGAGGTCTTCCACTAATCCCCACTGCCAACTACCTTGGAACTGCCAGTCGCTGCTCATCCCCACGTGCTTCCTTGTGACTCATTCGCAGAGGCAATAAAAAGCGGATCATCGGTAAAAATACCTGATTCACTACCCTTTATTAATGCCATGAATCAGCAAAAAACTGTCCGCCTTTCAATTGTGTGAATCTGACATAAACATATCAGAATCGGGGAATTACGTAACCAAAAATTCTCAAGAAAACCCAAATCAAATTAACAAAATTCAATTCAAGCATTTTCTATTGTGCAACCAGAACGCACAGTCATGCCACAAATAAAGTCGACGAGCTGATGCTCATGGCAGAAGAGCTGCATCCTGATATATTTGTTGTTTCTGAGCATGGCTTTACGGCTGATACTGTTGCGATGTTCAGAATCAATAACTACGAATTGGCTAGCGTTTATAACCGAACTAACTACAAAGGGGGTGGCGTGGCTGTCTTTGTCAAATATCGCCTTTACCAAATTGGGATTTATAGTAGTGATCTAAACTTTGAAGTGGCTGGGGTAAAACTTGACCAAAAATCCATTGGAAAATTCACAGTAATTGGCTTATATAGATCTCCAAATGGGTGCAGCACCACATTTTTTGACAACTTTGAAACACTCCTAAATTTCTTTCATTCAAAATTATTGAAGTTCATCATCATAGGTGACTTCAACATCGACGTTCTTGACTGCGCTAACCCCCTGGCCCAGCGGCTTCGCGATATCTTATCTTCTTTCGGTTTAACATGGTCCGTGAACTCACCAACACGAGTTTCTGCCGCGTCGAGTACGGCTATCGATAACGTCATCACAAACACCCCAGACGTTTCGGTATCTGTTCTGAACGCGGCCATCTCGGATCACTTCGCCCAGGAAGCCATAATTACCCACTCCAAACCAAAATTTGAACCTCCCTCCGTGAAAATAAAACGAGATTTAAAGTCTGCAAACGTTGATCTTTTCAACAATTGTCTCAGGAAGGAGTCGTGGTCATTCCTGGATTCTTTCGATCAAGTGGAGGAAGCCTTCAATGCATTTTTAAAGCGAGTAATTTTTCATTTAAATGTCACTTGCCCATTCAAAAATTTCAAAGAGCGTTTTCAAAGGAGAAGAGATACCTGGATTACTCAGAATATTATCAAATCAAGAGAAAGGCTCAAGTTTTATCATTCGATATATGTAGGGACCGAAAACGAACATTTCAAAACTTTTTTTCGAAATTTCAAGCAAAATTATCGGATAGAAATAAGGATGGCCAAGGCACGAGATGTCGAAACCAAACTGAGACAATCAGACAATTTTTCAAAAAGCGCTTGGAACATTATAAAAAACAGCACAAAATAACAAATATTTTCCAAAATTTTCAACTCCGACACTTAAAACAACAAATAAAATAATTGATGATCCGTTTTGAAGTGGCAAGTGAATTTAACAATTTTTTTTCATCTGTGGCTGAACCAGACGACTCATTTTCGGATAGCCCTCGCGATGATCCATTGACGAGACCGATCTCGTCTATGGTTCTTTTTCCTGTGAGTGAGGTGGAGGTGGCCCGTATCGTGCGGGATTTGAGACCGAAAAAAATCCAGTGACACCAATGGCATGTCTGTGTGGTTGCTCAGGGGTTGCTTCAAATACCTCTTGACTCCAATCACCCGACTGATCAATCTTTCATTTGCTCAAGGCGTATTCCCGTCAGCAGTGAAGATTGCCAAAGTTATACCAATTTTCAAAAAGGACGATGCTTGCATTCCAAGCAACTATCGTCCAATTTCTATAATCCCAGTTTTCAGCAAAATTTTTGAAAAAGCTTTTCTCAAACAATTTGAACAATTTCTTGATCGTTACGAGGTTCTATGTCCCGAACAATTTGGGTTCATGAAAAACAAGCCGACCATCGATGCTGTAACGAATCTCATGTACAATGTTGTCGAGGGCCTAGAGAGGCGAGAGCACGTGCTAAGCATATTCCTCGACCTCTCTAAAGCTTTTGACTGTGTGCATCATGCAACACTGTTGCACCAGTTGTGATCAAGTGGTATTCGGGGACTGCCGCACGATTGGATCTCGTCTTATTTAAAAGATAGAGAGCAGTGCGTGCAGATTGCGAGTGTCTTGCCAGGCAAAGTTAAAATGCCCTACGGTGTCCCAAAAGGAATCAATATTAGGGCCAGTCCTTTTTCTAATTTATGTCAACAGATTGAATTCTGCAATCCAGAATGGAAAATTGATTCAATATGCTGACGACACGACTCTCTGCATCAGATCAAAATCAAAAAATGAACTTGAAATGGAGTCATTCATTTCATTGAATTCATGCATCGAATATTTCTCCAGAATCAATTTGATAACAAACAGTTCAAAATCAAACGTCATACATTTTTGCCTTCGGCAACAACAAGAGCAAGAGCTTCGACCCGCGGTGATGGTGGACGATTTCCTTCTGGAAGAAACAGACTCCATTAAGTTCCTTGGAATGTACCTTGATCGGGGGCTGACATGGGACGATCACATTGAAAATGTTTGCTCTAAGGTTGCTTCGGGAATTTATGTCCTGCGAAATCTTGTAAAATTTTCTTCGTTGAATGTATTAAAAATGGCCTATTTCGGTCTGATACATCCACATTTGACATATGGCTTGAGATTGTGAGGAAGATGTTCCAAATACAGATTTGAAAGAGTTTTCAGATCTCAAAAGAAAGCCGTAAGAATTCTTTCAAAATTAAACCCCAGAGAGTCGTGCAAATATGTCTTTAGGGAGCTTGGATTGCTGACCCTTCCCTGTCTCTATATTCTCGAGGTGGCCTTGTACTGCCGACTTAAATGCGAGTTGGTGCGGGGTAGGGATGTCCACCAATATGGGACTAGAGGCAGGAATAACTTTCGAGTCGAACAGCACAGAACGGCAGCTTTCGAACACTTACCATCTCAAGTTGGAGTCGGACTAATCAATAGGCTCCCTGAAGGCATCAAACAACTCAATGAAACAAAAAAAATTTAAAACTCGACTAAAACATTTTCTTATGTCAAAGGCGTTTTACTCAACTGATGAGTTCATGATGGGTTGCTGGGATGAAAATTTTTGAAATTAACAACCACGAAATCGCCGGTTCTGATACATACAAGAATCGTATTGAATTGTATGTATTTACCTTGACCAACATCATTTATCTGATGTACTTATCTACTTTTATAGTTACGTTGACGCATGCCATGCAATATTGTAATTGTTTCACGCAATAAAGAATATTATTATTATTACTGACTGTATGGCTGTGCTGTGGATATTGTGAATATTCAAGACAAACCGCAAAGTCTCAAGGAATATCTTGTAATTGCCTGTATGGGTTTATTGAGAATATTCTGATTATGCATGATAATCCACACAGTCTTAGGGTCTATCTTCTCACTGATTTTATGGATGTGCTGAGAATATTCTGAATATTTAAGATAAACCACACAAACACAAGGTTTATCTTCTCACTGATTATAGCTGTGTTAAGCATATTGCGAATATTCAAGAAAAACCGCACAGTCACAAAGATTATCTTGTCATTGCCTGTATGGGTTTACTGTACCATTGCTGACCCTTTGGCAGATTTATAGATGCCATGTGGATACTAAGAGTTTGTAAAGTACTTATTGAGCAGAGTTCATGTGCTTTCAAATATAAGACTGTCATTTGGGCCATGATTTGATTCTATTGTGAATGAAATTTTTAAGAATCATGCAAATTGCACATGAGACATCGGTGTATTCATTTCCATTACAACTAGAACATTAATTCTAACGGCAAGGACGTGTTTCTTGTTTTGGCCCTTGGTGAATAGCTTGCCGTGAACAACGTCTTCACTGCTAGAGGGATCGTTTTGGAATTCTAATTAATGGCACACTGACGTAACGTCTTCACTCAGTATGTATAAAGAGCGAGATATTTTTGTAAAAATTTTCCTTTTCATCGTTCCTTTATTTTCTTGAACAACTGGAAATAGTCACGCATTTTACATTTTGTTTCTCTGAATGTTGTTCATGTACATAACATTTTAAGTGTTATTAATTTCTCAAAGTTGTGAGACCACCTGGTAATTGCACCATTAGTACGAAAGTAGGTCACGTGATTACAACTTGTAATAGCTACCATTCAAGTTTCTCCAACTGTTTCAACTGTAGAATAGATGACGTATGTTATCAAGCCGCTGGAAAGTTCTATTAGTGTCTGCCTTACTTAGATTAAATTTTCAAGATATAGTGTTTATTCGTTATTGCTCCAACTCTATGGTTCCTTTTTAGTTTAAATCCTTTTTATTGGGTAAATGACTCGCATAAATGTTTTAATTTGGTCTGTGCTTCTGTAAAACATATTTATGCCATATAAAAATTAGCTACAAATATAATCCGTAATTTAAACCTAGACAAAGTGTCCAACAAAAGTTTATCGTTATACTAATAATAATTAATCGCTAAATATGCTATTAAGCGCTAATCTAGAGAGTGGCTGGATTAATTTGGCTATTTTTTTATATTTAATAATGTCCACGGAATATTTATATTACTAGAAGGATCAAAAACATTTCTAGAATGACCCCGGAATAATTTTTAACTCAGAAAATGTATTATTATTATTATTATATTTATTCATAATCACAATTTAACACTACATAGATATTGACACTTATAGCTGAAGTTATTCAAAGAAGCTGAAACTGATTTTTTTTTTAATTAACTGAAAATATTAGGTGAATCTTGATTAACTACTAGTGTGATGTAGATAGTAAAGAGAAAGTTACTATCTAGCTCTTACTCGACTGATGAATTAAAAAAATTTATTTAATTGAATATACTATTTTAAATCCCACCTTAATGAACAAAGCTGGAAATCTTTGCATACAAGGTACTCTAAACTGGTTCGCTTCCTCGACATTTATGATATGGCAGTTTTTTAGTGGCTTGACAAAAAAAGAGGAATGAACACTAACATCCCTTAACTAGCCTTTATTTGCCATTGTACAGTTCGAAAAACACCAATACATAACACAGCTATGGTGGAACGGCTAATTCAATTTAGATTTTGAGTTTAGCTCAAGTTCACCTTACGCTTACTGCAGCGGCTGAAATCTGATGCTGTTGCAGACTTGACTCCCGGAATCTGGAGTCTACATTTGTATTAAGAAACAGAAATCGTCGACGAAATAATTAAAATCTAACTCCGAAGAAGATGCTTTATGAATGTAATAGGCTTCTCAGTCCTACGTATGTCGTATATTTTGTCGAGTATAAAAGGACAAACTCAAATGTGGCACTGTAAATACATTAAACGGACACGAATTACTACGGCAAGAAATAGACGCTTTCTGGTATTCCGTACCAAATGTATAAATACTTTCTTGGTCAGGACAACAAAGCAAACTTAGCCATGGCGTCTGAAATGCAGTTCATTCAAATCAGAAATGCTCTTAGGCGCGGAAACGTTATAAGAGTCGGCCTAATTTTGTACCTCAGATACACATAACCTTAAACAGTAAAATAATATTCCATTTTCATATGTGCCACGTTTAAAAAATAAAATATGGACCCATCATATTACATCATCAGTGCTTTTAGTACGTAGGCTAGAATCTTCGATTTGAAACTTGCGTGCGACGCTGGGGGTAACAGGTAGTATTTATTATATGATCTACATCAGATTTAAGCACAAAAAATGCTATCAGCCACTGAAACGAAATTTACTATGCTTTAAACAGTCGAAGTTTTATCACTTCACCGCCTCTGGTTTAAGTGTACTATACTAGTATAGCATTACAATTAACTGTATCGTTTCTAACTTTAACAATATTTTATCAGCTGAGCGTTATAATTTTCACATATGTTATCATAGGATATCGGTTATCATAGATTCATAATAAATACTTCAATTGTACCTCCAATGTTCACAAGGACAAAAGCTTGGACGTGAATCTTGTTCGACATCTTTATGGCTGAGAAAGAAGCGACACTTGATACTGAATAAATAAAAGGGTATATCTCCACGGCCCTACTCAACCTACGATTGGTAGTCTGTCATTCCTGATTCAGAGAATACTGATTCTATATTTATGATCAGAAATCTTTCTTTCTGTCCCATCCGAGTTATTTTCTTACAACAGTCTAACAAACATTTCCTTTCTTCTTTTTAAATCTTATTTATTATCTTTTTTGGAAATAGGTATTTGGACTGATCCACTATGAAAA
The DNA here is from genome assembly GCF_021130785.1 of Homalodisca vitripennis. Taxonomy (NCBI): domain Eukaryota; kingdom Metazoa; phylum Arthropoda; class Insecta; order Hemiptera; family Cicadellidae; genus Homalodisca; species Homalodisca vitripennis. The sequence continues at coordinate 192,322,594 of NC_060210.1, read as the reverse complement.
CGTACCTATAAAAAATCCACTTGTGATCCTATTGTATGCAAAAGTACAACTGGTATGCAGTACAGTTCGGGGCTTCCACTTATAAAACATAAAAATCAAATTAATTATCAAAAATCCAAAGATCTTAAATATACAAGTGTGTATTATTTAAAGAAAGTTGTAGAGCATAAAACTTGAAAAAAGGTAATTGTAATACTTAAACTCAATTTAATGTTTTTCTTCCGCTTCCAGGTCGATGCCCGTTACTAAATCCTGTCTACTAAGAAGGAAGTTGAACACCAACTGAGAATTATAAGACGGACATTTATTGCTTTGGCAGTATTTTTACGAGTTTAGTAATAGTAGAATTTCGTTAGCTACATACAAATATTTAACCTTTTTCTATTCAACAATAAACCAATTTCATACATTATTCTACATTGATGAACACTAATAAGATTCAGTTTTACTGCGTTATCTGAGTCAAACTCTTATCACTGTAAAGATAACGGACCTCCTCCAACTGGTTAGCTGGTCTTGTAACACCGACTATTCTCTAAATAAAAATATATTATTTAATTGATGAAAATTAATTTCTAATATTTGATAGACCTTTTAACCATCAGATCGTGTATAACGTTATTCTATTACATGATAGGCACTATCTCAATACATATTGTTCGTCCCATTGATGCCCTGTAGAAATGGCCGGAGGTACCACCTTTTCGGAAATACTTTCTAATCTTATTAAAACAACCACTAGGACTGCTTTTCTTTGCTTACATTACTAGTTCAGTAATAAAAGTACCATGGAAAAAAGTTAATTTTTGGGGTCAACTAACGAAATTATGCCAATTTTTAATCCCTTAATTCTATTACAACAACGATAAAATAACGCTGTCTTTACTACAGTTATAGTTTAAGAAAGTACCAAAATTGTACCGATAATAATAGTCTATGAGTTTTTGCATTTATCTCCGCACCGGCAAAGTGAATAACCATTACAAAATAGTAAAAGTTCACAGAAAAAATTATGCAAACAGAAAACGAGAAAGATCGTTATACAATAGTAAATTAAAAATAGCCTCTAAATTTAATCAACTGAGTAAACATTGTTTTATGACACTGCAACCACATGTTTTATTAATTTAACCACTACATCATTTTTACATATACCTGTACAGTCTTGAAAGCATAGAGCAAGGTTGATAATAACAACAGCTCCTATTTACACCTTTTCTGCAACCAATTTTGAGCTCAGAGTAAGAAAATCCAGATAAATAATGTAAAGTTTTAGGAATAACATACTTGGTAAGTGCAGATACCAAAGACTAGGTTTCTGTCTAACATCTATATATATAAAAATGAATGTTTGTATGTTTGTCCTTTATGGAATCGTGAACTATTGGACCGATCATGATGAAAATTTGTACGTATATGTATTTTTCCACGGAGAAGGTTTATAAGCTATGCCCATCCCTTTCCCGATTCAGGATTCCGCCCCACTGGTTACAGAAATACCCATAAGAAATGCATTGCAGCAAACATATGTTAACGTCTTTTCAAATTTTTAATCAGCTGTTCTTTGTAAACATATATTACACTTATAGTTTTAAAGCATAGAGTAAGCTTAAGAGAAACGACAAATTTTGTTTAAACTGTTTTTGCAATCACTGTTAAACATAGACTTTACTATCCAGATAATACAATTCAAATTTGACGTAAAAATTCACCTTTAACTGCAATATTTATTTAATATAAACCATGCTCATGCTTGATCAGAAGAGTAATGCAGATATCATAATTACTATCTTACGTTGGCTACAAATATAAAGAATGTTATAAAATCAACCTTAGTTGTTTTTTTTTGACAGAAGTATGGTTCTCAAAACTCCGTGTGTACATATTCTCTCGATCGAGACAACAAAGCAAGCTCAATCGTGGCATCGGAGATATAACTAATTTAATCTAAAATTTATTATAGTAAAAAAAAAATTACTAAGTAATATAAGGACTTCGGTTCTTAAGATTTGCATGCGAAGCCGTGGGTAACAGCTAGATAGAGGCAGGAATATGGTACATACCTTCATAATACGCCCAAGAGGCTCACGATGGAACGACTATCAATTATCTCAGCAATGTTTAGAATGTGATAGAAAAAGAATAAGTGAATATAGTGTACTGTTTTCAACGGGAAATTGCGTGCGAAGCCGCGGGCAACTTTTGCAAAAAATTATTGAAATGCGCAGCAAAGCGCGCCGGGCCCGCTAGTTTACTATAAATTTAAGGACTAATTAATATAAAATCCATTTTAGTTGTCTTTTAACAGAATTAGGCTTCTCAGACCTGTGAATTTAATATTTGCCCTTGGGGAAAACGAGGCAAAATCAAATATAGCACAAAAATATAAAGACCGGAATAAATTACAATACCTATAAATATACAATTTTGACATATTTTCTTTATTTAGGCCACAAACTTAACATTGGCGTCGGAAATATGATTTACTCGAACTTGAAGTGCTCAAACACGTGCAAAGCCTACGAAATTGCGTGCAAAGGCATGTTTAATTGTTAGTAGATAAACAAATTAATATGCAGGTTTTAGAATTTATGAGGCTAATTTTGCATAGTATATTACTGATAATTTTTTCATTCATCTATTGTAAGTTTGTGTTACAGCAGTATTTTACTGCATTTTGCTCGACTAATGTTGTACGTTTATACTCAGTAAGATTGTTGTTATAAAACCGAGATCGTAAAAGAAGGAACAGGGGAATGAAGTGAGTGAGATGATTTCAAGATGAAAGGAAACCCAGGTAACCTTTATTCTACCCTATGTCCCCGCGGTTGGACAAGAACATCTCATTATTAACCCTGAGAGGATCTAACTCTCCAAGGGCTCTCGTGTTCCCTGATGTGCTCATCTTTCATCTTTGAACAAACATTCCAGCAATAATCTTCATTTTAATTTTCCGAGTTGTTTTAAAGCCGTCTTAAAAGAAGGTTTAGATGAGATTCGTAAACGCAGAAACTTTCTTACTTAAAATATTAATTTTTTTTTAATTACGCATCAACCTCAGGATGGCCTGTTGAATGACACTTTGTTAATAGCTTTGAAGCAAAAGCATACACAAAAATATTCCATGCGTAAGTACCATTTACGCTGTTATCATTGCTCTGTTTTCTTATTTTGAGTTTTGAGGAAAACATTAGAATAAATATTTTATTTACTTACTACTGATATCAACCAATACTACCTTACAACATAATTTTTGTTTAGTATATTAACATAAAATGTTATCAATCGAATCTCATGCTTATTTGGTTGCAAAATTAAAGTAATAAATTAATCAGAAAAATTGCTTATATTGTTTATCCCCTAATCTGTCAATAGGATCCATCGCCTATCGATTGGTAATCCTGCAAAAGTGTAATATTGGAACGGTTGCGGAATATTTGAACAGATTCATGATTGCTTTTGCAGTGGTCGTTCGTCATGTAATCGTTTCCACCTGTGAAAAAGGATATAGCATTTTATACAATGAGTAATCAATTGCTATATGAGTAATCAATGAGTAAAACTTCGGGTAAGGTTGATTATACTTTGTTTGTCTATGCAACTGTACAATGGGTAAAATGTTTTATATATTTTTATTTTAATATCTATTATATTATATATATATATATATATAATATATATATATATATATATATAAACAGTATCTTTATATTAGGTATAATACATACAATTTTGTATATCTTGTCAACATCAGTAGTTTTGAATTTCATACACTGTTTTTTTCCTTTTTACATTTTCCGGAAACTATGTTGTATTAGTTAGATACGTGTTTTTATAAAAGTACTGGGGATACAAAAATTCGTTTTTCACACATAATTAACTAATAGTACGTTATTTAAGTATTGCTTGGTTGTTTATGTATTCTATGACTAATAATTGTGTTTTTAATATGTTTTCCAAATCCTATCCAATTTATTGTTTTTGTTATAATTTATTTAAAAGATATATTTTTATATACAAAAACAGATACATTGATAAATTATCATATAATGTAAGGAGGCAGAAAATATTGTTAAAAGAAATTATATTTCAAAGATCTATAATTTTTTGTCATTTTAATATTCTTCAAGCATGGTCTGTTATACAAAATAAGTACTTTGCTCAGCTTTTGTGCAAATATTATTGCAATACATTTTTTACAGTTCCACAAATAATATGAATTAAAATACAGTAATTAGACAGTTTTTTACTTTAAATATTAATATGATATTTGTATCACATAAAAACATTCCAATCCTAGCTTCTTTTTTTTAAGGAGAGGCCGATCCCCTTTTAAGCCTTATTCTGTCCGTCCTCATGGGCCACTGGCCTGTGCGAGGATCTTATCAAACGGAATAAGGGGGAGAGTCGATACAGTACGAGGTTGATTGTACTGATAAAAAGTGCAACGGTCAAAGACAGGATTTGAACCTGCGCTATCTCTAACTCAGACCCAATGTCCAACGACTTAGACCGCTCGGCCATCGGCACTCCCATTAACCACCTAAAGTATTAAAGTAAAGTATTAGGATATAAGTATTAAAGTATCCCATTGGTATTTAAGTTCCAGAACGTCTAAAAGTCACCATCCACATGGCGATGGTAAGAGCTGATGGCGGGGGTGGTGACATATTAGTGAAGCACTCCAGGTATATTTAAACCCATAACATATTGGAACATCAATTCTGTTCCATTGTGTAGTTATAACGCTGAATAATGGTAAGAAAGTTGGGATGATGAGCTAAACCTTCTCGATGATTAATTATTGGTTACAGTCTGTTATAAAAAGGAATTGCGTATGTAGGAAATACTAGAGTAAAAGCTGTCTAATATACGGCGCTGTACTTCAGGGTCTTTAACCGACAGATACAGAATATACAGAGGCACGTTGACTTACTCTGACAACCGCGAACGCCTGAATCTTAACATATCAAAGCCACGGGATCGCATCACATTAACAGTTGTGTTACCCTTACAATAAGACTGTGTAATGTGTAACATGTCGTGATTTTGCATAATACGAGAAGCACTACTGAAGTAATTTTCACATTTTATTGTTTTAATATTTTATATACAAAGATTTTGATTATTGGTTTAAATAATTTGTCTTCTATGTTATGTTTTTTATCTATTTACATTTGTTTCTAAATCAATAATTTTTAGATAAAATACTCTTAGGAAAAAACCCTGAGACAAATAATTTTTTTCTTTTAAATTATAAAAGTTGTTTATATATCACTTAAAATATGTATATCCTTAAAAAAGTACATTTCATTCGTATATGAAAGAATTGCAACATTGTTAGCAACATACTTTTTCGATAAGAAACGACAAACTTCAAATAGTTTAATAAACGCTGTCTTTTTTATATATTTAAATATATTTAATAAAGCAGAATGGAATAATAAAACGTATATTTGACTAGCATTACGTTGCTTGCTAACGAAATAAGTATAAAAACAAAAAGTTTTCGTTTACTTGTTACAAATATATTAAGATAATTGCATGATTTTATCTCGTTTATCATTGAACTAAGAATTTAAATGAGGATTTAAATCGTTGAAGTTTGAAATTGTTTTATGTTTGATTGATGCACATCGATTGACACTTGCTAGCCAATAAATCATAACACCAACAATATTACATCAAATGTAAGGCAAGGGGAAAATGTTGGACCACTTTAGAATTCATGCATATCAATTCGACAGGATATTATAATTAACTTTAGATAAATAAAGATTAGGCTATAGTTTAAATTGGATAACCATGTGGTGTGATATTCATTATTAACTAAATAACACACATGACATATTTATTTATATTAGTATTAATATATTGAAATTAAAATATTTTGGAATATTCTCAACGATTAACATAGAGGAATGGTGAAATAAAATTATTAAAGTTATTGAAACAACTAAATAAAATGAAATACCAAGTCTCACTTGATGTTTGTTTTAATGCACTTATTTTTTAGAGAAAGGCTGAACATCCAAGTTGTGGCCATGCTCGTGGGTAACCACTTGTTATGACTCGCTGGACTGGTGAACAACATGGCCAGTGGACACTGCCAGTATTGCCAACCCCTGTCTAAATGCGACAGTCCGCCATTATTTACTCACTAATTAGCGCGTACATAGTACGCTGTACGCTGTAACAACAGAGCGTAATTGCAATCACTCTATGTTCACATATTGGAATGCTGGATCTTGGAATACCGATCGCTGGTCAGTTGTACGTTTTGGAGGAAGCCGAATATTAAATCAATATATTATAATATAATAAATTCGTTTATCAGGAAAATTACACCAATATTGTGAATATGTGAATGTGTTAATGTGAATATATTACACCAATTTATCCCAGAATATACTGGTCTTTTTTAGGAATAGAAAAACTATATTGAACTTTTAACAATACTAGTTTGTATAAAAAATAATGTAAAACTTGTATTTACAATAACGTTGTTCACCCCATAATGACGTCAGTACTGTTTCCACTTAACGATCCAGTGACGTCATCAGTCAACGTCATATAAGCTACATTACACGACATCTTCTCCCTTGAGGCTGATTAGTGTAAGGTGGCATCGGTTCTGGTAATTAATCAACTTTAGTAAAGCTACGTAGTTACAGTTGTAACAGTTCCTGGTACCTTCCTAAAGTAAAAGCCATCCTAGGAGGAAAGATTCTTACATGTAAACAATTATTTTTAATTTATTTAAATTGAAATTTAGCACTATTACAATGACATAAATTAGTTAGAACATAACTATGAAAGCAATCTGTTAAACCGTTAGCATAGCCTATCACTTGAAAATCTGGAAGATTTTTTTTCTGTTTGTCACATTAACTAATTTATATACTTGAAATTTTGTTAAGCATTATTTCCATTTAAGCGACACGCATATCGCAGCACGGGATTTGGCTGAGCTGTAGTGAACGATGTAAAATATTGATCTTATGGGTAACCAATCTAAATCGGATTTGTACCAGAGATGCTAACATTTTTCTATAAATTTTCAATTTGAATTTTCAGAAAATTGTATCCTAACAAAGCATAAATTTCAAGTGATATTCATGTCATATTTTAATTACATATGTATTTCGTGTATGTATTTAAATTTTAAATTAAATTTGTTCTCAGTATACAAAAAACTAACTGCATTACTTTTAGTTTAAAGGGTTCATTGAATTTAATAATCAAATTATATATAATGTTTAGAATACGTTTAAACTGTTCGGAAATCAGAGCAAACAAAGAAGTAAAGTATTTGGGTGTAATTCTAGATAGCGATTTAAGCTGGAAAACTCATAAATTAAACTGAAATCAAAACTCATCACAGGAATTACATTTTTTCCATTTGCGGTACATGTGCCCAATGTTTATATTTTGCCTTAGTAAATATTAGATTACAATACGCTTGGGGTGGAACGTATAGATCCACAATAAAACCTGTTAAATTCATTCCAAGATAAGATTATGAGAACCATCTCATCCATGTTTTGATTGTATGAAAACTTTTTAATTACGTTGTATTTATATATTTAATGTTTTAAAAGCTTTTTACTTAAGTACTTTTTTTAGACAAGGTCTCAGAAATACTTGTACATTTTAGAGTTCCTAATCCTAATGTAACTTTGGTAAAAAACATTTAACTATTCAGTGCCAAGACCTTTAAATAGGTTTCTGTAAAATATAAAAAAATTTAATAAATTCCTCAAAAGTGTTAAAATTTGGTTTTTTAAGTATGGGCTTAGGCACGTGGAGCATCTTTTAACTATTATTCAATAACTAATTTATTTTCTCTTATAAAATATGGTATGTAAATATGGTATTTTATTGATTTTTCTTTAAAATAAGCGTGTTTCAGTGTATAATAGAAAACCTTTAATATTCGTCATTTTAGTTTGGTAGTCTGTAGCAATATTTAAAAAATGTATTTTGTTAAATAAGTGTATTCTATTTATTTTTAAATTAACGAAATGTAAGTTTAAGTTTCATCAATTCTGTTTGGTAAGCCATAAAAGTAAGTGTAACAATAAATGAATGTATGTGATTTATTAGTTAAATATAGTTCTGGTGTCTGCCACCGCAAATAAACTCTTTATCTAAATGATGAACTTATTTGATAGAATCCCTAATCCATTAAAACTACGAGCTTGATTTGTCATAACAGAATGTTATTTTATGTTAGTATAGATTTTTAACACTTATATGATTTAGTCTTGGTACTGGTATCTGTACTTTTTTTCATAAATTATTTATTCATTTTACAATTGGCCTTACTTCGGTCGGTCAATTAAGAACGGTTTTAAAAGTCAAATTCGTAATGCGACAACGGAGGCGTGACGAGGTTGACGCCTAAATCTCTGAAGTTTAAATTCCGATATCGATTATACATTAGGGATGATAAACAGCCGCTGCAGCTCTGCCCAGGCTTCAGATACTGGACATCCGGTGTGTCTACTTAACCAGAGCCGTCTTTTTAAATACCTGCGTAAAAATACTTTTACTAACGGCAAAGTAAGGCAAATACTCATTCATTCAATTCATTTATTTGTGTGGATTTATTTTTATTTGTGTTTTGTACAGCTTTTTTATAATACAAGCAGAATTACATGAGGAAAAACCGAGTAATATCAGCATTATACCTTCTGAAGAAAACAAGAACAATGAGAATACGATGGTATATGATTTGACCTGCCAAAAGATGATAAGCGTTATCGTCTTTATTTTTTATTTTATGTATACACGTAATCACTATAACAAAATACTAACAAGTTTATACCTAAAGCTCATAATCTAGATTGTTTACATTATTTTTAGTAGCGGTGGGGACACGCTGTAAAAGAACCGAAACAGTTTTTTCAACAAAACGTGCGTTTTCATATAATGACGACAAAAATTAAAACATTCAACATTTCTTAGTGATTCAATAGCTAACATATTAAAAGTACATTTAGGATTCGGTCAATCAAATAAAATAGTGTTACGTCTCGAAAGATCCTAGTGCTGTATTAAAATATGAAGGATGGTAAGTCCTTTCCGTCATAATTCAAATAAAAACCTTTTCTGTAGATAGTGGTAATTTCCTTAGAGGTTCAAACAATAATTCAACTTTTTCCCCATATTATAAAAATATAAAATGGCAAAATACTAAAAACATACAGAATCAATGAAACTGCATATTATTATGTTTACTATATAGAGACATAACTAAAATACCAATAAATTTATGTGGTATGCGGTTTTGTGAGAAAAAATTCTAGTTGTATTTTCCCAGATTCATTCACTGGTCAAGTTATTTCCTGGTTATTTTAACAACGGAACTGTTCATCTTGTACAAACCTGTTGGAATTAGGTCCTTTACTTTTGTGCTCAATTACTTTGAAACAAATGTGTATTAGATAATATTAAAATAATATACTAAAAATCTTTACGTAATTTTTTCATCCATTAAAATCTTATTTTCCGAACGACATTTGTATGGAGGCCAAATGTATTTTTTTAGGAGGTTTACACATCATTATCGTCGTAAGTGGTAAATGAAATTACAATGGTAATAAGCAATAGGTGTCTATATATGTCAGATACGTTTTCTTATAACACGTTTCCTTAAATTATGTGACTTATTTTCTATATTTTTACTGGCTTTTAACTTTTACTTTTTCTACGTTATAACCAGACCACTGGACCGTATAAAAGTTATTGGCTTTAAGTAAAAACTTCTCCATACAGATTTGTTCATTTTTTTACTTTTTTCGTAAAACGTATACAATATTATTAAACTTTAATGATACCTTTATGTGCCAGTTGTGATATAATCACACGCTACGTAATTAGCTCCTAGTAATGACCAAGCCGACATAATGGCCACCATTCAAGTTTCTCCAACAGCTTCAACTGCGGAACTGTTCTCCAGAGAGTTGTCAAATGTGTAGAGCGGTTCTGATCGGTTTGGCTTAAGGTGTAAACTCTGAACATCAATGTGCCTAAGCCATATATAAATAAACTTGAATACCTCTTCTAATAATGGAAGAGATTCTTAATAATTACTTCTAATAAGTAATTTTAATACTTTTTTATATAATTAGTAGTATCTTGGTCAAATTTTGTTAGTTATTTGCCTTTTAACGAGACTGGCCTTTTTTCTTGAATATTTTCTTTAAACAACTTGTTCCTTCACCAAGAAGTTACATTGGTTTTCGGTATATTACATCGAATATACCCAGTACTACATCCGTATTGTATCTTTTTTAAGTATTATTAAATTTACTGCAAAAATAAACTAACTCAACTCCTTCAATAATCTTAGAAAGCCAAAATTTTTGTTACTAACTTGTGTCGTTACCGGGTAACCGGATGTAAGCTGGCGGGGATTGACATTAGTCCAGTCTCCGGATGATTTAGTCAAGCACCAGAGAATATTGATACGCCAATTTATGACGTCCATATAGTGGAAGTTCTTAATAACGTCACAATTCAATAAAGATTACTTGGGATTGATTCCTAAACTATAACATTATATATTAGTCGATAGTTGATCAATAACCAGAGGAGTACGCGACATTATTATTTAAACACTTCATCAAACAGGATCTTGAATAATACAGAGTGCAATTTGATTTACTTTGACGACCGTAATGACTAATAAAATATTTAAAGTATCAAAGCCACAGAGACTGCATCTCTTACACAAACACTGACTGGTGTTTTTGCATGTTCAGTGTTTATACAAATATTTATTTCTGTTTAATTATATTTAATTTTGGTTGTGTAAAAAAACGAAATTAAGAAAGTTATCTTTTATGTAATGTGTGATATCTTATTATTTATATTAAAGACATTTTTTTTGCTTTTTTAAACGAATACAAAATTTAATTCACCTTTGTGTTGACATAAAATACAAACCAATCTATGTATTAATTAGATAACCCCCATTCAAAAAAAACACTGTAATACTGCATTAAAAAAAGTTTTTATATGCAAAAAAAGCGGTTTTAAAAAAGCGGGGCGGGGGCGATCTCTCTCCCTCAAACCCTCCCCCTCATAGTTACGCCAACGCTCTACATTACTTCTAACTCATAAGAATGGCACATTTTTCGTAAGTTTTTATCTTGTAAATCAATCTTGCAGAAGACAGTGAGGATACAGCACGTTTACGTACGTAATATTAAACTATTTCAGTGGCGCATTTCAAGGGAAACTAGACGATAAACATTATTCTCATACTGCTGTTTTGTGAAATTGATTTATGGTGCCTATTAAACATCGGGTTCCCTGATTCAAAACAGATAATTCAGCAGTTTTCATTCCTTCCACTTGCTTCACATATTCGGAGCAGGGTTAATAATTTAAAATTCCATAACATTATCAGTACAACAATAACCATTGAACACTTTATGAAAATGCATACTGCACAACTAAATACGCAAGGTCCTTTATGCTGAAAATTTTAATTGAATAAACATTTGATATTATACTGTCTTATACAAAGAGATGTTCCACATTATCAACCGAAGAGGTAATTTCAATGAATGGTAGGTCGAAATGGACAGCGATTAAGACTCCACCACCCGAATTCTTCGCACTGGTAAGACTTTACCTGTCTCTTCTAAAGACAGAGTATTTATATAGCCCCAATTCCGTTGACAAGCAGTCCGGCGATAAATTAGTCTCAGTAAGTATTATTATTTTATGTAAGCACACATTTACTGTCTCAATAAGTTAATTAAATTTTGTTCTAAAGCCATTAACGTTCTGAAAATAAACTCCAATTGGTGTATTTCCGTTTACATGTTTTTTTTAATTAGTACTTATGATTGTAGGGATACCGTTTCGATATTTTATGTTTAGATCCTTTTCGCCATCTTCGGATCGTTTCTCAAGTTCAGCTCTAAGGTCATTAAGATATTTCCTTTCTCTGGGGGTTCTGTCTCTGTAGATGCTAATAATTTTAAAGGCTACATCAACTTTATCCACCAAATCTTGAGAAAATAACTCGCAGAAACGACGCGCTACATTTTCGCTGTAAAAAAATATCTTCATTAGTCGAGGTTTATCCCTAGCAGGCTTTCCAATCCTCAGTATTTTATATTCAGTCTCCATACCAGGGATGACGACCTGGATAAGTTTATCGGCAAGAACCCTTTCATGCGCTATTTCTACTTCTTGTATCAGGCTTCATCAGTCAGTAACATTGTAAATCAGTACATTAAAGGCCCTTCTTGCCCGATCATTCAGTTCACCGATAACTGCTTCTGACCCACCCACAGTTCCAATTTGATTTTCAATAATATTGATTCTATGTTCAGTAGCCTCCAGGCGGGTTCAAAGTCATTAAACTTTTTCAGAATATCGGCCAAATACTGTTTCAATCCAGCAATACTAGCTCTGACAGCCTTTAACTCATCATTGGTGGGAAGAGAAGATCTGCATCTGAGAACCTCCGACATTTGGTCTGGTATTAACTGCAAAAGATCGCTACTATTGGAGCAATGCCATATTTTATTTTTATCGTCTGCATATTTTTCATATTCTGTATCAGGCATCTTAGTGCAGGATACATAGAACCATCTAGAGCACTCATTATCTCACTGAATTCCTTTTTCAGAATCCAGAACCGTTTTGACACAGAGTGGGCATATAGCAGTAGGGAAAACGGGGTGCCATTTTATTTAGCGAATACACAGACAATGATGAAGTCTGTATTTAATTAAGTATCTTTTTGGCTTTAGATTATTTAAGTAAATCGCTTGAGCAGAGTCATCCCACTTATTTACTTACTTAATGATAAATAATACAGTACTATTTTAACTAAGATGATACAAACATAGTAAACAATCACAATGAGCAAACATAACGATTGATTATAACATTATAACAGACCTAAAGGTTCATGTTACTAGCATATGGGGTATATTTACATAGTATAGGTATATATTTTGTGGGTGTCGTATATTCATACACGATGCTTTGTATGTATAATTTCTAATATGTAAAGAAACAATTTAGCGTAAAATGTTATTCAATATCTCATAATAAAGACACACATTAAGACGAATGAAATTAGTTTAAATTTAACTATTTTGATTTTATTCCCAAGCCTAATTACTACAGATTAAGTCCTCTGGCTGGTTTATATCCTGAACTGGAAATAGATTAATGAGACTTAGTGCCCCATAAAGCTTATTTGGGCGTAATCTAACTAAAGACGTTTACTGAAATCTGAATTTTAAAATTTAAAGCAAATAAAATTTAAAAATATAGATACAATTGAGAGATTTAACATATTTCCCGGTTTTAAACGTGATCTGTAATTGTATCAAATTCACAGAGGAAATTAAATTAACTCTATTTCCATGAACAAGGTTATTTAATTAGTACAGTCTGATTCAACTAAACACTTTAGGTTAACCGAGCAAGAGTTGGTCCACATGAGACCATAGAAAAACTTGTAACTTTGTTACGGAACTGACCTCATGTCCTAGTTGATCACCAGACTGTCCTCATATGTTATCTTATTACTTTGGTAATATTACATTTACGTTGGCAACACATTAAAGGATTTGGCAATAAGGTTAAAAGTATTGAAATATATTCTTTGGAGTTGTTTGACAAATTTGGCTCATCCAGTTCAATACAACCAGGACAAGCAATAAACAAGGCATTTGTGGGTTTTGAAGCTAAATCTCTGCCATTCATAATTCGAATGACCTACTAGAACTTACTGGTTTCCATTCGAGTGTCTCAGTATAAAGTTTAACAATTAAACTGATCTTTATCCTAACAAGATAAACATGCATTACACCAAGTAATCTCATTATGTTACAGGGGTCACATCTGGGGTCATGCCTCATGATTATACTTATGTAATTTAGAAATGTATTTAGTGTGTGAATTCTCTCGATATTATCTAATTATGTTCTAAGACAAATGTAAAATGTTCGCTAACGCTCAGCAAAATCCAATGAATTGACGTGCAACATCATTAAAATCAATGTTACTGATTTATTAATGAATCTCAATGTCAAATTGTATGTCCAAACTCTGTTCCCGTTATATGTGCGCACAGAAAGACATAACGTTTTTTCCGTTTTCCTCGAGTGATAGGATTCGCTAACGCTCAGTCAATATCTACTTTGATTGGTTAGTAAATGGTGGCGTTTGAAAAAGTTGACTTACTTATATCATGTCATCTAGAGCAGGCCTACAAAAATTCCCGCAGAATCAGTGACGTCATCAATCAACCTCAGATCAACTACATTACACGACATTCTCTCCCTTGAGGCTGATGATTGGCCCAAGACGATGTCGTTACGTGTAATTAATCACCTTATTAAAGTTAGTTCGTCAAATCTTAAAGCGCTTGGCTTCATCCCCATATTAGGGGGTTGAGTACAAAACATTAAAAACCGTTCATTAACAGTTTACTATAATTTTTTTTTTCTATTCATGACTAATTCATTAATAAGTTCACATGATAAAACACATGTTGTCTATCATTACAAGAAAACTCTTATTTTGTAAATATTGTAATGACAGAATTATTACTTGAAGGATTAAAAACTTTAATTTAGGTTCGTCTGCCTATCTCATTGAACTCGTCTGCCCGCATAATTGTTCGTAAACGAAATAACCTATAGAATTGACGCTTTGCAAGAAGCTTCATTTCCATATTATATGCAACATTGACTTCGATGATAGTTCAAGTCCAACCTGGAATTTGGCTGAGCGTTATTGATGCCTATCAATCAAGAGGCAGCCACAATTTATATTCTTTTTGCACGGCAGATGTAACAATTTATCTCCTGTATGACATTTGTCAGTCCACATTACATCTCGAGAACTAAATCAGTTACTTTCTCTAACCTCAGTGAAACCTGTTACGCAACATTTTTGTGGTATTACCTACCTTGTAAATAATACGGAGAGGTTTAGTTTTTGACAATAATGGCGACGTGAAACATGTTACGCAACATTTTTTGTGGTATTACTTACCTTGTAAATAATACGGAGAGGTTTTGTTTGTAACAAGTATGGCGACGTGAAACCTGTTACGTAACATTTTTGTGGTATTACCTACCTTGTAAATAATACGGAGAGGTTTTGCTTGTAACAAGTATGGCGACGTGAAACCTGTTACGCAACATTTTTTGTGGTATTACCTACCTTGTAAATAATACGGAGAGGTTTTGCTTGTAACAAGTATGGCGACGTGAAACCTGTTACGAAACATTTTTGTGGTATAACCTACCTTGTAAATAATACGGAGAGGTTTTGTTTGTAATAAGTATGGCGACGTGGCCCTTTTATAAGAAGTCGTAGAGGTTGGGATAAAGTAGGTTCATGAGATTAAGGCATTTTACAATTTTTTTTCTAAAATCTAAAACTACAAATTTTATTCTAGATTCTGTAAAAGTAATTCAGAATATAAGACCGGTTAAGAAAAATTGATGGGACAAATTATTTTGCGTATTAAATTAGGTTATTTTAAAAAGTTACAGAACATTTTTTAGTAGCTACCAGTTTCAATAACGATAACAGTAATGCGCTGTTTAGAATAAGTATGTATGTATGGCGAGTAAGTTTTGTTATGAAAACATGTTAGATGTAAACTGCACACATGAGATACGTCTCATGCATCTCACCCATTTACATTACAATGACTTCTCATTTGATTTTCATGTTCATTCACATTTTATCTGAAATGCCAGATATCTCCACAGCACACAGTTTCCTTTTGTAAATTCGTCCTTAAGAATTTAAAAATATGCTAACACTTGACAAAATGGCCATCCAGATATCGTGTATGTAAAGTCATACATGTGTTTTGTTCACCCCCTTTACTGTGTGCCATATCATTATCATCAATGATAGTCTTCCATTACAAAGTGAATTTCGCATCTTTAAAAGCATCGGAATATATCCTCCACTTTCACATATTCGAGTACTTTATGAGGGATCTTTAAACACAGTTTGAGTTCCTCTTCGGAGTTTGTCATTATTTGCTGTAATTAGGAGAACAAGAAACGAGCTTATCGTTAAGACAAAGGCTAGACACTTGATTAGACCCCCATAATGACTACCCTGACATAATGGCCACCATTGAAGTTTCTCCAACAGCTCAGCTTTAACTGTAGAACTGTTGGCCGGGGTGTTATCTCACCTTCCCATAATTCCCGGTAGTATTTTTACACAAAGTAATCTCTGAGGATCAATATCCTCAAATGCTTAGAGCTCTCAGCTTTTTCTTTGTTTACAATTTACTGTATTAGTGTGATATGCGGACCATATAGTAAGTACCTATTAACGATTTAAAATCAACTTTTGAGTGACTCAATATTTTACGGATATAATAACCGGATTGATATAAATCGGACTCTACAGAACGTACCAAGGACTCCAACTTATTCTACAAGTAGCTCCAACACTGTCTGTCACACGGTACAGTGTCACGTGATTTACTGTTTACAAATTAGTTTAGTAAGCATTTTTCTAGATTGCATATGGTTAATGATGAAACCAACGTTAGAATGTAAAAATGTTATTGTGTTACAAGTTAATTTAAAACAAATACTCCAATAATATAGGTTTTTTTTTATTTTTAAGAGGCCTTTAGTACTCAATGAGAACATCTTCAGACCCACATAACTGAATAAAAGTGGTTGCAATAATAACATAAACAATTTTGTATTAAATAAAAACATAATCCGTTAAAAATGCAAAGAGATAATATTCTATGACAGAACATTATGTCTATGTATGTATAAAAAAGTTGATATCTAACTAAATATCAACTTTTTTATCAAAAAAGTAACGGTGTATTTTGAAAAGGCCCAGGTTTGAAAAAATAAACATGCCAATAGCTCTACAAATTCCAAAATTAAATTAGAGAATGAATTAGAAAATTCTAAGAATAAACTTAATGAGGAAGAAAAATCTGGAATTTATAAAATTAATTGTAACAATAATTGTGATTTAAAATACATTGGCTGAACAAAAAGAAAGTTAAAAAGAGAGAGCTAAGTAACATAGGGTACGCTTAAAATACCAACAAGAAGAAAGATCGGCTATAGCAAAATATGCACTTCAAACTGGACACTCTTTCTCAAATGCAAAATTATTAAAAGAAGTACAAAATAAAAAATTTCTCGATGCATATGAAACAATTTTTATAAAGAAGAACCAAAATAATCTAGTAAACAACGAGCCTGGGCCTTTTCAAAATTCACGGTTACTTTATTTGATCTAACTAAATATCAACTTTATTTTTTAGATATAGATAGACATATTGTCCTGTCATAGAATATTATCTCTTTGTATTTTTAATGACTTGTGTTTTTATTTAGTACAAAATTGTTTATTTTATTATTATAAACCACTTTTATTCAGTTATGTTGGGTCTGAAGATGTTCTCATTGAGTACAAAAATAAAAAAAACCTATATTATTGGAGTGTTTTGTTTTAAATTAATATATAATTTCCAATAAGAAAAGGGCTTCAAGAATGTATGTTACAAGTGTTCATCCTTGGACCAAGAGGAGGAATTCTGTACCCTTCAAACGAGTTCTGTCAAGAGTTATCACACGTACAGACAGGCGGACACTCTACCACATGATTTGATGAAAGCTATGTCGGGTAACAAGAGGGAGTGTCGTCACGATTTTTTAATCGATGACCGATCTTACATATAAATCTTTAACTCAATGTGTTTTTTTTTTTAGTTCTTATAATTACGTGCCATCAAAATTAATCAACTAGTATAGTCCATTGAATAATTTGCCACTAAATGTATCACACAAATATTTTTGTACCATCCCATTAATATTAAACGAATAAACCATGCTATAGCTTTTTTCCTGATATCCTTGTACTCTTGGGAGTTTGTATGAGGACACCGGTAGACCCTTTAGCTGTTATGTTACAAAATTTATAACCAGAAGTCACCATAAAGTTGAGTGAAGTCTGATCTAATAACCTTTGACCGTTACTTACTTCGTGGCAAGTATACGTTTGCCCTCCCTCAATTTTATGTTTATAACTTTTCACAAGTAATATTGTTGCTGTAATTTCATAACATTAATTATTTTTTACGCATATAAACAGCAAACACCACTAAACTAATAACAAAACTAAAACATTTAATCAAAATAAACCGGAAATTTGCATTAAAGAATTACTTTTATTCTCACATTAACTACTTTGAGTCTACTCACCTCTAATTCAAACAGAATACACCTTTTGTTATGAGAGATATATTGGGTTTTATCCACAAAATAAGGCTATAAATTGATGTAAGGCACATTATTATGTTCTATATAACATTTGCAACGAAACTTTATAAAATATAACCAGTATTACCGTGATTTTGTAAATAAAGACATTTATGTATATTGCAGCAGTGACGAAGTCAAGTCGTATTGATCACAGAATTCACCCTAACTTGATTCTCAGTATAGCAACACAATAAACACACACAAATCAAACTGTCCATTAGTTTGTATCTACTGGCTGACAGTTCTTGAAACTTTATGATGAAAATAGCCATTAAAACGATGCCGTAAATTTTCCACTTGTATTTTATGAATCATTGGTGCTATTATGGTATTATGTTTTATAATTGACGTAGGGTGTAAAATATTTTATAATAATGTATCACGGACAATAAAAGATTTGCATTTGGTCTCATTAAATTACTGAATTAGTGGTACAAGTAAAAAGCACAATTGTAATTGGTTTTAAAGCAATTAACCGATGTTTAATTTATCTATGGTTAAATAATTGTTTCCACTTTGTCTCGTTATTTATGTAACATCCGTTATACAGGTCCTATTACGTACAGTATATCAGAGCTATAAATCTTGACTAATAAATCTCAAAGCGTGTTCAAAAATGTAAAAACAAAGATTTACAGGATCTTTAATAATTTAAGATTTCGTTTAGGCAATATAAAATATTTCCATTGCATTAGTCAAGTAGTTAATTAATTGTGTTAATTAGTATAATAGTTAATTCTTAAGCAAACACTTGTTAAATTTGTACTAAGTGTATCGATTTCGAATAAATAACAATAGATCGATCTATAGTTTGCCCATATATTGGTATTCAAATATGATTTGTCCACAATTCAATCCCAAACTCTAGCATCGCATGACAAAGGGCTTCTCCAAGATCTACTTGCCCTACAGGACAAATTGTAGCATGTCAATATTCAATTCCCTTTAGAGCTGAATAATTCTGACTTCTCTTCTTGGCGTTTTCCTCAGGGGATATTCTCTTGTAGCCTCGATAACTCAGGTTTGTTCAGTTCAAGGACTTCTGATGTAAAAGAATATTTTCGAAATCTAAAATAATCTCTTGTACTAAATATTCCACTCGTCGGGCTGAAAATTAAAAGTTATTCCTGAACCTTAAAGAACTGATAAGTTCACTACGACTACTATACTTGTTAGCTTTACAGTCAATAAGTGTTCGATCTTTATGTGTGACTATTTAAAACTCATTAAAAATACTATTGAATATTTGCTTTGTTAGTAACTGTAGTTTATCAGGATAACCAGTTTCAATGTATGGTACGGATACAATAAATATTGTATAGTTCCTACACGACTAGAGTACCTAAGTGGAGGCGTTCGTTGTTTGAGTGAGGCGGTTGCAATATTACTTTCATACACAGCTAAATTAAAACTGATTATCATACAATTTGTATTTGTTCTTAGTGGTGTATTTACATTTTTACGAATTCATGGGCTACCATTCAGATTTCATTTGGATTGTGGTAATTTGAAATCTTTAAGTAATTTCAACCCGATTGCACAACGTGTCATGAAGTGCAAGTCGCGAATATCACTAAAATCTGCTAATAATTCTAATTAAAATATGCATGTATTATTGTTACATAAAAAAACAGATATTTTATTGATCCAAAGACAACAACTACACATGCGAGATAGAGATAACAAATATCTTTTGATGGACCAAGTGTACATTTTTACATAAACCCAAATTCACTATTTTGCCTGGATTTCATTACATATAATGTGCAATGTGAAGTTGGCTTATATTCATTAAAAAAGATAGACCACCTCCTAATACAATATGAGTGAGCGCTTGGATAAATAATGGATTTTTATCTTTACTCATGAAAAGCACTTGACCATTCGGGTTAAAAATGCGTATAAACACAAAAATACCTTCAAAAACACTACTTGACTACCGCGAGACAGCGATAGCTGTGTTAATAGACCAGTAGCTGAGAGTCAATTCACACTCTGTAAGCATACAGTCTGATTTTCTTGGTAGTTTTGGAAGATTTTTTTCCTACAGAAAAAACTCGATTGTCAGCCACGATAGTTTTCTTAGAAGTCAAAATAGGAAGGCAACGAAAGGGTGAAAAATATGAAACATCTTTTTTTTCAGGTTACATTTTTTCTAACTTGAAACAACATCGACTGCCTCGGACCTAAATAAAAGTTATTACAGCGTCAGAGAACTAGATACAGAGATTGGGCGTGGTTACACGCTGTAAACGTGTAAGACGGTTACGCTGTAAACGTCTGTATTATGATTATCCGACGCTGATTTAGAGTTTATTTACGTGTCTGATAGTTTAGTATAAGTACGTCAAGCTAAAAAAAAAAACACGATTTAAGAAAAATTATTATTATTTATTCTTAAGTTTTTTTTACTTCTACCTAACAAAACTATCGCGGCAACTAATGATCTTTTTTTAGGAATAATTTCGCTTTTGATTAAAAACAATCCAGTTATTCTACTTCTACAATGCAAACAAATTCTGGACTAAACATCTATCCTTGAAAATCTATCACATACATCAATCCAAAATAGCAAGATGAAGACGCACATAAAAAGTAAGGTACTTTCGTTCGGACTGTATAGTCAGAGATATTTTAATTAAAGGTAAAGTAGTATTAGGATAAACATAAACTCTGTTATAGGCGGCAGTAACATCAGGAGAGGCTGGGTTAATCAAGATTTGTGGAATATCAACAGCAAGAAGGGGGCGAGTTAAATATGCAGATCTTGAGAGGTATAAATATTACCACTAGGGCATGTTGTTAATTTTGCCAGTCAGATTCGCTTGGTAAAATCGTTTCAATTATACACTTTTTAATTAATTAGAAGTTATGACAGATTTTATCTTTTATCTATACTTTAAACATTAGAAAAGAAATGGTGAATGAAATTATGGCAGGAGTAAAGATTAAATTTAAGAAATTGAATTGTAAAATTGTATACATTCTTATTCAAATGTAAAATCTGTTCTATTGAGTTTTCCGATAAATCGAGAGTTGATTTCCTGCTTTTTCAGCGTATCGCACTGTTGTAAAATTTTAATAAAACTGTTGTTAAGTATTATTGCGTAAATAACTTGTTTTTTTATAGCCTAATATTAAAAGGCTACTTTTATTGAACAATAATTATGTATATATTTTTTGGGCAATTTATACTCTATATTTGCCTTTATTTTTATTAAACTGTATATACTGCATTAATAATTCTATATCTCTTTCTGCGGCCTAGTGCCTACAATACCATTCCTTACTGGATTAAAATATTCACGTAAAGTGACAGACCAATGAACCATTGTTTCACGAATCAGCTGTTTACTGTACACTCACCAACCAATCACAACGGTTGACTTATCAATTGACCACCTTGCAAGCGACAGCACGCTCGCTCGTTATACTCTCGGTCCCGCCTGGGGCACTAATGTACTCTCTAGCCACTGCTTACCATACTTACTCTCTCCCCCATGTGTTACTCTCTCACTTAAAATATTAGTTTATCTCTATTTGTGGTACATTTAAATTAACATTAAAGTCAGTGCTCTGGATTGGCAATCTCTACCAGAACGTCTCTGCTCCCGGACACCCGCGTCTACCGTGCTCTACAGGAACTGGCCACAGTGTTATAAACTATTCGTTTTTGCGGTCGTATTGTGCGTGAGTGAATCCGTGAAGGACATCTTCCGTATTCACGCCTGCCTACAAGACAGCAGCCTATTTCCACACTTACTGATCACAACCTGGCCCTCAACAACAGCAGACTACGGTTAGGTACCTCTCATGAAAACAAAGGTAACTGTTTATTTTCTGCACTTTATTTGAATATGCACTGTTCATAAACTCATTATGTGTAACCTAGTGAACTCTTGTTAAAATCAGTGTGTTCGGCGTCTTCACTGCCTAGTGTGAAGTGGTCCTTCTTAATCGAGCCTCTAAAATATTATCTAACGGTTCTCATAACCAAAATTCATTCTTTTCAACTGTGTTGGTCTAGATATATTAGCAGGAGTTAAGATGAGAAATGGCGTTTCGTACCTTTGCTATGAGGGATCCGATTATGTGATTATCGGATCACACGATAGAATACGTCCAGAATAATGTAAACGCTTATTTTTTGACAATAGAATGTAAAAACCTTAACGAAGATTGAAAATGGAATTTTTATGACTATGATTTAGGTATGAGTAAAAAAAATTATTATTTAAAGAGGTATAATTTGTTTTTATTTTACATAAAGCCATCACAAGAAAGACAAGAAGCCTGTAGTATGCCGAGACAAAGTACTGAAATTGATGATGAAGTGCAAGCCTCCAATTGAGCTGAGTGCGCTATATCTCTGTCGTTAAAGTCGTCTCTTTTATTGTTGGCTGGGAAGGTTACAAGGATATGAGGATTTATGTCAGGAGTATATTTTAAGATGCACTTATCCCGGATAGTTCATACCAATAAAATTTTATTTTATTTTCGCAAGTAGCAACTGACTACATAAATAGCACATTATGAATTAGCCTACTTCTTCCTGAAGTAGCGTTAATTAAATCTCTGCAATTCTAATGGCATAATCAGTCAATGTCAGTTACGCTGAGCAGCACAAAATATTCTCCCTTGAGGTTGTCTGGCTTAAGATGACGTCATTATGAGTGATTAATCAACCTCAGTAAAGCTAGAACTTCACCGCTCTTGCTGCTTTCGTACAGTGAAAGTTGTGATACGGACGAGATTCTAGCAGCAAACCGAGTAATGAGTCTTTTAATATTAAATGGACGCTAAATAAAAATTATTAACTAACTTAATACTGGAAAGAAGTGTCAAGCTAAATGGCTAGATTTGTTGTTTAGTGTCAAAAAATGTGGTTTTTTAATTAGCTCTATATTTTAATGAAAATGAATACTTGATGATGCATTATGTTTTGAACTTTACGAGTAACACATACCCGTTTAATGTGAAAACTGCGTAACTATACAACTCTAGACGCTACGTGGAGTAGAAAGGATAGAGTTGACGGGATAAGCGACATCTGAACTGACATTCCTTAAATTATAAGGTTCGCCTCTTCGGAAGATCAACGTAACTGATTTGAACAAACTTTCATAATGACTATGCTGAGAATATTCTGAATATTCATGACAAACCACATAGTCTCAAGGTTTATCTTCTCACTGACTGTATGGCTGTGATGTGGATATTGTGAATATTCATTACAAAACACATAGTCTCAAGGTTTATCTTCTCACTGACTGTATGGCTGTGATGTGGATATTGTGAATATTCATGACAAACCACATAGTCTCAAGGTTTATCTTCTCATTGATTATAGCTGTGTTAAGCATATTGCGAATATTCAAGAAAAACCGCACAGTCACAAAGATTATCTTGTCATTGCCTGTATGGGTTTACTGTACCATGGCTGACCCTTTGGCAGATTTTTAGATACCATGTGGATAATAAGAGTTTGTAAAATACTTATTGAGCAGAGTTCATGTGCTTTCAAATATAAGACTGTCATTTGGGCCATGATGTGGTTCCATTGTGAATGAAATTTTAAGAACCAAGCAAATTGCACATGAGACATCGGTGTATTCATTTCCATTACAACTAGAACACTAATTCTAACGGCAAGGACATGTTTCTTGTTTTGGCCCTTGGTGAATAGCTTGCCGTGAACAACGTTTTCACTGCTGGAGGGATTGTTTTGGGAATTCTAATTAATGGCACACTGACGTAACGTCTTC
Organism: Homalodisca vitripennis; assembly: GCF_021130785.1. NCBI lineage: Eukaryota > Metazoa > Arthropoda > Insecta > Hemiptera > Cicadellidae > Homalodisca > Homalodisca vitripennis. The sequence continues at coordinate 192,298,509 of NC_060210.1, read as the reverse complement.
ACTCAGTATGTATAAAGAGCGAGATATTTTGGTAAACATTTTCCTTTTCATCGTTCCTTTATTTTCTTGAACAACTGGAAATAGTCATGCATTTTACATTTTGTTTCTCTGAATGTTGTTCATGTACATAACATTTTAAGTGTTATTAATTTCTCAAAGTTGTGAGACCACCTGGTAATTGCACCATTACGACGAAAGTAGGTCACGTGATTACAACTTGTAATAGCTACCATTCAAGTTTCTCCAACTGTTTCAACTGTAGAATAGATGACGTGTGTTATCAAGCCGCTGGAAAGTTCTATTAGTGTCTGCCTTACTTAGATTAAATTTTCAAGATATAGTGTTTATTCGTTATTGCTCCAACTCCATGGTTCTTTTTAGTTTAAATCCTTTTTATTGGGTAAATGACTCGCATAAATGTTTGAATTTGGTCTGTGCTTCTGTAAAACACATTTATGCCATATAAAAATTAGCTACAAATATAATCCGTAATTTAAACCTAGACAAAGTGCCCAACAAAAGTTTATCGTTATACTAATAATAATTAATCGCTAAATATGCTATTAAGCGCTAATCTAGAGAGTGGCTGGATTAATTTGGCTATTTTTTAATATTTAATAATGTCCACGGAATGTTTATATTACTAGAAGGATCAGAAACATTTCTAGAAGGATCCCGGAATAATTTTTTAACTCAGAAAATGTATTATTTTATTATTATATTTATTCATAATCACAATTTTAACACTAAATAGCTATTGACACTTATAGCTGAAGTTATTCAAAGAAGCTGAAACTGATTTTTTTTTTTTTTTTACTTAAATGAAAATATTAGGTGAATCTTGATTAATTACTAGTGTGATGTAGATAGTAAAGAGAAAGTTACTATCTAACTCTTACTCGACTGATGAATTAAAAAATTTATTTAATTGAATATACTATTTTAAATCCCACCTTAATGAACAAAGCTGTGAAATTTTTGCATATAAGGTACTCTAAACTGGTTAGCTTCCTTGACATTTATGATATGGCAGTTTTGTAGTGGGTTGATAAAAGACAGAGGAATGAACACTAACATGCCTCAACCAGCCTTTATTTGCCATTGTACAGTTCCAAAAACACAAATACATAACGCAGCTATGGTGGAACGGCTAATTCAATTTAGATGTTGAGTTTAGCTCAAGTTCACCTTACGCTTACTGCAGAGGCTGAAATCTTACCCTATCACTGACTTTAATCCCGGAATCTGGAGTCCACATTTGTCTTAAGAAAAGCAAATCGGCGACGAAGTACCTAGAACCTAACTCTAAAGAACATGCTTTTTGAGTGTAATAGTCTTCTCAGTACTACATATGTCGTACCGTATATCCTTCATCGAGGTAAAAAGACAAACTCAAATGTGGCACTGTAAATACATTAAACGGACGCGAATTACTACGGCAAGAAATAGACGCTTTCTGGTCTTCCGAACCAAATGTATAAATACTTTCTTTGTCAGGACAACAAAGCAAACTTAGCCATGGCGTCTGAAATGCAGTTCATTCAAATCAGAAATGCTCTTAGGCGCGGAAACGTTATAAGAGTCGGCCTAATTTTCTACCTCAGTAATACATAAACTTAAACAATAAAATAATATTCCATTTTTATATGTGCCACGTTTAAAAAATAAAATATGGACCCATCATATTACATCATCAGTGCTTTTAGTACGTAGGCTAGAATCTTCGATTTGAAACTTGCGTGCGACGCTGGGGGTAACAGGTAGTATTTATTATATGATCTACATCAGATTTAAGCACAAACAATGCTATCAGCCACTGAAACGAAATTTACTATGCTTTAAACAGTCGAAGTTTTATCACTTCACCACCTCTGGTTCAAGTATACTATACTAGTATAGCATTACAATTAACTGTATCGTTTCTAACTTTAACTATATTTTATCAGCTGAGTTTTATACTTTTCACATATGTAGGATATCGGTTATCAAAGATTCATAATAAATACTTCAATTGTACCTCCAATATTCACAAGGACAAATGCCTGGACGTGAATCTTGTTCGACATCTTTATGGCTGAGAAAGAAACGACACTTGATACTGAATAAATAAAAGGGTATATCTCCACGGCCCTACTCAACCTACGATTGGTAGTCTGTCATTCCTGATTCAGAGAAAACTGATTCTATATTTATGATCAGAAATCTTTCTTTCTGTCCCATCCGAGTTATTTTCTTACAACAGTCGAACAAAAATTTCCTTTCTGCTTTTTAAATCTTATTTATTATCTTTTTTGGAAATAGGTATTTGGACTGATCCACTATTAAACGTAGCTATAAAAAATCCACTTCGATCCTATAGTATTAAAACTTTCTATTGTATGCAGAAGTACAACTGGTATGCAGAACAATTCGGGGCTTCCACTTATAAAACATAAAAATCAAATTAATTATCCAAAATCCAAAGATCTTAAATATACAAGTGTGTATTATTTAAAGAAAGTTGTAGAGCAGAAAACTTGAAAAAGTGTATTGTAATACTTAAACTCGATTTGATGTTTTTCTTCCGCTTCCAGGTCGAGGCCCGTTACTAAATCCTGTCTACTAAGAAGGAAGTTGAACACCAACTGGGAATTATTAAAGGGACATCCATTGCTTTGGCAGTCTGTTTACGAGTTTAGTAATAGTAGAATTTCGTTAGCTGCATAAAAATATTTAACCTTTTTCTATTCAACAATAAACCAATTTCATACATTATTCTACATTGATGAACACTAATGAGATTCAGTTTTACCGCGTTATCTGAGTCAAACTCTTATCACTGTAAAGATAACGGACCTCCTCCAACTGGTTAGCTGGTCTTGTAACACCGACTATTCTCTAAATAAAAATATATAATTTAATCGATGAAAATTAATTTCTAATATTTGATAGACCTTTCAACCATCAGATCGTGTATAACGTTATTCTATTACATGATAGGCACTATCTCAATACATATTGTTCGTCCCATTGATGCCCTGTAGTAATGGCCGAGAGGTACCACCTTTTCGGAAATACTTTCTAATCTTATTAAAACAACCACTAGGACTGCTTTTCTTTGCTTACATTACTAGTTCAGTAATAAAAGTACCATGGAAAAAAGTTAATGTTTGGGGGCAACTAACGAAATTATGCCATTTTTAATCCCTTAATTCTATTACAACAACGATAAGGTAACGCTGTCTTTACTACAGTTATAGTTTAAGAAAGTACCAAAATTGTACCGATAATAATAGTCTATGAGTTTTTTGCATTTATCTCCGCACCGGCAAAGAGAATAACCATTACAAAATAGTAAAAGTTCACAGAAAAAATTATGCAAACAGAAAACGAGAAAGATCGTTATACAATAGTAAATCAAAAATAGCCTCTAAATTTAATCAACTGAGTAAACATTGTTTTATGACACTGCAACCACATGTTTCATTAATTTAACCACTACATCATTTTTTACATATACCTGTACAGTCTTGAAAGCATAGAGCAAGGTTGATAATAACAACAGCTCTTATTTTCACCTTTTCTGCAATCAATTTTGAGCTCAGAGTAAGAAAATCCAGATAAATAATGTAAAGTTTTAGGAATAACATACTTGGTAAGTGCAGATACCAAAGACTAGGTTTCTATCTAACATTTACTATAAATTTAAGGACTAATTAATATAAAATCCATTTTAGTTGTCTTTTAACAGAATTAGGCTTCTCAGACCTGTGAATTTAATATTTGTCCTTGGGGAAAACAAGGCAAAATCAAATATAGCACAAAAATATAAAGACCGGAATAAATTACAATACCTATAAATATACAATTTTGACATATTTTCTTTATTTAGGCCACAAACTTAACATTGGCGTCGGAAATATGATTTACTCGAACTTGAAGTGCTCAAACACGTGCAAAGCCTACGAAATTGCGTGCAAAGGCATGTTTAATTGTTAGTAGATAAACAAATTAATATGCAGGTTTTAGAATTTATGAGGCTAATTTTGCATAGTATGTTACTGATAATTTTTTCATTCATCTATTGTAAGTTTGTGTTACAGCAGGATTTTACTGCATTTTGCTCGACTGATGTTGTACGTTATACTCAGTAAGATTGGTGTTATAAACCGAGATCGTAAAAGAAGGAACAGGGGAATGAAGTGAGTGAGATACTTATGATTTCAAGATGAAAGGAAACCCAGGTAACATTTATTCTACCCTATGTCCCCGCGGTTGGACAAGAACATCTCATTATTAACTCTGAGAGGATCTAACTCTCCAAGGGCTCTCGTGTTCCCTGATGTGCTCATCTTTCATCTTTGAACAAACATTCCAGCAATAATCTTCATTTTAATTTTCCGAGTTGTTTAAAGCCGTCTTAAAGAAGGTTTAGATGAGATTCGTAAACACAGAAACTTTCTTACTTAAAATATCGTTAACTTTTTTTTAAATTACGCATCAACCTCAGGGTGGCCTGTTGAATGACACTTTGTTAATAGCTTTGAAGCTAAAGCATTGACAAAAATATTCCATGCGTAAGTACCATTTACGCTGTTATCATTGCTCTGTTTTCTTATTTTGAGTTTTGAGGAAAACATTGGAATAAATATTTTATTTACTTACTACTGATATCAACCAATACTACCTTACAACATAATTTTTGTGTAGTATATTAACATAAAATGTTATCAATCGAATCTCATGCTTATTTGGTTGCAAATTAAAGTAATAAATTAATCATAAAAATTGTTTATATTGTTTATCCCATAATCTGTCAATAGGATCCATCGCCTATCGGTTGGTAATCCTGCAAAAGTGTAATATTGGAACGGTTGCGGAATATTTAAACAGATTCATGATTGCTTTTGCAGTGGTCGTTCGTCATGTAATCGTTTCCACCTGTGAAAAAGGATATAGCATTTTATACAATGAGTAATCAGTAAACTTCGGGTAAGGTTGATTATACTTTGTTTCTCTATGCAACTGTACAATGGGTAAAATGTTTTATATTTTTTTATTTTAATATCTATTATATTATATATATATATATATATATATATATATATATATATATATTAACAGTATCTTTATATTAGGTATAGTACATACAATTTTGAAAATATGCTGTGAACATCAGTAGTTTTAAATTTCATACAATGTTAATTCGTTTTTTTTACATTTTCCGGAAACTATGGGTTTTATTAGATAGATAAGTGTTTTTATAAAAGTACTGGGGATACAAATATTCGATTTTGCACACAATTAACTACATATACATACACTAATAGCCACGTACGCTATTTAAGTATTGCTTGTTATTTATGTATTGTATGACTAATAATTGTGTTTTAATATGTTTCCAGATCCTATCGGATTCATTGCTTTTTATAATTTATTTAAAGGATATATTTTTATATACAACGTCATATACATTGATCAATTACCATATAATGTTAGGAGGCAGAAAAAATGGTTTAAATAAACGTTTATTTCAAAGATCTATAATTTTTTGTCATCTTAATATTCTTTAAGCATGGTCTGTTATACCAAATAAATAACTTGGTCAGTTATTGTGCAAATATTATCGCAATACATTTTTTACAGTTACACAAATAATATGAATTAAACAGACAAATAAGTTAGACAGTGTTTAACTTTAAATATTAATATGATATTTGCATCACATGAGTACATTCCAATCCTAGCTTATTTAAGTTCCAGAACGACTAAAAGCCACCATCCAAATGGCGATGGTAAGAGCTGATGGCGGGGTGACATATTAGTGAAGCACTCCAGGTATATTTAAACCCATAACATATTGGAACATCAATTCTGTTCCATTGTGTAGTGAAACGCTGAATAATGGTAAGAAAGTTGGGATCATGGGACCTTCACGATGATGAATTATTGGTTGCAATCTATTATAAAAAGGAATTGCGTATGTAGGTAATACTAGAGTAAAAGCTGTCTAATATACGGCGCTGTACTCCAAACATTACTTCAGGGTCTTTAACCGAAGAATACTGAATATACAGGAGCACGTTGACTTACACTGACAACCGCGACGCCTGAATCTTAACATATCAAAGCCACAGCATCACATTAACAGTAGTGTTACCCTTACAATCAGACTGGGTAATGTGTAACATGTCGTGATTTTGCATAATACGAGAAGCACTACTGAAGTAATTTTCACATTTTATTGTTTTAATATTTTATATACAAAGATTTTGCTTATTGGTTTAAATGATTTGTCTCCTATGTTATGTTTTTTTATCTATTTACATCTGTTTCTAAATCAATAATTTTTAGATAAAATACTCTTAAGAAAAAACCCTGAGACATATATTTTTTTTTCTTTTAAATTATAAAAGTTGTTTATATATCACTTAAAATATGTATATCCTTGAAAAAGTACATTTCATTTGTATATGAAAGAATTGCAACATTGTTAGCAACATACTCTTCGATAAGAAACGACAAACTTCAAATAGTTTAATAAACGCTGTCTTTTTTATATATTTAAATGCATTTAATAAAGCAGAATGGAATAATAAAACGTATATTTTACTAGCATTACGTTGCTTGCAAACGAAATAAGTATAAAAACAAAAAGTTTTCGTTTACTTGTTACAAAGATATTAAGATAATTGCATGATTTTATCTCGTTTATCGTTGAACTAAGAATTTAAATGAGGATTTAAATCGTTGAAGTTTGAAATCTTTTTATTTTTGTTGGTGATGCATATAAATTGACACTTGCTAGCCAATAAATCATAACACTAACAATATTACATCAAATGTAAGGCGATGGAAAATTTAGAATTCATGCAAATTAATTCGACGGGATAGTTTAATTAACTTTAGATAAATAAAGGTTAGGCTATAGTTTGAATTGGATAACATCTGGTGTGATATTCATTATTAACTAAATAACACATATGACATTTACTTAAGGAGTATTATTATATTGAAATTAAAATATTTTGGTATATTTTCATCGATTAACATAGAGGAATAGTGGAATAAAGTAAGTAAAGTTATCGAAACAACTAAATAAAATGAAATACAAGTCTCACTTGATATTTGTTTTAATGCACTTATTTTTTAGAGAAAGATCCAAGAGAGATAAGCCAAGGTTATTAAACTGTTCTGGCCATGCTCGTGGGTAACCACTTGTTATGAATTGCTGAACTGGTGAACAGCGTGGTCAGTGGACACTGTCAGTATTGCCAACCCCTGTCTAATGTGACAGTCCGCCATTATTTACTCACTAATTAGCGCACACATAGTACGCTGTACGCTGTAACAACAGAGCGTAATTGCAATCAAATACTCTATGTTCACATACTTGAATTCTGAATCAATATTATAACATAATAAATTCGTCTATCAGGAAAATTACACCAATATTGTGAATATGTGAATGTGTTAATGTGAATATATTACACCAATTTATCCCAGAATATACTGGTCTTTTTTAGAAATAGAAAAACTATGTTGAACTTTTGACAATACTAGTTTGTATAAAAAATAATGTAAAACTTGTATTTGCAATACAATTGTTCACCCCATAATGACGTCAGTACTATTTCTATATAAGCACTCAGTGACGTCATCAGTCAACGTCATATAAGCTACATTACATGACATCTTCTCCCTTGAGGCTGATTAGCGTAAGGTGACATCGGTTCTGGTAATTAATGAAGTTCTGGTAATTAATCAACTTTAGTAAAGCTACGTAGTTACAGTTGTAACAGTTCCTGATACCTTCCTAAAGTAAAAGCCATCGTAGGAGGGAAGGTCTTACATGTAAACAATTATTTTTAATTGATTTAAATTGAAATGTAGCACTATTACAATGACATAAATTAGTTAGAAAATAACTAGGAAAGCAATCTGCTAAACCTTTAGCATAGCTGAAATCATCACTTGAAAATCTGGAAGATTTTTTTTTCTGTGTGTCACATTAACTAATTTATAAATTTGAAATTCTGTTAAGCGTTATTTCCATCTAAGCGACACGCATATCGCAGCACGGGATTTGGCTGAGCTGTAGAGAACGATGTAAAATATTAGTCTTATGGGTAACCAATCTAAATCGGGTTTGTACCAGAGATGCTAACATTTTTATATAAATTTTCATAAAAATTGTATCCTAACAAAGCATAAATTTCAAGTGATATTCATGTCATATTTTAATTATATATGTATTTCATGTATGTATTTAACTTTTAAATTAAATTTGTTCTCAGTACACAAAACACTAACTGCATTACTTTTAGTTTAAAGGGTTCATTGAATTTAATAATCAAATTATATATATATAATGTTTAGAATACATTTAAACTGTTCGGAAATCAGAGCAAACAAAGAAGTAAAATATTTGGGTGTAATTCTAGATAGAGACTTATAAGCTGGAAAACACATATAGTTAAACTGAAATCAAAACTCATAACAGGAATTACATTTTTTACCATTTGCGGTACATGTGCCCACTGTTTATATTTTGACTTAGTAAATAGTAGATTACAATACGCTTGTGGTGAAACGTATAGATCCACAATAAAACCTGTTAAATTCATTCCAATGATAAGATTAAGAGAACCATCTCATCCATATTTTGTTTGTATGAAAACTTTGCAGTTACGTTGTATTTATACATTTAAGGTTTTATCATTTTTTTATTTAACTACTTTTTTTAGACAAGGTCTCGGAAATGCTTGCAAATTTTAAATTTCCTAAACGTAATTTATGTACAAAACGTTTAATTATTCAGCACCAAGACTTTTAGAAAGGTTTCCGGAAAATAAAAAAAAAAAAAAAAACATTTAAAAATTGTAATAAATTCCTCAAAAGTGTTAAAATTTTGCTTTTAAGGGTGGGCATAGGCAGCGTGGAGGATCTTTTAACTATTATTCAATAACAAATTTATTTTCTCTTATAAAATATGGTATGTAAATGAGGTGGTGTTTTAATTTTCTTTAAAATAAGCGTGCTTCAGTGTATAATAGAAAACAATATTTGTCATTTTAGTTTGGTAGTCTGTCGCAAAGTTTAAAACATGTATTTTCTTTAAAATAAGTGTATCCTATTTATTTTTAACTTCACGAAGTGTAAGTTTAAGTTTCATCAATTCTGTTTGGTACGCCATAAAAGTAAGTCTAACAAGAAATGAATGTATGGGATTAATAGTTAAATATAGTTTTAGTGTCTGCCACCGAAAATAAACTCTTTAGCTAAATGATGAACTTGTTTGATGGAATCCCTCATAAGCTTGATTTGTTATAACAGAATGTTATTTTTGTTAGTATACATTTTTTAATACTTATATAATTTAGTCTTGGTACTGGTATCTGTATTTTTAAAGAAGATAAATAATTTATTCATTTTACTATTGGCCTTACTTCGGTCGGTCAAGTAAGAACAGTTTTGAAAGTCAAATTCGTAATGCGACAGCGGAGGCGTGACAAGGTTGACGCCTAAATCTCTGAGGTTTATATTCCGATATCGATTATACATTAGGGATGATAAACAGTCGCTGCAGCTCTGCCCAGGCTTCAGATACCGGACATCCGGTTTGTCTACTTAACCAGGGCCGTCTTTTTAAATACCTGCTTAAAAATACTTTGACTAACGGCAAAGTAAGGCAAATACTCATTCATTCAATTCATTTATTTGTGTGGATTTATTTTTATTTGTGTTTTGTATAGCTTTTTTATAATACAAGTAGAATTACATCAGGAAAACCGAGTAATATCAGCATTATACCTTCTGAAGAAAACAAGAACAATGAGAATACGATGGTATATGATTTGACCTGCCAAAAGATGATAAGCGTTATCGTCTTTATTTTTTATTTTATGTATACACGTAATCACTATAACAAAATACTAACAAGTTTATAGCTAAAGCTCATAATCTAGATTGTTTACATTATTTTTAGTAGCGGTGGGGACACGCTGTAAAAGAACCGAAACAGTTTTTCAACAAAACGTGCGTTTTTCATATTATCACAACAAAAATTAAAACATTCAACATTTCTTAGTGATTCAATAGCTAACATATTAAAAGTACATTTAGGATTCGGTCAATCAAATAAAATAGTGTTACGTCTCGAAGATCCTAGTGCTGTATTAAAATATGAAGGATGGTAAGTCCTTTCCGTCATAATTCAAATAAAAACCTTTTCTGTAGATAGTGGTAATTTCCTTAGAGGTTCAAACAATAATTCAACTTTTTCCCCATATTATAAAAATATAAAATGGCAAAATACTAAAAACATACAGAATCAATGAAACTGCATATTATTATGTTTACTATAAAGAGACATAACTAAAATACCAATAAATTTATGTGGTATGCGGTTTTGTGAGAAAAATTCTAGTTGTATTTTCCCAGATTCATTCACTGGTCAAGTTATTTCCTGGTTATTTAACAACGGAACTGTTCATCTTGTACAAACCTGTTTGAATTAGGTCCTTTACTTTTGTGCTCAATTACTTTGAAACAAATGTGTATTAGATAATATTAAAATAATATACTAAAAATCTTTACGTAATTTTTTCATCCATTAAAATCTTATTTTCCGAACGACATTTGTATGGAGGCCAAATGTATTTTTTAGGAGGTTTACACATCATTATCGTCGTAAGTGGTAAATGAAATTACAATGGTAATAAGCAATAGGTGTCTATATATGTCAGATACGTTTTTCTTATAACATGTTTCCTTAAATTATGTGACTTATTTTCTATATTTTACTGGCTTTTACTTTTACTTTTTCTACGTTATAACCAGACCACTGGACCGTATAAAAGTTATTGGCTTTAAGTAAAAACTTCTCCATACAGATTTGTTCATTTTTTTACTTTTTTCGTAAAACGTATACAATATTATAAACTTTAATGATACCTTTATGTGCCAGTTGTGATATAATCACAAAGGCAGAGACACGCTACGTAATTAGCTGCTAGTAATGACCAAAGCGACATAATGGCCACCATTCAAGTTTCTCCAACAGCTTCAACTGCGGAACTGTTCTCCAGAGAGTTGTCAAATGTGTAGAGCGGTTCTGATCGGTTTGGCTTAAGGTGCAAACTTCGAACATCAATGTGCCTAAGTCACATTTAAATAAACTTGAATACCTCTTCTAATAATGGAAGAGATTCTTAATAATTACTTCTAATAAGTAATTTTAATACTTTTTATATAATTAGTAGTATCTTGGTCAAATTTTGTTAGTTATTTGCCTTTTAACGAGACTGGCCTTTTTTCTTGAATATTTTCTTTAAACAACTTGTTCCTTCACCAAGAAGTTACATTGGTTTCGGTATATTACATCGAATATACCCAGTACTACATCCGTGCAATCCTGGATTTGCACGAATAAATTCCAAACAAAAACAATCAAGAAGAAATGACAAAATATTATAGTAAATATATTTGCAAATTTATTGTATCTTTTTTAAAGTATTATTAAATTTACTGCAAAATAAACTAACTCAACTCCTTCAATAATCTTAGAAAGCCAAAATTTTTGTTACTAACTTGTGTCGTTACCGGCTAACCGGATGTAAGCTGGCGGGGATTGACATTAGTCCAGCCTCCGGATGATTTAGTCAAGCACCAGAGAATATTGATACGCCAATTTATGACGTCATATAGTGGAAGTTCTTAATAACGTCACAATTCAATAAAGATTACTTGGGATTGATTCCTAAACTATAACATTATATATTAGTCGATAGTTGATCAATAACCAGAGGAGTACGCGACATTATTATTTAAACACTTCATCAAAAAGGATCTTGAATAATACAAAGAGTGCAATTTGATTTACTTTGACGACCGTAATGACTAATAAAATATTTAAAGTATCAAAGCCACAGAGACTGCATCTCTTACACAAACACTGACTGGTGTTTTGCATGTTCAGTGTTTATACAAATATTTATTTCTGTTTAATTATATTTAATTTTGTTGTGAAAAAAAACGAAATTAAGAAAGTTATCTTTTATGTAATGTGTGATATCTTATTATTTATATTAAAGACTTTTTTGCTTTTTTAAACGAATACAAAATTTAATTCACCTTTGTGTTGACATAAAATACAAACCAATCTATGTATTAATTAGATAACCCCCATTCAAAAAAAAACACTGTAATACTGCATTAAAAAAAATTTTTATGCAAAAAAGCGGTTTAAAAAAGCGGGGGGCGATCTCTCTCCCTCAACCCTCCCCCTCATAGTTACGCCAACGCACTACATTACTTATAACTCATAAGAATGGCACATTTTTCGTAAGTTTTTATCTTGTAAATCAATCTTGCAGAAGACAGTGAGGATACAGCACGTTTACGTACGTAATATTAAACTATTTCAGTGGCGCATTTCAAGGGAAACTAGACGATAAACATTATTCTCATACTGCTGTTTGTGAAATTGATTTATGGTGCCTATTAAACATCGGGTTCCCTGATTCAAAGCAGATAATTCAGCAGTTTTCATTCCTTCCACTTGCTTCACATATTCGGAGCAGGGTTAATAATTTAAAATTCCATAACATTATCAGTACAACAATAACCATTGAACACTTTATGAAATGCATACTGCACAACTAAATACGCAAGGTCCTTTATGCTGAAAATTTTAATTGAATAAACATTTGATCTTATACTGCATTTCAAAACTAAGTGTATAGTTATACTTATTACCAAATGTAATAACAGCAGCTATCTCCATATTTATGTTACAAGATAATAATATAAGATCTATATTATATACAAATATTGGTTAATATGTTTACATCTCACTTGACGGGCATGATCTTTTTTCTTTTCTTTTTTTTACTTCTGGAACCGAGAGCAATTTTTTTTATATAAGCATACAACTTGGGTTTTCTTGAAATCATGAGGTGATGTTCTGCAAAGAAAAACTCAAACGTCAGTTCACACTATTTTTATCAGAATCGAAATGAAGGGTATCGAAGGATTATTAAATATGAAACAATAGTTTTTGACGTGACGTGACAACGTCTTAAATTAGGTTGCGGCTCGGAGTCACTCAAGAAAAAGTGTAACGCCCGGTAACGTTACGATGCCCGTCCAGTGGGTCCGCCGCACGGGATCCGCACGGGATAAAGCAGATAACTGTGGGTCCGCTGCACGGGATAAAGCAGATAACTATGTTTATTCGTGAAAATGTAGAGTGCTTAGATTCGTCATTTACAACAACTACAACAATAAAGGTAAATAATTGTACACTGATATTTCATTATCGTAAACTATGATTGATTGATTAATTGTTAGATTGACACAAAAGTTGAGAAACTGAGTTTATAGGTTATGTCATACTATTGACAAATGTTGATAGTGTTAAGTAAATTATTAGTTTAAATCACTCTGCAATCAATCGTAATTCAGTCGATTCAGAAGAAACAGCGCGTATTGCTAGTCAAACATTTAAAATAACAAATTATAACCTCTAACCTGTCATAACAGTGCGACCAAACAAACGAACTAAACCGACCAATCACCACGCGCGGAGTTAGAATTTAACTGTGTTTAGCAAGAATTTCAAATTCCAATTTTAGTAAATGTTTTATTCAACTTTACCATTTACAATAACAAATTTTAATTAATTTCAAATTATGTACAATGTTTTAGTAAACAAAATATATTTCTATAGTTAAAATTTGTGCAATTCTTATTTTCATTCAATTCCTTGTTCCTATTGTGCAATTTAATAATATTCATATCAATAAATATTCTACCGAGAAAAAGACGTTGTCACGTAAAATCTTCGCCCGTAAAACCGACTTTACAGGCAACCATAATTTTTTTTAATCATATATTTTAGCTTTACTCGCTAAACTCCGACCGTTAGACGCATAAATATGTAACGTTTAGATAACTAGTTGAAAAGACTAAAGTCATGGCTTTTAGCTGAATAGTTAGTTACTAACTTTCATTTATGTATATGAGGCTTTAAGCTAAAAAATAATATATGCGACAAAAAGTTTCGTTGAATAGTTTTAACTCTTTAAAAACCCATTTGACTTTCACGTAAAATTGTGTAGCTGACGACTTTTCTCATTCTTAGGAAACTTCCTGTATCGATTTGAAGAAAAACCAGGTTGTGTTTATACAATTCAAATTAGCTCTGGCTCCTACACTATGTAAATAGTGTGACAATCCAATAAGCTGGGTAGCAGATGTACTCTGTTCCTATTCAGTAAATTAATACAGACCTTATGGTTTTCACTAAATAAACCCCCTGCTTGCTAAAGGTCGGTTATGTTTAGTTGTCATCAGAATTGAAGTCAAGTACAGCTATGTGAAGTGACTGTAAGACTAACATTTTCTCGCGAAGTAACAGTAAGTAGAAACAATATGTGGGAACATGAAAAACAAACGATACGGTTAAACAAAGCACGTTCACGATGTAACCCGCACATTTTAAACAGTTTCCTCACAGCTGGATTCATTTCTTGGAATCCTTCCTTGAAGCTGTAATAATGCAGCAAAGCTATTGTGGTTTAACGAAAATAATTCTGGATTTTATAATGTTCAGGGTATTCGGAGGCTCGAATTTTATTTGGAAAGAAGTTGAGGTTAAAATGGTATTTTTTTAAAAGAAAAACAGCGAAACACAGATTTAGAAACTTAACGTGACTATCATTATTCTCAAATGAAAGCTAAATATAGATTTTAGTAAAATCGAAAATATGACGCGACATGGGCCCATCCTGCTAAAAACAGAATTCTGCTTCTGTTAAACTGACGTAATAATTAATTTAATTAATAATTTAATTACTTCAAACTGTAATTAATTATTAATTATTATAGTGCACAGTGCAGTTGACTGTAATTCGCATTTATTGTTTCCATAATTATGTTTAAAGTAATTCTGTGTTATGATGACACCCCCATGTGTAATGAAATTCAATTATACCCTTATACACAATATATTACGACGGATATAAATGGTGCTTATTTCTTAAATTGTCTTCTGCCTAATAAAGACAGAATTTTGATTTGATAGAGGTAGATATTACAGTAAATTAGGGCCTGATAAAATAGAATTTTAAGTGAGTGATACTTTATATTAATTTTAAAAATACGGGAACTACTCGTTCCAGATATATTCAAGGCAACAGTGTGTCTTCTTTTCGATCGTTGAGGATACTATTCCACAACATTCCGACAAAAATTTCGGCTTCCTCCAAAACATACAACTGACCAGCGATCGGTATTCAAAGATCCAGCATTCCAATATGTAAACAGAGAGTGTTTGATTGCAATCATGCCCTCTGTTGTTACAGCGTACAGCGTACAGCGTACTATGTGCGCGCTAATTAGTGGGCAAATAATGGCAGACTGTCACATTAGACAGGGGTTAGTGTCCACTGACCACGCTGTTCACCAGTTTAGCGAATCATAACAAGTGGTTACCCACGAGCATGGCCAAAACAGTTCGATAATCTTGGCTTATCTCTCTTTTCTATTAGGCCTTTCTCTAAAATATATGTCAATAGAAACAAATATCAAGAAACTTTTGGTATTGTGATGTTTAATTTATTTTCTCTCATTCGATTCCATCAATCACCCAAAATATTTCTAAATCCAATATGTTAATATCCTTTAATCAATATATTAAATTATATATCATACCACATCTTATCCTATTCCAATCATAGCACTTCCTCATTCAATCAAACCCAACCTGCATTTATCACAATTTATTTTTCTAATCCCAAGCAATTAATTCTTGGGCATTAATGCATTATCCTATCGCTATATACGATATAGTTAAGTAATACGATTTGGACATTTTATTTACATCATCATATCAATTAAACAATCCCAATAAATTATTATGCAGAAATGTATAAATTTATCTCAAAATTTTCCATAGCCTTACATAGTATACAAATGTATCTCAAAATTTTTCATGTCCTTACATAGTATAGTGCTATGCTAGTGTTGTGATTTATTGTCTAGCAAGTACCCGTTGATGTGATTCACCAACTATGACGAATAATAAATACTGTTTATTGTTGGCTAGCAAGTGCCAGATGATGTGCATCACCAACTATGATAAACATTACTGTTTCTTGTTGGCTAGCAAGTGCCAGCTGATGTGCATCACCAACTATGACGAATAATAAATACTGTTTATTGTTGGCTAGCAAGTGCCAGATGATGTGCATCACCAACTATGATAAACATTACTGTTTCTTGTTGGCTAGCAAGTGCCAGCTGATGTGCATCACCAACTATGATAAACATTACTGTTTCTTGTTGGCTAGCAAGTGCCAGCTGATGTGCATCACCAACTATGATAAACATTACTGTTTCTTGTTGGCTAGCAAGTGCCAGCTGATGTGCATCACCAACTATGATAAACATTACTGTTTCTTGTTGGCTAGCAAGTGCCAGCTGATGTGCATCACCAACTATGATAAACATTACTGTTTCTTGTTGGCTAGCAAGTGCCAGATGATTTGCATCACCAACTATGATAAACATTACTGTTTCTTGATGGCTAGCAAGTGCCAGATGATGAAAAACGCAAGAGAAAATACTTTTAGTGGAGGTTTTGTTGTATAAACCACGACATTTTACACATTACCCAGTCTGATTGTAAGGGTAACACAACTGTTAATGTGATGCTGTGGCTTTGATATGTTAAGATTCAGGCGTCGCGGTTGTCAGTGTAAGTGAATGTGCTCCTGTATATTCTGTATCCTTCTCGGTTAAGATCCTGGAGTAGTGTCATATACTAGTCAGCTACTACTCAAGTATTACTGACATGAAAATTAATATGGTGGAGAGTGTATTGAGGACCAGAATCGTGCATTGGTTTGGCTCTTTTCTTACCTTTATTTAGTGGAATACCATTATTTCTTACCTATTATGCCATGTAAGAAAATTTATGGATCGATATGTTATAGATATAACAATATCCTCAGCTTAACTAATGAAGCGCTTTGCTATCTTGTATAAAGGCTTTTAGACGTCTTTGAAAGATGTTAAACGATAAAAAAGCCTTTTAATACTTCTAGTGAAAAGGATATGTTAAATACTGTACTTTATATTCATTTTTAAATAATTAAACATTTTGTGCAATCATATTTACACGGTATCTGAGTGAAGAATTTTTTAAACAATATGCTTTACGTATTTAAAATAACAATAAATACATTATTTTCAAATAATTTAGAATTATTGATTTTTTGAAACTGTCCTATTGAACTTTGAGCATATTCTCTCGTGTTATATATTAAATTTATGAAATGTACTCATTAAAAAAGGCAATATATGAGAAATAATATTGATATACAAATAAAGATGATTAATAGCACTTACAATTTTATTATTAGTTATAGAATAAAACGTTTAGTGTGTCACACAGTATACTAAGATGTTTCAATATGTATAAGTTACATGCAGCAAATTTAAAACCGGCTTATATTGTACAACTAAAAATCTTTAAACCCACATTGTAGTATATCAATCTAAAGATAAAAATCAAAGCAATTTAAGAAAAAATGTCTGCAATTTTTTATCATTACCCAATTCACAAAGGAACGAAGTATAATCAACCTTACCGGAAGTGGTTTGATTGGACATGTTATAATGTCCGGTTAGTAAATAAAATATTTATGTTGCAAATGTGGACAAGATTATACGTTTGTACATTTGTAATGCAAAAGCAATCATCAATCTCTTCAAATATTCCACATCAATTCCACAATACCAGAATTGTACTGATACAGAATAACAACCTGTTAGACAATGGCTCTTATTGTCAGATTTGGGGATAAAACTATGTGTGTATATATATATATATATATATATATATATATATATATATATATACATATTTATTTACATAAAACGGTAGCACATTCACCCGGCAAGTGAGAGATCCGAGTTCGAGTCCCGGCGGAGGAAGTACTTTTTGTGATTGAGCGTTTATTAAAATTGAATTCGGCTATTGCCATTTATACAAATTTAATGTAAATAAAAAGTCGTTTGACAGGTATTTGGTCTTCTTATCATATGTTAGTTTGGTTATTTAAACGCATATGTGACAGATACGGCCAAATACAAAATAATTAAATCTTAAAAAGTGAGGGCTCTGTGGTGTAATGGCAGCACATTCACCCAGCAAGTGAGAGATCCGGGTTCGAGTCCCGGCGGAGCAAGTACTTTTTGTGATTGAGTGCTTATTAAAATTAAATTCGGCTAAAATTACCATTTATACAAATGTACAGTATAATTGAATATTGTGTGATAGCAATTGTTTATATGTACAATAATTTGGAAGTGTTTTTCAACAAGGTTTTCTTGAAACCTGCAAACAAGAACAGAGATCAATATCAACGTCAATGTAACCTCCAAGTTGAATATTATTGCCAATGTTTCTCCTTCAAAGTTATTAGTCATAGATATTAGTCATAAATTGTGTTGTCTTTCACAAGCTAGGAGTGCGCAAGACCGCATATCAAGTAACAGATTTCACTGAGGTTGAATGTATAATTTTTAATTATTTGTTTCATTAGGACATGAGTTACTATGTCAGTTACAATGCCATATGATTGAAATTAGTTTAGTTACAAATGTCTTTATTCGAATATATTCTCGTTGCCATCATTGTTATCCGTAAGATCAATATAAAAATGTTTGCTAACGCTCAGCCAAATCCCATGGAGTAACTTGCATCATCATCAATCTCAATATTGTGTATGTATAAATGAAACTATATGCAACATTTCAAGTCTGCAGTTTAGATGTTAAAATATCCTGCGGACAGACAGTCAGACAGAGTTGAACATTTTAAATTTTCTCAAGTGAAAGGCTTCGCTAGCGATTAGCCAATAATAGGAGGCCAACGATATTCACAAAAACACATATAATTATGAGAATAGATGGTGGCATCCGACTTCTCTAACAAGTTTTAATGTTAATTTTAAAACCTAAGTAATAAAAAGACACGTAATTAAACAAATACACAGGTTCATTTAAAGTAAGAAAAGTTACGGGTATTTTACCTATCTTCTTTTAAGTCATTAAAGGAAAATAATCGTATATGAATTGGTAAGTAAGTTTTTAGAGAGATATTATTAAGAGTTCAAGTAGAGTAAAATTAATACTGGAATGTTTATTGTTGGCTAGCAAGTGCCAGATGATGTGCATCACCAACTATGATAAACATTACTGTTTCTTGTTGGCTAGCAAGTGCCAGCTGATGTGCATCACCAACTATGATAAACATTACTGTTTCTTGTTGGCTAGCAAGTGCCAGATGATTTGCATCACCAACTATGATAAACATTACTGTTTCTTGATGGCTAGCAAGTGCCAGATGATGAAAAACGCAAGAGAAAATACTTTTAGTGGAGGTTTTGTTGTATAAAACCACGACATTTTACACATTACCCAGTCTGATTGTAAGGGTAACACAACTGTTAATGTGATGCTGTGGCTTTGATATGTTAAGATTCAGGCGTCGCGGTTGTCAGTGTAAGTGAATGTGCTCCTGTATATTCTGTATCCTTCTCGGTTAAGATCCTGGAGTAGTGTCATATACTAGTCAGCTACTACTCAAGTATTACTGACATGAAAATTAATATGGTGGAGAGTGTATTGAGGACCAGAATCGTGCATTGGTTTGGCTCTTTTCTTACCTTTATTTAGTGGAATACCATTATTTCTTACCTATTATGCCATGTAAGAAAATTTATGGATCGATATGTTATAGATATAACAATATCCTCAGCTTAACTAATGAAGCGCTTTGCTATCTTGTATAAAGGCTTTTAGACGTCTTTGAAAGATGTTAAACGATAAAAAAGCCTTTTAATGCTTCTAGTGAAAAGGATATGTTAAATACTGTACTTTATATTCATTTTTAAATAATTAAACATTTTGTGCAATCATATTTACACGGTATCTGAGTGAAGAATTTTTTAAACAATATGCTTTACGTATTTAAAATAACAATAAATACATTATTTTCAAATAATTTAGAATTATTGATTTTTTTGAAACTGTCCTATTGAACTTTGAGCATATTCTCTCGTGTTATATATTAAATTTATGAAATGTACTCATTAAAAAAGGCAATATATGAGAAATAATATTGATATACAAATAAAGATGATTAATAGCACTTACAATTTTATTATTAGTTATAGAATAAAACGTTTAGTGTGTCACACAGTATACTAAGATGTTTCAATATGTATAAGTTACATGCAGCAAATTTAAAACCGGCTTATATTGTACAACTAAAAATCTTTAAACCCACATTGTAGTATATCAATCTAAAGATAAAAATCAAAGCAATTTAAGAAAAAATGTCTGCAATTTTTTATCATTACCCAATTCACAAAGGAACGAAGTATAATCAACCTTACCGGAAGTGGTTTGATTGGACATGTTATAATGTCCGGTTAGTAAATAAAATATTTATGTTGCAAATGTGGACAAGATTATACGTTTGTACATTTGTAATGCAAAAGCAATCATCAATCTCTTCAAATATTCCACATCAATTCCACAATACCAGAATTGTACTGATACAGAATAACAACCTGTTAGACAATGGCTCTTATTGTCAGATTTGGGGATAAAACTATGTGTGTATATATATATATATATATATATACATATTTATTTACATAAAACGGTAGCACATTCACCCGGCAAGTGAGAGATCCGAGTTCGAGTCCCGGCGGAGGAAGTACTTTTTGTGATTGAGCGTTTATTAAAATTGAATTCGGCTATTGCCATTTATACAAATTTAATGTAAATAAAAAGTCGTTTGACAGGTATTTGGTCTTCTTATCATATGTTAGTTTGGTTATTTAAACGCATATGTGACAGATACGGCCAAATACAAAATAATTAAATCTTAAAAAGTGAGGGCTCTGTGGTGTAATGGCAGCACATTCACCCAGCAAGTGAGAGATCCGGGTTCGAGTCCCGGCGGAGCAAGTACTTTTTGTGATTGAGTGCTTATTAAAATTAAATTCGGCTAAAATTACCATTTATACAAATGTACAGTATAATTGAATATTGTGTGATAGCAATTGTTTATATGTACAATAATTTGGAAGTGTTTTTCAACAAGGTTTTCTTGAAACCTGCAAACAAGAACAGAGATCAATATCAACGTCAATGTAACCTCCAAGTTGAATATTATTGCCAATGTTTCTCCTTCAAAGTTATTAGTCATAGATATTAGTCATAAATTGTGTTGTCTTTCACAAGCTAGGAGTGCGCAAGACCGCATATCAAGTAACAGATTTCACTGAGGTTGAATGTATAATTTTTAATTATTTGTTTTCATTAGGACATGAGTTACTATGTCAGTTACAATGCCATATGATTGAAATTAGTTTAGTTACAAATGTCTTTATTCGAATATATTCTCGTTGCCATCATTGTTATCCGTAAGATCAATATAAAAATGTTTGCTAACGCTCAGCCAAATCCCATGGAGTAACTTGCATCATCATCAATCTCAATATTGTGTATGTATAAATGAAACTATATGCAACATTTCAAGTCTGCAGTTTAGATGTTAAAATATCCTGCGGACAGACAGTCAGACAGAGTTGAACATTTTAAATTTTCTCAAGTGAAAGGCTTCGCTAGCGATTAGCCAATAATAGGAGGCCAACGATATTCACAAAAACACATATAATTATGAGAATAGATGGTGGCATCCGACTTCTCTAACAAGTTTTAATGTTAATTTTAAAACCTAAGTAATAAAAAGACACGTAATTAAACAAATACACAGGTTCATTTAAAGTAAGAAAAGTTACGGGTATTTTACCTATCTTCTTTTAAGTCATTAAAGGAAAATAATCGTATATGAATTGGTAAGTAAGTTTTTAGAGAGATATTATTAAGAGTTCAAGTAGAGTAAAATTAATACTGGAATGTTTGTTCAAAGATGAGAGCCCTTGGGGAGTTAGATCCTCTCAGAGTTCATAATGAGATGTTCTTGTCCAACCGCGGGGACATACGGTTAGAGTACAGGTTACCTGGGTTTCCTTTCATCTTGAACTCATAAGTATCTCACTCACTTCATTCCCATTTTCCGTCTTTTACGATCTCGGTTTATAACACCAATCTTACTGAGTATAACGTACAACATCAGTCGACCAAAATGTAGTAAGATCCTGCTGTAACAGTAACTTACAATTGTGAGAAATAATTAATGGAAAACTGGTCACTAAAATACTAAGCAAAATTAGCCAAATTAAATCTTAAAATCCACATATTTATTTTCATTTTTTAACTGAACCTCTTCAGGAAAATCTCTTTGGTCCTTTATTCAAAAATACAATTTTATTACACACACAGTACAATAATGTTATAACCGTATGTTATTTTTAATAACATTAAGCGATTATGGATGGTATGATTCCGCAAACATTCCCTAAATTTTAAACTGTTGTCTTTGATACTTTAACTACTACAATAATTGTTTTACAGAAATAGGCTTCTCAGACCTATTTATAAACCATGTCCTCTATAAACTATTGTAACTGATTAACTATGTTGATATCCTTGCAAGTTTTGAATTAGTAAACTATGATCGTTACAAAATAAATTAAATTTTTTAAATGGCGTAACTATGGAGAATGAGAGGGTTACAAAACCTCTACAGAAGTTTAAATGAAATAATATATATATATATATTATTTGAATTATGCCTATTTAATTTATTTTTATTTTACCTTGTAAGAATTATTCCATACCCCAGGTTGTGGTGTGGTCTTCAGTCAGAGTCACTCTCCTTCCCCCCCCCTCAAACATAGTTCTACTAACGCCACTGACTGCAATAGATACCAAACTAAACTTGCTATGGTAATAATATATATACATGCCTTGGATAGGTCAGTCAATAGCAAGTCTTAAACAATGAAAATTTTCAAGAAGGTGAGAGTTCACATTTTCCATAGTTTTGAAAGTAACTATATCAAATAAAAATGTATTTATGACAAAACAGTTAAATATTCCTTGTTAATTTTATGGTATCTTTAGTAGTTTATAACTGTATAAGTAGTGCCTACCTACAAGTAAATATGATAAAATAATATTTGTGCTGTTCATAAATATTATGTAGGATGATGACCTTCAAAACTTATATTTGATACCATTACATTTATGGAACATTAGGCGATTTTCATAAGTTAACGTTATTTTGAAAGACGTTAACGTCATTTCGAAGTTTTAAATAGATTTAATACCCCGGCAGAGGCTGCATCTATGTTTCACAGGGGGACAAAACCGTTCGACATTTGTAATGCAAAAGCAATCAACAACTGTTTAAATATCCCAGAGCAATCTCAGAATTGAATTGGAGTGAAATTGCTAACCGGCGGCCAAATGTCTCTTATTGGTAGATTAGAGGATACAGCCAGAGCAATCCAGATCTCATTTTAATTAATTATGTATTGTTCGAGCACTCAGCTGTGTTAGTGCGAGATTGGAAACACCATAGCCACGTGTTTATCGTTCATAAACAATTCAACCACAGGTGTAAAATTATATTTTAGCGGATTAAAATACAATTTAGCGACGATTTGAAAGACAATGATTGCAGTGAACTTCAATGAAAAAAGATTGTATGTAAAAAGATTTAATTTTAATTTTTAAACGGAAATCACCAAAACAATTAACTACAAACTAGTCATTTCATTACTTCGCTTAAAACTATATTGTTTCGTGTAATTGTTCTCTTTTTGTACGTTAAAAACCAATCGAGCATTACTTACAAAACTGAATTTCTCTCGGAAGTTTATCTGGAGGGCACAATGCAACTATGGACAATAGTGAGTAACAATGAAAATTCATATCCGCATAACTCGCCCCACTTTGTTGAAATTGGCTGATCTAATATCCAATAGGGGCAACATCGCGAATCCTTACATGATCTGCAAGAAATCCCTACGCGTAGCTAAATACTGAACTTTCTATCTCGACAATTCATTTCGTAGATTCTTATTGATAACGCTTTCTATTCCGGTTTTGTACTATACATATCTTTGGTAGAATTATATTTATATAAATAATGGTTAGATCTTTTAAAATTTATTGAGTAAACGTTAGCTTGTGATCAGCATCGCAGCCAACCCAGAATCCTGTACCTTCTGATAAAGGCACTATCGGACTACTTTATTACGGACTACTTTATTAGACGATAACATTTCGGTAAACACCGCGTTCAGATCAGTGCAAAGTACAATAATTAGGATAAAAGTCAACTCATTGCTTTTGCATATCTCACTGCACAGGAATAGCAATCATGTTGCCCCGCCCAAAGGGTTATTGGGAAACCTAGTACTATACGTAGGGGTATAACAAATTTATGATAAGTGATGGCCAGTAAGAAAAGACATTATTTGTACCCCCCAATTATTAAGTGAAGGACTCCAAAGAGCGTAAGCTCTTCAAGCAACCCTGAGTTATTTAGGTATTATTACTGGAATTCCCACCGCTACCATCCTCCAATTAGTACTACATTATGTAATTACTACGTGTCCATTCCTTGTCAATCGTTCAATATGCTCTCCAAAGACGTTGTTAGAAACTGATTCTATAGTACTATAGTAATTGTGATTTTTTATATAATAAACCCATGCAATTAAGTACAAATGAGTGTTTCAAATTTATTTATTTGTTATTGCATATTTATTCCTCATACAGAATACATCGTTGCATATTTTGTAAGGTTATGTGTTAGAACAGTTTGGACTCAAACAGAAAATTGGGTTGAAATAAAGTTCAAGTAGTTTGAGGTTAAGTTATCATCCTACCGTATAGCTCCCAGGGGTACCGTACTGCTTGATGTGCTCAGGTTAGCTGTCAATTGTTAATGTAATGTGAGATAACACCGCAGGTCGTCACGCGCTGAAACAAAGTACAAGTAGCTCCTGTGAATAAGTCATCGTGTAGCTGCACTTCTGCGGCTGATCTACACTGAATAGGCTGTACTGATGAGTTGATAACAGACAGACCGCCTGACCACGTCATGTTTGTTGTATTAGCACAGGTAGAAACATCCTCTTTGATATGGAAACTCAGTCCGGTGGTCTCCGGAACCTGTGAATAACTCATCGTGTAGCGGCATCCCTGTGTGTGAGGCTACACTGTACAGGCTGTACCGATAAGTTGATAACAGACAGATCGCCTGACCGCGTCATGTTTGTTGTATTAGCACAGGTAGAAACATCCTCTTTGATATGGAAACTCAGTCCGGTGGTCTCCGGAACCTGTGAATAACTCATCGTGTAGCGGCATCCCTATGTGTGAGGCTGCACTGTACAGGCTGTACCGATAAGTTGATAACAGACAGATCGCCTGACCGCGTCATGTTTGTTGTATTAGCACAGGTAGAAACATCCTCTTTGATATGGAAACTCAGTCCGGTGGTCTCCGGAACCTGTGAATAACTCATCGTGTAGCGGCATCCCTATGTGTGAGGCTACACTGTACAGGCTGTACCGATAAGTTGATAACAGACAGATCGCCTGACCGCGTCATGTTTGTTGTATTAGCACAGGTAGAAACATCCTCTTTGATATGGAAACTCAGTCCGGTGGTCTCCGGAACCTGTGAATAACTCATCGTGTAGCGGCATCCCTATGTGTGAGGCTACACTGTACAGGCTGTACCGATAAGTTGATAACAGACAGATCGCCTGACCGCGTCATGTTTGTTGTATTAGCACAGGTAGAAACATCCTCTTTGATATGGAAACTCAGTCCGGTGGTCTCCGGAACCTGTGAATAACTCATCGTGTAGCGGCATCCCTATGTGTGAGGCTACACTGTACAGGCTGTACCGATAAGTTGATAACAGACAGATCGCCTGACCGCGTCATGTTTGTTGTATTAGCACAGGTAGAAACATCCTCTTTGATATGGAAACTCAGTCCGGAGGTCTCCGGAACCTGTGAATAACTCATCGTGTAGCGGCATCCCTATGTGTGAGGCTGCACTGTACAGGCTGTACCGATAAGTTGATAACAGACAGATCGCCTGACCGCGTCATGTTTGTTGTATTAGCACAGGTAGAAACATCCTCTTTGATATGGAAACTCAGTCCGGTGGTCTCCGGAACCTGTGAATAACTCATCGTGTAGCGGCATCCCTATGTGTGAGGCTGCACTGTACAGGCTGTACCGATAAGTTGATAACAGACAGATCGCCTGACCGTGTCATGTTTGTTGTATTAGCACAGGTAGAAACATCCTCTTTGATATGGAAACTCAGTCCGGTGGTCTCCGGAACCTGTGAATAACTCATCGTGTAGCGGCATCCCTGTGTGTGAGGCTACACTGTACAGGCTGTACCGATAAGTTGATAACAGACAGATCGCCTGACCACGTCATGTTTGTTGTATTAGCACAGGTAGAAACATCCTCTTTGATATGGAAACTCAGTCCGGTGGTCTCCGCAACCTGTGAATAACTCATCGTGTAGCGGCATCCCTATGTGTGAGGCTACACTGTACAGGCTGTACCGATAAGTTGATAACAGACAGATCGCCTGACCACGTCATGTTTGTTGTATTAGCACCGGTAGAAACATCCTCTTTGATATGGAAACTCAGTCCGGTGGTCTCCGCAACCTGTGAATAACTCATCGTGTAGCGGCATCCCTGTGTGTGAGGCTACACTGTACAGGCTGTACCGATAAGTTGATAACAGACAGATCGCCTGGCCACGTCATGTTTGTTGTATTAGCACAGGTAGAAAAATTTAGTTGGCTAAAGTACAAAATAGTACTATTTTGAGAGAAAGGAAACACTAATCTGACAGTTAATTAGAAATGTGTTTTATGTATTGGCATCTATTTTTTGTATATATTTTAACAAATTTATATAAAACGTGAAGTACAGCATATATTTTTATTTTTAATGTTTAGTACGATAAAATTAATATACGTGCATATACTAGAACATACGATATGCCACGATATATCCATTATAAAGTGAAATCAATCAGAAGAATAATTGTCTTCTGTATTTATAATTAACTCCACTTCATAAACCTCAAACGGATATACAATAAAACTCTGTAACGTCTTCCAATAAAACAATCAATTATCTGTTTTATTGGTTTAAATCAAATAGCTTTTGAGCTGGCCGCTGTTTTATTGTCATTGTTTGATATGTTTTCCGTCAATTTACTACCCTTAAATCTTTTGATTCCAACACACAGATTGGGTTATAATATTTTTGTTCTAGCCAAGACATATTTATATTGCTATTTCAAATAACTGAATATTTTTTTCATACGATTCATTTTGTGTTTAATCAGTAATAATAATAATAATAATAATAAACAACGATCGCTTGACGCGAAACATTTCGCTAATCAGTGGTGGTAACACTTATCTTAAAATTGGCGAGCATGCTTTTCTCTAAACAAAAGCCTCAAGGGATAAAAGAGGTTCGTGAACAGTCTCACTACGAAAGCATGCAATACTCTTTCTCAGGTAACTGGAAAAGAGCCGACTCGAACCTAGTCACTGATTTGTATAGATCACGGAAAGGTTGGCAATATAACTCATTCGTAGCTAATAACATAATCTCAAGTAAATATACATACCACTGTTCACAGTTCCAAAACAAAATAAAAACCGAATGCCCCAATACAGTACAGGACCCGAATTCCATAGCGTACAACCTACTTATTGCTAGAATCGATAGAAAACCTATCCTATAAGCAAAAAAACTGTCACCATCCGCTCTAGTTCTGTTGAGGGTCATAATGGGATGGTATAAAGGCCTAAAATTATGAAAAACTACTTTTTGTCGTATTATAATTTTTATACATGCGCCTACTACATACATACATTATAAGTCTACCGGTATATGTGTTACTAAGTCACATGTTGAAATCTCATATGATTGTAATCAGCGTCGAAATTTATTTATTTCGCAATTTTCTCGTTGCCATCATGGTAACCCATAAAACTAGGATGACATCTTCACTAACACTCAGCCAAAAACCCATGGAGTGACATGTACCTCCTCATCAAGTCAAGTCAAAGTCATGTTAACCTATGACTCCATGTTACCTATATAGAACTACAGTTTCAATACAAATCTATAGGTCCGTATATTGTACTAATAGACAGAAAAGTTTTTCCAGCTCTCGAGGGATAGGCCTCGCTAACGCTCAGCCAAGTATCTACAAAAACTCATTTAATGACGTAGAATACTTTTAACGCTGGTTCATTAACAAACATTCATTTCGGAAGTAAAGATTTGCTAAATATCCTACTATACAATTATACAAGTTTGTAGTTTTATATTATTTGTTATTGTGTATACATGTCTCGTGCATTTTTATTAACAAATGATAATGTCGTATCAACGTGCTCTTAGAAATTGTGAAAAAATCCAAAAAAAGGTAACTAATGGTTCAGTCGCTGTAAAACTGTCAACTAAACTCTTGCATGTTCAGTCCGCGACAGCCTCAGTTTAATTTTGCCAACGCTAAATTGTATTTAAGTGCAGTAAACAATAGTTCTACATTGTTACTACAGTGGTACTGACACTAAAGAGTAAGTTTTATTGAACTTTATCTTGGCTAATGTATCTTCGTCTTTAACCAAAGTACTTTGCTGAATGTTATTTTAATTTTATTGCTTAAAAAAACGTACTAGAAAATCATGTTTTTAATAATACAAATTTACAAAATTTAAGTTGTACGTAAATAAAATTCTTATATAGAACTTTATTTTCTATATGATTTAAGCAACAGCAAAGTTATTAAATTAGTTCCAATGCTAAATCTTAAACATCATAGATAGCCATACGAGTTGCTGTGTGTGTGTATTTATATATATACTTTATTATTGCTGTACGTACTTTTATTCAACTAAAATGTTCTATAACGATTCCATTATTACAGTTCCAATTACTGTTTTGTTTTGGTTGTTTAAAATATTGGAATAACGTTTACTTACCATACTTGGTGATATAATTTCTCCCTTTTTTTAACTTGGAATAATCGATTAATTATGAGTTTAATGGTCGAAAAATGATCAAATATATTTTATTTTAAGATACTAGAGGCCTTGTAATAAATGTTCAACTTTTAATCGACTTTGTCGAGAAACACTTCCTCTGAAATTCGAACTAACACGTTTATTGAATGAGCTTAGCCAATCGAACCTAATCAAGCTATTTACAGAACTACTGGTATGTCTCGTTTGTTTTACATGCGTTATAAGTTAAGGTAATTTATCGCGTTTAAAATCATGTATTTTTAAGCAAAACGTGGTTTTTGGTACAGGAGGCTATATTAGAAAAAGATATGCATAGTGTTCTTGGATGTTCCGTCCACTATACATGTTTGTATTAAATCTATTTATAAAATGTATTTCATATTTTCTACTAAATATTCCGTTTGAAAGTGCAGAATAATTGCCGTTGTATGATTACACTGACCACCATTGGAATATTTTCTGATAGAATGAAACGCACAATTTATTCTTCCAGCATCTTGACTAAGTCATAAACTAACATTTCACTTGCTGATAAATACCGCATAGGACTATATACATGCGTTAGTCTAATAGAAATATAATTCAGTAATTAAGATCATGTCATTTTTATTGCATTTAAATTAAAAATATTAAAACGATAATATTTCTCCATAAACTACAAAATTCAAATTTTCAATTTATTTCTAATAAGGTTACACATAAAGAACAAAAACGTCAACCTGTGTTGTCCTGCAATGTTTGCTGCACCAGCTTTAACCGTAAACTGGCTGAAATGACGACACCGCTTGTTTATTCACGTTACAGTTTTACTACTTCAATACAAATTCAAATTTTGTGACAGTACGTTCTAGGGCATTAAACTTCTTAGATTGGATATCAAAAATTGGTCGTACACAGTTTATGGCTAACCAAAAACATAGTCTGAACTAAGGACGGACTTTTTCTTTCTAAAATATTTATTAATCAGAATATAATAACTATTATAAAGTTTAATTGCAGTTGATTACTAACAGTATATATTTGCCAAAAATATGTTCCACCGTGTGACGTTGACTACTGAAATATTTTACACTTCAGTTTAGCAACATATTAAAAAATACTGTATTTAAAATAGACATCCAGGAAAGGTACTGTCTCCAAACGGAACCTATGTTTTGCACAGAGAATACTTGTCATCTTAGGTAAATATCAGCATAATATACAAATTCTCATATTTAATAACTGTAAAAAATATTTTTGTGTAGTTAAATTTGTATTTTGGATCCAACTGCAAAGGAAAATATTGTAACTTTCTTTAAAAATTCACAACTTTAGTTTATCAAAATAACTCTATAATTATACATAATACCCCACGATTGATTAAGCAAGATATGCGAAATACCTCAATGACAACACTATTATGGATTTTTTAAACGTATCAGGCAGAATTCCAATAATAACTTTCTGATGGATTACTTTAAAGTTTCATCAAGAATTATAAAAGAAATTAATGTCCATTGAGTAATTTATATTTAAAGTAAAGGGACTACGTAATGGTATTTTGCTATCAGCACTTCTACATTTACAGTTTAGTTTTCTAAGTAGTATCAGCAGTAATGTTCGAAATGTATAAAGCCAAGTTTTAAATCTAGCAATTCCCAAGTATTAAGAAGATTGTACAAGAGAGCTACAAGAACTCATTTCCTCTCTGTGGTTTCCAACCAAGAAAAGTAGATTTTAATTAACATTTTTGTTGTATTTAGTCATTTAAAAAGTATATTTAAATAAGAATTCTTATTTTGTCACAAACTATTATTAATTTTACAATTTATTTACAAGTTCAAATATATTTAAAATTGTATGTTTTTGTTTTCTATAAGACTCTGATGCCTCAGAATTAATTTCAATTTGTTATTGAAACAGAGAAACACCTAATAAGAATAAAACAAAAATCTTCCATGCTAAAGTATTGACCCTATATATAGATTATTAAATTGTATAAATTTATGATTTATCATATAAATCAAGAAGAGAACTGGACTGAGTAGTGTAGGCCTACCATTTCTAACACCTTTAATCTAATGAGTTAGATTAGAATTTGGACAATTCCACGTTTTCCCTTTGGTTGAAAACTACTGGAGAGGCATGCCGTGCATATCATGCCATTCCAGTTTCTCAATTAATGTAACGAAATTAGTACAATGCCATAAGTTGAAGAAAATGCCCAATGCGGGGTCCAGACAAGGGATAACTTCTCTACAACCATATCGACTAGATGCACCACACCAACTATCGTCGTCTACTGTCATTAGAAAACTGGTTGTGCTTATTCAAAATGTGAAATGTGTTTACTAGCAAATTTCCTCAAATATTTGTTGGTATGCTGGCAATTTTATGTGGGAGTAACGGTCCTAAGAATAAGGATTACTTTCGCTATTTCAGGAAGAGAAGGTAATCCATTTTCTATTCTCTAAGAACAAGAAGTTTAGCCCTAAAAGTACCTTTGCGCTGCTTCCAGAGAGAAAGAATATTCTGAAAAGGTAAGGATAGTGGTAAAGGCCTCCTCCTGTCGAGATCCACGAACAAGAATTTTGGGCATTAATCTCAGCCATGTCTTCTTGGAAGAATGGGAACATAGTTCCCCCATCCTCTTCCATAGCACAACCTTATGTTTAGGCTAGCAACTGCCTTTGACACTTAGAGAGACCCGCCAATTCTAACAGTCATCCACCGCAATTAATAGGCTAGAACTATCGATCTACCCTTGCACCCGAATATCGCGACGTTTCCGATTAGTGATGTGCCGCTCCTGGGTATCCATAAGATTTCCCTGATTTAAGTTACACATCATTTTGTAGGTTCAACTGGAAGTATGAACCAGCCAGAATTTAAACCTCTTTGGAAAAGGAAATCCTTGGTCAAAATATATTTACTATATATATTTACTAGTTTTGTTTTGGCCTCACAATATACTTTCAGCATTGTATCATGGTCCAAACAAACATTTGGATACTTTAATTATTTTGGCTAGGCGCTGGTGAATTAATAGCTCTTTCTTAATCACCAGTGCCATTAAAGCTGTTGGTTTTTTTTAAAAAATGACAATATGTCACTTACATCTGGGTAACCCGACCTACGGCCAAGCAGCGGCTCATCACTAACTTTAAATTTCGAGATGTTGGGGTAAGTGGGGACAATAAAGCGATAGTCTGGTTTACTACAGCGGATCACTGTTGAGTAGACTCTCTTAGTGTTAAAGGTTTTTGCAAGCCTAAACTCAAGAGGGTAATATATCTGCCCACTTTGACTGTATTAAGCTGGAACACAGCTAGAAGCCTAACCCTCTTCCAAGGTGATGTGTGAAATATAAAACCGGATATCCGTCCTCATGGTGGGATCGTCTACAAAAGAAGATCCCTATTTCCAAATCTTACGGGCCTGAATATCATATCACTCAAAACACAGCACGAATATACTTTTAAACTAAGTTTAATGAGAGATTCCCTCAGCTTCTTTCCCTAAAGTGACGAAATGATTATCGACTAATAAATATAAAATTTATTCCACGGAATATTTTGCGCAACTTCACATAAGGAAAGCCAAGATGTGTTCTCTTGTCTGGAAATCCCATTGATTATTTAAACATTCTATTTCAACCACGCTTATAATCACTTTAGTAGTTATCTTTATAAAATTGTAAAAATCACATTGTTCCTAGACTAAAAAATGTGAACTTTTAACTTCTAGCCTTATACAACCAAATTTTATTACACTATTTACATTTTATTTAGGAATGTTTTAAGTTCCTTTTATCCGTACGTGAAAGGATACATGTAAAACACGTTTCACTAATTGAGCAGACAGATCGTAATAATTTAAGTCCTTGGTTGGAATTTGTTACACTCTCTGTTCTCCAGTGACAGCCACAATTTCCCGGGCATTCTCTGTGTGTTTGGAAGCGATAATTGTTTCATCTGGATTAACTTATATTTAACTTCCATACAGTTTCATACAAATATCAATATAGTTACTTTAAATTAGTTAATGTTTGTGCATGAATATAACTATTTAGTCTTTGATATAGGGTATTTCTATTCCTCAAGCCTGGCAGAAAAATCTGACTTAACTCAAACAACTGGATTGTTTGTACTATGCTAGTATCCTTCAATCTAAATCTTTCATTGTTTATTCCGTCCAGCATTTATCCGCATTGTCTGAAAAATAAAATGATCTCTTTTACGTGAAATTTAGCATTATCTCTCATGGGCTCTAGAATCTTTCTACAGGTTATTTTCATGTTCTCTTTGTGCTCTTCCATTATCGCATTTGCTGATAATCTCGTTCCCTACATGTTTGGTTTTAAAAACTCATTTGGCAACGTGAACATAGTCCTGTGATTTGTTTGTTTTTCCTAATAAAAATTTTAATCCAAAATTTTTCTACACAAATTTTTTTCCCTGGATTGATGTTTGACTATAAATAAACAAAGTCCCGATCCCTTTATCGTCGTCAAATGTATATTTAAAACTATTGGTGAATAGTTTCGGGACTACCATCTCCTTGTCAAATTATAATTATTTGTTCAGTTTTAAATAGATTTGACACTACGATGTGTCAATGGGACAGCAGTCTCTAAATTAATCATCAATAATTGTACAAATGACGTTGAGGATGGTAGAGTATGTCATCCTTTTTCTTCCAACTAAATGTTTTGTCAACTCTTCTAAAGTTAAAATAAAATAAGCATAATGGGTTTTTGAACATACGAGATATCCACAAAGCATACAATTAGCTTGACATTATATCTTACTAAACTTTATATGTCACATTTAATATTCCATTGACACAGAAGTATTTTACGGAATATATGTAACATTTCAGGAAGTTTCAATTTATTACTGATGCAAAAAATAACTATGTGATATATTTTTTAGTTTTTCTAATTATTGAAGTGAAAACTTCTTTAGGCGCGTTGAGCGTTTTGGTAGAGGGTAAAATCCTCGGTTCGCGTCACCGACATGCTAATGATACTAACCTGCATGAAAAAGTCAGTCTCGCCGTGTTAAAACTGTCCCGGCGGAGTATGAAAACAGACTGCGAAAATCAGTGACCTTTACGGCTTCCTCTCGCGATTTCAAAGTGAAGCCAATGTCGTACAATTCTGTAAGATGCGTCAAATTAAAGCTCTTAATATTGGCAATCTATTGGTTACATTTTTAAATATTAAAAAAATTTCGAAATAAT
This sequence comes from Homalodisca vitripennis, assembly GCF_021130785.1. NCBI lineage: Eukaryota > Metazoa > Arthropoda > Insecta > Hemiptera > Cicadellidae > Homalodisca > Homalodisca vitripennis. The sequence goes on along the minus strand of NC_060210.1, from coordinate 192,264,211 downwards.
TTTGATTATTGTTTACATTTTACATAGCGTTTACAATGACAAGAAAAAAGTAGTAAGCGAGGATTTTTTTTTATTTTTTGGTCAGACAAAATTTGTCAGCGAGAAAGTTGTGTGAAAATAGATGAATATTTTTTTTGTAATTTATCATTTTTTTATTGGAATTTTTAGTTTAGCCTGTAGTAGCGTATGAAGTGATGAGTGAACGTTTCTGCCGGAACTGTAGTTGGCGCATTGGCTCACTGATACCGTATTAACTCTTTAAATTAGTTTATTGTGCAATAAAAATACCTTTACCAAAGAACCAAGTTAATTTAACTAATTTATTAGTCTTAAAAATATTGTGGGTTTAATTGTTATTGCAATTATATACTTTATCCGTAGCAATAACTGTATTATTTACAACGGTGTTCAACTCACTGTTGTTCACTCGGTGTTTACTCACTTGTATTCTATGTTTAACTAACTATTAATATTGAGCAATTACAACATATTTTTTATACAGATACAGTAAATGAATAATGAAAACAACGAATATATTTTTAAACATTTTTAATATTTGTACGAATATTTGTATTTAAAATTTATCATTATTCATTTTAATTATGTTTTTAATATTTAACCTCTTCATCATGAAATGAGTATTATTACGGTATAATATTTATCTTACTAGCGTGGTAAAATAGATTTCTAGTTATTTGATAATATTTTTTCGTGGATTTTAAAATTGGAAAATTAAAAACGCGTCACATTTACAATTACAGATGTACCGCTACTATAACGTATTGTTAATTACTCTCAACTTAATAGTTCCGTTTTCACTTCTATCGGCAGTCCCACGACTGCTACTGTTTTTTTCTTAATTATTGGTGGACCTAATTAGAGGTGTCCACCTTATTGGCCATCAATAACATCAGTGATGACTCACTCGCCTAGGATACTCATTTAATTGATTAAGAGTTTGTTTATAAACTATATAATCCTCTTTATCTCGTTCCACAACAAATGAGGTCACAATAGCAACTAACGTATCACTAACTTATCTAGCGTATTCATGATTCATAATTCAGATCCATAAGTTCAAACAAGAACATAAATTAATCTTAAAGAGGTAAAGATAAATCATAATCTTTTCCTGTTCTATTCCGGAAATTATATAATTACTGACAAGTTTTATGAGGTGCGGACTGTAAATTTCGGCATGAAATGTCAGGGAATTTATTTTAATATGATATCACTGTACATATCAGAATACTTCCAAGCATTATAAATTCTCCTCGTGTCACAGAATATAAACGTAAGCATTTGACAAACTTCGCAGCATTTGGCCTTGCCACAGTTCCTAGATTGGAATATTAATTACTGTCATAAGTTATGAGCAATGCTCTTGAATTGGTTAATGTTCAAGATCAGAAGGGCGCAATGACTTCTATTGTGGCATCTAAGAGGCCACATTGATAGAACAATATGATGTAATGGGGTAGAAAAGCGCAAACAATGGATGGATAAGTCGCTCTGGAACAAACACGTCCGTTTGTGGACTCCTTCTCACCGATATACCTCCTAGTAATCCTCCTCTCTTCCTACGGTTCATTGAAAACATATCTAAGCGAAAACTACTCTCTTCCACATTATACAATTTCAGAAGCACCAAAAGTGAACTATTACAAGGTGCTTTAATTAATTCGTAAAAATAATTCCAAATCTCAATAGTATATATGTAATGGTCAAGTGATACAAAAAAAACCAATAACACTACGTGTCGAGAACTTTAATCTCATCTCTTCTTCAGGGAAATAACTAACCTAACACATTATTACAAACTATATTAAAATAAAAAAATCATACCAAAACGTAACACGCGTACGTCAGGAATAACAACCACCATGTTGTGTGGCAACTTCACTAACTCTAAAATATGCACTTAATAAAAAACTACACACATCACTTAATTATTATAACTAACCTGCAAAATACAGGTCACAATAGGTCGTAGGCTTTTACAGTATTATCAATATCAATACAGCTAGTGTCCAGTGTGGCAGAGTACACCCTGTTTGTCTTAAAAATTACCAGCGGCGTCTGAGCTGCTAATGTAATGATCTAAGGCGTTCATGCTACTAACTAAGTTCATACGGGTAGGGTACACGTTGTTTGGTGTTAAGGATGACTTTGTACAAAATATTACCATCCACACAGATAACGTACACGCTGTTTGGCGTTAAGGATGACCTTGTACAAACTACTACCATCCACACAGATAACGTACACGATTTTTGGCGTTAAGGATGACCTTGTACAAACTAATACCATACACACAGATAACGTACACGCTGTTTGGCGTTAAGGATGACCTTGTACAAACTATTACCATCCACACAGATAACGTACACGCTGTTTGGCGTTAAGGATGACCTTGTACAAACTACTACCATCCACACAGATAACGTACACGCTGTTTGGCGTTAAGGATGACCTTGTACAAACTAATACCATCCACACAGATAACGTACACGCTGTTTGGCCTTAAGGATGACCTTGTACAAAACTAATACCATACACACAGATAACGTACACGCTGTTTGGCGTTAAGGATGACCTTGTACAAACTATTACCATCCACACAGATAACGTACACGCTGTTTGGCGTTAAGGATGACCTTGTACAAACTACTACCATCCACACAGATAACGTACACGCTGTTTGGCGTTAAGGATGACCTTGTACAAACTAATACCATACACACAGATAACGTACACGCTGTTTGGCCTTAAGGATGACCTTGTACAAACTACTACCATCCACAGAGATAACGTACACGCTGTTTGGCGTTAAGGATGACCTTGTACAAACTACTACCATCCACACAGATAACGTACACGCTGTTTGGCGTTAAGGATGACCTTGTACAAACTAATACCATACACACAGATAACGTACACGCTGTTTGGCGTTAAGGATGACCTTGTACAAACTAATACCATACACACAGATAACGTACACGCTGTTTGGCCTTAAGGATGACCTTGTACAAACTACTACCATCCACAGAGATAACGTACACGCTGTTTGGCGTTAAGGATGACCTTGTACAAACTACTATCATCCACACAGATAACGTACACGCTGTTTGGCGTTAAGGATGACCTTGTACAAACTAATACCATACACACAGATAACGTACACGCTGTTTGGCCTTAAGGATGACCTTGTACAAACTACTAACATCCACACAGATAACGTACACGCTGTTTGGCGTTAAGGATGACCTTGTACAAACTAATACCATACACACAGATAACGTACACGCTGTTTGGCGTTAAGGACGACCTTGTACAAACTATTACCATCCACACAGATAACGTACACGCTGTTTCGTGTCAAGGCTTGTCAATGTAACGTGTCAATATTCAATCGTCACGAAAGCTAAACATATCCGTCCTCTGGCAGATACAAATGGTTATAAATCTTCTAAACCTAAACAGCCCAGATGTGTTCAGTTATATCGTATTTATTTCTGAATTGCTCGGTTACAGTTGCACCCCACTTTGTAAATTTCTGTTTTACTTTCGTTTCAGGGCTCTCAGTAAAAGTATATTAGAGAGTTATCATATAGGGTTTATATTATTCCTTCATAACTTTTTGCTTAAATTATATTGGCTAACTAATTATACGTCTATTTATACTACTTCCGAATTTTTAATTTAACTATTTACCAAGGTCAAATTGACGAATATTAGTAATGCTAAGTTATAAATACAATGTATGTAAATATAGAATATTTTGTGAAACACTCAAGTTAATAAGATGGATAAATTTTAAACCATATAATTGTAATTAATTAAAAAATGTAAAGGCAGCCGCGGGACTGAGCGACAGAGGTGACTACTTCTTATAGAGAGCTGCTAATACACATCTTGAAAACGTACGTTTGCTAAATATTAAATGGTTATTTTTATATTTTACAGTAATATGAGACACTCAATTCCTTAACATAACAATTTTTGTTATTTTCCTTATCATATATAATGTTGTATGTTATTGTAGTTTATATTTCCTTTTTAATTTCTCAACAGATTTGTAATTAACGTCAACTTTTGTTAGTTTCTGATAAGATGTTTATATAACGGTTTGTTTACGTTTCGGTAAAAACTATCATTCTACCTTTAAAGTATGTAGTAAACAGCCCGCCAAAAAAGTAGTAACCTCTCACTAGCACGCCTGGATTGCCACTGAACAAAGAGAGTAACGCCATGACAATGACATCAAAATGCCACGATAGTTCCGCCTCTAGTGGCTACAGAGCGAACCACCGTGACGTGACGTTCCGTGACGAAACTCAAACATAGCCCGCCGAAAGAAGTGGTCACTAGGCGTGTTCAAAAATTACATGAAAAATTATGATCCAAAATTGTATGAAGTAATTGTTCATGAAAGGGGCCTGATTTATCCATTAATATATTTTGGCTGTTTTCAATTGTGAATAGTTTCTCAACAATAAAAAATCTATTTATTCAGACCATTTGGTTGAAAATTACTTTTATACACTATAGTTTGATGAGGTCATTTTCCTTGTAATATTGTTCAGCCGTAAGTTGTTGATCTTCAGTCAAATTTATAATGTAACAACGAGCAAGTAACTTGTACCTAACTGTCATCCGACAGAACAGCTCCCAGAGGCACAGTTTTACCGTATGCACTCATCACATGTGTCAATTGTTTATGTGATAACTCCGGAGGTTGTCACACATCGCTGCATAATGCAATTCAATCAGATTATAGCCTCCTCTTACAGTACTGCTTTAAATAATGCCTCATCTTCATCACGGTTTGATCTGAATGCAATTATCGAGGCTATTAATATGTTCAATATAGTTAATTATCGTTTCCTTACGCATATGCAAATAAATTTAGAAGGGAAATGTTTAATGATAATTAAAAAGAATAAACGTTGAGTTAGGAAGTACAAATTTGTACTAACTCATTACGTAATATTGTTGTCACAAGTAAAAAATGTAGTACAAACAAAAAGATTAGTAGTAGCATATTTTTATTACAAGTAACCCACTCTTCGCGGGTGGTGTATTTCGGGATAACCACAAATTTATTTTTATTTCCGTTTAGTTGCGTGATTACTATTTATTTTTATGGGCTCCTCGTATTTAATGATAGCCTCAAAAAAATTTTAAAGGTACATGAAATACGGTACAACGGTTGTTGAGAATGGATGTATGACGTTTAAAAAATTCGGCGACGAAAGCTACCTTAAGCCGAACTCAGTTGTGTGATGAGACAATGAGAATACTTCTTCCCCCCATGTTACACTATACTTTCTAGTGTAGGTGTCTATGATTTTAAACGATGCGAAAGGTTCGATTTGAGCTTCTTCTTCGTTGACTTTTTTTGGATCTCTTCAGATGACTCCAGATTTCAGGATTCAGGTCTGTGATAGTGTCAGATTTCAGGCGTACTACTAAGAGGAATGTGAGCAGGAGCTTAACTCAACATTTGCATCAAAACCTTTGTATGCTCATTAAAAATCAGGAAAATGCTCGTTAGTATCCTTCAGAGAGTAACAATCAGGAAATCATTCTTTGTTGAACCACAGACATTTTGTCTAAACCATTCTTGCCACAGCTCATCTGCTCCTAATAACCAGCCTCAGAGCATTAAGTCATAAACTAACAACAGTACTCCAACAACGACTTCCTTCAGCAACGCTTAATTATAGACTGATTTCCGACTGCTACACGATGAAACTGCTCCCAAAACTGGAGTTGGATTTGGGTTAGTTGTGGAAACAAACCACTCGCTGAGATAGTTTCATAGCACTCTTACTATTCATGTCTTCACGGGTCACGTAATAAATAAATAAAAAGGCCTTTATTCATGAGCGATTTTTCAACATTGATGTTGTTTTACAAAATAACTCAGGTCATGTAAAAAACTAAACATACAATATACAACCAAACAATAAAAATAACTTAACAATATTCCTTAAGCTAACATTTTTTTAAATTTGTCTTTAAACGCCCTCATACTTAAATATTTCATTTCAGGCGGCAGGCCGTTGTACCGCTGGGGACCGAAGTGAGAAAAGCCCTTTTTCCCTCTTTCAAGGGCGCACGCGCGGCACCGCCAGCAGGGCATCCTGTCTCGTCTTACGCTCCCTGATTATTGACCGGGCAACTAATTTATTTTTTAAATATGTTGGCCTACTGGTTGTCAATACCTTGTGGACAAGAGACACAGTTTGAATTTTGCAAGCGTCCTGTATTGATGGAATTTGAGCCAATTTACGATAAGAACTGATATGGTCATATTTCCTCAAACCATACACAAATCTTATGGCTCTGTTTTCTAACTTTGTTTAAAATTAATAATTTTTCTTTGGTCAAACTATTTCCAAATTCGGGGAGAGCATAATATATTAAAGGTAATATCAATGACTTGACAATCTGGAGCTTAGCTGACACCGGCAGGAACGACCTCAGCCTGCAAATAATCCTCAATCTACAAATGACCTTCTGATATATATATTTTACATGACTTTTAAACTCTAGTTGTGAGTCTATTTTAACACCCAGATTCTTAACAGTTTCACTGAGAGACAGGGGCGAGTTGTTCAACATGACGTCACCGGGAAGAGATTGGCCGGCATTATTAAATCTCAGATTTAAAATTGTACATTTATCTGGGTTTTAACTCCAACCCATTTCTTTCTGACCACATTAACACTTTTGACAAATCATTGTTAATTTTTGTTAGTGCCGTTTTTGCTTCTGAGGATGGGTAAGGAAGCAACAGCTGGCAATCGTCAGCATATGAGTGCAGGGAACAAAACCTTATCGTGTCGGCAAGATCAGACGTATAGATGGAAAACAAAATAGGACCGAGGCAGCTGCCCTGTGGAAACTCCACCAGATCTGTGCAGTATGTTAGAGGAATCATTACCAATTTTTGGTGATTTGAGATCTTCTACTTAAATAAGATGCAAAGAATCTTACAGAGGCATCATCAAACCCATAAAATTTTAGTTTTGCGATGAGCATTCGGTGATTGACAGAGTCAAACCCCTGTGAATAATCTAAAGACGTCAAGGTACAGCAGAGATTCCTATCAACTGCAGAATACACGTCATCAAGAATATCCACAAGAGCAGAGGAAGTGCTGAAATCCTTTCTGAAACCAGATTGATGTTCAGGCAAGACATGTTCTTGTTCTATAAAGGATGAAACTTGTTCAACTACTATCTTTTCTAATATTTTGGAGACCACTGGAAGAATCGAGATAGGTCTGAAGTGAGAGGGTAATGAAGGATTGTTAGACTTTGGCAGAGGCAAGACAATACTTCGCTTCCAAGAATCAGGAAAGCAGCCAGTCACCAGGCATCTATTTACTAGGTGAGTGATAACACCAACACAGAAAGGACTGAGACTCTTCACCATTACAATATTTATACCGTCCGCTCCACAGGCCGTAGAGAAGATGCTGTTCATCACTCTTTTTTATGTCTTGTTCGGTAATGGTCTTAAATGAAATACTGTTTTTAATTCTATCACACTGACTGTTCTCATAACACTCCAGCTGTTCCTCACTGATTCTTTTTTCACAACCCATTCGAGAAAAATAGTCATTCAAATCATCAGGTGAAAAACCATAAACATCACCTGCCTGTTTGGATTCCCATGCACCCGAGGATCGAAGAGTAGCCAAAAAGCTTTCGAGTTTTTTAAGTTCAGATTATCATTGTAATATTTCTTTTTGGCCTTCCTTATAGATGCATTCAGTTTATTTCTTGCCTCGCAGTATCGTCTTCTTGCTTCCACGCTATTATCTATGATACACGTAGCTTTATATTTATTTTTTTGCCTAGTCAGTTCCCTAATTGCATCACATCTCCATGGAGCTCTCTTTTTTGTTACTTTCTTTTTGACCATTGGTGCGCATATATCAAATATTCTTATAACGTTTTCGAACAGGCAGCCGACAATGTCATTAATATCATCCTTCAAGAGAATGCTGTCCCAATCGGCTTCAGCCGCAATTTCAGAAACCTTGAGGTATCAAATTTTTTAAAGTTTCTATAAGAAATATATATTTCTTTTTTTTGGCTTCGTTTTGTGTGGATATCGCAATAAGTTAGTTTGTGATCGGTCATAGGTTTTCCCCTATGATCTACTATAGACGAGGTATCAACAATGCCAATATTTGAGACATCCATCTCATTATTTAAAATTATGTGATCTATTAAGGCTGAAGAAGTTGTTGTTATCCGTGTAGGACTTTCTACGAGCTGCCGAAGGTTCAGAGGAACTGAGAATATTCAATAAAAACTTACTATCAGATCTATCAGACTCAAGAAGAATTTTTGTGTCTAGACATTTTTCAGAGAAGAAACTCCAACCCGCCTGCAAATCTTTTTTGACCTCTTCAGGAATTGATCCTGTGACCTTGGTTGAGATCTGCAACCGTGTGAGTTTTATATACTTTCCTTCCAACTCGAGTTGATATGGCGTAGTCAATGTCATCCTGAACTTGTACGCCATAAAATAAAACTTTTTGGCGTACCATTTATTGATTTGTCTTTTGACTTTTGGGAGTTGATGAACAATAATTTAACCTAAAGACTCCATGTTGCCTATATATATAATTACAGCTTCAATACAAGTCTATAGGTCAGTATATTGTACTAATAGACAGAAAAGTTTTTTCCAGCTCTCGAGTGATAGGCCTAACTATCAATACTACACAATCATGTAAGTTTACAGCTATTATATTATTTGTTATTGTGTATCGTGCATTTTTATCAACAAATGATAATTTTGTATCAACGTGCTCTTAAAAATTGTAAAAAGAATCCAAAAAAGGTAACTACTGGTTCATTTGCTGAAAAACTGTCAACTAAACACTTCTTTGTTTAGTCCTCGACAGCCACAGTTTAATTTTATCAACGGTAAATTTTAGTTGTACATTGTTACTACAGCGGGTACTGACATTAAAACGTAAGTTTTATGTAACTTCATCTTGGCACACCAGCTATTGCATTGACCAAATTACTTTGATAATCGTTATGTTCATTTATTTCTTAAATAAACGTACTAAACAAAAACTAACTCAAACCATAAAAATGTACTAAATTTACGTTGTATATAAATAAAATTCTTATGTAAGACTTTATTTTCTATGTGGTTTAAGCAACAACAAACGCTTAAATTAATTCTAATGCTAAATCTTAAATAGCAAAGTTAAACATGAGTTACTGTATATATATATATAGTGTAAATTAAGTTCCGATAACGCCTGAATATATTCCAAACGGATTGAGATATCGATGTAAAATCTTTACCATACATATTAAAATAGTTTTTTGAATATTCTGGAGGGTTAAAATATCCCTCCCCTATAGGGGTTGAGGGTGGTGACTTTAAATTTTCAAATTGCAACCCATATCTTACACCCTTAGATGTAAGGGTTGTTTGCCCATAACTTTTGCTAGGATCGTCGTAGAGATGTTTGGTAATGTAATTGTGTTTCTTTTTAATTTACCTTTCAAATGGCAGGTAAGACCACAAGATAGGGGTTGTAATTTGAAAATTTAAAGTAGCCCACCTCTACCCTCCTTTGAAAAAGGGGGAGAAATATTTTTATCCTTCTAAAGTCAAACAAAATTATAATAGGTATGGTGAAGATTGTACATCGATATCTCAATCAGTTTGAAATATATCCAGGGATATCAGGACTTAAAATACACCCTCGGATATCATTATTGTTGTATGAACTTTATTCGTGGTGTATGCACTTCATTGTTGATATAGGTATTCTATTGTTGCTGTACGTACTTTTATTCTAATACAATGTTGTATAATGATTCCATTATTATAGTTCTAATTAGTATGTTGTTTTTGTTGTATTCAAAATATTGGAATACATTTACTTTACCATACTTATCACCTGAGATATACTTTCTCCCTTTTTTATCTTCTAATAAACGATGTCTTATGGGTTTAACTATCTAAAATTTGTTCAATATTTTTTTGGGATACTTGAGGCCTTGTAATACCTGTTTAAACTTTCAGTGGACTTTTTCTAGTAACACTTTCACGCTAAAATTCGAACCAACGTTATCATAAAATGAGACTAGCCTAACGGATATTTGCAGCACTACTGACTTGTCTCTCGTTGAGTTTATATCCTTTATAAGTTAAGGTAATTTATCGCGAAATCATGTATTTTTAAGCAAAACGTCGTTTTTGGGAATGGAGGTTATGTTCAGAGAAGATATGGAACTGTTTTTGAATGTCCTGTCCACTATACATGTTTGTATAAAATGAATTTAATATTTTCTACTAAATATTCCGTTTGAAAGTGCAGAAATAATTACTGCTGTATTATTACTCTGGCCACCATTGGAATATTTTCAGATAGAATGAAAACGCACAATTTATTCATCCAGCATCTTGACTAAGTCATAAACTAACATTTCACTTGCTGATAAACACCGCAGAAAACTTTACACATGCGTTAGACTAATAGAAATAGAATTCAATAATTAAGGTCATACAATTTTTTCGTATTTAAATTTAAAATATTAAAACGATAATAATTCTCAAAAACTACAAAATTGTAATATTTTATTTCTTTTTAATAAGGTTACACATACAGAACTACAACGTCAACCTGTGTTGTCCTGTAATGTTTGCTGCACCAGCTTTAACCGTAAAACTGGCTGAAATGACGACGCCGTTTTGTTTATTCAGGTTACAGTTTTACAACTTCAACGCAAATTCCAATTTTGTGGACAGTACGTTCTAGGGCATTAAACATCTTAGAATGGATATTAAACGTTGGTCAACCTGTGTTGTCCTGTAATGTTTGCTGCACCAGCTTAACCGTAAACTGGCTGAAATGACGACGCCGTTTTGTTTATTCACGTTTACAGTTTTACAACTTCAACACAAATTCCAATTTTGTGACAGTACGCTCCAGGGCATTAAACATCTTAGAATGGATATTAAACATTGGTCGTCCACGTGGTCTGCATAGTTTTATGGCTACCCAGAAAACAGACAGACGTTTAACCAAAGACGGACGTTTACTTTAGAAAATATTTATTAGGGGTAATCAAAATATAAATAATAATAAAAATTGTAATTGTAATTGCTTACTAAAATATGTTTTTGCAAAAATATGTTCCACAGTATGATATGGCTACTGATATTATACACCAGTTAGCAACATGTTACAACATGCTGTATTCAAAATAGACATCCAGGAAAGGTACTGTCCCCAAACGGAAGCAATGCTTTGCCCACAGAATACTTGTCATCTTAGGTAAATATCGGCATAATATACCAATTCTCATATTTAATAACTGAAAAAAGGGTTTTGTGTACATAATACCCCACTATTGATTAAGCAAGATATGCAAAATAACTCAATAAAAACACTATTATTGCTATTTTAAAACGTATCAGGCAGAACTCCAATAATAACTTTCTGATGGATTACTTAAAGTTTCATCAAGAATTATAAAAGAAATTAATGTCCATTTTATATTTCAAGTAAAGAGACTACGTAATGGTATTTTACTATCAGCATTTTTTACATTTCTATTTTAGTTTTCTAAGTAGTAATCGGTACAAGTAGCTTGAGCTAAATCTACCATCCTATCTTATAGCTCCTAGGGGTACCGTACTACTTGATGTGCTCAGGTTAGCTGTCAATTGTTAATGTAATGCGAGATAACACCGCAGGTCGTCACGCGCTGAAACAAAGTACAAGTAGCTTGAGCTAAATCTACCATCCTATCTTATAGCTCCCTGGGGTACCGTACTGCTTGATGTGCTCAGGTTAGCTGTCAATTGTTAATGTAATGCGAGATAACACCGCAGGTCGTCACGCGCTGAAACAAAGTACAAGTAGCTTGAGCTAAACCTACCATCCTATCTTATAGCTCCTAGGGGTACCGTACTGCTTGATGTGCTCAGGTTAGCTGTCAATTGTTAATGTAATGCGAGATAACACCGCAGGTCGTCACGCGCTGAAACAAAGTACAAGTAGCTTTGAGCTAAATCTACCATCCTATCTTATAGCTCCCAGGGGTACCGTACTGCTTGATGTGCTCAGGTTAGCTGTCAATTGTTAATGTAATGCGAGATAACACCGCAGGTCGTCACGCGCTGAAACAAAGTACAAGTAGCTTGAGCTAAATCTACCATCCTATCTTATAGCTCCCAGGGGTACCGTACTGCTTGATGTGCTCAGGTTAGCTGTCAATTGTTAATGTAATGCGAGATAACACCGCAGGTCGTCACGCGCTGAAACAAAGTACAAGTAGCTTGAGCTAAATCTACCATCCTATCTTATAGCTCCCAGGGGTACCGTACTGCTTGATGTGCTCAGGTTAGCTGTCAATTGTTAATGTAATGCGAGATAACACCGCAGGTCGTCACGCGCTGAAACAAAGTACAAGTAGCTTGAGCTAAATCTACCATCCTATCTTATAGCTCCCAGGGGTACCGTACTGCTTGATGTGCTCAGGTTAGCTGTCAATTGTTAATGTAATGTGAGATAACACCGCAGGTCGTCACGCGCTGAAACAAAGTACAAGTAGCTTGAGCTAAATCTACCATCCTATCTTATAGCTCCTAGGGGTACCGTACTGCTTGATGTGCTCAGGTTAGCTGTCAATTGTTAATGTAATGCGAGATAACACCGCAGGTCGTCACGCGCTGAAACAAAGTACAAGTAGCTTGAGCTAAATCTACCATCCTATCTTATAGCTCCCAGGGGTACCGTACTGCTTGATGTGCTCAGGTTAGCTGTCAATTGTTAATGTAATGCGAGATAACACCGCAGGTCGTCACGGCTGAAACAAAGTACAAGTAGCTTGAGCTAAATCTACCATCCTATCTTATAGCTCCTAGGGGTACCGTACTGCTTGATGTGCTCAGGTTAGCTGTCAATTGTTAATGTAATGCGAGATAACACCGCAGGTCGTCACGCGCTGAAACAAAGTACAAGTAGCTTGAGCTAAATCTACCATCCTATCTTATAGCTCCCAGGGGTACCGTACTGCTTGATGTGCTCAGGTTAGCTGTCAATTGTTAATGTAATGCGAGATAACACCGCAGGTCGTCACGCGCTGAAACAAAGTACAAGTAGCTTGAGCTAAATCTACCATCCTATCTTATAGCTCCTAGGGGTACCGTACTGCTTGATGTGCTCAGGTTAGCTGTCAATTGTTAATGTAATGCGAGATAACACCGCAGGTCGTCACGCGCTGAAACAAAGTACAAGTAGCTTGAGCTAAATCTACCATCCTATCTTATAGCTCCCTGGGGTACCGTACTGCTTGATGTGCTCAGGTTAGCTGTCAATTGTTAATGTAATGCGAGATAACACCGCAGGTCGTCACGCGCTGAAACAAAGTACAAGTAGCTTGAGCTAAATCTACCATCCTATCTTATAGCTCCCAGGGGTACCGTACTGCTTGATGTGCTCAGGTTAGCTGTCAATTGTTAATGTAATGCGAGATAACACCGCAGGTCGTCACGCGCTGAAACAAAGTACAAGTAGCTTGAGCTAAATCTACCATCCTATCTTATAGCTCCCAGGGGTACCGTACTGCTTGATGTGCTCAGGTTAGCTGTCAATTGTTAATGTAATGCGAGATAACACCGCAGGTCGTCACGCGCTGAAACAAAGTACAAGTAGCTTGAGCTAAATCTACCATCCTATCTTATAGCTCCTAGGGGTACCGTACTGCTTGATGTGCTCAGGTTAGCTGTCAATTGTTAATGTAATGCGAGATAACACCGCAGGTCGTCACGCGCTGAAACAAAGTACAAGTAGTTTGAGCTAAATCTACCATCCTATCTTATAGCTCCCAGGGGTACCGTACTGCTTGATGTGCTCAGGTTAGCTGTCAATTGTTAATGTAATGCGAGATAACACCGCAGGTCGTCACGCGCTGAAACAAAGTACAAGTAGCTTGAGCTAAATCTACCATCCTATCTTATAGCTCCCAGGGGTACCGTACTGCTTGATGTGCTCAGGTTAGCTGTCAATTGTTAATGTAATGCGAGATAACACCGCAGGTCGTCACGCGCTGAAACAAAGTACAAGTAGCTTGAGCTAAATCTACCATCCTATCTTATAGCTCCCAGGGGTACCGTACTGCTTGATGTGCTCAGGTTAGCTGTCAATTGTTAATGTAATGCGAGATAACACCGCAGGTCGTCACGCGCTGAAACAAAGTACAAGTAGCTTGAGCTAAATCTACCATCCTATCTTATAGCTCCCAGGGGTACCGTACTGCTTGATGTGCTCAGGTTAGCTGTCAATTGTTAATGTAATGCGAGATAACACCGCAGGTCGTCACGCGCTGAAACAAAGTACAAGTAGCTTGAGCTAAATCTACCATCCTATCTTATAGCTCCCAGGGGTACCGTACTGCTTGATGTGCTCAGGTTAGCTGTCAATTGTTAATGTAATGTGAGATAACACCGCAGGTCGTCACGCGCTGAAACAAAGTACAAGTAGCTTGAGCTAAATCTACCATCCTATCTTATAGCTCCCAGGGGTACCGTACTGCTTGATGTGCTCAGGTTAGCTGTCAATTGTTAATGTAATGCGAGATAACACCGCAGGTCGTCACGCGCTGAAACAAAGTACAAGTAGCTTGAGCTAAATCTACCATCCTATCTTATAGCTTATAGCTCCTAGGGGTACCGTACTGCTTGATGTGCTCAGGTTAGCTGTCAATTGTTAATGTAATGCGAGATAACACTGCAGGTCGTCACGCGCTGAAACAAAGTACAAGTAGTTTGAGCTAAATCTACCATCCTATCTTATAGCTCCTAGGGGTACCGTACTGCTTGATGTGCTCAGGTTAGCTGTCAATTGTTAATGTAATGCGAGATAACACCGCAGGTCGTCACGCGCTGAAACAAAGTACAAGTAGCTTGAGCTAAATCTACCATCCTATCTTATAGCTCCCAGGGGTACCGTACTGCTTGATGTGCTCAGGTTAGCTGTCAATTGTTAATGTAATGCGAGATAACACCGCAGGTCGTCACGCGCTGAAACAAAGTACAAGTAGCTTGAGCTAAATCTACCATCCTATCTTATAGCTCCCAGGGGTACCGTACTGCTTGATGTGCTCAGGTTAGCTGTCAATTGTTAATGTAATGCGAGATAACACCGCAGGTCGTCACGCGCTGAAACAAAGTACAAGTAGCTTGAGCTAAATCTACCATCCTATCTTATAGCTCCTAGGGGTACCGTACTGCTTGATGTGCTCAGGTTAGCTGTCAATTGTTAATGTAATGCGAGATAACACCGCAGGTCGTCACGCGCTGAAACAAAGTACAAGTAGCTTGAGCTAAATCTACCATCCTATCTTATAGCTCCCTGGGGTACCGTACTGCTTGATGTGCTCAGGTTAGCTGTCAATTGTTAATGTAATGTGAGATAACACCGCAGGTCGTCACGCGCTGAAACAAAGTACAAGTAGCTTGAGCTAAATCTACCATCCTATCTTATAGCTCCCAG
This sequence comes from Homalodisca vitripennis, assembly GCF_021130785.1. NCBI lineage: Eukaryota > Metazoa > Arthropoda > Insecta > Hemiptera > Cicadellidae > Homalodisca > Homalodisca vitripennis. The sequence goes on along the minus strand of NC_060210.1, from coordinate 192,248,655 downwards.
GGGTACCGTACTGCTTGATGTGCTCAGGTTAGCTGTCAATTGTTAATGTAATGCGAGATAACACCGCAGGTCGTCACGCGCTGAAACAAAGTACAAGTAGCTTGAGCTAAATCTACCATCCTATCTTATAGCTCCCAGGGGTACCGTACTGCTTGATGTGCTCAGGTTAGCTGTCAATTGTTAATGTAATGTGAGATAACACCGCAGGTCGTCACGCGCTGAAACAAAGTACAAGTAGCTTGAGCTAAATCTACCATCCTATCTTATAGCTCCCAGGGGTACCGTACTGCTTGATGTGCTCAGGTTAGCTGTCAATTGTTAATGTAATGCGAGATAACACTGCAGGTCGTCACGCGCTGAAACAAAGTACAAGTAGCTTGAGCTAAATCTACCATCCTATCTTATAGCTCCCAGGGGTACCGTACTGCTTGATGTGCTCAGGTTAGCTGTCAATTGTTAATGTAATGCGAGATAACACCGCAGGTCGTCACGCGCTGAAACAAAGTACAAGTAGCTTTGAGCTAAATCTACCATCCTATCTTATAGCTCCCAGGGGTACCGTACTGCTTGATGTGCTCAGGTTAGCTGTCAATTGTTAATGTAATGCGAGATAACACCGCAGGTCGTCACGCGCTGAAACAAAGTACAAGTAGCTTGAGCTAAATCTACCATCCTATCTTATAGCTCCCAGGGGTACCGTACTGCTTGATGTGCTCAGGTTAGCTGTCAATTGTTAATGTAATGCGAGATAACACCGCAGGTCGTCACGCGCTGAAACAAAGTACAAGTAGCTTGAGCTAAATCTACCATCCTATCTTATAGCTCCCAGGGGTACCGTACTGCTTGATGTGCTCAGGTTAGCTGTCAATTGTTAATGTAATGCGAGATAACACCGCAGGTCGTCACGCGCTGAAACAAAGTACAAGTAGCTTGAGCTAAATCTACCATCCTATCTTATAGCTCCCAGGGGTACCGTACTGCTTGATGTGCTCAGGTTAGCTGTCAATTGTTAATGTAATGCGAGATAACACCGCAGGTCGTCACGCGCTGAAACAAAGTACAAGTAGCTTGAGCTAAATCTACCATCCTATCTTATAGCTCCCAGGGGTACCGTACTGCTTGATGTGCTCAGGTTAGCTGTCAATTGTTAATGTAATGCGAGATAACACCGCAGGTCGTCACGCGCTGAAACAAAGTACAAGTAGCTTGAGCTAAATCTACCATCCTATCTTATAGCTCCCAGGGGTACCGTACTGCTTGATGTGCTCAGGTTAGCTGTCAATTGTTAATGTAATGTGAGATAACACCGCAGGTCGTCACGCGCTGAAACAAAGTACAAGTAGCTTGAGCTAAATCTACCATCCTATCTTATAGCTCCCAGGGGTACCGTACTGCTTGATGTGCTCAGGTTAGCTGTCAATTGTTAATGTAATGCGAGATAACACCGCAGGTCGTCACGCGCTGAAACAAAGTACAAGTAGCTTGAGCTAAATCTACCATCCTATCTTATAGCTCCCAGGGGTACCGTACTGCTTGATGTGCTCAGGTTAGCTGTCAATTGTTAATGTAATGTGAGATAACACCGCAGGTCGTCACGCGCTGAAACAAAGTACAAGTAGCTTGAGCTAAATCTACCATCCTATCTTATAGCTCCCAGGGGTACCGTACTGCTTGATGTGCTCAGGTTAGCTGTCAATTGTTAATGTAATGCGAGATAACACCGCAGGTCGTCACGCGCTGAAACAAAGTACAAGTAGCTTGAGCTAAATCTACCATCCTATCTTATAGCTCCCTGGGGTACCGTACTACTTGATGTGCTCAGGTTAGCTGTCAATTGTTAATGTAATGCGAAATAACACCGCAGGTCGTCACGCGCTGAAACAAAGTACAAGTAGCTTGAGCTAAATCTACCATCCTATCTTATAGCTCCCTGGGGTACCGTACTACTTGATGTGCTCAGGTTAGCTGTCAATTGTTAATGTAATGTGAGATAACACCTCAGGTCGTCACGCGCTGAAACAAAGTACAAGTAGCTTGAGCTAAATCTACCATCCTATCTTATAGCTCCTAGGGGTACCGTACTACTTGATGTGCTCAGGTTAGCTGTCAATTGTTAATGTAATGCGAAATAACACTGCAGGTCGTCACGCGCTGAAACAAAGTACAAGTAGTTTCAGCAAAACCTACCATCCTATCTTATAGCTCCTAGGGGTACCGTACTACTTGATGTGCTCAGGTTAGCTGTCAATTGTTAATGTAATGCGAGATAACACCGCAGGTCGTCACGCGCTGAAACAAAGTACAAGTAGCTTGAGCTAAATCTACCATCCTATCTTATAGCTCCCTGGGGTACCGTACTGCTTGATGTGCTCAGGTTAGCTGTCAATTGTTAATGTAATGCGAAATAACACTGCAGGTCGTCACGCGCTGACACAAAGTACAAGTAGTTTCAGCAAAACCTACCATCCTATCTTATAGCTCCTAGGGGTACCGTACTACTTGATGTGCTCAGGTTAGCTGTCTATTGTTAATGTAATGCGAAATAACACTGCAGGTCGTCACGCGCTGAAACAAAGTACAAGTAGTTTCAGCAAAACCTACCATCCTATCTTATAGCTCCTAGGGGTACCGTACTACTTGATGTGCTCAGGTTAGCTGTCAATTGTTAATGTAATGCGAGATACCACCGCAGGTCGTCACGCGCTGAAACAAAGTACAAGTAGCTTGAGCTAAATCTACCATCCTATCTTATAGCTCCCTGGGGTACCGTACTGCTTGATGTGCTCAGGTTAGCTGTCAATTGTTAATGTAATGCGAAATAACACTGCAGGTCGTCACGCGCTGACACAAAGTACAAGTAGTTTCAGCAAAACCTACCATCCTATCTTATAGCTCCTAGGGGTACCGTACTGCTTGATGTGCTCAGGTTAGCTGTCAATTGTTAATGTAATGCGAAATAACACCGCAGGTCGTCACGCGCTGACACAAAGTACAAGTAGTTTCAGCAAAACCTACCATCCTATCTTATAGCTCCTAGGGGTACCGTACTGCTTGATGTGCTCAGGTTAGCTGTCAATTGTTAATGTAATGCGAAATAACACTGCAGGTCGTCACGCGCTGACACAAAGTACAAGTAGTTTCAGCAAAACCTACCATCCTATCTTATAGCTCGTAGGGGTACCGTACTGCTTGATGTGCTCAGGTTAGCTGTCAATTGTTAATGTAATGCGAAATAACACCGCAGGTCGTCACGCGCTGACACAAAGTACAAGTAGTTTCAGCAAAACCTACCATCCTATCTTATAGCTCCTAGGGGTACCGTACTGCTTGATGTGCTCAGGTTAGCTGTCAATTGTTAATGTAATGCGAAATAACACCGCAGGTCGTCACGCGCTGAAACAAAGTACAAGTAGCTTGAGCTAAACCTACCATCCTATCTTATAGCTCCCTGGGGTACCGTACTGCTTGATGTGCTCAGGTTAGCTGTCAATTGTTAATGTAATGTGAGATAACACCGCAGGTCGTCACGCGCTGAAACAAAGTACAAGTAGCTTGAGTTAAATCTACCATCCTATCTTATAGCTCCCTGGGGTACCGTACTGCTTGATGTGCTCAGGTTAGCTGTCAATTGTTAATGTAATGCGAGATAACACCGCAGGTCGTCACGCGCTGAAACAAAGTACAAGTAGTTTGAGCTAAATCTACCATCCTATCTTATAGCTCCCAGGGGTACCGTACTGCTTGATGTGCTCAGGTTAGCTGTCAATTGTTAATGTAATGCGAGATAACACCGCAGGTCGTCACGCGCTGAAACAAAGTACAAGTAGCTTGAGCTAAACCTACCATCCTATCTTATAGCTCCCAGGGGTACCGTACTGCTTGATGTGCTCAGGTTAGCTGTCAATTGTTAATGTAATGCGAGATAACACTGCAGGTCATCACGCGCTGAAACAAAGTACAAGTAGCTTGAGCTAAATCTACCATCCTATCTTATAGCTCCCTGGGGTACCGTACTGATTGATGTGCTCAGGTTAGCTGTCAATTGTTAATGTAATGCGAAATAACACTGCAGGTCGTCACGCGCTGAAACAAAGTACAAGTAGTTTCAGCAAAACCTACCATCCTATCTTATAGCTCCCTGGGGTACCGTACTGCTTGATGTGCTCAGGTTAGCTGTCAATTGTTAATGTAATGTGAGATAACACCTCAGGTTGTCACGCGCTGAAACAAAGTACAAGTAGCTCCTGTGAATAAGTGGTTCATTATTTGCATTTCTGCATTTCTTGCGGCTGATCTACTCGTACACTTTACAGGCTGTACTGATGAGTTGATAACAGACATATCGCCTGACCACGTCATGTTTGTTGTATTGCAACGGGTAGAAACATCCTCTTTGATATGGAAACTCAGTCCGGTGGTCTCCGGAACCTATGAATAAGACATCGTGTAGCTGCATTCCTGTGTGTGAGGCTGCACTGTACAGGCTGTACGGATAAGTTGATAACAGACAGATTGCCTGACCACGTCATGTTTGTTGTATAGCACAGGTATAAACATCCTCTTTGATATGGAAACTCAGTCCGGTGGTCTCCGGAACCTGTGAATAAGACATCGTGTAGCTGCATTCCTGTGTGTGAGGCTACACTGTGCAGGCTGTACCGATAAGTTGATAACAGACAGATTGCCTGACCACGTCATGTTTGTTGTATAGCACAGGTAGAAACATCCTCTTTGATATGGAAACTCAGTCTGGTGGTCTCCGGAACCTGTGAATAAGACATCATGTAGCTGTATTCCTGTTTGTGAGGCTGCACTGTACAGGCTGTACTGATGAGTTGATAACAGACAGATTGCCTGACCACGTCATGTTTGTTGTATTAGCACAGGTAGAAACATCCTCTTTGATATGGAAAACTCAGTCCGGTGGTCTCCGGAACCTGTGAATAAGACATCGTGTAGCTGTATTCCTGTGTGTGAGGCTGCACTGTACAGGCTGTATTGATGAGTTGATAACAGACAGATTGCCTGACCACGTCATGTTTGTTGTATAGTACAGGTAGAAACATCCTCTTTGATATGGAAACTCAGTCCGGTGGTCTCCGGAACCTGTGAATAAGACATCGTGTAGCTGCATTCCTATGTGTGAGGCTGCACTGTACAGGCTGTACTGATGAGTTTGATAACAGACAGATTGCCTGACCACGTCATGTTGGTTGTATTAGCACAGGTAGAAACATCCTCTTTGATATGGAAACTCAGTCCGGTGGTCTCCGGAACCTGTGAATAAGACATCGTGTAGCAGCATCCCTGTGTGTGAGGCTACACTGTACAGGCTGTACCGATAAGTTGATAACAGACAGATCGCCTGACCACGTCATGTTTGTTGTATAGCACAGGTAGAAACATCCTCTTTGATATGGAAACTCAGTCCGGTGGTCTCCGGAACCTGTGAATAAGACATCGTGTAGCTGCATTCCTATGTGTGAGGCTACACTGTACAGGCTGTACCGATAAGTTGATAACAGACAGATCGCCTGACCACGTCATGTTTGTTGTATAGCACAGGTAGAGAAACATCCTCTTTGATATGGAAACTCAGTCCGCTGGTCTCCGGAACCTGTGAAATAACTCATCGTGTAGCTGCATTCCTGTGTGTGAGGCTACACTGTACAGGCTGTACCGATAAGTTGATAACAGACAGATCGCCTGGCCACGTCATGTTTGTTGTATTAGTACAAGTAGAAACATTCTCTTTGATATGAAAAAAAACTTATGTTTAATTTTAAAACAGTATTATTTTTTGAGAAAAAGGATAAATAATCTAGACTAAATTAGAAAATGAGTTTTTATGTATTGGCATCTACTTTCGATAAATCTGTTTTGACATAAATTTAAAACATGTGAAGTACTGTATATATATATATATATATATATATATATATATATATATATATATATATAAACAGTGTATATATTTTAATGTTAAGTAAGGGACTTAAAAGTAGTATACGTGCATATGGAGAGATATGCCACGATTTGTTTATTAAAAATTTAAATCATTCAGAAGAATTAATGCCTTCTGTATTTACAATTAAACTCCACTTCATAAATCTCAAAAGGGTATACAATAAAACTCTGGAACGTCTTCCAATAAAACAATCAATTATCTGTTTTATTGGTTCAAATCAAATAGCTTTTGAGCTGGCCGCTGCTTTTATTGCCAATGTTTGAAACGTTTTTCCGACTTTTACTACCCTTAAATCTTTTGATTCCAACGCACAGATTTGGTTATAATATTTTTGTTCTAACCGTGACCTATTTTTATTGCTATTTCAAATAACTGAATAATTTTTTTCATACGATTCATTTTGTGTTTATACAGTATAAACAACGATCGCTTGACGCGAAACATTTCGCTAATCAGTGGTGGTAACGCTGATCTTCCAATTGGCAAGCATGCTTTTGCCGAAAAAGGCCGAAGATTTTATTGTTACAGGTATCTCAAGGAATAAAAGTGGTTCGTGAACAGCCTCACTCCGAAAGCGGTCAATACTCTTCCCAGGTAACTGGGAAAGAGCCGACTCGAACCTAGTCACGAACTTCACAGCTGATTTGTATATATGCAACGGAAAGGTTGGCAATACAACCCATTGGTAGCTAATAATATAATCTCAAGTAAGTATACATAACAGAGTTCACAGTTCCAAAATCAACATAAAAAACAAATGCGCCAATACAATACAGAAGCCGAATTTAATTTGTATTGTACAAGCATACAACCTACTTATTATTGGAATCGATAGAAAACCTATCCTTTAAGCAAACAAAATCTGTCACCATCCGCTTTAGTTTTTTAAGGTCAAAATAGAATGGTTTAAAGGGCTTAAAATAATGAAAGACTATTTTTTGTCATATTATAATTTTTATACATGCGCCTACATACATACATTATAAGTCTACAGGTATATGTGTTACTAAGTCACATGTTGAAATCTCATTTGATTGTAATCAGCGTCGAAGTTTATTTATTTCGCAACTTTCTCGTCGCCATCATGGTAACCCATAAAACCAGGATAAGACATCTTCACTAACACTCAGCCAAATCCCATGGAGTGACATGTACCTCCTCGTCAAGTCAAGTCAAAGTCAAGTTAACCTACGACTCCATGTTACCGTAGATCAGTAATACAAATCTATAGGTCCGTATATTGTACTGATAGACAGAAAAGTTTCTCCAGCTCTCGATTGATAGGCCTCGCTAACGCTTAGCCAAGTATCTACAAAAATTCATTTAATGACGTAGAATTCTTTTAACGCTGGCTCATTACCAAACATTCATTTCGGAAGTAAACATTCGCTAAATATCCTACTATGCAATCATACAAGTTTATATATATTCCAAACGGATTGAGGTATCGATGTAAAATCTTTACCACACCTATTAAAATACTTTTTTGAACATTCTGGATGGTGAAAAATATCCCTCCCCTTTTTCAATAGGGGGTTGAGGGTGGTCACTTAAAATTTTCAAATTGCAACCCAAATCTTAAACCCTTAGATTGAAAGGGTTGTTAGCCTCATAATTTTTGCCAGGATCGTCGTAGAGATGTTTGGTAATGTAATTGTGTTTCTTTTTAATTTACCTTTCAAATGACAGGTAAGACCACAAGATAGGGGTTGTAATTTGAAAATTTAACCAAAGTAGCCCACCTCTACCCTCCTTTGAAAAAGGGGAAGAAAATCATTTTTTATCCTTCTAAAGACAAACAAAATTATAATAGGTATGGTACGAAGATAAAATTCTACATCGAAAAACTTTATTTTCTCAATCAGTTTGAAATATATCCAGGCAATCAGGACATAAATTAGTTCCAATCGTATATCATTATTGTTGTATGCCATACTTTATTGTTGGTTTATGCACTTCATTGTTGATAGGTATTCTATTGTTGCTGTACGTACTTTGATTCTAATACAATGTTGTATAATGATTCCATTATTATAGTTCTAATTAGTATGTTGTTTTTGTTATATTCAAAATATTGGAATACATTTACTTTACCATACTTATCACCTGAGATATACTTTCTCCCTTTTTTATCTACTAATAAACGATGTCTTATGGATTTAACGATCTAAAATTTGTTCAAATATTTTGTTTTGGGATGCTTGAGGCCTTGTAATACCTGTTTAACTTTCAGTCGACTTTATCTAGTAACACTATCGCGCTAAAATTCGAACCAACACGTTATTATTAAATGAGACTATATGAGACATAGCCTAACGGATATTTGCAGCAACTACTGGTATTTCTCTCGTTAGATTTACATCCGTTATAAGTTAAGGTAATTTATCGCGTTTAAAATCATGTATTTTTAAGCAAAACGTGGTTTTCGGGACAGGAGATTATCTTATGAGAAGATATGCAAATGTTCTTGAATGTTCTGTCCACTATACATGTTTGTATTAAATCTATTTATAAAATGTATTTCATATTTTCTACTAAATATTCCGTTTGAAAGTGCAGAATAATTACTGTTGTATGATTACACTGACCACCATTGAAATATTTTCAGATAGAATGAAACGCACAATTTATTCTTCCAGCATCTTGACTAAGTCATAAACTAACATTTCACTTGCTGATAAATACACCGCAGAAGACGTTATACATGAGTTAGACTAATAGAAATAGAATTCAGTAATTAAGGTCATGTCATTTTTTTTGTATTTAAATTTATAATATTAAAACGATAATATTTCTCCATAAACTACAAAATTCCAATTTTCAATTTATTTCTAATAAGGTTACACATAAAGAACTAAAACGTCAACCTGTGTTGTCCTGCAATGTTTGCTGCACCAGCTTTAACCGTAAACTGACTGAAATGACGACGCCGTTTTGTTTATTCACGTTACAGTTTTACAACTTCAACAAAAATTCCAATTTTGTGACAGTACGTTCTAGGGCATTAAACATCTTAGAATGGATATTAAACATTGGTCGTCCACGTGGTCTGCATAGTTTATGGTTAACCTAGAAAACAGTCAGTTTAACCAAAGACGGACGTTTACTTTAGAAAATATTTATTTAGGGGTAATCGAAATATAAATAATAATAAAAATTGTAATTGTAATTGCTTACTAAAATATGTTTTTGCAAAAATATGTTCCACAGTATGATAATGGCTACTGATATTATACACCAGTTAGCAACATGTTACAACATGCTGTATTCAAAATAGACATCCAGGAAAGGTACTGTCTCCAAACGGAAACTATGTTTTGCCTACAGAATACTTGTCATCTTAGGTAAATATCAGCATAATATACAAATTCTCATATTTAATAACTGATCAAAATGTTTTTGTGTAGTTGGGTTTTATTTTGGATCCAACTGCAAAGGAAAATATTGTAACTTTCTTTCAAAATTCACGACTTTATTTTATCAAAATAACTCTATAACTATACATAATACCCCACTATTGATTAAGCAAGATATGCAAAATACCTCAATAACAACACTATTATGGATTTTTTAAAACGTTTCAGGCAGAACTCCAATAATAACTTTCTGATAGATTACTTTAAAGTTTCATCAATACTGATAAAAGAAATTAATGTCCATTGAGTAATTTATATTTCAAATAAAGAGACTAAATAATGGTATTTTGCTATCAGCACTTCCACATTTACAGTTTAGTTTTCTAAGTAGTAATCAGCAGTAATGTTCGAAATGTATAAAGCCAAGTTTTAAATCTAGCAATTCCCAAGTATAAGAAGATTGTACAAGAGAGCTACAAGAACTCATTTCCTCTCTGTGGTTTCCAACCAAGAAAAGTAGATTTTAATTAACATTTTTGTTGTATTTAGTCATTTAAAAAGTATATTTAAATAAGAATTCTTATTTTGTCACAAACTATTATTAATTTTACAATTTATTTACAAGTTCAAATATATTTAAAATTGTATGTTTTTGTTTTCTATAAGACTCTGATGCCTCAGAATTAATTTCAATTTGTTATTGAAACAGATAAACGTCTCATAAGCGTACCATACTATTTTTCCATGCAAAAGTATTGACCCTAATGTCATTTACACAAATCAAGAGTAGAACTGGTCTGATTATTGTACCATTTCAAACACCATTATTGTAATGAATTAGGTTGGATTTTGGTCAATTCAACGTCTTCTCTTTGGTTGAAAACTACTGGAGAGCCACGTCGTGCATATCATACCATTCCAGTTTGTTAATTAAAGTAACAAGATCAGCACAATGCCCACGATAAGTTGAGGAAAAGGCCCAATGTGGAGTCCAGACTAGAGATAACTTCCCTACAACTATATCGACTAGATGCATCACATCAACTACCGTCAACTTGTCATTTCTAAAGTGCTGCCATCAGAAAACTGGTCGTGCTTATTCAAAATGTGGAGCAGGTATAAAAGAAAATATCCTGACATATCTGTTAAAGGCTGACAAAAGTAAAATATGTGGAAATTTTGTGTGGGAGTAGTAGTCATCTTTCTTAAAAATTAGGATTACTTCCGCTATTTTAGGGAGAGAAGGTAATCCCTTTTCTGTTCTCTTAGACTAAGAAGCTTAGCCCTAAAACAGAATCTTCTGAAAAAGTAAGTTTAGCAATAAAGGCCTCATGTCGAGATTCAGGGACAAGAATTTTGGGCATTAATGTCAGTCATGTGTTTGGAAGAATGGGAATCGAGTTTCCCCATCCTCTCCTATGTGACATTCTTATATTTAGGCTAGCAAAGTGCCATAACACTTAGGGAGCCCCACCGACTCCTATAGTCATCCCCCGCAGTAGGTTAGAACTATAGATTTACCCTTGCACCCTAATATCACGACATTTACGCCTAGTGATGTGCCGCTTCTGGATATCTATAGGATGTCCAAGATTTAAATATACACATCTTTGTAGGTTCAACTGGAAGGTATGAACCAGGCAGAAATGAAAACTCTTTGGAAAAGGAAATACTTGGTCAAAATATAAATTTACTAGTTCTTTTTTGTCTCACAACATGCTTTCAGCATTGTATCATGATCGAAAAACATTTTGGAATCTTTAATAATTATATATTAGCTAGGCGCTGATGAATTAGTAGTTCTTTCTTAATAACATTGAAGCTGTTGGATTTTTTTAACATGACAATATGCCACTTACGTCTAGGCAACTCCACCAACTTCCAGAAGCGGCACGTCACAAGTGTAAATGTCGAGATGTTGGAGTAAATGGGGTCATCAATTGGATAGGTCTAGTTTACTACAGAGGATGACTGTTGGAGTGGACTCTCTTAGTGCTAAACGCTTTTGCAAGCATAAAATGATGACGGTAATGTTTCCGTTCACTTTGAATAGAAAAGGCTGGAACACCGCTAGGAGCCTAACCTGCTTCCAAGGATCCATGTCTGAGATATAATACCGGCTATCCCTCCTCATGGTGGGATCGTCTACAAAAGAAGGTCCCTATTTCCAAAATCTGAGCCATCCTGAATATCATGCTACTCCAAAAGCAGCACGAGTATACTTTTAAACTGTTTTTATGAGAGCTTTCCACAGCTTCTTGCAATAAGTGGCAAAAAAAATTTATCAGTTAACAAATATGAAATGTATAAAATTATTTAACATTCTATTTCAATATTCGCCAGAATCACTGATAGTTAACTTTATAAATACGAAAAATCACATCATTCCTAAAATAAGAAAAGTGAAATTTTTACTTCTAGCATTGTATAAACAAATTTAATTACAAAATTTACAATAAATCAAGCTAAGAATGTTATAAGTTCATTTTAACCGTACGTGATACGATAAAGATACAAATAAAACACGTTTCACTAATTGAACAGACGGATCGTAATACTTTAAGTCCTCGGTTGGAATTTGTTACACTCTCTGTTCTCCAGTGACAGCCACAATTTCCCGGGCTTTCTCTGTGTGTTTGGGAGCGATAATTGTTTCATCTGGATCAACTTATATTTAACTTACAACAGTTTCTTACACAACTATATTTTGTTACTTTAAATTAGTTAATATTTGTGCATGAATATAACTAGTTAGTCTTTGATATAGGGTATTTCTATTCCTCAAGCCTGGTAGCAAAATCTGACTGAACTCAAACAACTGGATTGTGTGTACTATGCTAGTATCCTTCAATCTAAATCTTTCATTGTTTATTCCGTCCAGCATTCATCCGCATTGTCTGAAAAATAAAATGGTCTCTTTTACGTGAAATTTAGCATTATCTCTACCACAGTAACTAAAAACCATAGGCCCCAGAATCTTTCTACAGGTTATTTTCATGTTCTCTTTGTGCTCTTCTATTATCGCATTTGCTGATAATCTCGTTCCCTACATGTTTGGTTTTAAAAACTCATTTGGCAACGTGAACATAGTCCTGTGATTTCTTTTGTGTTCCTAATAAAAATTTTAAACCAAAATTTTTCTACACAAATTTTGTTTCCTGGATTGATGTTTGACTATAAATAAACAAAGTCCCGATCCCTTTATCGTCGTCAAATCTATATTTTATAACTATTGGTGAATAGTTTCGGGGACTGCCATCCCATTGTCAAATTATAATTATTTGTTCAGTTTTTAGTGGATTTGACACCACGATGTGTCAATGGGACAGCAGTTCCTAAATTAATCATCACTAATTATTAAAATGAGGTTGAGGATGGTAAAGTATGTAATCCTTCTTTATCCAACTAAGTGTTGTGTCTACTTTTCTAAAGTTAAAATAAAACCAGCATATCGGGAGTTAGAACATATGACTCATCCAAAAAGCATACAATTAGTTTGACATGGCACCTTACTAAACTGTATGTGTCACATTTAATATTATATTGACACAAACTTATTTTACGGTGTGTACGTAACATTTCAGGAAGTTTCAATTTATTACTGATTCAAAAAATAACTATTTTGTGTATTTTTTTTGTTTTTCATTGTGTTCTAAATTATTCATAGACCTAACTAGAGGTCTCCATCTTAATGGGCATCAATAGCATCAGTGATGAGTCAAACATCTAGGATACTCATTTTAACAATTAAGAGTTTGTTTATAAACTAGATATTCCTCTTTATCTTGTTCCATAGCAAATAAGGTCACGCAATATCAACCAACGTATCAGTAACTTATCTGGCAGATTCATGACTCATAATTCAGATCCATAAGTTCAAACAAGAACATAAATGAATCCTAAAGAGGTAAAGATAAATGCTAATCTTTTCCTGTTCTATTCCGGAATTATATAATTACTGACAAGTTTTATGAGGTGCGGACTGTAAATTTCAGCATGAAATGTCAGGGAATTTATTTTAATATGATAATATTGTACATATCAGAATCATTTCAAGCATTATAAATTCTCCTCGTGTCACAGAATATAAACGTAAGCATTTGACAAACTTCGCAGCATTTGGCCTTGGCACAGTTCCTAGATTGGAATATTAATTAGTGTCATAAGTTATAAGCAATGCTCTTGAATTGGTTAATGTTCAAGATCAGAAGGGCACAATGACTTCAATTGTGGTATCTAAGCGCCCACATTGACAGAACAATTTGGTGTAATGGGGTAGAAAGCGCAAACAATGGACGGATAAGTCGCTCTGGAACAAACACGTCACTTTGTGGACTCCTGCTCTCCGATATACCTCCTATAATCCTTCTCCCTTCGTACGGTTCATTGAAAACATATTTCAGTGAAAACTACTCTCTCCCACATTATATAATTTCAGAAGCAACTGAAGTAAACTATTTCAAGACGCTTTAATGAATTCGTAAAAATAATTCCAAATATAAATAGTATACATGTAATGGTCAAATTATACAAAAAAAAGCCAATAACACTGCGTGTCGAGAACTTTAATCTCATCTCTTCTTCAGGGAAATAACTAATCTAACACGTAATTACAAACTAGATTAAAATAAACAAATCACACCAAAGCGTTGTGACACGCGTTAGTCATGAATATCAACAACTATGTTGTGTGTCAACTTCACTAACTCTAAAATATGCACTTCATAAAAAACTAAACGCATTACTAATTATTAAAACTAACCTACAAAATACAGGTCACAAAATGTCGTAAGCCTTTACAGTATTATCAATATCAATACAGCTAGTGTCCAGTGTGGCAGAGTACACCCTGTTTGTATTACAAACTACCAGCAGCGTCTGAGCTGCTAATGTAACGATCTGAGGCGTTCATGCTACTCAAGTTCATGCGGGTAGGGTACACGTTGTTTGGCGTTAAGGATGGCCTGGTACAAACTATTACCATCCACACAGATAAAGTACTCGTTGTTTCGCATTAAGGATGACCGTTTACAAACTACTACCATCCACACAGATAACGAACATGTTGTTTCGCGTTAAGGATGACCGTTAACAAACTACTACCATCCACACAGATAACGTACACGTTGTTTCGCGTTAAGGATGACCGTTTACAAACTACTATCATCCACACAGTTAACGTACACGCTGTTTGGCGTTCAGGATAACCTTGTAAAAACTACTGCCATCCACATAGATAACATACACGTTGTTTCGCGTTAAGGATGACCGTTTGTAAACTACTACCATCCACACAGTTAACGTATACGCTGTTTGGCGTTAAGTATAACCTTGTACAAACTACTACCATCCACACAGATAACGTACACGTTGTTTCACGTTAAGGATGACCGTGTACAAACTATTACCATCCACACAGTTAACGTACACGCTGTTTGGCGTTAAGGATAACCTTGTACAAACTACTACCATCCACACAGATAACGTACACGATGTTTGGCATTAAGTATGGCCTTGTAAAAACTACTAACAACCACACAGACAACGTACACGGTGTTTGGCGTTAAGGATAACCTTGTACAAACTACTACCATCCACAGAGATAACGTACACGGTGTTTGGCGTTAAGGATAACCTTGTACAAACTACTACCATCTACAAAGATAACGTACACGTGTTTGGCGTTAAGGATAACCTTGTACAAACTACTACTATCGACACAGTTAACGTACACGCTGTTTGGCGTTAAGGATGGCCTTGTACAAACTACTAACAACCACACAGATAACGTACACGGTTGTTTGGCGTTAAGGATAACCTTGTACAAACTACTACCATCCACACAGATAACGTACACGGTGTTTGGCGTTAAGGATAACCTTGTACAAACTACTACCATCCACACAGTTAACGTACACGGTGTTTGGCGTTAAGGATAACCTTGTACAAACTACTACCATCCACAGAGATATCGTACACGTGTTTGGCGTTAAGGATAACCTTATACAAACTACTACCATTCGACACAGTTAACGTACACGGTGTTTGGCGTTAAGGATAACCTTGTACAAACTACTACTATCGACACAGTTAACGTACACGCTGTTTGTGTTAAGGATGAACTTGTAGAAACTACTAACAACCACACAGATAACGTACACGCTGTTTGGCGTTAAGGATAACCTTGTACAAACTACTACTATCGACACAGTTAACGTACACGCTGTTTGGCGTTAAGGATGGCCTTGTACAAACTACTAACAACCACACAGATAACGTACACGGTGTTTGGCGTTAAGGATAACCTTGTACAAACTACAACCATCCACAGAGATAACGTACACGTGTTTTGGCGTTAAGGATAACCTTGTACAAACTACTACCATCGACACAGTTAACGTACACGGTGTTTGGCGTTAAGGATAACCTTGTACAAACTACTACCATCCACACAGATAACGTACACGATGTTTGGCGTTAAGGATGGCCTTGTAAAAACTACTAACAATCCACACAGACAACGTACACGGTGTTTGGCGCTAAGGATAACCTTATACAAACAACTACTACCAACCACAGAGATAACGTACACGGTGTTTGGCGTTAAGGATAACCATGTACAAACTACTACCATCTACAAAGATAACGTACACGGTGTTTGGCGTTAAGGATGGCCTTGTACAAACTACTAACAACCACACAGATAACGTACACGGTGTTTGGCGTTAAGGATAACCTTGTACAAACTACTACCATCCACACAGATAACGTACACGGAGTTTCGCATTAAGGATGACCGTTTACAAACTACTACCATCCACACAGATAACGAACATGTTGTTTCGCGTTAAGGATGACCGTTAACAAACTACTACCATCCACACAGATAACGTACACCGTTGTTTCGCGTTAAGGATGACCGTTTACAAACTACTATCATCCACACAGTTAACGTACACGCTGTTTTGGCGTTCAGGATAACATTGTAAAAACTACTGCCATCCACATAGATAACATACACGTTGTTTCGCGTTAAGGGATGACCGTTTGTAAACTACTACCATCCACACAGTTAACGTATACGCTGTTTGGCGTTAAGTATAAACCTTGTACAAACTACTACCATCCACACAGATAACGTACACGTTGTTTCACGTTAAGGATGACCGTGTACAAACTATTACCATCCATACAGTTAACGTACACGGTGTTTGGCGTTTAAGGATAACCTTGTACAAACTACTACCATTCCACACAGATAACGTACACGATGTTTGGCGTTAAGGATGGCCTTGTAAAAAACTACTAACAACCACACAGACAACGTACACGGTGTTTGGCGTTAAGGATAACCTTGTACAAACTACTACCATCCACAAAGATAACGTACACGGAGTGTTTGGCGTTAAGGATAACCTTGTACAAACTACACTACCATCTACAAAGATAACGTACACGGTGTTTGGCGTTTAAGGATAACCTTGTAAAAACTACTACTATCGACACAGTTAACGTACACGCTGTTTTGGCGTTAAGGATGGCCTTGTACAAACTACTAACAACCACACAGATAACGTACACGGTGTTTGGCGTTAAGGATAACCTTGTACAAACTACTACCATCCACAGAGATAACGTACACGGTGTTTGGCGTTAAGGATAACCTTGTACAAACTACTACCATCGACACAGTTAACATACACGGTGTTTAGCGTTAAGGATAACCTTGTACAAACTACTACACATCTACAAAGATAACGTACACGGTGTTTGGCGTTAAGGATAACCTTGTAACAAACTACTACTATCGACACAGTTTAACGTACACCCTGTTTGGTGTTAAGGATGAACTTGTAGAAACTACTAACAACCACACAGATAACGTACACGGTGTTGGCGTTAAGGATAACCTTGTACAAACTACTACCATCGACACAGTTAACGTACACGCTGTTTTGGCGTTAAGGATAACCTTGTACAAACTACTACCATCTACAAAGATAACGTACAACGGTGTTGGCGTTAAGGATAACCTTGTACAAACTACTACTATCGACACAGTTAACGTACACGCTGTTTAGCGTTAAGAAATGGCCTTGTACAAACTACTAACAACCACACCACAGATAACGTACACGGTGTTTGGCGTTAAGGATAACCTTGTACAAACTACTAACCATCCACACAGATAACGTACACGGTGTTTGGCGTTAAGGATAACCTTGTACAAACTACTACTATCGACACAGTTAACGTACACACGCTGTTTGGCGTTTAAGGATGGCCTTGTACAAACTACTAACAACCACACAGATAACGTACACGGTGTTTGGCGTTAAGGATAACCTTGTACAAACTACAACCATCCACAGAGATAACGTACACGGTGTTTGGCGTTAAGGATAACCTGTACAAACTACTACCATCGACACAGTTAACGTACACGGTGTTTAGCGTTAAGGATAACCTTGTACAAACTACTACCATCTACAAAGATAACGTACACGGTGTTTGGCGTTAAGGATAACCTTGTACAAACTACTACTATCGACACAGTTAACGTACACCCTGTTTGGTGTTAAGGATGAACTTGTAGAAACTACTAACAACCACACTGATAACGTACACGGTGTTGGCGTTAAGGATAACCTTGTACAAACTACTACTACCATCGACACAGTTAACGTACACGCTGTTTGGCGTTAAGGATAACCTTGTACAAACTACTACCATCTACAAAGATAACGTACACGGTGTTTGGCGTTAAGGATAACCTTTGTACAAACTACTACTATCGACACAGTTAACGTACACGCTGTTTAGCGTTAAGAATGGCCTTGTACAAACTACTAACAACCACACAGATAACGTACACGGTGTTTGGCGTTAAGGATAACCTTGTACAAACTACTACCATCCACATAGATATCGTACACGGTGTTTGGCGTTAAGGATAACCTTATACAAACTACTACCATCGACACAGTTTAACGTACACGGTGTTTGGCGTTAAGGATAAACTTGTACAAACTACTACCATCTACAAAGATAACGTACACGGTGTTTGGCGTTAAGGATAACCTTGTACAAACTACTACTATCGACACAGTTAACGTACACGCTGTTTGGTGTTAAGGATGAACTTGTAGAAACTACTAACAACCACACAGATAACGTACACGCTGTTTGGCGTTAAGGATGACCTTGTACAAACTATTACCGTCCACACAGATAACGTACACGCTGTTTGGCGTTAAGGATGACATTGTACAAACTACTAACAACCACACAGATAACGTACACGGTGTTTCGTGTCAAGGCTTGTCAATGTAGCGCGTCAATATTCAATCGTCACGAAAGCTAAATATATCCGTCTTCTGGCAGATACAAATGGTTATAAATCTTCTAAACCTAAACAGCCCAGATGTGTTCTGTTATATCGTATTTATTTCTGAATTACTCGGTTACAGTTGCACCCCACTTTGTAAATTTCTGTTTTACTTTCGTTTCAGGGCTCTCAGTAAAAGTATATTAGGGAGTTATCATATAGGGTTTATATTATTCCTTCATAACTTTTTGCTTAAATTATATTGGCTAACTAATTATACGTCTATTTATACTACTTCTGAATTTTTAATTTAACTATTTACCAAGGTCAAATTGACGAATATTTGTAATGCTAAGTTATAAATACAATGTATGTAAATGTAGAATATTTTGTGAAACACTCAAGTTAATAAGATGGATAAATTTAAACCACATAATTGTAATTAATTAAAAAATGTAAAGGCAGCCGCGGGACTGAGCGACAGAAGTGACTACTTTTTATAGAGAGCTGCGAATATACATTTTGAAAACGTACGTTTGCTAAATATTAAATGGTTATTTTTATATTTTATAATAATATGCGACACTCAATTTAACATAAAAAATTTTGTTATTTTCCTTATCATATACAATGTTGTATGTTATTGTAGTTTATATTTCCTTTTTAATTTTTCGTAACAGATTTGTAATTAACGTCAACTTTTGTTAGTTCTGATAAGATGTTTATATAAAGGTTTTTTTACGTTTCGGTAAATCTGTCATTCTACTTTTAAAGTATGTAGAAAATTGCCCGCCAAAAAAGTAGTAACCTCTCACTAGCACGCCTGGATTGCCACTGAACGAAGAGAGTAACGCCCTGACAATGACATCAAAATGGCCACGATAGTTCCGCCTCTAGTGGCTACAGAGCGAACCACCGTGACGTGACGTTCCGTGACGAAACGCAAACATATATCCATAGCCCGCCAAAAGAAGTGGTCACTAGGCGTGTTCAAAAAGTACATGAAAAATTATGATCCATAATTGTATGAAGTAATTGTTCATGAAAGGGGCCTGATGTATCCATTACTATATTTTGGCTGTTTTCAATTGTGAATAGTTTCCCAACAATTAAAAATCTATTTAAACACTTAGAATGAGTTTTTAATATTACTCTTTTCTCGTACCACGCGAAAGAAATGTGTTTTCTTATTTGTCCAATGTTTACGAGGAAATGTGTTTTTCTCACGATACATTTCCATTTATTCAGACTATTTGGTTGAAAATTACTTTTGTACACTATAGTTTGATGAGGTCGTTTTCCCTGTAATATTGTTCAACCGTAAGTTGCTGATCTTCAGTCAAATTTATAATGTAACAACGAGCAAGTAACTTGTACCTAACTGTCATCCGACAGAACAGCTCCCAGAGGCACAGTTTTACCGTATGCACTCATCACATGTGTCAATTGTTTATGTGATAGCCATGTGATAACTCCGGAGGTTGTCACACATCGCTGCATAATGCAATTCAATCAGATTATAGCCTCCTCTTACAGTACTGCTTTAAATAATGCCTCACCTTCATCACTGTTTGGTCGGAACGCAATTATCGAGGCAATTAATATGTTCATTATTGTTAAGTATCGTTTCCTTACTCATATGCAAATAAATTTATAAGGGAAATATTTGATGATAATTAAAAAAGAATCAAAAATTGAGTTAGGAAATACAAATTTGTACTAACTCATTACGTAATATTGTTGTCACAAGGTGAAAAATGTAGTACAAACAAAAAGATTAGTAGTAGCATATTTTTATTACAAGGAACCCACTCTTCGCGGGTGGTGTATTTCGGGATAACCGCAAATTTATTTTTTATTTCCGTTTAGTTGCGTGATTACTATTGATTTTTATGGGCTCCTCGTATTTAATGATAGCTTCTATAATGCTTTTATAGGTACATGAAATACGGTACAACGGTTGTTGAGAATGGACATACGACGTTTAAAAAATTCGGCGACGAAAGCTAGCTTAAACCGAACTCAATTGTGTGATGAGACAATGAGAATACTTCTTCCCCTATGTTACACTATACTTTCTAGTGTAGGTGTCTCTGATGTTAAACGATGCAAAGGGTTCGATTTGAGCTTCTTCTTCGCTGACTTTTTTTGGATCTCTTCAGACGAACATGACTCCAGAGTTCAGGATTCAGGTCTGTGATAGTGTCAGATTTCAGGCGTACTACTAAGAGGAATGTGAGCAGGAGCTTAACTCAACATTTGCATCAAATCTTTGTATGCTCATTAAAAATCATGAAAATACTCGTTAGTATCCTTCAGACAGTAACAATCAGGAAATCTTCTTCTCTGTAGAACCACAGACATTTGTCTAAACCATTCTTGCCACAGCTCATCTGCTCCTAATAACCAGCCTCAGAGCATTAAGTCATAACTAACACCAGTACTCCAACAACGACTTCCTTCAGCAACGCTTAATTATAAGCTGATTTCCGACTGCTACGCCATGAAACTGCTCCCAAAACTGGAGTTAGATTTGGTTTGTTGTGGAATGAAACAAACCGCTCGCTGAGATAGTTCATAGCGCTCTTACTACCCATGTCTTCACAATTCACGTAATGAGAGGAAAGGTCCGAGTCTTCTCACGCCATATTCTCTCATTTCATGAGACTCTTTAAAGCAACCGCCGCCCTCCTGATAGTGAAGAAGGTGACGTCATCCATGTGATTTATGAGGAGCTTTCTCTCATTTCTCTATCGGTTTCCCTTCGTATACGATGTTTCAAAGGTCTGGACACGAGATCAAGCCTTGGCCTGGATCTGTTGTGGTACCCTTCAGACCACCCGCAGGCATTGGTGTGAGTTAGATGAGACATTGTTTTAAATTGTCGGAGATGCTATCAAATCATTGAGAGAACCATAATAAATCATAATTTCATAAGCACCATAGCAAAAAAAAACTATTTACACGCAGAGCCACCCCCGTTGTGCAACAGCTTCCTCGAAAACTGTATTCGAGCTTCTGAAAGCTGTATTCGAAAACTGAACTTACGTTCTGAAAGGCAACTGCCAGCTTCAAGTACTTTTGGTGCACCTCTTGGCTGCAATACAGGAGAGTGGTAAATTAGTGTAAATAAATTCACATCTGTTTTACCATGATTGCTTTACAAATGTATAATGTTAAACTGCCTAAATTGTGTTAGTTGTCAACCATTTCTCACGGAACTCAAATTGAACCAAATATTCTAAATCCGTATACTTTGCTAGTGCACTTGATAATTGCACCAGGTTTATTATGAACAATGGCCGTATTTCTAGTTGCATTCTGCTGATTGTTTCTGTGTAATTAAAGCAGAACAATTAGTGTCAGCGCCACAATGCAGCTTGTGATTATCTGCTATTAGTGACCATCTACCATACTGAACATACAACCTCTATTTTTAATTCTACGTTCAGCACAGGTTATATTTTATATTTATTATTTTATTTCTAATCTTATGGAAAATAAACACACCGGATCTTCAACAGGTAGACTTGGCCTCATCATAGCAATACAAAATGTTGTAAGTTATGTTATTGTGCCTTTACAATTGTAATTTATTCACAAGCGGTGTGTTGTGAACTAAGTAACTTTCGCTTTTTCGTTTCTCGTTTTTGTCGTGTTTTTCGTGATTGAAGTAATTTCTGGATCTAAATTTTATTTCTCAGAATTAGAAGTTCATATATTACTTCGTATAAATTAGCATACATTGATAATATATTTAAACGGAGCCTGTTATTGTGAATTGTATATTGCCACGCTTTTTAAATATTCGGTATTTGGACCTGAAGAAGAGGGTAGATTTTAATCATCGAAACGTAGTGGTATTCTTTTTGTAAAAAATGGCAGTGTCCGAAATCCTGCTATCCTTTTAAAATTATCCATTGTCAAGAACTAAATTTCAATCAAAGAATTGTGAATAGGGTTTACTACGTAAAGAGGAGTTATAAACAATTGGCTACCTACTTTTTTACAGGTTACAGGGCTGTAGAGCTGGATATCGGTTTACAATACAAATGTTTGTATTTAAGCCACATCTCTCAATAAAACACAAAAAATTGGAAATGGTCCGCTTCATAGTTTGTTCAAACCAAACATTTAACTAAGCGGCTTAAATTGCACAGCGTTTAGTTCTGAAACTTAATGAATGGATTTAAAGGCTTTGCTTTGGTTCCAATTCCAAAGCTAACGTTTTAATTAAAAGTGGTTAGTTAAAATGTGCTGTATTTTAATTTAAATATCCAGCGTGCAGTTAAAAGAGCCAATGTTTAGAAATATATATAATGTCTGAATTTAAACAGAATAAAATAATCTCTATTCTGTTTGAGATTATTGTAGTAGGTATAATAATAAATATTGTTCAGTCACCGCAGCAAGGAGATAACATTTATAGATCCTACGTTTATATACAAAAACTAGCTGTTCCCGTGGCTTCGTACGCTTTTCGTAAGCTTTGTCCGTGTATGTGCACTTCTGGTACAAGTGAATTATATTTCCATCGATGATGTAGAGATTGCCTTATTGCCACGACCAAGAACATGTGTGTATGTTTATACCTATTTTACACGTACATGTACTTTATTATAAAGGGATCTAACACTCAAGCTTTAAGCACATCAAAACTTAGCGCCTTCAAATAGTATTTGGCAATTTAATACACGTAACTGTATCGTAATTGCAGTTTATAATGGGCAGGCGCTTTAAAAACTTTTATCTGTTGCAGTGCCGCCAGGTGGCGAGTTACATTAATGGGCATAGCATATAAGCCTTCTCCGTGGAAAAATATACATATACATAAAATTGTTCATAATGATCGGTCAAATATTTTACGATGCTATGAAGAATATACAGACACACATTTATATAAATATATATATACACACAACACAGATTAATATATACATATAAATTTTCAATAAACATAGAATAACAAAAAGTACTTGCTCCGCGAGAGAGAGAGAGAGAGAGAGAGAGAGAGAGAGAGAGAGAGAGAGAGAGAGAGAGAGAGAGAGAGAGAGAGAGATGTGAGAGAGAGAGAGAGAGAGAGAGGAGAGAGATTTATAGAAGATGAAAAAATCCTAAGAAGGAAATGTGTTACAATCAGTAATGTTACAGCAACTCTCAGATATATATATATATATATATATATATATATATATATCTGTCCAAGATTAGCTCTTTATTACAAAGGCCCGGAAATATTCACAGTTCCTTTTGGTACCTTAAGAGTGGCATACAAGATAAACGTGCTGCAACCGATGTTTTGTTAGATTCATCGGTTTAATTTTTACAGTTCCCTATGATAATTGCACAGAATACAGAAGTTGAAAACAATTTTTTACATGGTTCTTCAAAGAAATGTAAGTGTTTCAGTTAAAATTTTGTAACCAAGGCCAAAGTAAAAAGTTTATAATACAAATTTACAAATTTTACATCATTTATATGAAATATAACTTTAACTACTTAAATTATTTTAATTCATCATGGTTTTATGGACATTAACACTATTAAGGAATAAAGTTTAATTTTAGAGAATAATATGTTTAACAATAAAATATTATTTAAAATTTAATATCTGATAGATGACAACCATGTCATGTTCTCATATTTCATATGCACACTGTTAAAATTCCTTATCATTTATCCATCGTAAATATATCTATCAGCCGATGTAATGTTGGGCCTTCTTGTAACACACTCCTGTAACACACTGTAACACACTTCTTGTGTACATTTATCACTCTAAATGCCTACAACTCTTCGTAAAATTATCCTACTTTTTTCTACTTCCCTTGTTTTTAGGAAGAACCGTTAAAGTAATATGACTAAAAAGTGTTTGAAAAATTAACAAAGTAACTAACCAAACATAGAACTGGATACATCATTTTAGGACCATACTGCCTTAAACTAACCTAATCTGACCCAACCTTACCTAACCTAACTTATTATAGTGGAGTCCCTACTCAAGGGACAAAAAGGGAAGTGAAAAATTTCACACGAATGCTTTAGACGACCAACGCCCACTTCAGGGTTGCTCGAGGATAATATTGTTACCCATTTAAGATTCGAAGTTCACACTGTCTGTATTTTTGCATGCTTAAAATACTGCCATACATTTTCGAATATTTAAATTGTATTCAGTACCTTACAAAATTATAAAAGTAAGGTAAAGCAAATAAATCCATACATTTAATATCAAACTTCTTATGTAAAATATAATACACCTGTTCTTAGAATGTATCAGTTATATTTTAATATTACAAAACGTGTTGCTGTGTTTACGTTTCACACCATGATAGAACGGGGATCCGTAGGAATCAAAGAAACTACAATGAGCTCTCGGTGCTTGAAGTGCATGTTGAATTAGTAGGCAGGCCGTATGGGATGGCCGATATGAATGAAGTTTCTATATTTTGTTGATTTAAGCAATTTCAAGAGATTTCATCCAAAACTGTTTTGGCTCCACATGTTTTGACCTTCATATGAGTTTTTCACTTGTATGAGTGTGGTCAGTGTGAACTATTTAAATATATACAAATGTACAACAATATCCTTAAACTAATATAATACACCTGTTCTTAGAATGTATCAGTTATATTTTAATGTTACAAAAACGTGTTGCTGTGTTTACGTTTCACACCATGATAGAACGGGATCCGTAGGAATCAAATTATAAATGAGTACAGTCTTGATACATTCAAAGACACTCTCTGCGGCGCTTGGTTTACTTAAAACAATTATATACATACAGATTATATTCCTATAATAGGTGGTATTGCAGTTGAATTTAACATTTTCTCACATAATATACGTACTTACGTTTAAAATTTTAGAAGAAAAAATAAAATCATTATCATTAAATAATGCCACTAACTGACATTATACGTATTTCCAACGCCGATGTAGAGATTACCTTGTTGCCACGATCAAAAAAATCTGTGTATGTTTATAGGCATTGTACACGTACATATACTTTATTTTTTATTACTTTATTAATTTTTCACTCATTTTTACTCACGATATTTTAAATACCTGAATACAAAGCAAACTATCACTTATACAGAGAGTATATTGCTCTAATTTGCATGATAAATCTCGTTCCTAAGTTTTGGTTCGCACAATTTTTTTTATTTTAGGTTTTGCATATTTTTGGATTTTAAGAATACATTATTTAATTAATCATACATATATGCTTCACTAAACAAATATAACATTTACAAGAAGCTGTTCTACTCATTAGAATTTTAAGACCTTTCTTCCCACAAATTAGAGGTATTTCATGCTTATTTATTTCCAAGTTATGTTGGATAAAAATCAAATTTGTGCGGAAGGCACTTAAATTATAACAGTATTTTGGTAATTTCTCATCGTCATGTGTTACAAAAATAGAAAATTAATTAGAGAATTGGAATGTATTATACCCTTCACGTGTTAAAAAACCCCTTAAGGGCATGGTGAAGCATGCACAGAAAATAAAAATAATCCATGTATGGGCATAGCCATAAATTATTGCTCATCAACTCCCAAAAGTCAAAAGACAAATTAATAAATGGTACGCGAAAAAGTTTTGATTTTTATGACGTACAAGTTCAGGATGACATTGACAACGCCATATCAACTTGAGATGGAAGAAAAGTATAGAAAACTCACACGGTTGCAGATCTCAAACCACGGTCACAGGATCGACTCCTGGAGAGGTCAACAAAGATTTGCAGGCGGGTTAGAGTTTTCTTCTCTGAAAAATGTCTAGTGTAATCCTTACAAATACTTCCACTGGCGTTGAAAGAGCACCCAAAGGAGAACATTAGATTACAGTACTCGCACGTAAATATTAAAATGTCAACCTTTCAGTAAATTCGTAAGTATAAACTCAAATATACACTCTCGTGGTGTACATTACCAGAGAATACGCTCTGGGCTATAAACATGCTTCGCGTTGTAGGATTATAGTCACTTAGAGAGGATGAATATAACAGTGACACAGAGGAAATTGTTAAACCTAGAGGTGCGGGTAGTCGCGTTATAGTATAACAGATGTGACATTGGTGTATCTATATGGAGAACGTTTACGACCAATATATGTCGAATAGACAACTGTTGTATTGTAAAGGTATTGTAGTACGTTTTGCAACAGACTTGTACGATGCTTGCTCTCCGACAGTGACAGAAAACTAACGTGTAAATAATGATGACTGACGTGTATAGAATTATGACTAACCTTTGAAGGATATTGTAATTAGTCCTGGTGTTCCTGGACAAGATGGATGTTAATAG
This sequence comes from Homalodisca vitripennis, assembly GCF_021130785.1. Classification (NCBI taxonomy): domain Eukaryota; kingdom Metazoa; phylum Arthropoda; class Insecta; order Hemiptera; family Cicadellidae; genus Homalodisca; species Homalodisca vitripennis. The sequence goes on along the minus strand of NC_060210.1, from coordinate 192,221,693 downwards.
ACAAAATATTCATCACATCATACATAAAGAGTGATTATAAAATTCCTACTAATTAATTAAACTGTTGTAGATAGAAAAATAAATTCGGCCAATTTTTTTTAGATTTAGTCTTTATTTGCCGTTTATTTTCGAAGTGGGAAGGCCTGCAACTAAACATTTTCTTATTATAACTCATGTTTCCATTTGGTACACACTCGCATTATGGAATTGTGGATATTTATGATTTCAGTACAAAAATATGACGGCATGGTGATAAATTATAAATATTTGAATATTACCAATCTAATGGAATGAGGAATAAAAAAGCGCAAAAAAATTTCTGAGCGAACTAATAATCTTTGTTGAGAAATATAAGCTCCTGAAATTTACTTTTCCAATAAGACGATATTATCAAGAAAAGTCTGTTTCATTCAATAACTTCCTCTTATGTAATCCGTCGGCAGAAGGCCGTTCATTACAATAACACAACAGCGCACATATTCCTGGGATCTTTAGTTATTTTTTAATCATAGTTACTATTGCTCTCAAAGCTTTAGTTCGATGATTCTGGCATTGTTAAATAAGTCTTCCTCGCACTCCGGGAAAATAAATCCTGCCATCGTGAAAATCGCGAGGTATCTATAAAGGTATATAAGGGATTAAACATGTTATTTGTGACATATGAACATCTGAATTTATATATTGTACGATCCAATGGTATGATCCGATACAAATCACCCCAAACACATAAACCATTCCGGATACATACATTACCATAGAGCTGCTAAATAATATTGAAGCTATTCTGGATATGGCAATAAGTCAAGCTGGAATAGTCGGTCTATACTTTTGTTTGCAAACCAAATAGCATATCTTAGTCTTTACTCTTTCATGCCATATTCATTCATTAAACCGGCAATGAAACATTGCAAATTAATGTAATTGATGGATGTGATATTATGCTTAGAATTTTGATAGTGCCTACGAAAGATGCTACAAAGACAGTTGGTCTTCTAAGAAATTGAGTGAACTATAGTAAAAAAAAGCATATTGATCTTTACAAATTAATCATAAGAACGGTAGATTTGAAGCAGCGTTTAGGTAGTATAAGATGAGAATTCTGAGAAGACACAAAATAAATATTCATATGTTTATTTAATATTTTATACTAACCAAAGCATGAGAAATACAATACTAATCCAAGGTTTTCCAAGTAGAAGACTACATACTACCCTGGAAAAGTCATTGGTCCCTGGGTAACAAAGGAACAGGACTTGATTAAATAAATTATTATGTACGTAGTAGAACGCTATTAAAATATTGCTATATTTTATTCGGTAATATATCATTTAAATGCATTTAGTAAACGTGTAACACCTAATTGGTTTAACTTAACATATTTACTTTTATAGTATACTACAATTTACCTGCGGCTTTGCACGCAATTGCGTTGGCTTTGTACGTGTATCAGCACTTCTGGTTTGAGTGAATTTTATTTCCGATGCAATTTTGATTTACCTTTTGTGGCAACTTTATATCAAGAAAATATGTAAAAAGTGTATATTTATGATCATTTCAATTTACTCCGGTATTTGTACTGTTTGTGCCACAGTTCATTTTGCCTTGTTTTTTCCGATCAAGAAAAATAGTATATATACACAGGTTTGAGAAGCATATTTCCGTCAAAAGACAACTAAAATGAGTTTTAAAACAGTCTTTAAATTGATAGTAAAATTGGCTTTATTATCTTCACTACAGTACTGACCAAGCACTGCATATTTTCTAAAATGTACAGATAAAATTATTTTTACTAAAACATTTAAATTTCATATTCTTCAGAGAATTGGTCCAGTAGTTTACGCGTAAAAGCGTAACAAGCAAACAAATTCACTTTCGCATTTGTATATTAGTTAGGATCAATAGTATGTCTTCTTTATTTGTGTTGTAGCAAAATTCCGCTGAGGTTTCAACTTCAAGGATTTACACTCCAGTAATAACCGAAAGCTTTATTCCAAGCAAATACGACATCAAATCCAATAAGTATGCTCTTAAATAAACACAGGTATTATTTTGTATGGATTCTATATTAAAACAAACACAGGTGGTATTACTGTTTACCTCAGAACAAAATTTAAAGCAGACAATAGCTTCAAGTAGCTTACTACAGAAGCTCATATTGTATGTATAACTTTGACTGATATGATATTTGTGTAAAGCCAGGGCAACTCCAGCACAGAACAAATGAACTCTTCACATGCGAGCAGTTCTTCGCAACGAAAATATTCCTTTCTGTCCGATATCATTTTATACCCTCCGTCAGGAAACTCCTAGACCACTCAGTAGGCCTTTACTATTATTCTACTCTTGTATTACACAAATTTTAAATCGATAAATTCAAATTTTTGTGGTCAAATTACTGAAACTTTCGGAATTTCTAAGCGTACGACTCCACCAATTCTTCCATTCATATTTTTCATCGATTTAGAAGAGTTTTTAATTTATCCTTCGACACAGTAATCCAGCATCAAAAATACGTTATTAAATAGTAACGTTATTTTTTTCTTACAATTTCTACTTGATTTTTTTTATATATTTTCTTAGTTATCAATGGAAAAATTCAGATGTAGCGATTCTTTCGTTCTGGCTCCATAGGATAAGGTAGCCTATAAATCACACCATAGGCAATTGTTTTACATTAATAATAAGTATCAATGATCATTTAAGTGAATAATAATACATTAATAGCATGAAACTGTTAATATTCCTTAAGAAATGCCACAAAATAATCCTACTCAGTGTTTGGTTCTTCATGTAATAATAATAATGATAAAAATAATAATTTATTTTCCATTCGTTAATTTACATGAATATAACATAAAATGTCCTTGGAAATAACTGACCACATTTATAAGTATGTGTGGTTAGTGTGAATTATTAAAATATAAGCAAATTCACAACAATATCCTTAAACTAATATAAATACATAGTAAAAAAAATTATAAATGAGTACAGTCTCGATACATTCAAAGACACTCTCTGCGGCGCTTGGTTTACTTAAAAAAATTATATACATACAGATTATATTCCTATAATAGGTGGTATTGCAGTTGAATTTAACATTTCTCACATAATATACGTACTTACATTTAAAATTTTAGAAGAAAAATAAAATCATTATCATTAAATAATATCATTAACTGACAAAATAAGCTTTGAACTGAATTATTAGTTTTTACACTATTTTCTTCATCCTCAAAACATTATTATTTTATACATGTAGCCAATGTTCTACTCGAGCCCTCATTTAGAATTCACAGCCTTAGTAATCTCGTCTATGGAGATAGCCGGTGGCGGAGCGGTCTAAGACGTTAGTCATTGGGTTGAGAGCTTATAACGAGACTGGTAGCTGTGGACTTTTAGCCGGACACTTGTGTACATCGCAGTAGTCGATAGGAAGAAAAAAGCTCTATAATAACCTTTTCTGCCAACAACCACATAATGCTAGTATGATTCTATTTTTCAAACTAAGTTTATGAATTGAACAACTACAAAAAGTTCGTTTAATTCTGTATTCAAAAGAGTTCCGGAAGCGCTAAAATCTTACCCAAAATGTTACTTGTAATCTACGTCAGAGATAGACTTTAAATCAAGAAAGGAAAGGAAGGGAATGTTCTCCTTGTATTCAGACTCTCCCTTGTGTTGTGATCGGATTCTGTAATAAAACCTTAGCCACTGGGGAAAGGCAAAATAAGGCAAATAAGGAGACATGTTCATCTTATAGAAAACTTTGTGTGACCGAATACTTGATTACACTAATTAAACTAAAAGGCTGTTTCTTAGTTTGGATTAGAGCTTTAAACCTCTAAAAATTTGTAATAATCCGATATCTTTTGGAAATACTTCAAATAATATTAAGATAAAAAACATCAAAAAGTTTGTATGTTATTGATTAAAAAATAATTAATTTCTAATACTCTTTACTCCCAATCATCGATAAAAATTTAGGACAGTATAATTCTAGACGCTTTTATGAATACTGTCTCTGACGTATGCATTTTTATAATCCATGTTGACAAAAACAAACTAGGACATAAATTAATTCCACTCATGTCACAGAACCCATTGATAAATCTTATGGTTTCCATTTTTACTTTGGGGTTAAGTAAAATAAATGTCTAAATTTTTTCTTTCACCAGAAGAAGTTAGGGCTAAGAAGCCCTCTAAAACGCTTAAACCTGGTGACCAACGGCTTAAAGGGAACTTCCAAACCACCACAATTGTCCGGTCATGCGGGCTTGCAAGGACAATACCGCTCAGCGATCCTAGCACCAGCCACACTCGACGTTGCTTGATTCGGTTATCTCGCGATAACCACCGTACCGGCTACACTGCGCCAATGACAATATTCTGGACTGGTGGAATCGCAGTCATAACTTCATCGAGTCATGGTTCCAAAACTTCCACATTGAAGACTATGTTTCAAAAAGAAATACTCAGTTTCTAAAACAGACAGTTCCAGGCTGTTCCAGTCAGTTCTGCACATTCCAAGACAGTTCACAGAACTTCGTTGTGGGACGGGACCGTTGTGAACTTCTAGACTGAATTGCACAGTCAAATGTTCCGTAAAATGATCATTACTCGGTTAATGCTCAGCCATTGTACGGAGTAATGATTCCAACTGTGGCGCTTACACACTGCACATTGTCAGGACAATGCGATGTAACGGAGCAATAAGCTCAGGCAGTGTATCCATTAGTCACCGAGACAGAATACGTCAAAGTCCGGGTTTGTCCGGGCTATCAGGCTATTTATTGTACCTAAAATAAATACATCCATGTTTCCCTGTGATAAAGTACTTTTGAATTTCTCCTTCTCGATTCTTCCGGTAAACCTCGTTATAAAATTCACAAATGGAAACAAAATCTATCATGGAAATAATTATAAATAAGTTAATCGTAGATACCATAGCATATTTATGTTCATATTCGAGAATTACCATACCTCGTTTAACTATGCAAATCGTTTTTCACTGTATAGTTATATAAGGGGGCCTTAGGGAGCTCAAGCACTAAAATATTTTAGAGACAAATATTAAAATTGCATCTCGTAGTTTTTTTTTAAACTATAACACATTTATGAGGTCTTAATTCTCAATCATTTCTGCAGGGGGGAATTCTCAGTCCGCGTTTCATCAAATGTGTCCGCCCCTGGATCAGACCCACCCGAAATAATTTGTAATATACGCCACTGACGGTATAAAACTATATTGTATTCGTGACTGAGATATATTAGCATTATTATTTAATTGGTATTACATGGCAAGATATCTTGAGAAAGATTTAACATGTAGATGTTAAAATTGGCATAAAATTTAATTCTAAAAGAATTAGTTTTCAGAAGATTTTCAAATTGACTTCTTGTTTTGTATCATTGTCTATCTGTCCGTAGGACATCTAGAGAATGAAATAGCAATAAATCTTAATTATTTCATTCAAGTTCTGCAAATCCTGTAACGCCACGTGGCGTAGCATACCTCTACCTTGTATTATTGCACTAGATATGTTCATAATTGAGAATTACCCAACCTCAAATGATGTTTAATTATGCATACGTGCCTACAAAGATATTTTACACTTAAGCATCGCAACTGATCATACATTATAATTGTATACAATACATCACTCGAAGGGCTGGAAACCCCATTTCTGCATGTCTGCTGTCCGCAAAATATCTCGTTAACAAATTAACACATAGACATACAATGTTGCATGAAGCTTCATTTCTAAATGAACATCAATGAGTTCGTATGTCCAGCGTGTCCAACTGGTACATGCTGAGCAGCAGCGGATGAAGGTCTTCACTCAGGCAACTGCCTCAATCATAGAATTGCCACAAAAAATCCGCATTAGCGGTTAAACCATTAACATTTGTCGAATGCTTCAATAAGGAGCTTTAACAGCCGCTTGAGAAGTTTATAAATTACTGTTTTAGTATATACTCTAACAATTACAAACGAAATACATAACAAAAATCAAACATTTTGTGTTCAGTAAATACTAGCAGCAACCAAAAATATCCAATATTTAATTGAGATTCGTGGAAATTCTGTCATTATCAACGTCGAGCGTGGCTGCTGCTTGGATGGGTGACCGCTGAGTGACCTTGACCTTGCAAGCAGCTCGCCTACCCGGTCATTGGTGGTGATTCGGAAATCACCATTAGCCATTGGGCCTCAGTTTACGCGTTAGAGAGGGCTTCTTAGTGCTAAGTTCGCCTCTCAAAATAAGAAATGTTTTAATTTACTTTACTTTATTATTAAAAGGTTTAAATGGAATACATATCGAAGTAAAGACATGCATGGTAAGCGCCGCATAGAACTGCTATTACCGCACAATGCTTCTACCTCACAATCCCACTATGACACCAAAGAGTGGACAACAATGTTTCTAATAAAACTAAAATCAGAATTCATGTTTACAATCATATCTTTATTATCTCTGCCGAAAAAGTTCTACTATTCTTCAATTAAAAGCAATGTAGCTACAAAATAAACAAACCCCAACAGCTCAAATAAAAATTTAATGGAATAAAATGTTATGTACACACTTTTAAAATTTGGTTTTTAAAGCAAGAACAAATTTATTCTTGAAAAAATTCATTTATTTTAATACGGCATAAAGTCCACAGCCATGATCCATAAACCGGACTGAATTGCGATTCCTCGTTTGGATTATTCACGTCACACTTACAACTTTTACGATAGTTTTTGTTCGTTTTAATTCTGAGCTAATCCACCAGTTTGATGTAAAACTTTATAGCGACTGTGCTTATAAACCATCATCACTTTGGTAGTAAATCTAATATCATTCTTTAAAGGCAGACTGAGAATAAAGACGACAACAAGTAGTGGACAACACAATGGTAGTGGTGACGTCATTATTTTTCGAATAACCCTCGTATACGCAAAATAGGGCAGAATATAAAGTTTTATATTGCGGTTTGTCAACCTTACTTTAACAAATTAAATTATAGTATCTTTATAAATATGTAAGTATAAATAATTAATTACATATTATTATTAGTAATATGTAATTTATATATATATATATATATATGTTTTTAAAACTAATTATGTTTATCTGCAGTATGTTATGCAAACTAATAATATAAACTTACAATCAAACATTTGAAGAAATATGCAATCCTGTAACTACAGTGTTATTAAAATACATAACTTTAAATGACACTACAACCATCCATTCCAGCAGACAGTGGAATTACGTACTGGGGGGAAGGTGTTTATTTATTATTTTTTTATTATTTATTATTTATTTTTATAAGGAGGAATATTTACATGCAAATCCATCCAGTTACAAAAAACTGCATAAGTATAAAATATAGCATATTTAGCTTTTAAAAAGATAAATATGTATTGATGAAAATGAATAGTATTGATGTCAAGAATAATCTAGCTTTGGTACACAATGTTACCACTTTGTCTCCCAAGCTTTAGTCTAGTCTTGGGCTGTTCAAGTCATCTTGTTACAGGACGAGAGATTCGATTTGGTCTCCTAGATGCGCGAGAGGGGAACCGCGGCTGGCAAGGAGTGGGCGTGCAGCGGAGGGGAGCCGGTTCACAGACTGAGCTCGCAACTTTCCCCCTCCACTCCACATGACCAGTAGGCTACTGCGCATCGTCGGGCCGACCACATGGAATCTCTCTGTCTGTACAGAGCTTCTGCAACTCATACGAAATGTGGTTCCATCAGATCCATAAGTTTGAAATTCAACGGTCTGTCCGTCCAATCTATCTTTAGGTATGATATTTGTATATTTGTATCATATCAATAGTAGTCTATACACAGACTTTACTGTGTGATCACAGTTGTATGCTTAACAAAGCAATGTTAAGATGGTCAGGTAGCCGAACATTCGTCGATGACTGCAGTTGGGCATATGGAATTTTGGGAATACTATCGTATGAGATGGTTTTCCTATTTTTGACAAACTATCGTGTGAAATGGTGGTCTGGGAATCCTATCTTTAGCTTTTACTATTCCTGGTTAGGCTCTTGTCTGGGTTAAAATCCTATAGATTTCACCATCCTTGATCTTTACATTAATTTGTCTGACTTGTACAATGGAGATAAAATGCCTTCAAATTGCTGTTCACGTACATTAGTTTGTTGTCGATGGATGCTGATTTTAAGGGATAACAATGTTACAAACCAGATTCCAGCGTTATGTCACAATTAAAGAAACACGACATTTTGAGATCTAGAATCCGTCCTCTTCTTTAGTTGTCAGAAATAAATGACAAGGAAACCCTTTATTGCATTCATTGTCTTAAAAGGTCCTTTGAACAGCTTCTGAAGTTACAAAATATTCAGGGTTCTTAAGTTAGAAGTTAGGATCCACCTTCTTTTGAAATTATATGAGGGATTACGGGTTCTATCAGTCATGTCACGTATTAGAGACGTAGCTTAGAAAAGTGTTTGATATATAATATACAATATATATTATATATCAAACGTGTTAAAAAGGTGCATTATTGTATATTAGTCATGTCACCTTGGAAGAAAGGAAGAAAAGCTCTGTTCAGTCACTTCCAGTCGTAGCAGGCAGGGGAAACAATACCTCCTCACGTTACGCTTTAAAAATTCTATAAAATTAACAAGTGCACTGAGTGGAATGCTGGTGCAATGCAACTTATTTAAGACGTCGTACTTTGGATTTGAGTTGGAGATAGCGCAAGGTCAAATCTTGTCACTGACCTTAGCACTTTTTGTCAGTACCTTCAACCTTGTACTATATCTACTCTCCCCCTTATTCTGTCTGATAATATCCTCGCATACGCCAATGGGGACGAGTATAATAAGGTTTAATAGATCGATCTGACCTTAAAAACATATCAGAAACATTGGCGGTAAAAAACTACTGAATTTTTCACTCGTTAAGGCTTTTCTGCCACCTGATGAAGAGCATTGATTCCAACCCTCGATTCGTAGTGTTCTATTTTTGTAACATTAAACATGCTAAATGTCCGCAAACATGTTAATCTTTTTATAATTACTATATTTTATCAAAACTATTGGAGCAATATATGAGAGTCTTTATGCATCAGTAGCAGATTGTCACTACAATAACTTAACAAAATGCGAATCCTCTCAAACCGTATATTTTGTGTCTATTCATCAGGGTCAGTAATTCAGGAAAACCTTTGCATACTCAAAAAAATGGATGCACTAATATTAGATTAATGGTTCTATAATGGCCTCGCCATTTACATTCAGACGATTAAAATTGAGAACCAATCAATAGACGATTGACAAATGGAGGGATGCTGTCAGCTTTCTGGTAACAGAATTAATTAATTTAGCAATTCGACGATGACGTCATGGCTCTCAGCAGCTTTTATACCCGGAGATATAAATGGTCACTCCTCTGGGTTTGAAAGTGTTTCTGTGTTTTTGTTACCGTCCACACAATATAACTTATTTATAGCTCTTTCAGACCGTCATCACTGTGGTAAATATTATTGCGATAAATCATTTCTCACTTCGACGGATAATGAACTTGTTCATTGCAAATAGTTCGACTTTATTGATTTTATCTACTGCCGGAATCAAAACTATTCTAAATATATTGACATTCCTAAATATGCCTGTTGTAATTGGAGCTCAAATCGCTGACTTTACAGGCGCTATAGTGTTAGCTTATTCTTCGTCTGATCTACAATTTCTATTAACATACTATTAAAATGAATGAAACATTAGTTCATGTCCTCATTTTTATATTCTGTATGAAAATGAATTTCTAAATGTGTTGCCAAGCGCTAATTTCGGGAACGGCTAGTCCGATTCTGCTAATTCTTTTTGTAAAATATTCGATCGAATCCGAGAAAAATTTATAAGAACAGAGAGAAAGATTCGTTACCGGAATCTGTAAGTTAAGTCATCGTGTAGCTGCATTCCTGTGTGTGAGGCTACACTGTACAGGCTGTACCGATAAGTTTATAACAGACAGCTCGCCTGACCATGCCATGTTTGTTAGCCATGAATAACTATCGGCCTGTCTCTATTTTGCCTATTTTAAGCAAAATATTTGAAAATTTGTTTTTAGTTCGAATGGTTCAATTTTTGAACAAACACAATCAGCTCTCAAATGACCAATTTGGCTTCATAAAGGGCAAATCGACAATAGATGCAATTGTGGGTCTTGTCGATATGTTCCTGCTTTATGTTAATGGCATAAAATCATCACTGCCACACGGGAAAATCGTGCAGTATGTTGATGATACGACTCTTTGCTTCATCGAATCTTCGAAATCAGATTTTGAACAAAACGCATTTGTTGGAATGAACAATTGTGTCCAACATTTTCGTAGTCTCAATCTATACAATCAAAACAAATACATCTAATTCTAATGTTTTGAATTTCATTTTAAACCCAGTGGACTTTGAGTATGGACCTAGCGTTATGTTAGCGGATACAATACTAGAAGAAGTCTATTCCTCAAAATTCCTTGTGATTTACCTTGATCAAGGTTTAACATGGAATGTTCACATCGATCACGTTTGCTCAAAGTTAGCTTCAGGCATTTATGTTCTGAGGTCTCTAGCCAAATACTGCCCAAGTCAAGTTCTGATAACGGCGTATTATGACTTGATTTATCCACACCTCACTTATGGATTGGTACTGTGGGGTGCCTGTGTAAGTAACCAATGTTCAAGAGTGTTTAAGTTACAGAAGCGAGCGATCCGCACCATTTCAAAATTGAAGTTTAGAGAGTCGTGCAGGTCAACTTTCAAAATATTGCAACTGTTAACTCTGCCTAGCCTCTACATTTTAGAAACAACGTTGTATTGTATGTCTAAATGTGCCTTGACTACGGGCCGAGACATTCATTCGTACGGGACTAGAGGCAGAGACAACTACCGAACTGGGAGACACAGGACGGTGGTTTATGAACGCTTGCCTTCACAGGCAGGGGTTCATTTTATTAACAGATTGCCTAATAAATTAAGAAAAGCCTCTACGCTCAAGGCGTTAAAAACTCGTTTAAAACGCTGTTTAGCGTCAAAAGCATTGTACAATGTGAAAGGGTTTCTGGAATATGACTGGGAGACCACACAATAACCTGACTGACTCTCGAACGAAGTGGGAATTATTGGTGATGGATGAATGTAGAATGAGTGATCAAATTTATGTCTGAATGAGAGCTCGATGTGGTATGCATGTCCAAATTTTAACATATTTTGACGTTTACTATACAAATGTATTTTTTCTCCACAATAAAAACTGACTATTGACTATTGTTGTATTAACACAGGTAGAAACATCCTCTATGTTATGGAAAATCAGTCTGGTGGTCTCCGGAACCTGTGAATAACTCATCGTGTAGCTGCATCCCTGTGTGTGAGGCTACACTGTACAGGCTGTACTGATAAGTTGATAACAGACAGATCGCCTGGCCACGTCATGTTTGTTGTATTAGCACGGGTAGAAACATTCTCTTTCATATGAACAAACTGATGTTTAATTTTAAAATAGTATTATTTTGAGAAAAAGGATAAATAATTAGACTAAATTGGAAAATGAGTTTTATGTATTGACATCTATTTTCGATAAATCTGTTTTGACATAAATTTAAAACATGTGAAGTACAGTATATATATAAAACAGTATATATATTTTAATGTTAAGTAAGGGACTTAAAAGTAGTATACGTGCATAAGGGAGATATGCCACGATTTGTTTATTAAAAATTGAAATCATTCATCAATGCCTTCTGTATTTACAATTAACTCCACTTCATAAAACTCAAACGGATATACAATAAAACTCTGGAATGTCTTCCAATAAAACAATCAATTATCTGTTTTATTGGTTCAAATCAAATAGCTTTTGAGCTGGCCACTGCTTTTATTGTCAGTGTTTGATACGTTTTCCGTCTTTTTACTACCTTTAAATCTTTTGATTCCATTGCACAGATTTGGTTATAATATTTTTGTTCTAACCATGACATATTTTTATTGCTATTTAAAATAACTGAATAATTGTTTCATACGATCATTTTGTGTTTATACAGTATAAACAACGATCGCTTGACGCAAAACATTTCGCTAATCAGTGGTGGTAACACTGATCTTACAATTGGCGAGCATTCATTTCTTTAAAAATGCCCGAATATTTTGTACGTCACAGGTATCTTAAGGGATAAAAGTGGTTCGTGAACAGCCTCACTGCGAAAGCGGTCAATAGTCCCCAGGTAACTGGGTAAGAGCCGACTCGAACCTAGATGATTTGTATAGGCAACGGAAAGGTTGGCAATACAACCCATTGGTAGCTAATAATATAATCTCAAGTAAGTATACATAACAGAGTTCACAGTTCCAAATCAACATAAAAAACAAATGCCCCAATACAGTACAGGAGCCGAATTCCATTTGTATTGTACAAGCATACAACCTACTTATTATTGGAATCGATAGAAAACCTATCCTTTAAGCAAACAAAATCTGTCACCATCCGCACTAGTTCTGTTATGAGTCATAATGGGATAGTATTAAGGGTTAAGATGATGAAAAACTACTTTTTGTCAAACTATAATTTTTATACATGCGCCTACATACATACATTATAAGTCTACAGGTATATGTGTTACTAAGTCACATGTTGAAATCTCATATGATTGTAATCAGCGTCGAAGTTTATTTATTTCGCAATTTTCTCGTTGCCGTCATGGTAACCCATAAAACCAGGATAAGACATCTTCACTAACACTCAGCCAAATCCCATGGAGTGACATGTACCTCCTCGTCAAGTCAAGTCAAAGTCAAGTTAACCTACGACTCCATGTTGCCTATATAGAATTACAGCTTCAATACAAGTTTATAGGTGAGTATATTGTACTGATAGACAGAAAAGTTTTTCCAGCTCTCGAGTGATAGGCCTCGCTAACGCTCAGCCAAGTATCTACAAAAATTCATTTAATGACGTAGAATACTTTTAACGCTGGTTCATTAACAAACATTCATTTCGGAAGTAAACATTCGCTAAATATCCAACTATACAATCATACAAGTTTATAGTTATTATATTATTTGTTATTGTGTATACATGTCTCGTGCATTTTTATCAACAAATGATAATTTTGTATCAACGTGCTCTTAGAAATTGTAAAAAAATCCAAAAAAGGTAACTACTGGTTCATTCGCTGTAAAACTGTCAACTAAACACTTCCTTGTTTAGTCCTCGACAGCCACAGTTTAATTTTGCCAACGGTAAATTTTAGTTGAGTGCGGTAAACAATAGTTTTACATTGGTACTACAGTGGTACTGACACTAAAACGTAAGTTTTATGTAACTTCATCTTGGCACACCAGCTATTGCATTGACCAAATTACTTTGATAAACGTTATGTTAATTTATTGCTTAAATAAACGTACTAAACAAAAAAAATTCAAACTATAAAAATGTACTAAATTTATGTTGTATATAAATAAAATTCTTATGTAAGACTTTATTTTCTATGTGGTTTAAGCAACAACAAAGGCATTAAATTAATTATAATGCTAAATCTTAAATATCAAAGTTAAACATGAGTTGCTGTATATATAGAGTGTAAATTAAGTCCCGATAACGCCTGGATATATTCCGGATTGAGATATCGATGTAAAGTCTTTACCACACCTATTAAAATACTTTTTGAACATTCTGGATGGTTAAAATATCCCTTCCCTTTTTCAATAGGGGGTTGAGTGTGGTCACTTTAAATTTCCAAATTGCAACCCCTATCTTACACCCTTAAATGTAAGGGGTTTTTGCCCATAACTTTTGCTAGAGTCGTTGTGGAGATGTAATATGGTAATGTCATTTGTTTCTTTTGAATTTACCTTTCAAATGACACGTCACAAGATAGGGGTTGTAATTTGAAAATTTAAAGTGGCCCACCTCACCCCTCCTTTGAAAAGGGGGAAGAAATACTTTTATCCTTCAAAAGTCAAACAAAATTATAATAGGTATGGTGAAGATTGTACATCGATATCTCAATCAGTTTGAAATATATCCAGGGATATCAGGACATAAATTACACCCTCGTATATCGTTATTGTTGTATGTACTTTATTATTGGTGTATTCACTTAATTGTTGATATAGGTATTTTATTGTTGCTGTGCGTACTTTGATTCTAATAAAATGTTGTATAATGATTCCATTATTATAGTTAAAATTACTATGTTGTTTTTGTTATGTTTAAAATATTGAATAACATTTACTTTACCATACTTATCACTTGAGATATACTTTCTCCTTTTTTTAACTTCTAATAAACGATGCCTTATGGGTTTAATGGTCTAAAATGTGTTTAATATTTTGTTTTGGGATGCTTGAGGCCTTGTAATACCTGTTTAACTTTCAGTCGACTTTATCTAGTAACACTTTCGCGCTAAAATTCGAGCAGACGTTATTATTAAATGAGACTATTAAATGAGACATAAATGAGACTAACAGATATTTGCAGCACTACTGATATTTCTCTCGTCGGATTTACATCCGTTATAAGTTAAGGTAATTTATCGCGTTTAAAATCATGTATTTTTAGGCAAAACGTGGTTTTCGGGACTGAAGATTATCTTATGAGAAGATATGCAAATGTTCTTGAATGTCCTGTCCACTATACATGTTTGTATTAAATCTATTTATAAAATGTATTTCATATTTTCTACTAAATATTCCGTTTGAAAGTGCAGAACAATATTACTGTTGTATGATTACTCTTGCCACCGTTGGAATATTTTCAGATAGAATGAAACGCACAATTTATTCTTCCAGCATCTTCACTAAGTCATAAACTAACATTTCACTTGCTGATAAACACCGCAGAAGACGTTATACATGCGTTAGACTAATAGAAATAGAACTCAGTAAGTAAGGTCATATCATTTTTTACCTATTTAAATTTAAAATATTAAAACGATAATATTTCTCCATAAACTACAAAATTCCAATTTTCAATTTATTTCTAATAAGGTTAAACATAAAGAACTACAACGTCAACCTGTGTTGTCCTGTAATGTTTGCTGCACCAGCTTTAACCGTAAACTGGCTGAAATGACGACGCCGTTTTGTTTATTCACGTTACAGTTTTACAACTTCAATACAAATCCCAATTTTGTGACAGTACGTTCTAGGGCATTAAACATCTTAGAATGGATATTAAACGTTGGTCGTCCACGTGGTCTGCATAGTTTATGGCTAACCTAGAACACAGTCCTCTTAACCGAGGACGGACTTTTCCACTAAAAAATGTTTATTTAAGGATAATCATATAACAACTATCATAAAGTGTAATAGATATTGTTAACTGAAGTATATACTTGCAAAAATATGTTCCACCGTATGGTATAGGCTACTGCAATTATAAACTTCAGTGAGCAATATGTTACAAAATAATGTATTGTAAAAAGACATCCAGGAAAGGTACTGTCTCCAAACAGAAACTATGGTTTCCTACAGTATACTTGGTATCTAGGGTAAATATCATCATAAGATATAAATTCTTGTTTTTAATAACTGAACAATAAGTGTTTGTGTAGTTATATTTTTATTTTTGTGTCCAACTGCAAAGGAAAATACTGTAACTTTCTTTAAAAATTCACAACTTTATTTTATCAAAATAACTCTATAATTATACATAATACCCCACTATTTATTAAGCAAGATATGCAAAATACCTCAATAACAACACTATTATGGATTTTTTTAAACGTATCAGGCAGAATTCCAATAATAACTTTCTGATGGATTACTTTAAAGTTTCAACAAGAATTATAAAAGAAATTAATGTCCATTGAGTAATTTATATTTCAAATAAAGAGACTACGTAATGGTATTTTGCTATCAGCACTTCTACATTTACAGTTTAGTTTTCTAAGTAGTATCAGCAGTAATGTTCGAAATGTATAAAGCCAAGTTTAAAATCTAGCAATTCCCAAGTATTAAGAAGATTGTACAAGAGAGCTACAAGAACTCATTTCCTCTCTGTGGTTTCTAACCAAGAAAAGTAGATTTTAATTAACATTTTTGTTGTATTTAGTCATTTAAAAAGTATATTTAAATAAGAATTCTTATTTTGTCACAAACTAATCGTATTATTAGTTTTACAATTTATTTACAAGTTCAAATATATTTAAAATTGTATTTTTTTGTTTTCTATAAGACTATGATGTCCCAGAATTAATTTCAATTTGTTATTGAAACAGATAAACGTCTCATAAGCGTACCATACTATTTTTCCATGCAAAATTATTGACTCTATGTCATTTACACAAATCAAGAGTAGAACTAGTCTGAGTATTGTACCATCCCAAACACCATTATTAATGGTACATTAAGGTGCAATTTGGACAATTCCACGTCTTCCCTTTGGTTGAAAACTACTGGAGAGCCACGCCGTGCATATCATACCATTCCAGTTTGTTAATTAAAGTAACGAGATCAGCACAATGCCTTCGATAAGTTGAGGAAAAGGCCCAATGTGGAGTCCAGACTAGAGATAACTTCCCTACAACCATATCGACTAGATGCACCACATCAACTACCATCAACTTGCCATTTCTAAAGTGCTGCCATCATAAAACTGGCTGTACTTATTCAAAACGTGGAGCATTTCTACAAGAAAATTTCCCGATATATTTGTTGCAGTCTGAAAAAATCAAAATACTCTGTGTGTGGTAGTTTTGTATGTGCGTAGTGGTTATCTTTCTTAAAAATTAGGATTTTTTCGCTATTTCAGGGAGAGAAGCTAATCCTTTATCTCGTCTCTTACAGCAAGAAGCTTAGTCATAAAAGTACCTTTGCGCTGCTTCCGAAGCAGCAGAATATTCTGAAAAGGTAAGAATAGTGGTAAAGGGTCGAGATCCATCGAACAAGAATTTTGGACATTAATCATAATCATGTCTTGTTGGAAGAATGGGAAGACAGTTCCCTTATCCTCTCCCATGGCACATCCTTATGTTTAGGCTAGCAACTGCCTTTGACACTTAGAGAGCCCCACCAATCCTAACAGTCATTCCCCGCAGTAAGCTAGAACTATCGATCTACCCTTGCACCCTAATATCACGACATTTGCGCCTAGTGATGTGCCGCTTCTGGATATCTATAGGATGTCCCAGATTTAAGTATACACATTACTTTGTAGGTTCAACTGGAAGGTTATGAACCAGCCAGAAATGTAACCTCTTGATAAAGGAAATCCTTGGTCAAAATATATTTACTATATATATTTACTAGTTTTGTTTTGGCCTCACAATATGCTTTCAGCATTGTATCATGATCCAAACAAATATTTTGAATACTTTAATTATTTTCGATATATTAGAGTTACATGAATTAATAGCTCTTTCTTAATCATCAGTGCCATTAAAGCTGTTGGATTTTTTTAACATGAAAATGTGTCACTGACATCTGGACAACCCCACCTACGTCCAGAAGCGGCACATCACTAACTGTAAATGTCGAGATGTTGGGGTAAATGGGGTCAACAATGCGATAGGTCTAGTATCCTACAGAGGATGACTGTTGGAGTAGAATTTCTTATTGTTAAAGGTTTTTGCAAGCCTAAACTCAAGAGGGTAATATCTCTGTCGACTTTGACTGGAAAAGACTGGAACACAGCTAGCAGTCTAACCTGCTTCCAAGGTGTCATGTCTGAGATATAATGCCTGTCATCCCTCCTCATGGTGGGATCGTCTACAAAAGAAGATCCCTATTTCCAAATCTTACGGGCCTGAATATCATATCACTCAAAGCACAGCACGAATATACTTTTAAACTAAGTTTAATGAGAGATTCCCTCAGCTTCTTTCCCTAAGTGACGAAATGTTTATCAACTAATAAATATAAAATTTATTCCACGGAACATTTTGCGCAGCTTCACATTAGGAAAGCCAAGATGTGTTCTCGTGTCTGGAAATCCCATTGATTATTTAAACATTCTATTTCAAGCACGCTTATAATCACTTTAGTAGTTAACTTTATAAATTGTAAAAATCACATTGTTCCTAGACTAAGAAAAGTGAAATTTTTACTTCTAGCCTTATACAACCAAATTTAATTACAAAATTTACAATAAATCAAGGAATGTTATAAGTTAATTTTATCCGTACGTGAAAGGATAAAGATACAAATAAAACACGTTTCACTAATTGAACAGACGGATCGTAATACTTTAAGTCCTTGGTTGGAATTTGTTACACTCTCTGTTCACCAGTGACAGCCACAATTTCCCGGACTTTCTCTGTGTGTTTGGGAGCGATAATTGGTTCGTCTGGATCAACTTCTATTTAACTTCCACACAGCTTCCTACAAATATCTATTTAGTTACTTTAAGTTTGTTCATGTTTGTGCATGAATATACCAGGTAGTCTCTGATATAAAGCATTTCTATTCCTCAAACCTGGCAGCAAAAACCGACTGAACTCAAATAATTGGATTGTGTGTAGTCTCCTAATATCCTTTAAACTAAGCTTTTTATTGAGTTTTCCGTCTAGCATTTATCCGCATTATCTTAAAAATTAAAATATCTCTTGTACATGAAACTTAGCATTATCTCTTCCACAGTAACTAAAAACCATAGGCCCCAGAATCCTTCTTCAAGATTTTCTTGTGTTTTCTTTGTGTTCTTCTATTACCACATACGAGATCACTTTATCTCGGAGTATTATCTCGTATATGGTATTACAAATGCATTTTGTAACGTAAAAATAGTCATTGATTTTTTTCTGTTGTTGTTTTATACTCTAAATTTAACCTAAAATTGTCAACACAAATATTGTTTCCTGGTTGATGTTTGACTATAAACTAGTGGTGACTACGTTCGTGACTCCGTCCCATTGTCAAATCATTGTTATTTGTTCAGTTTTTTGACGCCACGATGTGTCAATGGGACAGCAGTACCTAGACTAATCATTACTAATTATAAAAAATGGGGTTGGGGATGGTAAAGCATGTAAACTTTCTTTAAGTAACTAAGTTTTTATTTCTCCTCTTTCTACTCAGGAAGTTTCAATCTATTACTGATTCAAAAAAATAATAATGTGATATACATTTTTAAGTTTTTCTAATTATTTTCTAAATTATTCATGGATCTCTCTGGAGGTATCCATCTAAATGGACATCAATGGCATCAGTGATGAGTCAATCACCGAGGATATTCATTTTAACAGTTAAGAGTTTATTTATAAACTTATAATCCTCTTTATCTCGTTCCACAGCAAACAAGGTCACAATACCAACCAACGTATCAGTAACTTATCTGGAGGATTCATGATTCATAATTCAGATCCATTAGTTCAAACAAGAACATAAATTAATCCTAAAGAGGTAAAGATAAATGCTAATCTTTTCCTGTTCTATTCCGGAATTATATAATTACTGACAAGTTTTATGAGGTGCGGACTGTAAATTTCAGCATGAAATGTCAGGGAATTTATTTTAATATGATATCACTGTACATATCAGAATACTTCCAAGCATTATAAATTCTCCTCGTGTCACAGAATATAAACGTAAGCATTTGACAAACTTCGCAGCATTTGGCCTTGGCACAGTTCCTAGATTGGAATATTAATTACTGTCATAAGTTATGAGCAATGCTCTTGAATTGGTTAATGTTCAAGATCAGAAGCCACAATGACTTCAATTGTGCTATCTAAGCGGCCACATTGACAGAACAATATGGTGTAATGGAGTAGAAAGCGCAAACAATGGACGGATAAGTCGCTCTGGAACAAACACGTCACTTTGTGGACTCCTGCTCTCTGATATACCTCCTGGTAATCCTTCTCCCTTCGTACGGTTCATTGAAAACATATTTCAGTGAAAACTACTCTCTCCCACATTATATAATTTCAGAAGCACCAAAAGTGAACTATTTCAAGGTGCTTTAATTAATTCGTAAAAATAATTCCAAATATAAATAGTATACATGTAATGGTCAAGTGATACAAAAAAAACCAATAACACTACGTGTCGAGAACTTTAATCTCATCTCTTCTTCAGGGAAATAACTAATCTAACACATAATTACAAACTAGATTAAAATAAACAAATCATACCAAAGCGTTGTGACACGCGTTAGTCATGAATATCAACAACTATGTTGTGTGTCAACTTCACTAACTCTAAAATATGCACTTAATAAAAAACTAAACACATCACTAATTATTAAAACTAACCTGCAAAATACAGGTCACAATATGTCGTAAGCTTTTACAGTATTATCAATATCAATACAGCTAGTGTCCAGTGTGGCAGAGTACACCCTGTTTGTGTTACAAACTACCAGCAGCGTCTGAGCTGCTAATGTAACGATCTAAGGCGTTCATGCTACTCAAGTTCATGCGGGTAGGGTACACGTTGTTTGGCGTTAAGGATGACATTGTACAAACTATTACCATCCACACAGATAACGTACACGTTGTTTGGCGTTAAGGATGACATTGTACAAACTATTACCATCCACACAGATAACGTACACGGTGTTTGGCGTTAAGGATGACCTTGTACAAACTACTACCATCCACACAGATAACGTACACGCTGTTTGGCGTTAAGGATGACCTTGTACAAACTACTACCATCCACACAGATAACGTACACGCTGTTTGGCGTTAAGGATGACCTTGTACAAACTACTACCATCCACACAGATAACGTACACGCTGTTTGGCGTTAAGGATGACCTTGTACAAACTACTACCATCCACACAGATAACGTACACGCTGTTTGGCGTTAAGGATAACCTTGTACAAACTATTACCATCCACACAGATAACGTACACGTTGTTTGGCGTTAAGGATGACATTGTACAAACTATTACCATCCACACAGATAACGTACACGTTGTTTGGCGTTAAGGATGACCTTGTACAAACTACTACCATCCACACAGATAACGTACACGGTGTTTGGCGTTAAGGATGACCTTGTACAAACTACTACCATCCACACAGATAACGTACACGGTGTTTGGCGTTAAGGATGACCTTGTACAAACTACTACCATCCACACAGATAACGTACACGGTGTTTGGCGTTAAGGATGACCTTGTACAAACTACTACCATCCACACAGATAACGTACACGGTGTTTGGCGTTAAGGATGACCTTGTACAAACTATTACCATCCACACAGATAACGTACACGCTGTTTCGTGTCAAGGCTTGTCAATGTAGCGTGTCAATATTCAATCGTCACGAAAGCTAAATATATCCGTCTTCTGGCAGATACAAATGGTTATAAATCTTCTAAACCTAAACAGCCCAGATGTGTTCCGTTATATCGTATTTATTTCTGAATTGCTCGGTTACAGTTGCACCCCACTTTGTAAATTTCTGTTTTACTTTCGTTTCAGGGCTCTCAGTAAAAGTATATTAGGGAGTTATCATATAGGGTTTATATTATTCCTTCATAACTTTTTGCTTAAATTATATTGTCTAACTAATTATACGTCTATTTATACTACTTCTGAATTTTTAATTTAACTATTTACCAAGGTCAAATTGACGAATATTTGTAATGCTAAGTTATAAATACAATGTATGTAAATGTAGAATATTTTGTGAAACACTCAAGTTAATAAGATGGATAAATTTAAACCACATAATTGTAATTAATTAAAAAATGTAAAGGCAGTCGCGGGACTGAGCGACAGAAGTGACTACTTCTTATAGAGAGCTGCGAATATACATCTTGAAAACGTACGTTTGCTAAATATTAAATGGTTATTTTTATATTTTATAATAATATGAGACACTCAATTTTAACATAAAAATTTTTGTTATTTTCCTTATCATATATAATGTTGTATGTTATTGTAGTTTATATTTCCTTTTTAATCTCTCGTAATAGATTTTTAATTAACGTCAACTTTTGTTAGTTCTGATGAGATTTTTATATAACGGTTTGTTTACGTTTCTGTAAATCTGTCATTCTACTTTTAAAGTATGTAGAAAAAAGCCCGCCAAAAAAGTAGTAACTTCTCACTAGCACGCCTGGATTGCCACTGAACGAAGAGAGTAACGCCCTGACAATGACATCAAAATGGCCACGATAGTTCCGCCTCTAGTGGCTACAGAGCGAACCACCGTGACGTGACGTTCCGTGACGAAACGCAAACATATATCCATAGCCCACCAAAAGAAGTGGTCACTAGGCGTGTTCAAAAAGTACATAAAAATTTATGATCCAAAATTGTATGAAGTAATTGTTCATGAAAGGGGCCTGATGTATCCATTACTATATTTTGGCTGTTTTCAATTGTGAATAGTTTCCCAACAATTAAAAATCTATTTAAACACTTAGAATGAGTTTTTAATATTACTCTTTTCTCGTACCACGCGAAAGAAATGTGTTTTCTTATTTGTCCAATGCTTACGAGGAAATGTGTTTTTCTCACGATACATTTCCATTTTATTCAAACTACTGTATTTGGTTGTAAATTCGACATATATAGGTCATAAAAGTTCTCTATACAAGACACACACCAATGTCACATCTGTTACACTGTAACGCGACCACCTGCACCTTTAGGTTTTTAACAATATCCTCTGTATTTCTGTTATATTCATCCTCTCTAAGTGACTATAATCCTACAAAGCGAAGCATGTTTATAGCCCAGAGCGTACTCTCTCGTGATGTACACCAGGAGAGTGTATATTTGAATCGATGGAAAACTAGTATAGTTTGATGAGGTCGTTTTCCTTTTAATATTGTTCAGCCGTAAGTTGCTGATCTTCAGTCAAATTTATAATGTAACAACGAGCAAGTAACTTGTACCTAACTGTCATCCGACAGAACAGCTCCCAGAGGCACAGTTTTACCGTATGCACTCATCACATGTGTCAATTGTTTATGTGATAGCCATGTGATAACTCCGGAGGTTGTCACACATCGCTGCATAATGCAATTCAATCAGATTATAGCCTCCTCTTACAGTACTGCTTTAAATAATGCCTCACCCTCATCACAGTTTGGTCGGAATACAATTATCGAGGCAATTAATATGTTCATTAGGGTTAATTATCGTTTCCTTACGCATATGCAAATAAATTTAGAAGGGAAATATTTGATGATAATTAAAAAAGAATCAAAAATTGAGTTAGGAAATACAAATTTGTCCTAACTCATTACGTAATACTGTTGTCACAAGGTGAAAAATGTAGTACAAACGAAAAGTTTAGTAGTAGCATATTTTTATTACAAGGAATCCACTCTTCGCAGGTGATGTATTTCGGGATAACTGCAAATTTATTTTTATCCCGTTTAGTTGCGTGATTACTATTGATTTTTATGGGCTCCTCGTATTTAATGATAGCTTCTATAATGCTTTTATAGGTACATGAAATACGGTACAACGGTTGTTGAGAATGGACATACGACGTTTAAAAATTCGGCGACGAAAGCTGGCTTAAACCGAACTCAATTGTGTGATGAGACAATGAGAATACTTCTTCCCCTATGTTACACTATACTTTCTAGTGTAGGTGTCTCTGATTTTAAACGATGCAAAGGGTTCGCTTTGAGCTTCTTCTTCGCTGACTTTTTTTGGATCTCTTCAGATGACTCCAGATTTCAGGATTCAGGTCTGTGATAGTGTCAGATTTCAGGCGTACTACTAAGAGGAATGTGAGAGGAGCTTAACTCAACATTTGCATCAAAACCTTTGTATGTTCATTAAAAATCAGGAAATACTCGTTAGTATCCTTCAGACAGTAACAATCAGGAAATCATTCTTCTTTGCAGAACCACAGACATACTGTCTGAACCATTCTTGCCACAGCTCATCTGCTCCTAATAACCCAACCTCAGAGCACGGAGTCATAATAAACACCAGTACTCCAACAACGACTTCCTTCACCAACGCTTAATTTTGGCTGATTTCCGACTGCTACACCATGAAACTGCTCCCAAAACTGGAGTTAGATTTGGTTTGTTGTGGAATAAAACAAACCACTCGCTGAGATAGTTCATAGCACTCTTACTATCCATGTCTTCACGGTTCACGTAATGAGAGGAAAGGTCCAAGTCTTCTTACGCCATATTCTCTCTTTTCATGAGACTCTTTAAATCAACCGCCGCCCTCCCGGTAGTGATGAAGGTGACGTCATCCATGTGGTTTATGACGAGCTTTCTCTGGGCATTTCTGTAATGGTGTACCTTCGTATACGATGTTTCAAAGGTCTGGACACGAGATCAAGCCTTGGCCTGGATCTGTTGTGGTACCCTTCAGACCACCCGCAGGCATTGGTGTGAGTTAGATGAGACATTTTTTAAAGTTGTCGGAGATGCTATCAAATCATTGAGAGAACCATAATAAAACATAATTTCATAAACATTATAGCAAAAAAAAAAAACTATTTACACGCAGAGCCACCCCCATTGTGGAACTGCTTCCTCTAAACCTGTATTCAAACTTCTGAAATCTGTATTCGAAAACTGTGCTGAAGTTTTGAAAGTACTTTTGGGTGCACCCCTTGCCTTCAATACAGGAGAGTAATAAATTAGTATAAATAAATTCACATCTGTTTTACCATGATTGTTTTACAAATGTATAATGTTAAACTGCCTAAATTAAGCTAGTTGTCAACCATTTCTCACGGAACTCAAATTGAACCAAATATTCTAAATCCGTATACTTTGCGTGTGCACTTGATAATTGCACCAGGTTTATTATGAACAATGACCGTATTTCTAGTTGCATTCTGCTGATTGTTTCTGTGTAATTAAAGCAGAACAATTAGTGTCAGCGCCACAATGCAGCTTGTGATTATCTGCTATTAGTGACCATCTACCATACTGAACATACAACCTCTATTTTTAATTGTATGTTAGTGTCCAGCACAGGTTATTTTCTTCTATTCATTATTTTATTTCTAATACAGTATTAGTGCAAATAAACACAACGGATCTTCAACAAGTAGACTTGGCCTCATCATAGCATTACAAAATTTTGTAAGTTATGTTATTGTGCCTTTACAATTGTAATTTATTCACAAGCGGTGTGTTGTGAACTAAGTAACTTTCGCATTTTCTTTTCTCGTTTTTGTCGTGTTTTTCGTGATTAAGTAATTTCTGGATCTAAATTTTATTCCTCAGAATATGAAGTTCATATATCACTTCGTATAAATTAGCATACATTGATAATATATTTTAACGGAGCCTGTTATTGTGAATTGTATATTGCCACGCTTTTTAAATATTCGGTATTTGGACCTGAAGAAGAGGGTAGATTTTAATCATCGAAACGTAGTGGTAATCTTTTTGTAACAATGGCAGTGTCCGAGATCCTGCTATCCTTTTAAATTATACATCGTCAATAACTAAATTTCAATCAAAGAATTGTGAATGGGGTTTACTACGGAAAGAGGAGTTATAAACAATTGGCTACCTACTTTTTTACAGGTTACAGGGCTGTAGAGCTGGATATCGGTTTACAATACAAATGTTTGTATTTAAGCCACATCTCTCAATAAAATACAAAAAATTGGAAATGGTCCGCTTCATAGTTTGTTCAAACCAAACATTTAACTAAGCGGCTTAAATTGCACAGCGTTTAGTTCTGAAACTTAATGAATGGATTTAAAGGCTTTGCTTTGGTTCCAATTCCAAAGCTAACGTTTTAATTAAAAGTGGTTAGTTAAAATGTGCTGTATTTTAATTTAAATATCCAGCGTGCAGTTAAAAGAGCTAATGTTTAGAAATATATATAATGTCTGAATTTAAACAGAATAAAATAATCTCTATTCTGTTTGAGATTATTGTAGTAGGTATAATAATTAATATTGTTCAGACACCGCAGCAGGGAGATAACATTTATAGATCCTACGTTTATATACAAAAACTAGCTGTTCCCGTGGCTTCGTACGCTTTTCGTAAGCTTTGTCCGTGTATGTGCACTTCTGGTACAAGTGAATTATATTTCCGTTGATGATGTAGAGATTGCCTTATTGCCACGATCAAGAACATGTGTGTGTGTTTTATACCTATTTTACACGTACATGTACTTTATTATAAAGGGATCTAACACTCAAGCTTTAAGCTCAACAACCAAAAATGTATCTTAAAGACAAATATACAACAAAACTTAGCGCCTTCAAATAGTATTTGGCATTTTAATACACGTAACTGTATCGTAATTGCAGTTTATAATGTGCAGGCGCTTTAAAAACTTTTATCTGTTCCAGTGCCGCCAGGTGGCGAGTTTACATTAATGGGCATAGCATATAAGCCTTCTCCGTGGAAAAATACATATAAAATAAAATTTTTCATAATGATCGGTCAAATATTTTACGATGCTATGAAGAATATACAGACACACATTTATATAAATATATATATATACACACAACACAGATAATATATACATATACATTTTTCAATAAACATTGAATCACAAAAAGTACTTGCTCCGCGAGAGAGAGAGAGAGAGAGAGAGAGAGAGAGATGAGAGAGAGAGAGATTTATAGAAGATGAAAAAATCCTAAGAAGGAAATGTGTTTACAATCAGTAATGTTTGTGTGTGTGTGTGTGTGTGTGTGTGTGTGTGTGTGTGTGTCCAAAATTAGCTCTATAAAAGGCACGGACATATTCACAGTTCCTTTTGGTACCTTAAGAGTGGCATACAAGATGAACGTGCTGCAATCGATGTTTTGATTAGATTCATCGGTTTAATTTTACAGTTCCCTATGATAATTGCACAGAATACAGAAGTTGAAAACAATTTTTTACATGGTTCTTCAAAGAAATGTAAGTGTTTTTAGTTAAAATTTTGTAACCAAGGCCAAAGTAAAAAGTTGATAATACAAATTTACAAATTTTACATCATTTATATGAAATATAACTTTAACTACTTAAATTATTTTAATTCATCATGGTTTATGGACATTAACACTATTAAGGAATAAAGTTTAATTTTAGAGAATAATATGTTTAACATAAAATATTATTTAAAATTTAATATCTGATAGATGACAACCATGTCATGTTCTCATATTTCATATGCACACTGTTAAAATTCCTTATCATTTATCCATCGTAAATATATCTATCAGCCGATGTAATGTTGGGCCTTCTTGTAACACACTCCTGTAATACACTTCTTGTGTACATTTATCACTCTAAATGCCTACAACTCTTCGTAAAATTATCCTACTTTTTTCTACTTCCCTTGTTTTTAGGAAGAAACCGTTAAAGTAATATGACTAAAAAGTGTTTGAAAAATTAACAAAGTAACTAACCAAACATAGAAACTGGATACATCATTTTAGGACCATACTGCCTTAAACTAACCTAATCTGACCCAACCTTACCTAACCTAACTTATTAATAGTGGAGTCCCTACTCAAGGGACAAAAAGGGAAGTGAAAAATTTCACACGAATGCTTTAGACGACCAACGCCCACTTCAGGGTTGCTCGAGGATAATATTGTTACCCGTTTTAAGATTCGAAGTTCACACTGTCTGTATTTTTGCATGCTTAAAATACTGCCATACATTTTTCGAATATTTAAATTGTATTCAGTACCCTTACAAAATTATAATAGTAAGGTAAAGCAAATAAATCCATAAATTTAATATCAACTTCTTATGTAAAATATAATTTATCTGTTATATTTTAATGTTACAAAACGTGTTCACACCATGATAGAACGGGATCCGCAGGAATCAAAGAAACTACAATGAGCTCTCGGTGCTTGAAGTGCATCTTGAATTTAGCAGGCAGGCCGTATGGGATGGCCGATATGAATGAAGTTTCTATATTTTGTTGATTTAAGCAATTTCCAAGAGATTTCATCCAAAACTGTTTTGGCTCCACATGTTTTGACCTCCATATGAGTTTTTTTCACTTGTATGAGTGTGGTCAGTGTGAACTATTTAAATATATACAAATGTACAACAATATCCTTAAACTAATATAAATGCACAGTAAAAAATTATAAATGAGTACAGTCTCGATACATTCAAAGACACTCTCTGCGGCGCTTGGTTTACTTAAAACAATTATATACATACAGATTATATTCCTATAATAGGTGGTATTGCAGTTGAATTTAACATTTCTCACATAATATACGTACTTACGTTTAAAATTTTAGAAGAAAAATAAAATCATTATCATTAAATAATGCCACTAACTGACATTATACGTATTTCCAACGCCGATGTAGAGATTACCTTGTTGCCACGATCAAAAAAATCTGTGTATGTTTATAGGCATTGTACACGTACATATAATTTATTTTTTATTACTTTATTAATTTTTCACTCATTTCTACTCACATATTATAAATACCTGAATACAAAGCAAACTATCACTTATACAGAGAGTATATTGCTCTAATTTGCATGATAAATCTCGTTCCTAAGGTTTTGGTTTGCACAATTTTTTTTATTTTAGTTTTGCATATTTTTGGATTTTAAGAATACATTATTTAATTAATCATACATATATGCTTTCACTAAACAAATATAACATTTACAAGAAGCTGTTCTACTCATTAGAATTTTAAGACCTTTCTTCCCACAAATTAGAGGTATTTCATGCTTATTTATTTCCAAGTTATGTTGGATAAAAATCAAATTTGTGCGGAAGGCACTTAAATTATAACAGTATTTTGGTAATGTCTCATCGTCATATGTTACAAAAAAAGAAAATTAATTAGAGAATTGGAATGTATTATATCCTTCACGTGTTAAAAAAAACCCCCTTAAGGGCATGGTGAAGCATTCACAGAAAATAAAAATAATCCATGTATGGGCATAGCCATAAATTATTGATCATCAACTCCCAAAAGTCAAAAGACAAATTAATAAATGGTACGGCAAAAATTTTTGATTTTATGACGTACAAGTTCAGGATGACATTGACAACGCCATATCAACTTGAGATGGAAGAAAAGTATAGAAAACTCACACGGTTGCAGATCTCAAACCACGGTCACAGGATCGATTCCTGGAGAGGTCAACAAAGATTTGCAGACGGGTTGGAGTTTTTTCTCTGAAAAATGTCTAGTGTAATCCATATAAATAATTCCACTGGCGTTGAAAGAGCACCCAAAGGAGAACATTAGATTAACGTACTCGTCAGTAAATATTAAAATGTCAACCTTTCAGTAAATTCGTAAGTATAAACTCAAATATACACTCCCCTGGTGTACATTACCAGAGAATACGCTCTGGGCTATAAACATGCTTCGCGTTGTAGGATTATAGTCACTTAGAGAGGATGAATATAACAGTGACACAGAGGAAATTGTTAAACCTAGAGGTGCGGGTGGTCGCGTTACAGTATAACAGATGTGACATTGGTATATCTTGTATGGAGAACGTTTACGACCAATATATGTCGAATAGACAACTGTTGTATTGTAAAGGTGTTGTAGTACGTTTTATAACAGACTTATATGATGCGCGCTCTCCGACAGTGACAGAAAACTATGACGGACGTGTAAATAATGATGAATGGCGTATATAGGAAAGGTGATGGCGTATACAGAATGATGACTGACGTGTATAGAATTATGACTAACCTTTGAAGGATATTGGAATTAGTCTTGGTATTCCTGGACAAAATGGATGTTAATAGACAAAATATTCATCACATCATACATAAAGAGTGATTATAAAATTCCTACTAATTAATTAAACTGTTGTAGATAGAAAAATAAATTCGGCCATTTTTTTTTAGATTTAGACTTTATTTTCCGTTTATTTTCGAAGTGGGAAGGCCTGCAACTAAACATTTTCCCATTATAACTCATGTTTCCATTTGGTACACACTCGCATTATGGAATTGTGGATATTTATGATTTCAGTACAAAAATATCACGGCATGCATGGTGATAAATTACAAATATTTGAAAATTACCAATCTAATGGAATGAGGAATAAAAAAAGCGCAAAAACATTTCCGCGCGAACTAATAATCTTTGTTGAGAAATATAAGCTCCTGAAATGTACTTTTCCAATAAGACGATATTATCAAGAAAATTCTGTTTCATTCAATAACTTCCCGTTATGTAATCCGTCGGCAGATTGCCGTTCATTACAATAACACAACAGCGCACATATTCCTGGGATCATCACAAGTTATTTTTTAATCATAGTTACTATTGCTCTCAAAGCTTTAGTTCGATGTCTCTGGCATTGTTAAATAAGTCTTCCTCGCACTCCGGGAAAATAAATCCTGCCATCGTGAAAATCGCGAGGTATCTATAAAGGTATATAAGGGATTAAACATGTTATTTGTGACATATGAACATCTGAATTTATATATTGTACG
Organism: Homalodisca vitripennis; assembly: GCF_021130785.1. Taxonomy (NCBI): domain Eukaryota; kingdom Metazoa; phylum Arthropoda; class Insecta; order Hemiptera; family Cicadellidae; genus Homalodisca; species Homalodisca vitripennis. Next base: position 192,191,363 of record NC_060210.1, on the reverse strand, counting down.
ATCCAATGGTATGATCCGATACAAATCACCCCAAACACATAAACCATTCCGGATACATATATTACCATATAGCTGCTAAATAATATTGAAGCTATTCTGGATATGGCAATAAGTCAAGCTAGAATAGTCCGTCTATACTTTTGTTTGCAAACCAAATAGCATATCTTGGTCTTTACTCTTTCATGCCATATTCATTCATTAAACCGGCAATGAAACATTGCAAATTAATGTAATTGATGGATGTGATATTATACTTAGAATTTTGATGGTGCCTACGAAAGATGCTACAAAGACAGTTGGTTTCTAAGAAATGGAGTGAACTATAGTAAAAAAAAGCATATTGATCTTTAAAATTAATCATAAGAACGGTAGATTTGAAGCAGCGTTAAGGTAGTATAAGATGAGAATCCTGAGAAGACACAAAATAAATATTCATATGTTTATTTAATATTTTATACTAACCAAAGCATGAGAAATACAATACTAATCCAAGGTTTTCCAAGTAGAAGACTACATACTACCCTGGAAAAGTCATTGGTCCCTGGGTAACAAAGGAACAGGACTTGATTAAATAAATCATTATGTACGTAGTAGAACGCTATTAAAATATTGCTATATTTTATTCGGTAATATATCATTTAAATGCATTTAGTAAACGTGTTAATTGGTTTAACTTAACATATTTACTTTTATAGTATACTACAATTTACCTGCGGCTTTGCACGCAATTGCGTTGGCTTTGTACGTGTATCAGCACTTCTGGTTTGAGTCCAATTTTGAATTTTCCTTATGTGGCAACTTTATATCAAGAAAATATGTAAAAAGTGTATATTTATGATCATTTCAATTTACTCCGGTATTTGTACTGTTTGTGCCACAGTTCATTTTGCCTTGTTTTCCCGATCAAGAAAATAGTATATATACACAGGTTTGAGAAGCATATTTCCATCAAAAGACAACTAAAATGAGTTTTAAAACAGTCTTTAAATTGATAGTAAAATTGGCTTTATTATCTTCACTACAGTACTGACCAAGCACTGCATACTTTCTAAAATGTACAGTTAAATTTATTTTTACTAAAACATTTAAATTTCATATTCTTCAGAGAATTGGTTCAGTAGTTTACGCGTAAAAGCGTAACAAGCAAACAAATTCACTTTCGCATTTGTATATTAGTTAGGATCAATAGTATGTCTTCTTTATTTGTGTTGTAGCAAAAGTCAACTTCAAGCATTTATATTCCGGTAATAACCGAAAGCTTTAGTTCAAGCAAATACGTGAACAAATCTAATAAGTATGCTCTTAAATAAACACAGGTATTATTTTGTATGGATTCTATATTAAAACAAACACAGGTGGTATTACTGTTTACCTCAGAACAAAATTTAGAGCAGACAATAGCTTCAAGTAGCTTACTACAGAAGCTCATATTGTATGTATAACTTTGACTGATATGATATTTGTGTAAAGCCAGGGCAACTCCAGCACAGAACAAATGAACTCTTCACATGCGAGCAGTTCTTTGCAACGAAAATACTCCTTTCTGTCCGATATCATTTTATACCCTCCGTCAGAAAAATCCTAGACCACTCAGTAGGCCTCTACTATTATTCTACTCTTGTATTACACAAATTTTAAATCGATAAATTCAAATTTTTGTGGTCAAATTACTGAAACTTTCGGAATTTCTAAGCGTACGACTCCACCAATTCTTCCATTCATATTTTTCATCGATTTAGAAGAGTTTTTAATTTATCCTTCGACACAGTAATCCAGCATCAAAAATACGTTATTAAATAGTAACGTTATTTTTTTTCTTACAATTTCTACTTGATTTTTTTATATATTTTCTTAGTTATCAATGGAAAAATTCAGATGTAGGGATTCTTTAGTTCTGGCTCCATAGGATAAGGTAGCCTATAAATCACACCATAGCCAATTGTTTTACATTAATAATAAGTATCAATGATCATTTAAGTGAATAATAATAAATTAATAGCATGAAACTGTTAATATTCCTTAAGAAATGCCACAAAATAATCCTACTCAGTGTTTGGTTCTTCATATAATAATACTAAAAATAATAATAATAATAATAATTTATTTTCCATTCGTTAATTTACATGAATATAACATAAAATGTCCTTGGAAATAACTGACCACATTTATAAGTATGTGTGGTCAGTGTGAATTATTAAAATATAAACAAATTTACAACAATATACTTAAACTAATATAAATACATAGTAAAAAAATTATAAATGAGTCCAGTCTCGATACATTCAAAGACACTCTCTGCGGCGCTTGGTTTACTTAAAAAAAATTATATACATACAGAATATATTCCTATAATAGGTGGTACTGCAGTTCAATTTAACATTTCTCAAATAATATACGTACTTACATTTAAAATTTTAGAAGAAAAATAAAATCATTATCATTAAATAATACCATTAACTGACAAAATAAAGCTTTCAACTGAATTATTAGTTTTTAAACTATTTTCTTCAACCTCAAAACAATATTATTTTATACATGTAGCCAATGTTCTACTCGAGCCCTCATTTAGAATTCACTGCCTTAGTAATCTCGTCTATGGAGATAGCCGGTGGTGGAGCGATCTAAGACGTTAGTCATTGGGTTGAGAGCTTATAACGAGACTGGTAGCGGTGGACTTTTAGCCGGACACTTGTGTACATCGCAGTAGTCGATAGAAGAAAAAAGCTCTATAATAACCTTTTTCTGCCAACAACCACATAGCTAGTATGATTCTATTTTGCAAACTAAGTTTATGAATTGAACAACTACAAAAAGTTCGTTTAATTCAGTATTCAAAAGAGTTCCGGAAGCGCTAAAATCTTACCCAAAATGTTACTTGTAATCTACGTCAGAGATAGACTTTAAATCAGACGTCGAAGGGAATGTTCTCCTCTTATTATAATGCCACTCCCTTGTATTGTGATCGGATTCTTTAATAAAACCTTAGCCACTGGGGAAAGGCAAAATACGGAGACATGCTCATCTTATAGAAAACTTTGTGTGACCGAATACTTGATTACACTAATTAAACTAAAAGGCTGTTTCTTAGTCTGGAGTGGAGCTTGAAGCTTTGAAAAGCTGTGATGATCCGATGCCTTTTGGAAATATTTCAAATAATATTAGGATAAATAAAAAATCAAAAAATGTTTTGTGTTATTGATTAAAAAATAATTAATTTCTAATACGTTTTAATCCTATCCGTCGATAAAAATTTAGGACAGTATAATTATATACGGTTTTATCAATACTGTCTCTGACGTATGCATTTTTATAACCAATGTTAAACTAAGGACATAAATCAATTCCACTCATGCCACATAACCCAAGGATAAATCTTAAAGTTTCCATTTTTACTTTGTAGTAAAATAAAGTAAACTAATGTCTTTTCACCAGGAGAAGTAAGGGCTAAGAAGCCCTCTAAAACGCTTAACCTGAAGACCAACGCCTTAAAGGTGAGTTCCGAACCACTAATAGCCGGGCAGGTGGGTTGCTTGCAAGTACAGGATCGCTCAGCGGTCACCATCCTAGCAGCAGCCACACTCAATTGCTTGATTCGGTTATCTCGATTATAACCACCGTTAAACCCGCTACACTGCGCCAATGGCAATATTTTGGAGTGGTAGTGGTATATATCACAACTTCGCCGAGTCAAGGTTCCCGAAATTCCAAATTGAAGACTATGTTTCAAAAAGAAATACTCATTTTCTAAAACAGACAGTTCCAGGCTGTTCCAGTCAGTTCTGCACATTCCAAGACAGTTCACAGAACTTCGTTGTGGGACGGGACCGTTGTGAACTTCTAGACAGAATTGCACAGTCAAATGTTCCGTAAAATGATCATTACTCGGTTAATGCTCAGCCATTGTACGGAGTAATGACTCCAACTATGGCCGCTTACACACTGCACATTGCCAGGACAATGCGATGTAACGGAGCAATAAGCTCAGGCAGTGTATCCATTAGTCACTGAGACAGAATACGTCAAAGTCCGGGTTTGTCCGGGCTATGAGGCTATTTATTGTACCTAAAATAAATACATCCATGTTTCCCTGTGATAAAGTACTTTTGAATGTCTCCTTCTACACTTCATCCGATAAACCTCGTTACAAAATTCACAAATGGAAACAAAGCCTATCATGGAAATAATTATAAATAAGTCAATCGTAGATACCATAGCATTAAATATGTTCATATTCGAGAATTACCATACCTCGTTTATTTATGCAAAACGTTTCTACAAATATGTTTTAAATATAATCATCCTAACTGATCATACATTTTCACTGTATACATGAACATATATAAGGGGGCCTTAGGGGGCTTAAGCACTAAAATATTTTAGAGACAAATATTAAAATTGCATCTCGTAGTTTGCCTTAAGCTTTAACACATTTATGAGGTCTTAATGCTCAATCATTTCTTGGGGGGGGGGAGGTGAATTCTCATCCGCTTTTCTTGGAAAGGGTAATTTACATTTCATAAAATATCAAGTGTGTCCGCCCCTGGATCAGACCCACCCGAAATAATTTTTAATATACGCCACTGACGGTATACACTATATTCGTGACTGAGATATATAAACACATTTAATTGGTATTACATGGCAAGATATCTCGAGAAAGATTTCACATGTAGATTTTAAAATTAGCATAAAATTTAATTCTAAAATAATTAGTTCTATGATGCGTAATTTTCAAATTGACTTCTTGTTTCAAATTGTATAATTAATTGTCTATTTTATATCTGTCCGTAGGACATCTAGGTAATGAAATAGCAATAAATCTTAATTATTTCATTCAACTTCTGCGAATCCTGTAACACCACGTGGTGTAGCATACAGGTAGTTCTACCTTGTAAATAAGTCAACCGTACATACTATTACACTAGATATGTTCATAATTGAGAACTACCCTACCTCATGTGATGTTTAATAATGCATAACGTGCCTACAAAGATATTTTACACTTAAGCATCGCAACTGATCATACATTATAATTGCATACAATACATCACTCGAAGGGCTGGAAACCCCATTTCTGCATGTGTGCTGTCCGCAAGATATCTCGGAAACGAACTAACACACAGACATAAAAAGTTGCATGAAGCTTCATTTCTAAATGAACAACAATGAGTTCGTATGTCCAGCGTGTCCACCTGGTACATGCTGAGCAGCGGATGAAGGCTCTCCTCACTCAGGCAACTGCCTCAATCATAGAATTGCCACAACAAAAACCGCATTAGCGGTTAAACCATTAACATTTGTCGAATGCTTCAATAAGAAGCTTTAACAGCCGCTTGAGAAGTTTTACTGTCTGTATGAGAACATTTGGCAGTCTATAGGGATTTAAGAAGTTCGATCCTAAAAATCTGGGTATTTTTAGGGACTATTTATAAATTACTGTTTTAGTATATACTCTAACAATTACAAACAAAATACATAACAAAAATCAAACATTTTGTGTTCAGTAAATACTAGCAGCAACCAAAAATATCCAATATTTAATTGAGATTCGTGGAAATTCTGTCATTATCAACGTCGAGCGTGGCTGCTGCTTGGATGGGTGACCGCTGAGTGACCTTGACCTTGCAAGCAGCCCGCCTACCCGACCATTGGTGGTGATTCGGAAATCACCATTAGCCATTGGGCCTCAGGTTACGCGTTAGAGAGGGCTTCTTAGTGCTAAGTTCGCCTCTCAAAATAAGAAATGTTTTAATTTACTTTACTTTATTATTAAAAGGTTTAAATGGAATACATATCGAAGTAAAGACATGCATGGTGAGCGCCGCATAGAACTGTTATTACCGTACAATGCTTCTACCTCACAATCCCACTATGACACCAAAGAGTGGACAACAATGTCTCTAATAAAACTAAAGTCAGAATTCATTGTTTCCCATCATAATTGTATGATCTCCTGCCGAAAACATCACACTTTTCTTTAATTAAAAGCAATGTAGCTACAAAATAAACAAACCCAAAACAGCTCAAATAAACATCTAATGGAATAAAATGTTATGTACACACTTTTAAAATTTGGTTTTTAAAGCAAGAACAAATTTATTCTTAAAAAATTAATTTATTTTAATACGGTATAAAGTCCACAGCCATGATCCATAAACCGGACTGAATTGCGATTCCTCGTTTGGATTATTCACGTCACACTTACAACTTTTACGATAGTTTTTGTTCGTTTTAATTCTGAGCTAATCCACCAGTTTTATGTAAAACTTTATAGCGACTGTGCTTATAAACCATCATCACTTTGGTAGTAAATCTAATATCATTCTTTAAAGGCAGACTGGGAATAAAGACGAGCACAAGTAGTGGACAATACAATGGTAGTGGTGACGTCATTATTTTTCGAATAACCCTCGCATACGCAAAATATGATAGAATATAAAGTTTTATATTGCGGTTTGTCAACCTTACTTAACAAATCATATTAATTATAGTATCTTTATAAATATGTAAGTAATAAATAATTACTTACATATTATTATTAGTAATATGTAATTTATATATATATATATATATATATATATATATATAAATTTAAAACTAATTATGTTTATCTGCAGTATGTTATGCAACCTAATAATATACTTCTTACAATCAAACATTTGATGAAATATGCAAAACTACATTGTTATTCAAATACATAACTGTAAATGACACTACAACTATCCATTCCAGCAGACAGGAATTCCGTACTGGGGGAGGTGTTTACTAAGGAGGATTATTTACATGCAAATCCATCCAGTTACAAAAAATGCATAAGTATAAAATATAGCATATTTAGCTTTTAAAAAGTTAAAAATGTATTGATGAAAATGAATAGTATTGATGTCAAGAATAATCTAGCTATAGTACACAGTGTTACCACTTTGTCTCCCAAGCTTTAGCCTAGTCTTGGGCTGTTCAAGTCATCTTGTTACAGGCCGAGAGATTCCATGTGGTCTCCTAGATGCGCGAGAGGGGAACCGTGGCTGGCCAGGAGAGGGGCGGCGGCGGAGGGGAGCCGGCTCACAGACTGAGCTCGCGACTTCCCCCTCCACTCAACATGACCAGTACGCTACTGCGCAACGTCGGGCCGAGAACCACATGGGATCTCTCTGTCTGTACCGAGCTTGTTCCACTCATACGAAATGTGGTTCCCTCCCATCTTTCAACGAAGCTCTGTCCATTCAATTTTTAGATACGATATTTTTATATGTATATCATATCAATAGTAGTCTATACACATATTTTACTACGTGATCACATTTGTATGCTTAGCAAAGTAATGTTGAGAAAGTGTTGTCGCCGTACGACGTTCTATTCGTCAATGACTACAGTTGGCTATATGGGTTTTAACAAGCTATCGTGTGAGATGGTGGTCTGGATATCTTATCTTAGGCTTTTATGATTGCTGGTTAAGCTCTTATCTGGGATAAAATCCTATATATTTCAGCACCCTTGGTCTTTACAATACAGTGGAGTCCCGCTAATCCGAACACGTGTAATCCGAACGTCGCTTAATCCGAACAGGTCCAGGAGGAATTATTTATAACGATAATGAACAGTTATAGGAACTAATTACATAAAAAATGAAAATGGGTGCATCATTTCATACATAAACAAAGAAAACTTTAATTAAATAGACATACAGTATTTTATTAAGACAAATTGTGTACGGTACAGTACATAAATAATGAAGTTAAATACAGTACCAAATTGAAACTTATAGGTTAAGTATGAGTTAAATTACTGTATTAAGAAGTGAAATCAAACAAAAATTGGACGTACAGTACTGATATTATTATGGAGTACAATATTAATTGTTAAAAGAAATAAATTCAGTTATTGTCTTCTGTCACATTAAAGAGAGTCTATTGGATGACGCGTAGTTTCGTACAACTATTGAACGCGTGGACCCGTACAATATCCAGTACGCTCACATTGCTTAACAATAGAACTCTCACACTAAATACGGTAAATGTGCTTCGTATTCGCAAACACGTTTATTTGTCAAGAAATACAATGCAACAGTCAGAAAACATGTTTTAATAAAAATGTTGATAATTCTATAACAAAATAGACCCATTCTCAAGTTTAAAACCGTATTTTTCTGTAACAATCACATAATCCGCATAGGGCTCGGTCCCAATTAGGTCGGATTAACGGGACTCTACTGTAATTGTTTTTACTTGTACAATGCAGAGACAATGCCCTTAAATTGATGTTCACGTGTATTATTTTGCTGTCGATGGATGATTATTTTAAGGGAAACATGATTACAAACCAGATGCCATATAATTTTGAGTTTAGCTCTAGTTTACCTTCCTGTTATTGCAGCGTCTGGTGTTTGACTCTGTCTCATACTTGACTCCTGGAATCTGGAGTCATGTTCGTCTGAAGAGATCCAAAAAAAGTCGTCAAAGAAGAAGCTCAAACCGAAACATTTGCATCATTTCGACATCAGAGACAAGTGATAGTCTCATTGTCTCATCAGATACACCATTGAGTGGATTCAGGAACCTTCGCATACTCAAAAAATGGATGCACTAATATTAGATTAATGGTTCAGCACGGGCCTCACGCTTTGCATGCATACAGACGATTAAAATTGAGAACCAATCAATAGTCGATTGACAAATGGAGGGATGCTGTCAGCTTTCTGGTAACAGAATTAATTAATTTAGCAATTCGACGATGACGTCATGGCTCTCAGCAGCTTTTATACCCGGAGAGATAAATGGTCACTCCTCTGGGTTTGAAAGTGTTTCTGTGTTTTTGTTACCGTCCACACAATATAACTTATTTATAGCTCTTTTAGACCGTCAACACTGTTGTAAATATTATTGCGATAAATCCTTTCTCACTTCGACAGATAATGGACTGCGCTTCGCAAATAGTACGACTTTATTGATTTTATCTACTGCCGGACTCAAAACTATACTAAATATATTGACATTCCTAAATATGCCAGTTGTAGTTGGAGCTCAAATCGATGACGTTACAGGCGTGGTTTTTATCTTCTATATGAAAATGAATGGCTAAATGTGTTGGCTGGGCCGATTTTGCTAATTATTTTTGTAAATATTCTATAAAATCCGGGGAAGGTTTATAAGAACACAAAGATAAAAACCAATACCTGAAATATTTTTAATTTAGAAAAAATTGGTAATATTTATGTTTTTATATTCCAAATCTAACTGACACTGATTAAAACAACTGTTGACTCTTCAGATAAAATTCGACAAATAGGCTGAATATGTTAAATTTTGTAATATTTTAAATATACAGTGTTTGATCGGTAGTGTAATACAAATAGCAAAGGCTAAGTGAATATCTAACTCTTACGATTACACCATAAGGGAACTAAAAACATATTATGCACTGTAAGTATAATTTAAACACTGTTATAATACCAACCTTAAGTTAAAAAAAAGTTATGACAGTTCTTACCTATGATATGCCAATAAGGTAGGCTTCCTTGACCTTGTGATATGGCATTTCCACAGTGGTTTAAGGAAAAACAGATAAATAAACACTAACATACCTCAACGACCCATTCTTTCCCAGACTCCAGTCCGAAAAACAGCAAGACTTTACAATGCAAAACCTTATAATTAATATTTCAGAAAGTTGCATGAACTTAAGCTTCTAAGTCCTGTGTGTATATATATAACTGTATATATATATATATATATATATATATAAATGTATATATATTCTTCATCGGGACATCAAGGCAAACTGAAATGGCAATGAAAATATTTTTGGCCTAAAGTAGATCACAAGAGCCGGAAGTAATCGCTTTTTTACCGAAGTAAATTTCAGAGACCTACATAGATTTTTGATTGAGGAAATAAGGCCCACTCAAATGTGGGACCATATATTGTTTAAGTATTTGTATTTTTCAACGGAAACACAAGGGAGACTCAGCTATGGCGACGGGGATATCATTGATTCTAACGAGAAATGCTCCTACACGTGCAAAACATTATATAAGAGTCAGGTAAAGCTCTTATCCTCCTGAACATGATCAATACAATAGTGTGCTTGATGTATGCATACTTACGTTTGAAAATGTTATAAGACTCCATCATAAGCTCGTTTACTAAGTAGTACCAGGACGTCGATTTTGAAAGTTGGGAGCAAAGTCGTCGTTACTAGCTAGTTTTAATTAACAATCTTAACATTTATATTCTTTATTGTTTGTAATTTTATTCTATATATATATATATATATATATATATATATATATATATATATATATATATATATATATATATATATATGTATATATATCGCTCCGCCTGTTGAAACCAAAAAGGATGTTCCAAAAATCTATTAAGTATTAAGAAAAAAAAACAAAGATTCTAAAGTTAGCTGTATTCAAAACAACGAGTTACCAAACAAGTCTAGATTGTTCAGTTACAAATCTAGGAATGGAAAGTATTAAATATTATTATTTTATATCTTCTTTTTCCAGAAGGTTAGGTATATTGGTCTGGGAACCAGACGCAGGAGATTGATTGATTTTTTTATCAAATAAATAATTGGATAATTGGCTCCGATAGATAGAACAAGTTTGAACTTTATGTTATTTATTTATTTATTTATTTATTTATTTATTTCCAACGGACATACTCCATTTTTACATTCAAGATCCATAATTCAAGATCAATAATTACAACTTAACCTAAACAAAAAATTACCTCAACAAAAACATGTGAATGACTGAAAGGAAATATTACATAATACTCTAATGCAAGGCATGATATATGCTAGAATAAAAACGTATTTAAATGTTTTAAAAACTATAACAATACCATAATGAAAGAACGCAACAATAAATAAACTATAACAATAGAAATAACATAATAACAGAAATAACTTAATAACAGTAACAACAGAAAAAACATAATAAACTATAAAATAATATAACAGGGATATTCGTAACAGTGTTTCAAAACAGCAGACAGTAAAAATAACAATGGTAAATAGACAAACTATGACATACAATAAACCGAGAAAATGAACAAACATAGACATTAAGTGGAGGCATTTACGTTGGCAGCACTGCACCTTTCACTTTCCACTTCAATGATCTCACGCCATCATGGAACAGGTCGACAGTTATAGGCAGGTTGTTGCCGGCCCTCTGCAGGCGAGCCACCGTGCTGTTTGCTGCATAGTTTGTGCCATAGTTATAGTTTTTTAGTTTGTGTGTTATAATTTGAGGTGACCGTCCTCAAGAACCCTATTGAATAAAATGTACGGAAACAAAACAGAATGCTCATTAGAGAGTTTCTAGCAAAGTGTCCGTTATCTCGAAGATGCTATTGCACATTTTGCTGATCATGTTCTATTTCCGATTGGCCTCCCTGTTGGAGGCGATGTAGAATCCTCCCTGCAATAGTGAAGCACGATAAGGAACTACTAAGATTTATAACAGCCCAATCATTCTCAGGGAAGTTTGGGGCTTATGTGACTGTTCCAGATAACGCTCACTTTAGAATTATGAAGATCCCAGACAGATCGGTATACTTAAAAGTTTTTTTTTTTTACAGTAATTCCAAAGAGATTTTCTTTTTCTTTTATTGATTTGGTATTCCGGCTGGGGTCCGTGCGAAATTTATCCTGGGGCAGCAGGACATGATTGTGATCAGAAATTTGAATTATCTAAATGATCATGACTCCCTTCAGGCATGGTGGAAAAGTTTTCTTATTTTAAACCAAATTTTTAGGTTATAGTACAGTATAGGGCCTGTACAACAAGGCGTGTGAGCAGGAGTACAGAATATCTAAAAAATGTTATAAAACACTAAGGGTACACATATAAAACATTTTAGTAAACTACCAGACTTCACAAGTGGCGCAGTGTAGTGGGTACGGCGGTTATCACGAGATACTCGTACCCGAATCACAAGATAACAAAATCAATAACGTCGAGTGTGGCTGCTGCTTGGATGGGTGACCGCTGAGCGATCCTGTCCTTGCAAGCAGTCCACCTGCCCGGCCATTTTGATGGTTCGGAAGTCACCTTTAAGCCGTTGGTCCCCAGGTTTAGTGTTAGAGAGAACTTCTTAACCCTAACTTCACCTGGTAAAATAAGACATTACTTTACTTTACATTTATTTTGTTAATTAAATGAAAATCCTGAGATTCAGAATCTGAACCAGAGTCACGGAAACGGTCTACAGAACTTTTAGGTATGTTATGGATAAACTTCCGTTTGAAAATTAATTTTTAAACAATTCATAGCCTGAAAATTAGATGCTTCGTTACATTTATATTATAATCGTTCTTCAGTTAAGTACAAAAATCTTTCTTAAAAGGTTTTGTTATATTCCAAAAGGACGATAAAGGAATAATGCAAATTAAGTCTTCATACCAGTCTAGTAGTTTACTAGAAACGTCTCAATATATACCCTCAGTATTTTATAATTGTTTCGTGTATATTTATTACAAATGTATCAACAAGTGAACGCGAAGTTTTGAGATAAAACCATTATCGCCCGGCACGAAGGGCGACAGTAGAGAAAGCTCGCGAGATTGTGGCTGTCACTGTCGGAAGAAATGTGCAACAAATTCCTAACGCGGATTTAAAGTTTTACAATTCGCCCCCCCAATTACACTGACACAGTATTTCCTTCTCATAGCTTTTCTGTGGGAATTGGAAATCTGCAGCATTGATACAAAGTATATATATATACAACAATGGCATATACTTACCAAAGATTTTTTTATTGCAATGAGCTGTCCTTACTTTTATACTATACTTTATAAGCTACAAATGAACCATGTATTATTATGTTTGATAACCAAACCATAGTTTCTTAAGATATCTGCAAAAACTTGTGAACACAGTTTACTCCTTAAAAAAGTAAAAATAATAAAAAATACTCTATCTGTTATATTCTTTTAATCAGAGAGTCGTCGTTGTTGTTTTAATCAAAGAGAAAATACGTCCTCAACACTTGGAAAGAACATACAATCAGTAAAAAATATCATTAATTAATTTCTGGATAGATTTTGTATACAAAATCAGGATATTGCATCATCCTTATTATATTAAGTACTTAGAGAAAATGTTTTCTTAACTTCAATAAACATAAACTGTAATGATGAAAACCACAAACAGTTCCATAGTTTACATATATACATACATATATTTATATTTATATATATATATATTTATTTATTTATTTATAATATATTAACTTTGTTATTTATGGACCTACAAAAAAACGTTTATGAATAAATGCAGTTGGAATTCTAAATTTCTAAAACAAAACATATAAACATTTCAGCTGTCAAAACCGTAACTACTTCTTCCAGTAGAGACGGGAGAGTTATTTAAAAATGGAAAAAATGCTAAACCGTATCGTAATTTTAATAATTATAAATCTGTATATTTCATGTCATACAGTATTTTTTTTCTTTACACTCGATCAATGCAATAAACTGAAATATTATTTAATTTATATCTTATTAGTCTATAAATTTAATTTATTAGTAAAATGTTACTTTGATAGGTTATGACGGCACAATACGCTTGATATAACGTATCAACCACGACAGTTCCAAATGTAGTAATTAATCAAAGGTTCTATCTATTGTGTGTTCAAATTGAACACCGTTTTATAGAAGAAGAGCCCTGAGGTAGCATACAAATGATTTCCCCAGCTGTAATGAATCTATTGAATGAAAATACAGCTCACTTTGTTAGTTGAATGTTAAAGCTATCAACCAATTAAAGGTTGCAGAATGTAAATTTGCAATAGCTTCAAGCTATGGCAAGGACTTTTCACTGTATAGATAATAAGAATACTTTTAGTTTTCCTCACTTCTATTTTTCTCCAAAATTGACTTTTCAATAATATGTACATTTTGAACTGAAATTAGATTTCTTATTGCTTTTCAACCAATCTATCAATGTTTAAATATAGCTATAGATCTACTTTTATAGTGTTTAATGATAATGATAATAATCTTTATTGTGTAGCGACAATTCGTTGCATTGCATGCGTCAACAGAGTAAACTTTTTGTTAAGATAAAAACGTACAATTCTTGTTATGTATCAGAACATATACCAGCAGGGTTTCATGTTGCTGAATGTTTTCAAAAATTTCAATAATATTCATCCCAGTGGCTCATCATGGACTCATCAACAGAGTTAAACGCCTTTGACACCAGGAGGTGTTTCAGACGAGCTGTGAGTGGCTTGATATCGTCAGGGAGCCTATTGATTAGTCTGACACCAACTTTGAGACGGCAAGCGTTCTGTGTTGTTCGATTCGAAAGTTGTCCCTGCCTCTTGTTCTGTACTGATGAACATCCTTGCCCTGTACAACTCACATTTGTGTCAACATATCAGGACGAACTGCAGAATATAGGGGAAGGGTAAAACCAGTAATCCAAGCTCCCCAAAGATACGTTTACACTGGTACACATGTATGAGAACTTGTGTTATATTTGAGTATGGATACAAGTTTAAAGTTTGAGTGGTGAAATACAAGTACATGTTGACTGGCATATGAGCGATTACACTGGCACACATGTATGAGAACTTGTGTTATATTTGAGTATGGATACAAGTTTAAAGTTTGAGCAGTGAAATACAAGTACATGTTGACTGACATGAGCGTTTACATTTGCACACACGTTCATTCTACAAGGTGTGTTAATACTTTGTAAATGTTGGTTCTTTTCGTAGATTTTATATCATTATTAATTAATTATGGATAGTGACGAGGTGGATTATTTATACTTCTCCAATTTTCTTGATGGAATAAAAAAAATAAACGATGGTGTTCTTTAGCAGAGACATTTTATTCTTGTCCTATTGCAGTGTAAATGTCTTTCCTTTTGTTACTATCCTTATACTCTTTGGACCTAACGTCCCATACTGTAGAAGCACTAATTTTCTCAATTAGCTAGTGTTGCTTCTTGACTGCAGTTAAATATAGAAATTAAAAAGGTTAAAAAATTGAAAATTTCTACCACAATTTCAACACAATTAAAATAACCTACAAAGTATATTTTCTAAATCAAGAGCACTTAAATTATTACATCACACAAGCTAATGTTTAAACAAATTTTGTTCACTCACGATGTATGAGGAAATGTTGAAGCTCATACAAAAAGTGTGAGCTTTTGAGGAGCAAACGTTTTTGGATTTGTTAATCAAACAAGAATCTCACACAAGTTCTCATACATGTTTTCCAGTGTAAACGTACTTTAAAGGCCTCTTTGCACGGCGCTCTAGGGTTCATTGTAAAAGAATTCTGACAGTTTTTTTTAGATTTAAAAACTCTTTTAAGTTTGTATTTGGAACAGCTGCCCCTTACATTTAACCAGTAGGACAGATGTGGATGTGTTTTAATATATTTCCATCGACCTATCAACTATCATATACGTTTTCTAATTCACACCACTTAATAAACTTAACGTTTACACAATTAGTATATAATAATACTTCGGCATCAGTGGACAGAATATGTTACATCGGAACTGCCAATAATGCACATCCTCTTATACATCTGAGTTGAGGGAGCGGAGCTGTAGCGTGATTGGCCGAAGCTTAACGAATCAATGACCAGATGATACGGTTGATACTTGCTCTAAGTACTCTAAACCCCCGATATAGGCATATGCTTTACAATTTTTTTCATAGAATTCGTTTTGTTATTAACCATAACAATGGCAATATATTGGTTATTTTATAATTTTTCTGTATGCTTATCCATGTGCCTTATTCCAATCCTCGAAACTTAGTTTTCTATTTTTGTAACATTGACAATAGCAAATGCCCGAAAACCCCTTATATCATCCATCTGCAACAATAAACTTTAAAGAAAGCATTATCAATTTGAATATATGAATTTCTGTTCTTCGGCATTTCTAAGTATTACACTGTCACAAGCATCTATTTTCTAACTAACTAATCTAGGTTCAGCTGAACATAATAGTTGCATACGTGGCACAATAGTAACCGATTAATGATCTGAATATAATTTATTTACATTTACTTTTTTTTAAATTCATGACAAATAATATTGTTAGATGTGTAGAGCAACGATTAAGAATATCATTTTATGAACAGCCATGGTCTGTTCGTGTTAAATCAAAGTTTACATTTGAATCAGTACCAAAATGAAGGGATTCCCGCGCTGGATTTCGGTCCTTCGACCCATTCGTTGCCTCATTAGAGTAAAGGATTAAAAAACAACTGTTTATTTAACAAAGGTCCCTATGGGATAGGTTGCTGATTTTATTCGTTGCATCAGGTTCCTCAGAGAACAAAACTGTTTAAATCAACTCAAACACTCACGGTCCCATTGGGACTAGGTGCAATTTTATAAGCTTCAGGTCCTCAGAGAACAAAATAAATCAACGTCAACACTTTCAACCCCATGTTTTTGGCAATAGTCCTGGTGGCGTGTACTGATGTTGACATATTGCGCATTAAATAGCTAAAGTGCCGTATATTATTGATTTCAAACGTTTGCTAAATTATAAAGAAAAAACCACTTGGTACTTTACAGCTCAGTTTAAAAGATATACCAAATTATCTATATTATTGATTATAACGAGTATTTAAATAAAAGAATAATTTGTACTTTAAGACTCAGGTCCTTTCACAGGTGAACGCATAGTAATTTCTTTGGAAAAAAGCAAAATCTCCCACGAGTATTTCATTCTTTACTAATTACTTTTAAGTAACCTTGTTTAGGTAATATTTCCCATAATACGCCCCAGGAGAAATGGAAGAATATTTCATACCACTTTTCCGTATATTCACCAGATCCCACCCAAAACCATCTTTTCAGATTTTTCAAAAATGTACTTGCCTGAATTCTAGCAATTTCTACTAGTGTAGTTCATTAAAAATTAATTTATTAAATTAACATTATATTATGGCTTTTTACAGGTACAAAGTTTTTATTTTAGCTTTCTATACAACATAGGCCAAAGTAGGAACGAGTTTTTTTAACAGAACCAGGCTACTTTATATTTCAATTTTGCGGTTGTTCTGTATAGTTCAAGAATTAAGAGAACAAAAGTGAAAAAGAGTCAGCTAATTTGC
Organism: Homalodisca vitripennis; assembly: GCF_021130785.1. Lineage (NCBI taxonomy): Eukaryota > Metazoa > Arthropoda > Insecta > Hemiptera > Cicadellidae > Homalodisca > Homalodisca vitripennis. The sequence goes on along the minus strand of NC_060210.1, from coordinate 192,174,243 downwards.
ACAGTTGTCTTAAGTAAGTTTTGTCGCACAAAGTTTGTAGCAGTATAAGTTGCAATATGGTGAATACGTTTACAAACACCAATAACTGAATGAACAAAGTTTGCTTGATTGTAAGTCATGTCATTGTAAGTACAGTAAGCAAAGTATTTATTCAAGGTATTTAGGCCAAGTAAATCCGTTGGCCAAACGTAACCGAATAAAGTTTCGAGATTGCAGATTGAGACTGTTTAAAACACGTATATTTTGCAACCAAATCGATTGTTTTCGAATTGTTCTTTCGCTGCACAGACCAAGACTGTAAAACTTGTTATACACGTTTGGCTATTTCAAACAGAATTTTCTAATTTCACATTTTTTAGATATATATATTAAGATTTTAAAATGAATGGCCATTCGATGGTCAAATTTGGCGGATAGTTTCTTTCATTCAAGTAAGATTTTATTTTGTCTAAATTACATAAAAATATATTTTTAACTAATATTCATACCTAAAGATATTCTAAACTATACCTTTAATTCTTCCACTACCTTTAAATTGAAGCATCTTTAATAATTCTACTCCAAGAAAATAAGCATGTAAAAGTGCATGAGGTTTAACATAGTTTCTTATGATGACTAAAATTAAAATGGCGCCAGCACACCGGTTCTTAAAATGGTTTAGTATAATAATTGGGCTCGTAGGAAGAAATCCCTTAAAAACTCTCTTCACTCAACAAAAAAAAGGGTAACTAAGATGAGTTTTTTATATTACGTTATCAATTCATTTTACTTTATCACTAAACATGGTAACAAAAAGGTTGAGCTGGTATGCATTTTATTCAGATTCTAGTGTGATTGTAAGCTAAAAAAACTAAGAATATTTTATATCCAATTTCCCTTTTGTTTGTAAGATATAGGCCAATTTGTTTTTTTATTAAAACAATTTTATCTTCGTGGTTGGCACCTTTACGATTTTTACAAATCTTGGTAAATGGGTCGCCATTTAATTTTTGTACGAAATATCTAATAAACCACTTTCTTTATAAAATTGTTTATAACACACACAAAAAGTGTTTCCAAGGATTCTAAATAACTGTTTTATGGAAGGTTTCGTTTTATATATAGAAACTAAATGGCCCATAATTTTACAATATTTTTAACAGCTGTTATTTAAATCAGCTGTTACTGCAATATGTATAAACTACCACCATTTGCTCGGTTTGCAGTTTGTAAGGTCGTACATCAGGTGGCATGTCCGTCATCTCTTGGATGCAGTTCTTTTCCATAACACTACCAATTGCAAACTGATATTATAAACGTGTTATTTTGGGTGTTTACATTTATTAGATGTAAAACGTTCAATATTCAGTCTCAATGTTGCATTTTAATTAAAGTAACAGCTGATTTAAATAACAGCTGTTTAAATAGTGTCAAATTATGGGCCATTCCCTTCGCAAGTGTAATACTAAACCGTCAATAAATTATTATTTCTTAACAGATTTATACAAATTATTTATCCTTGGAAAGTAAACATTTAAAAACTGTTGTGTGTCTCATACATTTTTGATAAAAACAGTTTTTTATCATTTATTTTATAAAACAAAAATTAAATTAATTAGTCACCATTTTTAAAATACAAATGTATTAAAACTGATTTTAAAATATTTGATTCTAATATAATACTTTCTGACTTCTGAGTTGTAAAAATACCATAATTGAAAGTTAAATCTATAACGCACATAAGTACAATACCTATCAGGAATTGTAACAAAAAGAGACTGAGATGTTTGTGCAGGCAATAAGAATAAAGGACCTAAGGGACATACGTACGAGTACCTAAGTGGAAACGTTTACACAACACTGATGGCTGTGGCAACAAAATTGTTTCTCTTACGTTTTATTAAATACGCCTTGGGTACCTTCTACCTTCTACTGAGGCAATATAAACCGTTTATTTACTTTCAGACATGCAATATTAAAAACCACAGAGGCAGAACTTCTGTGTATTGTATATGTCTGGAACTCAAACACAGGTCGCGACTCCTTTATTGTGCGCTGAATGGTTTTGTACATATGTATGAGTGGGTTTCATATAACTAGTTTATACTGAGTCTGCTTTCAAAATATTTTACTATTTTAGCTCTTTTTCCAGAACAAAATCAATTAACTCATTGCTCCTACAACTGTCATTGTTCTAAACTAAAAATAATATAGAGCATAACTGATTAATCTAAGGATATTATTTTTTTATATTAATTAACACTTATATTTGTTAATTGCCAGTACTGTATTACATTATGACGTAAGAAACCAGCAGAAAAACACGATTTATTCGTTACAACATATACATATTACATCTGGCTAAACCAATATGTTAATTTGCCTTGAGAAAGATATTCATCATTTAGTCCCACTACTTTTGTTAGTGGTCGAAATGGGAGGATATCAAGACAGTTTAAAATATCAAGTAATATTTTTTCATTTCGTCAAATTTTTGATATAACAACCGTCAGACAAGCAATCAAGTTCTGGCATTTAGCTAAAACTAACTCTGTATTTTTATCTCGTCGTCTAGGGGTGATTTGACTTTTATTTTTTACAATAAGTTCTAACCGTGTGGAGCTAAAAATTTATCTTAGATAACAGATTTGATATTTTAACCTCTAGTGCTGCAGATCGATGTCATTCGTAGGATAAATAATTCCTCCGTCGATTTAAAAAAACTAACCTGCATGCCTATACAATGCAAATGTATTAAATAGTAAATAATAATGTGGTTAAAACAAATACGCGTCAAATCAAAATTATTCTAGATCATAAGCAGCAAATGAAGTCAAATACTTTTATTTACATGAAAATTAAATACCATATTGGGTACATTTTATGCTGCCCCAAACCAATAGAAACGGGCGCAAATCACACCTCGAAGTGATGCTTAACACGTAGTAGAATAAGATTCTAAAGATATAAGTAATCAGTATAGATTCATTTCTATACAAACAAGTTAAGCACGGCTGGTTAGTTGCAAGCCTGTTATATTTAAAGCGATAAGACGTTTGAATCAGATAGTTTCAGTGATAACAAGATCAGACTTTTGAATCGGCTAGTTTCACTGAAAACACGATAAGACGTTTGACTCGGATAGTTTCACTGAAAACACGATGAGACGTTTGACTCGGATAGTTTCACTGAAAACACAATGAGACGTTTGACTCGGATAGTTGCACTGAAAACACAATGAGACGTTTGACTCGGATAGTTGCACTGAAAACACGATGAGACGTTTGACTCGGATAGTTTCACTGAAAACACAATGAGACGTTTGACTCGGATAGTTGCACTGAAAACACAATGAGACGTTTGACTCGGATAGTTGCACTGAAAACACGATGAGACGTTTGACTCGGATAGTTTCACTGAAAACACGATAAGACTTTTGACTCGGATAGTTTAACTGAAAACACGATGAGACGTTTGACTCGGATAGTTTCACTGAAAACACGATGAGACGTTTGACTCGTAAATTTTCATTAATAACACGATAAGAGACGTTTGAATCGTATAATTTCACTAATAACACGATGAGACGTTTGAATCGTATAATTTCAGATAGTTTTAGTTATAACACGATAAGACTTTTGACTCGGATAGTTTAACTGAAAACACGATAAGACCTTTGCCTTGGATCGTGTCACTGAAAAAATGATGACTTGGTTTGACTTGGTTTGTTTTACTTATAAAACGATAACTTTAAAAATTTAGGTCAAATGACCATAAATATAGACTTTTTGACATATTTGCATGATATGGTATTTGCATAGATGCTTGGCAACAAAAAAACACACATTATTGGCGTCGGAAGAATATACGATAGTTCATTCAAACCAGAAAGGCTCATACACGTGCAAAGAATACAAATTGCGTGCAAAGCCGCGTGTAACAGCTAGTGATTGCATAATTTCACAAACAATACTGTGTGGATTCAATCTCAGTAAACATAACTAATGTGAACGTGATGGTTTGTTAAGTGAATGTAGTAGCATCAGTGGCAACTTGTGTTACCATCTGTCACCATTACTAACAGATGTTAGCACAGTTGTAGGCGAGCTTTACAGATGGCACCTAAGATGAATCTCAGATAACAAACTGAACAGATGTAGTAAATCATCACACCGCCATCGTAACAAGTAAGTTACTAACTACAGGCTCATAATTCCTGCTAAGTATTTCGTCTAAGGTTCAGGTTCCAAGCCTTTCACTAATTTCTAACATATTTTCTATTACTTATTTTCATTTCGATAATTTATAATGCACTGAGCAAGCAAAGAAGCACCAATGGTAAAAAAAAATTGGCCGAAAAAGATTAAATAAAACATTCTTTCCTTCATAATCTTGACGCTGTAAAATAATTTTAATGTTAAATAATTGGAACCTCCAAATAGGCCAAGTACTGTGGAGGCCCTAAATTTTCTCTTTTGCTATTCATAAAAATCAGTATATTTACTAGTTTTTATAAAGATTAAATATGTAAGGGTATTGAAAGAAGTTACTTTTAAAGTTATATTACATTAAAAGTTCTTTTTTAAATCTAAATACATGTTTAAGTTTTCATTTAGAGCATTTAGTCTAGTCTTGGCAAATGTAATTATATTGTTTATGATGCTTAATTACGTAAATTTTTCATTTATTTGATGTATTTTTGTGGCCGAATGAGAAAAAATAAGTCTTATTTATTAAATTTACTTATGTTTTTCTTAGGGTCGGGTGAGCTAATGTGGGAGCATGTTGTAAAGAGCACAAATTGTTTGTTATGTTTCAACGCCTTGAATAGTATTCGTGCACCCAACTGATATGAAATTTAAAAAGTAAGAAAAAGAAGTAGTCTATGTTAAATGCCAAAAAGTTTTTACTCACTCGTCTCTGAAAATCTGGAACCAATGAACGAATTTATAACTATAACTTCACTGTACACACATCCTAGTTTTCATGATGTAGGTAGAGGTACATAGCTCAGGCCATATTTGGTATATTATATTTTTATTCATCTTATTTATTATTCGTATTGCATATAAACCAACCGTGAATTACGAAAATAAAAATCTTGAAGTTCAGTCTCTTTATTTAGTTGAGACGGTAACACAAGTATTTTAACCCTTTCTATCTATACCCACCCATTTCGAATTCCCCCTCCCCTCCTAAATTGAGTGGCTGATGATCGATTAAAGGAATTTTCACTATTGATTTCACTAGAAAAATTATATCGTGTGTTTATACATTAATGACTATCGGCTGGTGGACTATTAGATGAAACTTTGTTGAAGTGTTAGTACCACTTCTTAAGTGCACTCCAAAAACGTAGCCAGGAAAAAATTTGGGGAGTCAAGACAATTTATATTTTTCCAAAGTGGACAGAAAGTAAGACTCCATTTTGTTCCTTAAAAAGTTCTTCACCCGTATCAATGTTGAGAACGATCTTTCAGCAGTACATGTCAGTAATACTGAATTATTTCAATAATAATAATCGTTTACTAAAAAGTTAATTTAAACTATTGACAATTTTGGGGGGCAAACCTCTTAGAACCCCTCGCTGGCTACGTCCTTGGTGCAAACTAAAATTTTTCTGTCAGAAACCCAGTGTTCCATCCTTTAAATTTTCAATAATTATCTGCACATTTACAAGTTGTAAAACACTACAAATTAGCGATAGTTAAGAGTCTCAAAAAAGTCATTTAGGAACTTTCATGACATTTTTGCCAACTTCTTACCTTCATAACCAATCGCCGTAATTCCACCGGGACGGTAAAAATGTACTACTTTAGATTTTTCCCAAACGTATGAAAACTGTAAGAAAAAAAGAAGGATTCTGATACACGGATCTGAGTTTAAGTTCGTAACTAAAACCTATAAGGTTGAATATTTAGATAATGTACGAGCTTTAAAATGACGATGAAATATTAAATTTCATAATTCGTGTAACAATATGCATTAAGATTTTAACAATGATATAATTAAAGTAATTTTATTAATTTAAAAATTATTTTTATTCAACATAACATATATAAAATAACAATTTTTTTAATTAGGTAAATCTATAATTTCACATGCTTTATGAAACTGACAAGAGTTAGGTAAATTTCTAATGCCTGATAGTTAATACTGTTCATTAATAATAAATAAAATGTTACATTATTTTGAGCCCGGGTTTGTATGCAAAAGCTTTAGATTTCCCAAGCAGAGAAATTCTGCTCGATGCCTTAGGCTGAAAGTCAGCGATTTTACCAAGCAGGAATTTTGCATGCAAATGGTGTTCATGGTACCTACCAACCATACATATTAAACAGGCATAAACATGTTTAGCCCAAGATTGCTCGATATGATGTAAGAGTTTCTGATAATACGCCTGAGGTTCAGTAACATCAGTGTAATCTCAAAGTAAAACCTAGGCGGTCCGCTATATTCCATATTTTGCACATACATTTGCTTTACTTCTCCAAGAACCAAAACTAATTATAAATACAATTTTGACAATATGTTAAAACAGTATAGTATCTGATGGCAATGCAAAAATAGCCCAATGAAAACCATTGCAATTTTCAGTGGAAGTATTTTACATGAAACTCAAAACATACAATTAGAACTTCAATTTTAGGTTTGTTACTGAAATCTCACTTTGGATACACAACGAAACGTTGGTCTCATTCAGCCTATGTTATCCCGAGACAGATCATTTAAGTAATATACCGTTTTAAAATTGTAACAATCTAAATCGTACAACAGAGTATCAAAGATTCTGACAGAACGTAACGAAAGAGTCGTCGTATAGACCGGCAGACGGACAGACTGCCGTTTGACCTTTTTAACCCCAAAATCAACACCATATTCTTATCTCCACCAAAACCCAAAAACAACAGTGAGGTCTTGCCAAAAGTCACACGTTTCGGATATCATTGCAGTCTGATGATGGGATGATTTCCTCACGATTGCGTTTGGATTTGACGGAGGTAAGAATACCGAATTAATTGTCAATTTGATCCAAAAGGAGCATTAAAACCCAAAATCAATATCTTACTTGTCTAAGCAAAACCTAAAAACCAGGTTTTAATTCTTTGGAACCTTTCTATCAAGAGTTGTTGCAAATATAGACAGACAGACAGATGGACTGCCATTTGATCAAAATCAAAACAGTTCTTCCTAGGAACAAGAGAAACCAGTGAAGCAGGTTTAATGCATAGGACCTTTCTATCAAGAGTTGTTGCATAGACAGACAGACTTTCTATCAAGAGTTTTGTTCAAAACAGTTCTTCCTAGGAACAAGAGAAACCAGTTAAGCACATAGGACAGAGTTGTTGCAAACATAGATGGACTGCCATTTGATCAAAATCAAAACAGTTCTTCCTAGGAACAAGAGAAACCAGTGAAGCAGGTTTAAATGTCTAGGACCTTTCTATCAAGAGTTGTTGCAAACATACACAGACAGACAGATGGACTGCCATTTGATCAAAATCAAAACAGTTCTTCCTAGGGACAAGAGAAACCAGTTAAGCAGGTTAAAATGTCTAGGACCTTTCTATCAAGAGTTGTTGCAAACATAGACAGACAGACAGATGGACTGCCATTTGATCAAAATCAAAACAGTTCTTCCTAGGAACAAGAGAAACCAGTGAAGCAGGTTTAAATGTCTAGGACATTTCTATCAAGAGTTGTTGCAAACATAGACAGACAGACAGATGGACTGCCATTTGATCAAAATCAAAACAGTTCTTCCTAGGAACAAGAGAAACCAGTGAAGCAGGTTTAAATGTCTAGGACCTTTCTATTAAGAGTTGTTGCAAACATAGACAGACAGACAGATGGACTGCCATTTGATCAAAATCAAAACAGTTCTTCCTGGGAACAAGAGAAACCAGTGAAGCAGGTTTAAATGTCTAGGACCTTTCTATCAAGAGTTGTTGCAAACATAGACAGACAGACAGATGGACTGCCATTTGATCAAAATCAAAACAGTTCTTCCTGGGAACAAGTGAAACCAGTGAAGCAGGTTTAAATGTCTAGGACCTTTCTATTAAGAGTTGTTGCAAACATAGACAGACAGACAGATGGACTGCCATTTGATCAAAATCAAAACAGTTCTTCCTAGGGACAAGAGAAACCAGTTAAGCAGGTTTAAATGTCTAGGACCTTTCTATCAAGAGTTGTTGCAAACATAGACAGACAGACAGATGGACTGCCATTTGATCAAAATCAAAACAGTTCTTCCTAGGGAACAAGAGAAACCAGTTAAGCAGGTTTAAATGTCTAGGACCTTTCTATCAAGAGTTGTTGCAAACATACACAGACAGACAGATGGATTGCCATTTGATCAAAATCAAAACAGTTCTTCCTAGGAACAAGAGAAACCAATTAAGCAGGTTTAAATGTCTAGGACCTTTCTATCAAGAGTTATTGCAAATATGGACAGACAGATGGACTTCCATTTGATCAAAATCAAAACAGTTCTTCCTAGGGACAAGAGAAACCAGTTAAGCAGGTTTAAATTTCTAGGACCTTTTTATCAAGATTTATTGCACAGACGAACAGTAGAGTACGGACTTTCCTTTGCTTTTTTTTTCTACTTCAAAATCTTACCTGGGCCAAGAGAGATATATTTGTATAGCGAACCACCTGTGCCACAAAAGTGCCAAAGGTTTTGACCAACCAACCGACTGATTGAAAAAACATATGTTTTAATTTTGACATTATTAAGTGATAGATATACGAACCGTATTTGTATTTTTTTAGTTTGTGTTTTAAGACTGGAAGCGTCTATCAGGAATTCTAGAGTGTGCGTTGATTTTTTTTGTAAGTTTTGTTTTGCAAATTTCATAAAATATCTTCATTTAGTATTTGTACAGTGTTTTATATACATCTATTTTTATTTATTTATTTCAACGGTTTCCCATTACACAGACTATATACAATATTGTGAGGTAAATAAACATAATTATAGTAGTTAACGACAGGAAAAGTTTAAAATAACAAACATGTAGGGTTAATTTAATTAAAACTACTTGAGGGATAAAAGATTTAAATTAGTGTGATAAATTAGCCTAAATTAAAGAACAGCAAAAGTATTCTAAGAACAAAAAATAATAACAAAAACTGGAAACAATAAGTATAAATCAGGTATACAACAACAACAGGTAACAGTTAGTGTTGAATACGTTATACATTATTTTTCTTGTTAAGAATCAGATAAAAAGCTACAATATGTTAAAGTAAAAATAAATATATATAAATATAAGAAGTTTCAAATGTCTGGAATAGGGAAATTTTAAGAAATTAGTTTTGTAAACAAAAATATATACCTATATATGGTATGGGGTTCAGAAATAAAAATGGAAATAATTTTATGTTTACAGAGAGCTTTACAATACAATAACCATAACAAAATTGACTCTAATGCAAAATAATGCATGAAAAAAAGACTAATAACATATCTAAAAACAATAAACTTTCAAAACAATAGGCAATTTGGTTTTACACAAGGCAAGTCAATGCGCTGATTGATTTTGTTTCATTATTATACAACAGCTTCAATAACAGTTTGTAAGACATCTGCACTTTTTGTCGACTTCAAAAAAGCTTTTGATTTTGTAAATCATAATATTTTATTATCAAAGATGGAGGCAATTGGTATAAGAGGTGTAGCATTAAATTGGTTTTCAAGTTTTTCTCACGGATCGCACCCAACAAGTGCGAATAAGTAATCATCTAAGTTCACCCCAGGTTGTTAAGGCCGGAGTGCCCCAGGGCTCTGCTTTGGCTGCAAATCTATTCATTATTTTCATAAATGATCTACTGAATCAGGATTTTAAGGGCAACATATTTGCTTTTGCAGATGATATTGCTTTTGTATACTCTGATAAAATTAAAGCCAACCTTTACTCTCATATATCTCACGGACCTCAATATTATTAAACAATGGTGTGAAGTAAATAAAATGATGTTGAATACAAACAAAACAAAATATATAAATTTTGATCACAAAACTTTTCGATTTCCGTTTTCCAATAAAGTACCATAACGATACCTGTAATAATATGTTGAACTGTAACTGTGCAATCATTGAAAAAGTAAACTCTTTTAAATACCTAGGTATAAATGTTGATGAAAATCTAACATGGAAGGCACATGGAAACCTTTTGCATAATCAAATAAAATATAACTTACGTAAATTTTATTTTTTAAGAAACTTTTGTGACGTAGTCTTGCTGCGTAGTTTGTATTATGGACTAATACACTCTAGACTGCAATATGGCATTGTCTGTTGGGCAGGTGGGTCAAAGACAGTTATTGACAACTTGAGAAGAACACAGAATATGTTTTTACGCATTATTCTAAAAAAGTCCACATTAGAATCTTCATTTCCACTGTACCAAAACCTTAACATCCTCCCTATACAACATTTGTTCACTTTTAAAAACATTACGACTTTTTTATTGCAGAAGTGGCAACAGAGGGTTCTCAAGGAGCCACTATAATATGCGTAGTAATGAGCTCAGACTATTCATGTTACCAAAAGTAAACAAGTTTATAATAAAACAATCATTCTTATATCTGGGACCGAAGTATTTTAACAAGTTGCCTACTGAAATTAAAGAAATAGAAAATATAAACCTTTTTTGTAAAAAACTGAAAATATGGCTTTTTAGATAAAAAAGAACTTACTTGTTTACAGGAAAATATTTATTAAAATTATATGTATGATTAGTTAAGTATTATAGTATTATTGAAGTATTGTATCTGTTTGCCTTTGTATTTGTAATGAATATTAAACTGTGTACTTTTATATATAAAATCAAATGACTTTGTAATCGTAGTTTAAACGGTGTATCCATTGAAGACAAGCTAAGTCTAGGTTCATTGTAAAAAATTCTAACTGTCTAATCTTATCTTATATTATCTACTGTTCGCCTCCCCCACATCAAGACACGCCACAAACACTGCAAAGCTGCACGTCAACCTTAATTGTACAGTATACTGAACTGAACTCAAATATGTTATATTTATTATGTATTGAAATTTGTTAACTAGCCACAATTACTGGTAACAGTGGTTAGTATTATTCCATTATTGCCATGTCATGTAAATTTGAAATACTGTGGAATAAACTTCATTATATATTCATAATGTATTTTTCTACCTTTTTATGAATTTAGCTGATGTATAACAGTCTATAAGTCAGTTTTTACTTAAATACAAAAAAACAAAGAGATATCAAGATACAAGACTTCTACTTCAAACTCAACAAAGTCAGACTTGTTAGATTCCATTAGAATGTCATGATGATCGCTTGATCTATAAGGATCACTCATTCTAAGGTATTATATAATCACTTTTTTATGATAAAACTGCTCAATTCGAATAAAAAAACATCATCAAAAAATTTATTTGTTTACAAACAACACAACATTGTTGCACAAAAAAAACCACATCCAGAAAAACCACACAGATTGAAACAGAATAAAACCAAGAATGTAGTCAGGAAAACCTTTTTTGGGGGGGGGTCCAGACAACTGGTGTTTTTTTGTAGTGAACAGAGAGTAAAGCCCCATTATGTTCCTTAAAAGGTTCCTGAACCGTTTCTTTGTTGAGAACAATATTTCAGCAGTCCATGTCTTTAATACTGAATTATTTAAATAATAATAATCGTTTACTAAAAAAAGTAATAGAAAAATTAAAAATCTGGGGGAGTCCAGACCCCTTCAACCCCCTCGCTGGCTACGTCCATGGATAAAACAAAATCAAAGGCCATTAACATTAAAAACAACTCATAGGCTTACAATTGATGTACAATTTTAAGGTATTTGACCGATAATAGTGCTTTCAGCGGTGAAATACGAATCGACCCTATCGGAGTCGATCGCACTTTGGAAGTTCCGCGATGGTCACCAAATGAGTCGGTCGACTATTTCTGGGGTAACAAGCACATGCGCTAAATATGTACTACGTTTCATAGGATCTTCTTATGAATAGTACTGACAGACTGGAAAGACACGATTTTGAGAAGACTCTGTCAGGTCCAAATGGTTTACGTGGCTAAGCGGTCGGTCACGGATACATTTCATTCGCAATTCAGTTTTTTTAGTTTGCAACTCCTTCGATAGGTGTTTTCATTTTTCCCCGCCGTGAGTACGGACTTATGCATATTACAATTTGGGTGTTAATGCAGTATTAATGGGTTTGTAACTCTTAAGGCGATTATTACTGATCCCGTCAGCTTCCACCCATGCCAAACGCCGTTAATTTAAAGTGTACCCTCTCCCACCAGCTTTACCACATACCAGTGACTCTTATAAGTGTAAACCAGACCGCAAAAATCCTTAACGCCAGGCGCGGGAATCGAACCCGCGACTTCGAGGCTAACTCCCTCATCCAAGAGTAGCGCCTTAGACCGCTCGGCTATCTCGACCACACGTATTAAAAGTGCCGAAAACTCACTTACGACACCCGCTGTTGCTGTTTGATTCAACTGGATTGCATGCCAGTTCTAGGGTTATGGAATGGTACATTAATTGGTGGACAGTAGCAATTGTTATTGATAATTGTAAATTATTTACTTATTTATGTTTCTTTCTATTTCTAGGTGTACTACCTTTGATTCACTCGTCAATGGCCAAAATAGAGTCTTGGTTTACATCCTTCATATTAGGAGCCGTGTGTGGTTTCTTCCCGACCTCCTTGTTGTTATTGATAACTTCCAATATGTTAGACAAGCGCGTGCTCCACGACCTGAGGTAAAGTTTAAATACCTAAGTTTCAAACTGAATCTGTAGATGTGTTAGTGTTACTATGCTTTATGTGGAGAAATACTGTAAGGCAGTGTACAGGTATTTTCTCAAGTGAATATTTTATAAATACTTTTTTTGAAAATATAGGTAACAGTGTAATAGAACTCAAAATTAATCGTTGACATAACTTCAACTGTACACTAATAAAAACTATATCAATAACTTGAGTTGATCGGTGTTCTATTATTTTCAAATTTTAAATCCGTCATTTTGACAAATTTGCCACCCAGAAATATAGGAGAATGTTCAACGTAGTTTAAAACGTACTATCTTTATTTAAGGAGGCTATTATATTGCTCAAAATTGGCTTCTGAGAGATTTTTCTATATCATTACATGTATTCCAAAATTGATATTTTAATAAATATGTTTATTTAGAAGTTTTAAAAATCACTATATGATAATTATTATTATTATATGAAACTATAAATCTTAATTCTGTCACATGCAGGTTCGAACAAGCAAACTCAGATCCACATAAAGAGCAACGTCAATACTCACCTCTACACCAATACAATCAGAAAGGTAAGTATCATTTAACTTAAAAATAAGAAATTTACAACTTTAATTCGTTTAAGTTATTTCTACGTTACATTACAAGAACACAATATAATGCAACTGTTTTAAAGTTTGTAAAATTTGTATATTTGTATTAACATTTTATTTATATTAAAAAATACTTTAATTTTTAATAGAACAAGGTTCAAAACCCTTTAGGACTATTGTTTATTTCCTTAGATTAAACTTATTACCCTAAAGGGTAGCGCATTCTTACTCGAAGGACACAATGTACGCCCATAGTCAGTCACAGACGAGATTTATGATTTGCATAGATATAAATAGCCCTCATTTTGAAATTGCAGACTTGAATTACCAACGTAACTAATGAATAAACATTGTCTATATAATCACCATACAAATTTGTAAATGTCCTATGAATAATGGTAGAACTGGTAGTCTTACGGCTAGATGCCATATATATGCTTTTTGAAACGATATATGGCCTCCATCTTGAAACCTTGTAAATTAAAAATGTAATTGGATGAAAATGTGCAAAAATCCCCAACTCACATTTTACGGCAGGGAGTATCCGTAGTCAAGCGGAAATGTGCAGCAATCCCCAACTGGGCTATGGAATTAACGGCAGGGATTATCCGGGGTCAGCACCTTACAAACATACTATACCTGACTGACAGTGCATTTAATCGTTTTTTTTTTTTTTTTTTTTTTTTTTTGTGTGTTATTAGTTCGTAGAGCAGTAGTCCAGGTACTACTTCTAGCATAAACTCGTCTTATATTATCAGTGATAAACGCGCGCCGCTTATCTTTTGCCTGTAATGAAACCTACTTAGTTTTTCTTGTTCAATAAAGCGTGATGAGTTGATTTGGGCTTGGACTTTGCAAGCTCGAGTTAATTTTTTTTTTTTTAAGAGCAAGCAGCGCAAAGCACTGCGCAGCGGGCAAGCATCGCGTGATCTGAGTTTTTGAATAGGCAAGCTAGGGTCTTTTGTGCTGGCCCTTAAACGAAAAAGACCCATTATCCGTAGTCAGGCTGAAAGGTGCAGCAATCCCCAACTGGGCTAGGGATTTTGCGGCAGGGAGTATCCGTAGTCAGGCTGAAATGTGCAGCAATCCCCAACTGGGCTAGGGATTTTGCGGCAGGGAGTATCCGTAGTCAGGCTGAAATGTGCAGCAATCCCCAACTGGGTTATGGAATTGACGGCTGGGATTATCCGTAGTCAGGCTGAAATGTGCAGCAATCCCCAACTGGGCTAGGGATTTTGCGGCAGGGAGTATCCGTAGTCAGGCTGAAATGTGCAGCAATCCCCAACTGGGTTATGGAATTGACGGCTGGGATTATCCGTAGTCAGGCTGAAATGTGCAGCAATCCCCAACTGGGCTAGGGATTTTGCGGCAGGGAGTATCCGTAGTCAGGCTGAAATGAGCAGCAATCCCGAACTGGACTATGGAATTGATGGCAGGGATTATCCGTAGTCAGGCTGAAATGTGCAGCAATCCCCAACTGGGCTAGGGATTTTGCGGCAGGGAGTATCCGTACTCGGACATAAATGTGCAACAATAACCAACTGGGCTATGGAATTTGCGGCAGGGATTATCCGTAGTCAGGCTGAAATGTGCAGCAATCCCCAACTTTACTATGGAATTGACGGCAGGGATTATCCGGGGTCTTTTTCGTTTAAGGGTCAGCACCTTACAAACATACTATACCTGACTGACAGTGCATTTAATCATTTTTTTTTTTTTTTTTTTTTTTTTTGTGTTATTAGTTTGTAGAGCAATAGTCCAGGTACTACTTCTAGTATAAACTCGTCTTATATTATCAGTGATAAACGCGCGCCGCTTATCTTTTGCCTGTAATGAAACCTACTTAGTTTTTCTTGTTCAATAAAGCGTGATGAGTTGATTTGGGCTTGGACTTTGCAAGCTCGAGTTAATTTTTTTTCTAAAAGAGCAAGCAGCGCAAAGCGCTGCGCATCGAGCAAGCATCGCGTGATCTGAGTTTTGAATAGGCAAGCTAGGGTCTTTTGTGCTGGCCCTTAAACGAAATAGACCCATTATCCGTAGTCAGGCTGAAATGTGCAGCAATCCCCAACTGGGCTAGGGATTTTGCGGCAGGGAGTATCCGTAGTCAGGCGGAAATGTACAGCAATCCCCAACTGGGCTATGGTTTTTCGGCAGGGAGTATCCGTAGTCAGGCTGAAATGTACAGCAATCCCCAACTGGGCTATGGAATTGACGGCAGGGATTATCCGTAGTCAGGCTGAAATGTACAGCAATCCCCAACTGGGCTATGGAATTGACAGCAGGGATTATCCGTAGTCAGGCTGAAATGTGCAGCAATCCCCAACTCGGCTATGGAATTGACGGCAGGGATTATCCGTAGTCAGGCTGAAATGTGCAGCAATCCCCAACTGGGCTAGGGATTTTGCGGCAGGGAGTATCCGTATTCAGATCAGCGGGATGTGAGGTTTTAAAGAATATTTCACTGTTGGTGTAATAACTGGAATCTATGCAATTCTAGGTGAAGAAGTAGCCTTTGAGATGGCCAAGAAAGTACGTATCCTCTGCTGGGTTGCGACAGTGCCAGAGAATCACAAGACAAAAGCTGTGCATATCAGAGATACTTGGGGCAAGAGATGTAAACATCCTGCTCTTCATGAGTTCCAAGAATGGTAATTTCCTACGTGTAAGTCATACTAGTACCTTTACTAGCTGTGTAGGGGTGCAACGTGATCCAACATTTCAGATGATGACAGAGGCCCAAAGAGATAGAATATATTTTAATTTGTAAAAGATTACTAATCCAGGGCCAACTATAAGAGAAAACATTTCAATCTAAACGTCTATCCACTATTAACTATTCCCACACCGTAGACGTATATATTAGATTGGCATATTTTGACCAAAACGCCAAATACAGTTATATCCAATATTATAGTTTGTCTCTTGGAGAGTTTTTTAGTTCGCAAAAGGCCTTAGAATTTCCCGGTGCACGCTCCGTGCTTATCGCGTTTGCCAAGGAAGTATTTATAAACGACCTTCACTCAGCGAGAGGTCATGAGCGCCCTTTGTCTCACTCTAAACGCCCGCTCGTAAGTTTTGCGTCTTCTACAGAGCCATAACCAAACATATCCGTGGCGTGTATTAATGCTTTCTCGGTTGTTACGAGTGTGTGTTTACTACGTATCTCGTTATTATTCTTCATCGTGTGGTAGAGTTGTGGTTAGTTTTAAATATTTATTTTGTTTTATATTAAAATGTAACTAAACTTTTCAGTTTAATTACATTTTACAATTAAATTGAAATTAACAGTTTTGTGAATAGGGATTTTTGTATCAATAAATATGCGAATATTAAGTACAATATCGCGTTTTATCCTTTTCTCTCTTATTTTTTATAATTTAACTATAGTAAAATTAGCTTTGGACTTAAAGAAACAAAACCTTTTACTTGTCTTGGCGTTATAGAAAAGTTCATTGATTAGACCGTGCGAAGGGTTAATAAGTAGTCTGAAGCAATCTAAGTAGTCTTAATAATAGGGCATAATAATATTGTAATCGGAGCACAGACAAAGAAAGAGTCTTCTCTTTCACTTCGACCATTTTAAATTGTATTCTAAATTTTCATTTTCATTCACGCAAGTGTCTCCCATACTAAGCGTGCAGAAAATATTTGCAACAAGACTGACAACCCAATATCGCTAGATGTTGTTTATTTACATAAAACTTCCTCTCTTTTCATATTCAGAGATGTATGACAAACTTCGCTTGTATCATATTGATTCATAACATCGATGTTTCAGTTCTCAATAACTACATAGCATAGTTTTTATCACAATACAGTGCTATAAGACCCAACTTTTAACAATTCAGTAGCACCAGAGGGTTACCATGTTTATTACAATAACTATCAGAATTAATAAATTTGTATTCCTTATATTTTATAATTTGTTTAAAAATAGCGTTTAATTAAACTTTTTCTTTTGTAAAATTTTCTGTTTACACATCACTGGAACTCAGATTCTCCTCTTTCCGGCAGATGGTTGGTTTTATTCAAATTATTTTAAGTATTTTTTCGATCAAATACAGTTTTTCATCCTCGGCGTTTCTTCATTCGACATTCTACTACATATCCCTGAATAGTGTTCCATCATACAACCATGTGTTCACTTAAAACACAATTATGAAGTAATTGAAGAATTTGATGATTTATTTGGAAGATTTACTCAATTTTTAATATATCTCTTGGTTATGTATAGTTTTGTAACCGCATTTAATTTTTAAGTTTCACTAAAATAATACACACATTTCTATCTAGCAATTTAAATCTGTACAGATTCAACTCTTAAGCATACGAGTATGATTGCTTAAATTCTATTAAAATATTAATTTAAAAGTGATTTCTCTATTAAGGACAGTCTAATGCATAAAATTATAAACATATTCTAAATTAATAATATAATATGTAAATGTTAAACGTGATTTAATATAACATTATTGTTTATAGCTAAACATTATCAGCAAAAACTTTGCTATTTTTTGTTTAAAAATACACACCAGCAAGCCAGCACTCTAATCGCTTAAGTAATGTTTGTCTTTTACTTATTAAGTTTTAATTAAATACCAAATATTACTATTGGTTAGCCTATAACCTTGTTTCATGAAGCACAACGGTTTATGATAACAATTGAAAAGTTGGAAAGAGTTGTGAAAGATTCATGTGAATGTTGTTCAGATCTCAGACGCTGCACTATCCGGAAGTTGAAATGGAGCTAAACGCAACATTCGCATTGAACCATAAAGTACATGCCGAGAGATTCCATGTGGTCCTCGGCCCGACAATGCGCAGTAGCCTACTGGTCATGTGGAGTGGAGGGGAAAGTCGCGAGCTCAGTCTGTGAACCGGCTCCCCTCCACCGCCGTTCCCCCTCCTTACCAGCCACGGTTCCCCTCTCGCGCATTTAGGAGACCACATCGAATCCCTCAGTTTGTACCAATGGACAACGTTTACAATAATTAAAAACCCTTTCCATAATTTCTACAGTGAAAACTGTTCTTGGTTTACAGATAATACGTAATTTTATTCTTGTAATTTATCTGAATACGTCATATGGAACGGTTTTAAACATTGCGATAAGAGTTATAAGTCTAACTACACACATTTCTCTCAATAAATTGTAAATTTCAGACAGTTCCCTACCATCCATTGCTATCACCACAAAAGAAGGGAGGGAATATCTCTTTGATAAGACTAAAGCAGCGATGGAGTATGTCTATAAGTTCTACATGGAGTCAATTGATTGGGTTCTTAAGGCGGATGACGATACGTAAGTACAGCCGATGACATATAGCTATATCGTTTTGTATTTTAATTGCAGTTTAACATTTTGTTTGTTACTGATTTCAAGTTGTAAGATTTGTCCCCTTTTCATATTCATGTTACTAGGAACATCCCTAGAAATGCAAACAACGTTAGATTTCTTAGATCCTCCATTACATTACCGGAATTCTTGGCAAAGTGTGTCCATCTAATTTAAAAGTGGCGCAATTTGTTGAACTTTCTATCTGTAAGGGTTGCAAAATATGAAGCCTATTGATTTAACGCTTTATATTTAAATTTTACGTTGCGTACCCAAAATATTAAAATAATATACTGTGGTGAAATTGCTATAGCCTACATGGGGGGGAGTAAATGGCTAAACATGGGGAAAAATTAACGCATTCTTTTAAAAATTATCGCTGACCCCACAAATCTCTCAAAAAGTGAAATAATGTATCCAATTATATAATTAGTTTATAATATTAAAAAAAATAACTTATTAGTATATTTTACCCATGTAAACTATTAATTTTGTTTTTCAACCCCAATAAAACGGAGTATCGTAGAGCCCCGAAGTAACATGACAAAATAATTATCTCACGGACGGACGGACTGCCCGAAGTAACATGGCGAAATAATTATCTCACAGACAGACGGACTGCTGGAAGTAACATGGCGAAATAATTATCGTACAAGACGGACGGACTGCTCGAACTAACGTGACGAAATAATTATCTCACGGACGGACAGACTGCTCAGAGTAACATCACGAAATAATTACCTCACAAACAGACGGAGACACCCCTGGGGTTTATTTGTTGGGGTTTATCTTGTTAACTCAAATTTCTTTCTTAGAATAACAGGGACCTCTTTATCAAGTTCTAAGTCTGCAGGAGCTTTCTATCACGCTTTGTCACACATACAGACCTTTATGTCGGGCCCACTTTTGGTCGGGCGACCTTTGACGTTTTGACCCATCAAAAGTGTTCTTCCTTGTACTAAGAGAAACATATAAACCAAGTTTCAAGTCTCTAAGACTTGTCTCTCAAGAGCCATCCCATAGACGGGCAGACTGCCTTTTGGTCTCTAGATTCCAAAATTGATAGTGTAATTCCTTTTGGTCCAAAGAAAAACTCTACCGGGTGTCCCAAAAGTCCCACCTCCCCCCTTCTAACTTTTGAACGGAATTAAACAAACCAATATCCTTTGGGGGGTAGTTATATAATGACAAATGATGATTTTTGCACTACATGAGAACTTAGCCCCTCAACCCAAAATGGGAGTTGGGGGAAAGTCAACATTTTTAAATGCAAACCCCCATCAAATGACACTTCATTTTAAAAGTATTTATAAAAGAAGAACATTATTTAATTATTTTAAGTTTAATTTAGCACTACTTAAAATTAAGAATAAGTCTGAACAAATGAGTTAAGAAAAATATTGTTTTTTTAGCGTAACTTTTCAATAAAACTTTGACAAGCCGTTGTTTTGTACTGGATTAAGATAGAGACCTCATTGTTCTTCTTGTATAAAGACCTTTAAAATGAAGTGTCATTTGATGGGGGTTTGCATTTAAAAATTTTGACTTAACCCCCCAACCCCCCATTTTTTGGGTTGAGGGGCTAAGTTCTCACGTAGCGCAAAAATCATCATTTGTCATTATATAACTACCCCCCAAAGGATATTGGTTTGTTCAATTCCGTTCAAAAGTTAGAAGGGGGTGGAACTTTTGGGACACCCTGTATGTGCCACATATCAAGTGTATACCATGCCAGTCTCTGTCTAATTTAATTTTTTACGATGAACTACGACAAAGTATCATTTATACATGGCTTACTTTACGAAATACAAATGATTTAATTAGATTGTCACATATTTTTAGTGCAGTATAAACTTGGGATAAGTAATAAAACAATGTTTTATTTTGCAGATTTGTTGTTGTGGAGAATTTGAGATATATCTTGGCAAATCACGACCCTTCGAAAGCCCTTTACCTGGGCTGCAGATTCAAACCCTTTGCCACTCAAGGATTTATGAGTGGTGGAGCAGGTATGAGAAACTACCATTTATTTTGTTCCTTCTAGTTTTGTGGAAACACACTGTTTTATGTAGATCCTTATTGAGATAATGCCTGGGCGATCTTAGACGATGGACTTTGGATCTGAGTTAGATAAAGCGCAGGTTCAAATCCTTCCCGTGGCCTTAGCACTTTTGATAAGTACCATCGACCTTGAACTGAATCTAACCTCGTTCTGTCAGATAAGATCCCCGAACATGCCACAGGATCATGAAGACGGTCGGAATAAGAATTAAAAAAGGATCTACCTCTTCTTAAAAAATGTGAAATTTTAATTCAATCCACTAAATTAGAAAACAGTGCTAAACAATTTTTTCCTCCAGTTTTGAACTTTAGCTTTTGGTGACTTAATACGTGATACAGACTTTAATTGGCTTTTATGTTTGAAATGAAATTCACTTTACAAGACAAATTATAAAGTTGTTGAACTAATTAACGAGATCAGATTAACCCCTCTTTAAGCCATTGTTGGAAACGCATACAGGTACCACTTGGGGATAAATTTGGAAATCGATTAAAACTTCCATAACTGCACTACTTGTAAAAGACTGGATAGCATCTATATTGGTCTAGTGAGAGTGAGGGTACCACCATAATGATAACTAATTTAGCCGCAGCCCGTGCCAGATTACTAACTAATTAACTAACTTTGTGTTAGTTCCAAACTTGATTGATCCATTTAATG
Source organism: Homalodisca vitripennis (assembly GCF_021130785.1). Taxonomy (NCBI): domain Eukaryota; kingdom Metazoa; phylum Arthropoda; class Insecta; order Hemiptera; family Cicadellidae; genus Homalodisca; species Homalodisca vitripennis. The sequence continues at coordinate 192,152,832 of NC_060210.1, read as the reverse complement.
CCACTCTACCTGTTGCAGGGTATGTAATAAGTAGAGCTGCATTGAGGAAGTTTGTTCAAGAAGCGATTCCAAACAAAGATAAATGTCTTCAAAGCGGAAGTGGTGCTGGAGAAGATGTTCAGATGGGTGAATATAATCTTATAACTTTGATTAATTACTCTTTCTAGTAATTACACAAGAATAGGCTTTACCAGCAGTGGATTTATGATGATGCGGGATGTCGGATGGGGGACCCAACTAGATTTCTTTGTTTGAAGTTTATTTTTGACGATGGAAGGATTGTGAATGAAACAGGATTTTCCGGACATTTGATATCGTTCAGTCAAACAACGAAGTCAGTAACACTACGTTTCGTGATTTGCAATCTGATCTCTTCTTCAGGCAAATGTCTAACCTGACACATAATTACAAACTAGGTTAAAATAAACAAATCATACCAAAGCGTTGTGGCACGCCTAAGTCAGGAATCGTAACCGCCATGTTGTTAGTAGACGAATGCAGACGTATTGTAACCTTTATTCTGTAGTTCAGTTTTAATGATTAGTGTTGTGTATAGTTTTTTATTAAGTGCATTTTTTAGAGTTAGTGAAGTTAACACACAACATGGTGGTTGTGATTCCTGACTTAGGCGTGCCACAACGCTTTGGTATGATTTGTTTATTTTAACCTAGTTTGTAATTATGTGTTAGGTTAGTCATTTACCTGAGGAAGAGATCAGATTGCAGATCTCGAAACGTAGTGTTAATGATTTTTTTTTTGTTTCATTGAACAATGGCAAATGTCCGGAATGTCCTGTTTGATTCACAAAGAGGATAAAACTCATTAAATAAAATAATTAAATTACAACTTGAAAACTAACTGTTTAAAATATTACAATTTTAAAATGAAGCGTTACATTGTATTGGCGACACATGAAACCTACTTAAATATTATATAAAATAATGTTATATAATTTCAAATTTATTAATTTTTATGCTGGGCCTCCAGAATAGAGTATTAATATATTAATCGTTTACTTACAATATATCGGTCTTCTGATATTCTTATATCCTTTTTTATTACCAATGTTTGTTCACCATCAGATGTCGTAGCTTGATATTCTATAATTGGCTTTCGTCAAATTTAAAATAACTTGATAAAATATGGAGATATATACAGGGCGTAAATTAAGTTCTGATACGCCTGGATATATTCCAAACGGATTGAGATATCAATGTACAACCTTCACCATACTTAATAAAATACTTTTGTGGATTTTTCGGAGAATAAAAAAAATCGTACTCTTACACCATTTCAAAGGGGGATAGAGGGGAGTTACTTTAAATGTTCTAATTGCAACCCCTACCTTGTGATATGTCCTTTTAAATATCAATTAAAAAGAAACACAAAGACAATGTTAGAAAATATCTCTACGGTGTTTCTAGCAAAATAAGGGGAAAAAAGCAAAAAAAAATAATAATCTCTAGGGACAATGCACGCATGATATCTGTCAGTAAGACTGAGGTGCCCAGCTTGTCCCTTTACGTAGTATCCAAATATTTTGGTGTGCATAGTTTTGGTAAGCGGTGACTTTTTTGGCTGGCATTACAATTTAAGGGATTATTTGCCCATAACCTTTGCTAGGAACATCGTAGAGAAGTTTTCTTCGTGTCATTGTGTATCTATTGAATATAACTTCCAAAGCACATACTTTTTGGACTTTTTGAAGGATACAAATATCCTTACATGTTTATTTACACTTTCATGTTTGCTTATACATGTTTTAAACCCTCCGAGTGGCGGTACTTTTTCTCCAAGTGGCGGGACATTTTTACTGATTTTGTATGTTCGCAAAAGAAAATTTATATAAAATCCTGTATATTATATAAGTATGACGTATCATACATCGATTTAAACTTCATAACACACAGAGTAGAATGGTAACAATATGAAACACTTACCTTGGATTGGTGTAAAAAACCAATGGGTTGAATTCCAAAAATAAAAATTCAAATTTTTTTGTTTTACATTAGGCTGAGTAAATGTTCCTAAACTTAATTTTTTAACACAAATCCAAAATAGCCATTTTGTTTTAAAATTTAATTCTGAACAAAAATATGTATCCGTTATATGTATTATTCCTAAAAACAACGCACTATTTGCTGATCGAAACTTTTATGTACACGTTTTTTACTGCATTTTAGTCAGTATCAGAGCCAACCTCATTCCTCATCATTCTTCCTGGTTTGAGAGGCCTCCAATAATGTTCCAGGTAAGTGAAACACTCCCTATGAACCCCAAAATTACAAGTTGGGCACCAGAAGTGACTTTTACCCCCTTTTTTGGTGTGTACACACACTGCACAAAGTCTGGTAAATAAGCAATCCCGTGAAGAAGACCTACACTTGGTCCAGGAGGTAGTAGAGTAGGTGGATGAACCGTTTGTAAGAGTTCCATTAGTACCAGCATATCAAAATACTATATCAAATTAAAGTTTAGAATCTGGTCTTTCTAACCATACCTAATATATAGCGTTTAAGTCGCGGCATAACATCGGAAATACCGGAACAAGAGAGGCTTGCGTTAATAGACGCTAGAGCGTCTTTGCCACTCGCGAACGAGATTTAATAGACGCTGCAGCGTCTTTCACCACTCGGAGGGTTTTATGAATCAATACAGAAAAATACCAGTTATTTGTACATATTGTTTTTTCACTTTCACTATTTTTTATTTGGATATATATATATATATATATATATATATATATATATATATATATATATACATAATTATATATATATATGCATGTAATTATGTATGTATATATATATATATCCAAATCAAAAATAGTGAAAGTGAAAAAAACAATATGTACAAATAACTGTGTATATATATATATATATATATATATATATATATATATATATATATTTTCAATCCGGGACTCGAACCCGGATCTCTTACTTGCATATAATATGTATTATCTGTAATTATGATGGCATACTGTAAATAACTAATTGAACAAGTTGTACTACATATGAACAACATGATTTGTGAAAAAGAGACAATATGATTCACAATGTAGGTGATGATGAATAAAGTAAACTTTTACTATGTGATGTTGAACGAATTCAAATGTTTTCAGGGATTTGCTTGATGAATGTGAACGTTGCGATCGTTGACAGTCGGGACGATAAGGGAAGAGGACGTTTCTTTCCTTACAGCCCCGAGTTCCATCTGTTCCCTGTCCACTCTCAACCATACGAATGGTACTGGGAATACCAGTACTACCCGGATCACGAGGTATGAAGAAGAATTTCTGCTAACATTTACATCATGTATAAGGATCCATTCCTGAATAACTCTATTTTAGAACGAAGCCAGGAAAAGCTTGCGTGCGGTTCAAACAACTGCTGATATTTTCCAGTAGTAGACAGAGAGTAAGGTTCCATTCTGTTTCTTAAAAAGTTATTGGCCGTTTCTTTGTTGAGAACGATCTGTCAGCAGTGCATGTCAGTAATACTGAATTATTTAAATAGTAATAATAGTTTAATAAAAAAGTAATTGAACATTTTTTAAATTGGGGGGGGGTCCGGACTCCTTAGATCCCCTCTCTGGCTGCGTCCTTGACTCGATTCTCGTCGAAAGTTTTACGTATGAATTTTTGATTATTCAGACATTTTCCTCGATTCTTAAGAGACATCTGTAGTAAATCAATCATCTTTTACTTTCGTTGAGATGCCACATGTATGATAGAGGTCCGATTACGATACAACACATTAAGTACCGTACAATAAATTTAATTTAATGGCTAAAAATATTAAAATGAAATACTAACATTGAACAAATATAAATGCATAGCATAAAAATTAAATATATCACAATATGACGAGCCTCGGTATATAATTGTTAAGGCCAGACTGCTAACGTCTAATCACGGTCTCAATCAGCCAATTAAAAATATTAAACTATCAGTAATACATTTTATTGTTAATCAACGCTAGCTGTTTCCCGCGGCTTCGCACGCTTTTCGTAAGCTGTGCCCGTGCATGAGCACTTCTGTTTCAAGTAAATTATATTTCCAACGCCGATGTTGAGTTTGCCTTGTTGCCACGATCATGAAAATCTGTCAAAAGTGTACGTTTATAGCCATTGTACACGTACATGTACTTTATTCTAAAGTAGTCAAACACTCAAGCTTTAAGTTCAACCAGAAATTTATTTTAAAGACAAAATATATACATCATAACTTAGAGCCTTCAAACAGTGTTTGGCTATTTAATATGCGTAAAAGTCTCGTAATTGCAGTTTATAATGTGCAGGCGCTTTGATGCCTGTATAAGGATAAGCAATACAGGAGAAGATATGTAATTTAATATAGCGTATATTTATAAGTCATGGAATTATAAGTCCAGGTCTGTAACCAGTAAACCTGAAAACTTTCCATGTGTGGAGCAGATGCACGGTTAAGTCGCAGTAAACACTTAGGAATTTACTGAATCTGCTGAGGTACTGTCTGGGATGACGCCACTTTTGGGGGGGGGATGTGATGGACCCAAGAGAGGGAGTTGAAGCCCATTGTTCTCAGTGCAGTCGTGTCGGGTTTTTGAACGCGTTATCAATTCATACGGTCAACCAAGAGAGAGTTTAATTTATCAACGCCAAAATAAATTGGGCTAGGATCCGTCATCATGCCTGTCGAATGAACCTGAGAATATTCCAAAATAAATTAAGTGTGCTCGAGGTGGATTAACGAAAAAAACATTAAATAGTAAATCAGGCGAGTACACCCAATCGCCTTTCAATATTTTTACACTGTTAGGAAGTCTCCACAAAAATTTGTCCCCGAATTTACAGCAGATCACCAGCCACAGCCAAGTGATGTTGGGCTTGATTTATACAGAGGTTTACACGGGCCCGCGTATTGTAGTGGAGTCTACATCAGAGTTATCTATTACATTTATAAATTTATACTGTTAAATGTCCTTGAGTTCTTCCCCATAAGAACAACGTTAAACCTCAAACAGTGTTACTTCCATAATTTTAAACATAGAAGTATGAGAGATATATGTAATACGAAACAAACTCGGTTTTTTGTGAAGTGTGTACTTTTAGAATATTTAAACGATGAAGTACAACAAAGTTCGACATTGTTTTTTGAATAACCCATAAAAGTATCGAGAATATTTTAAAACGTTTCTTGTTTTCCCATAATTTTACAACTATAATAAGAGCGTAAAGCTTGAGATGTTTAAAAATTGATCTTATGGGGGAAAATTCAATGTCATTAATGAGCAATAGTTCCTCTAGCAGTGGTAATCGTTGTTACAGGGCCTGGACTGCTGCTCCAGTACTGCCGTCTCCTTCCACTACATATCACCGGATCAGCTTCATGTCCTTGATTACTTAGTATACACACTGCGGCCTCATGGTACTTCGTTATACTGTACATAATTATTAATGTGCAATAGTTCTAGGCTGTGGTAATCGTTGTTACAGGGCCTGGCCTGCTTGCTCTGAGGTACTGCCGTCTCCTTCCACTAATTATCTACCGGGATCAGCCTAGCGTTTCCTTGATTACTTAGTATTACAACACATGCGGGCCTCATGGTAATTCGTTATACTGTACATTAATTTCTATGAAATGTGCAATTAGTTCTTAGCAGTGGTAATCGTAGTTACAGGGCCTGGACTGCTGCTCTAGTGACTGCCGTGCCTCCTTCCACTACATTATCACCGGATCAGGTGCTGGTGTCCTTGATCTTACTTAGTTATACACACTGCGGCCTCATTGGTGTACTTCGTTATTATGTACATAATTATTAATGTTGCAATAGTTCTAGCAGTGGGTAATCGACGTTGTTACAGGGCCTGGGGCACTGATGCTCTAGTACTTGCCGTTCTCTTTCCACTCACATATCACGCGCCTACCGGATCAGCTGCGTGTCTCTTGGATTACTTTGTTTACACAACTGCGGGCCTCATCGGTTTACTTCGTTTATACTGTACATAAATGTATTAATTGAGCAAATAGTGTCTTCAGCCAGTGGTAATCGGTTGTTACAGGGCCTGGACTGCTGCTCCACGTACTGCCGTACCCCCTTTCCAAACTACATATCACCGGAATCAAAGCTGCGGTTGTCTTGATTACTTAGTATACACACTGCGGCCTCATGGTTTACTTCGTTATACTTACATAATTATTAATGTGCAATAGGGTTCTAGCAGTGGTATATCGTTGTTACAGGGCCTGGACTGCCTTGGCTGCTTAGTACTGCCGTCTCCTTCCACTACTTATCACCGGCATCAGCTGACGTGTTCCTTGAATTTAACTTCGTATACACCACTGCGGCCTCATCGTTATACTTCGTTAATACTGTACAATAATTTATTTAATTGTGCAATAGGTTCTAGCAGTGGTTAATCGTTGTTACAGGGCCTGGTCTGTCTGCTCTAGTACTGCCGTTCTCCTTCCCAACTCCATATCACCGGAATCAGTTGCGTGTCCTTGATTACTTAGCTATACACACTGCGGCCTCATGGTACTTCAGTATATACTGTACATAATTATTAATGCTGCAATAGTTCTATGCGAGTGGTAATCGTTTGTTACAGGGCCCCTGGGACTGCTTGCTCTAGTACTGCCGGTCTCCTTCCACTACATATCACCGGATCAGCTGCGATGTCCTTGATTTCTTAGTATACACATCTGCGGCCTCATTGGTACTTCGTTTATACTGTACATAATTATGAATGAGCAAATAGTTCTAGCAGTGGTGAATCGTTCGTTACAGGGCCTGGACTGCATGCTCCCAGTACTGCCGTCACCTTCCACTACATATCACCTGGATCAGCTTGCGTGTCCTTGATTAATTAGTATAACACACTGCGCCTCATGGTACTTCGTTATACTGTACATAATTATTAATGTGCAATTGAGTTCTAGCGTGGTTAATCGTTGTTACAAGGGCCTGGACTGCTGCTCCTTAGTGACTTGCCGTCTCCTTCACCACTAACCATAATCACCGCTATCAGCTTCGTGTCCTTGATTACTTAGTTATTACACACTGCGGCCTCATTGGTACTTCGTTTATACTGTACCATAATTATATTAATGAGCAAAAATATGAGTTCTAGCTGTGGTTAATCGTTGTTACTGGGCCTGGAGCTGATGCTCCGAGTTACAGCCGTCTCCTTCCACTCCCTAATCACCGCGATCAGGCCGCATGTCATTCGAGTTACTTTAGTATACACAACTGCGGCCTAATAGGTTCTTCGTTATACTGTACATAATTATTAATGTGCAAATAGTTCTGAGCAGTATGGGAATCGTTGTACAGGGGGCCTGGGGACTCGACTGCACTCTAGTACTGCCCGTCTTCATTCCGACTACCCCTATTTCACCGCATCTGCTGCGTGTCCTTGATTACTTTAGTATACACACGGCGGGGCCCACTCATGGTACTTCGTCTGGATACTGTAAATAATTATTAATGTGCAATATGTTCCTTCTACCAAGAGGCAAGCGTTGTTTACTGGGCCTGGACTGCCTGACTCCGAGTACGCTGCGTTCTCCTTCCACATACATATCACCGGGATTCAGCATGCATGTCCTTGATTCCTTAGTATACACACTGCAGGCCTCATGGTTCGTCGCATTTTTATACTGTACATAATTATTACATGTGCAAATTGTTCTTAGCACAGAGTGGTAATTCGTTTGTTACAGGGCCTGGACTGCCTGCTCCTCAGTACTGCCGTGCTCCTTTCCACTAACATATCAGACCGGATCAGCATGGGCGTGTCCTTGATTTCTTAAGTTATACTCACTGAAGGCCTCATGGTACTTCGTTATACTGTACATAATTATTCAAATGTGCAATAGTTCTAGCAGTGGTCAATACGGTTTGTTAACAGGGCCTGGACTGCTGCTCCAGTTACTGCCGTTCTCCTTCCACTACATATCTCACCGGATCAGCTGCGTGTCCTTGAATTTACTTAGTATTAACACACTTGCGGCCTCATGGTACTTTGTTATACTGTACATAAGTAATTAATGTGCAATAGTTCTAGCTGTGGTTAAATCGTTGTTACCAGGGGGGGGGGGGCCTGGACAGCTGCTCTACGTACTGCGTACTATACGTCTTCCTTCCACTAACATATCACCGCATCAGATGCTGCGTGTCCTTGATTACTTAAGTATAACACACTGCGGCCTCATGGTACTTCGTTATACTGTACATAATTATTAATGTAGCAATAGTGTCTTTAGCAGGGGCAATCGTTGTTACAGGGGACCCGGAACCTGCTGCTCTAGTACCTGCCGTTCTCCTTTCCACAATACATAGCACCCGGATCAGCTTGCATGTCCTTGATTACTCAGTATACCACACTGCTGGTCCTCATGAGGTACTTCGTTATACTGTACATTAATTATTAAATGTGACAATAGTTCTAGCAGTGGTCAATCCGGTTGTTACAGGGACTGGACTGGCTGCCATCTAGTTACTGCCGTCTCCTCTCCACTACATTATCATCCGGAATCAGCTACGTTGTGTCCTTGATTAACTTTAAATATACGCACACTGCGGCCTCATGGTACTTCGTTTATACTGTACATAATTAATTAATGTGGCAATAGTTCTAGCCGTGGTATTCGTTGTTACAGCGGCCCCTGGATACTGCTGCTCCAATATGCCGTCTCCTTCCAAACATATCCACCGGTATCAGCTGCCGTGTCCTTGATTTCTTAGTATACACACTGAAGGCCTCATGGTAACTTTCGTTATACTGTACATAATTACTGTAATGAGCAATAGTTCTAGCACTGGTAAATCGGTTGTTACAGGGCCTGGACTGCTGCTTCTAAGTACTGCCGTCTCTGTCCACTACATATCACCGGATAATCAGCTGCGTGTCCTTGATTTACTTAGTATACACCACTGACGGGCCTCATAGGTACTGCGTTATACTGTACATAATTTTAATTTTGTAAAAAAAAAATGGAGCCAATAGTTCTCTGCAGTGGTTAATCAGTTGTCTACAGGGCCTGGGGACTGCTGCTCCAATTACTGCCGTCTCACTTCATTACAATTATCAACCGCCTTACTCAGCTGCGTGTTCCTTGATTACTTAGGTATACTACACTGCGGCCTTCATAGGTACTTCAGTTATACTTGTACATCAATTATTTAATTGTAGCAATAGTTCTAGCAGCTGGTAAATCGTTGTTAAGGGCCTGGGAATGCCTGCTCCAATACTGCCGTTCTCATCTTCCACTGGTACATATCACGCCGCATCGAGCTGCGTGTCCTTGCATTACGTTAGTATACTCACTGCGGCCTCATGGGTTATACTTCGTTATACTGTACATAATTATAATGTGAATTAGTTCCTCTACCAGACGGCAATCGTTGTTTAAGTGGCCTGAGACTGCTGCTCCCAGTACTGCCGTCTCCTTCCTACTAACATATCACCGGATCCAGACTGCGATGTTAGTCCTTGAATACTTAGTTTACAACAACTGCGCGCCTCATTGGTACTTCGTTATACTGTATACTATAATTATTAAATGATGCAATGAGTTCTTGCAGTGGTTATCGTTGTTACAGGGCCTGGAGCTTGCTGACTATCCTCAGTTCTGGCCGGTTCTCCTTCCGACTAAATATCACCGGATTCAGCTTGACGTCCTTGATTTACATTAGTATACTACCCACTGCGGCCTCTATTGGTACTTTTCCTCGTTATTACGTGTACATTAATTATTAAATGTGCAATAGTTCCTCTAGCAGTGGTAATCGTTGTTTCAGGGCCTGGAAGCTGCTGCTCCAGTACTGCCGTTTTCTCCTTCTCACTTCATATCACCGGAATCAGCTGAGCGTGTCCTTGAATACTTAAGTATCACACACTGCGCAGGCCCTCATGGACTTCGTTTATTCTGTACATTAATTGAGGCTGCTGAAGAGTCAAAGTGGTTATATCTACACTTGAACTACAACTTTTCAGGACAGAGCGTTTTATCCCATCAGGTCCAAAAAAAATTAGTGTTTCATGTGATTAATTTTTTTAATTGGCTTAGATGATGTTAATAAAAGTCTATTTTTAACCTAATGGCATAAACTGTTTGGGTAAACTTTGTTAATTCTTTAACAGATAAACCGTAATGATGATGTGTGCAAATGGAGTTATACCACTTTTACTCTAAATAAATAACTCACAAAATTGGTAAACAGGTAAAAATCAGTTTTAACTACTAAACCTGATTTAATTCTGTATTTAGCGGATTGTAGTTATACATGATAAATTGAAAACAAAAATTACAGAAAATATTTATTACAATAGAAGAAAACTTATTAGCCTACTACTGGCAAATTTTCCTTCCTCCCTCTGGGAGTGTCTCCTCTATGATGTCCTCTTCCACAGTCATAAAGATTTTGTGTCTTCTGCTGTGTTCGGACAATGTTATGTCTCCTGAAGTAGGCATGGTGGATTAGAAGACTATAACTTTAGGAGGACAAGATCATGTCCTCTTTTTTTCCCACAATGCATTTCTGTGTTCCTTGGATTAAAGTTGGTCTTCATCGGGCAAAGATGAGACCTAGGACCGACCGCTTAGCTGATGTTATTAGGGCGTACGTTTAAAGTACTTAAAAGGTTCGTCATTTATTTACTCTTGTACTTGTACGCAAGATCCTCAAAAGGTTTACTTTTGTTACACACGAATCCACTGAAACCGATAGCCAATTAAAATTTATCTCCAGCTGTGTTTTTTTTAGTCCTACCTAACAATGGCCGTTTTCTAAAGTTTTCAGTAGGAAAGAAAATCTGGTGTGCTGCACATTTCGAAGCTACTAATAAAACTGTATTTTTTTTCCTTGCTGACGCCATTGCGCTGTACCAATCATCAACGAACGTTGATGGGATTTCATTTTTGCACATTGTTCATTGAGACCAAAAAATTAGAATCATTGGGCAAAATAGGAGGGTCCTGATACAAAGAAATTTTTGTTCTACTATATTAAACTGAGAGGGTCTGTCTTGAACAAACTTCATTCAGAGCTAAGGGCAACCTTGTAAGTTTCCTGATTCTGTCCAAGTGGGCATGCATAGAGTGTCACTGTAAGATTATTATATGATTTTGGTTGCCTAACATGCAACGATAAGTGGTTTTGAAATTGCAGAAGCGATTTCTTGAATATCCTCGATAATAAGCTGTACATTTTCATCTTTATAAACTAATACATGTTTCGCCTGTAGTACGCAATTCAGACACTGTCAGCTTATGGGAAAGGGAAGAGCTTTCTGGGAGATCTATACTTAATGCTAACAGTTCCATCTTTTTTTTTCTTTTGGCTCGCGTTTGTCTCCTTCATTCTTCATTTGCAGATCTAGCCTTTTCAGCTTTTACGCAAATGGATTTCATGCTGAATTAAGATAATATGGATTCAGTTTCCCGGAGGAATAAGAGCTGCTATCACTGTAGTTTGTGTTGATATTCTTTATCCTTATCCACTAGAATCTTATTCTTCTTTCACTTTGTATGTTCCATTCCCAAAAATATCACTGTTTCAAACTTTTATCAAGTATAGAAAGACATTAAAGCTGATGGGATTTTTGCCATATAAACCACCCCTAAAAGTTATTGTCAGAGTGGGTTAAGTCCTGGAGTTATTACCACTTGGTTTCTAACAAAAACTAGGTTTTGTAAGTGTAAACAAACAGTGCTGCCTGTCTTTAGGAGAAATCCATGAACGAGAATTTATCCCCACTTTTTATCCACTAAGCAAAAAACATTTTTTGGGTTTGAAAACAGTTGTTAAGTGAAATTAGAAAAGGAAAAAATGGGCGTTCTACCATTGACTCCTCAACCTCAATTATTAATGTGCAATAGTTCCTCTAGCAGTGGTAATCGTTGTTACAGTGCTGCGACTGCTGTTCCAGTTCTGCCGTTCTCCTTTCACCTACATTATCACGGATCGCTACATGTCCTTGATTTACTTAGGTATACACACTTGCGGCCTCAATGGTACTTCGGTTATACTGTACATTAATTAGTTAAGGCCTGCAATAGTTCGTCTCCAGAGGCAATCGTTGTTACAGTGGGCCTGGACTGACTGCTCCAGTACTGCCGTTCCTCCTTTCACACTACACTATCACGGATCAGGCTGCTACTTGTCCTTCATTACTTACGTATACACACTGTCGGCCTCATGCGTACATTCGTTATACTGTACCTAATTTTTAATGTGCAATGGTTCTAGCAGTGGTATCGGTTGTTACAGTGGGCCTGACTGCTGAACTCAGTACTGCCGTCTCCTTCCACTACATATCAACCGGATCAGCTTCATGTCCTTGACTTACTTAGTATATCACCACTGCGGCCTCATGGTACTTCGTTGTATACTGTAACATAATTATTAATGTGGCAATAGTTTCCTCTAGCAGTTGGTAATCGTTGTTACAGGGCCCATGGACTGTCATCCAGTTCTGCCGTCTCCTTCCAACTACATAGTCACCGGATATCAGCTGCATGTTCCTGGAGTACTTAGTATTACACACTGAAGCCTCATGGTACTTCGTTTTATTGTACATAATTATTTAATGTGCAATAGTTCCTCTACCAGAGGTCAATCGTTTGTTACAGGGCACTGGACCTGACTGCTCCAGTACTGTCCGTCTCCTTCACTACTATATCACCGGATCAGCTGGTGTCCTTGATCTACTTGAGTATCACACTGCGGGCCTCATGGTAACTTAGGTTATACTGTACATAATTAATTAATGTTTGGAATTGATGGGAAGAGGAGGTGGGATGCCGGTCTACACCGCCTCATCTTTGAATCGTGCAATAGTTCTAGCCTGTGGTAATCGTTGTTAACAGGGCCTGGAACTGCTGCTCCATAGTTCTGCCGTCTCCTTCTCCACTACATAATCACCGGTATCAGCTTCGGCTCGTCCTTGATTATAGTATACACGCTTGCGGCTCCATGGTACTTCGTTATATGGACTGTTCATTTATTATTAATGTTGCAATAGGTTCTCTAGCAGTGGTAATCGGTTTGTTTACAGGGGCCTGGGACTCGCTGCTCCAATACTGCCGTTATTCTCTTCCAACCTTTACATATCACCGGATCAGCTTCGCGTGTCCTTGGGGAATTACTTAGTATACACACTGCGGCCTCATGGTTACTTCGTTATACTGTACATAATTATTAATGAGCAATAGTTCCTCTAGCAGTGGTAATCGTTGTTACAGGGCCTGGACTGCTGCTCCAGTACTGCCGTCTCCTTCCACTACATATCACCGGATCAGCTTCATGTCCTTGATTACTTAGTATACACACTGCGGCCTCATGGTACTTCGTTATACTGTACATAATTATTAATGTGCAATAGTTCCTCTACCAGAGGCAATCGTTGTTACAGGGCCTGGACTGCTGCTCCAGTACTGCCGTCTCCTTCCACTACATATCACCGGATCAGCTTCATGTCCTTGATTACTTAGTATACACACTGCGGCCTCATGGTACTTCGTTATACTGTACATAATTATTAATGTGCAATAGTTCCTCTAGCAGTGGTAATCGTTGTTACAGGGCCTGGACTGCTGCTCCAATACTGCCGTCTCCTTCCACTACATATCACCGGATCAGCTTCATGTCCTTGATTACTTAGTATACACACTGCGGCCTCATGGTACTTCGTTATACTGTACATAATTATTAATGTGCAATAGTTCCTCTAGCAGTGGTAATCGTTGTTACAGGGCCTGGACTGCTGCTCCAGTACTGCCGTCTCCTTCCACTACATATCACCGGATCAGCTGCATGTCCTTGATTACTTAGTATACACACTGCGGCCTCATGGTACTTCGTTATACTGTACATAATTATTAATGTGCAATAGTTCCTCTAGCAGTGGTAATCGTTGTTACAGGGCCTGGACTGCTGCTCCAGTACTGCCGTCTCCTTCCACTACATATCACCGGATCAGCTTCATGTCCTTGATTACTTAGTATACACACTGCGGCCTCATGGTACTTCGTTATACTGTACATAATTATTAATGTGCAATAGTTCCTCTAGCAGTGGTAATCGTTGTAACAGGGCCCGGACTGCTGCTCCAGTGCTGCCGTCTCCTTCCACTACATATCACCGGATCAGCTTCATGTCCTTGATTACTTAGTATACACACTGCGGCCTCATGGTACTTCGTTATACTGTACATAATTATTAATGTGCAATAGTTCTAGCAGTGGTAACCGTTGTTACAGGGCCTGGACTGCTGCTCCAGTACTGCCGTCTCCTTCCACTACATATCACCGGATCAGCTGCATGTCCTTGATTACTTAGTATACACACTGCGGCCTCATGGTACTTCGTTATACTGTACATAATTATTAATGTGCAATAGTTCCTCTAGCAGTGGTAATCGTTGTTACAGGGCCTGGACTGCTGCTCCAGTACTGCCGTCTCCTTCCACTACATATCACCGGATCAGCTTCGTGTCCTTGATTACTTAGTATACACACTGCGGCCTCATGGTACTTCGTTATACTGTACATAATTATTAATGTGCAATAGTTCTAGCAGTGGTAATCGTTGTTACAGGGCCTGGACTGCTGCTCCAGTACTGCCGTCTCCTTCCACTACATATCACCGGATCAGCTGCATGTCCTTGATTACTTAGTATACACACTGCGGCCTCATGGTACTTCGTTATACTGTACATAATTATTAATGTGCAATAGTTCTAGCAGTGGTAATCGTTGTTACAGGGCCTGGACTGCTGCTCCAGTACTGCCGTCTCCTTCCACTACATATCACCGGATCAGCTGCATGTCCTTGATTACTTAGTATACACACTGCGGCCTCATGGTACTTCGTTATACTGTACATAATTATTAATGTGCAATAGTTCTAGCAGTGGTAATCGTTGTTACAGGGCCTGGACTGCTGCTCCAGTACTGCCGTCTCCTTCCACTACATATCACCGGATCAGCTGCGTGTCCTTGATTACTTAGTATACACACTGCGGCCTCATGGTACTTCGTTATACTATCGTAACTCTTCTATTGTCATTCATATTTGATGTTTATAAGTGCACACATATCAACGAGTATTTTATTATTTCTGTGTATCCCACAATACGAATGTGCTATTGAAATAAACATGACTTAAATGGTGTCAGCGTACTTAAGCAAATAATTTTGTTCTGTTCATCCTCTTCCTAAAAGAGAATTACATGTCCTAAATGTATGATTTTCTCTTGGTTCAGGTGTCAGAATGAGTTATAATTTAGTCCGATCAAAATTAAGAACATTCAAAACTGACCTATCTAAAGGAGGACCGATAAAATACATAGGTCATTAAAGATGCATAATACTGAAACGATATTTAAGCCTGCAGAAAAATTATTTTAAAAAATCGTTTTAAGATAATATTTTATATCCAAAATAGCAAGAAAAATAGTGTCCCTCGAGAAGTTTTAAAGATGACCGACTCATTGGAAAGTTATGGCTAAGTTTTGAGTGTCTAAATTCAAATTTTTAAATGTACCGTAAATAAAAAGTGGTTCCATTCTCTATTTAAACTTTCCTCTATATTTAATCAATTTTAGATGTAAATTTTGGCACAGTTAAAAATAAATAACTGTACAAAAAATCATATCCTTATTTTCAAACATTTTTCTTTGAGCTTGATTATAAAGTGCCTTTAATTTCCACTTCAAATGTCTACCCCTCCCCCACCCCCCAAAGTGGAAGGATCATTATCATTTTTTTATGTTTTTAAAAATTGTATCTAAATGGGCTGTGGCCTTAATCTGTTGCCAAAAAACACTTAAAATCCTGTGGAGATCTAGAGCAAAAATCCTGTTTCTTTCACTTTTGTTTTGTTTAGAATTTCAAAAAATATTCCAACCAAAAACCCACCACACCATCTTAATTTATATCCATATTCGTTTAACAGTTTCGCAAATTGTATACAAATATATATAAACTGCATTTTATAAATATTCTGTAATATTAATATTTTTAAATCAAAAAAATATTAGATCCATCCATCCCTTATCTCCCTCCCCCCTACACCACCGACCACATAAAGTATGAGTTGATGTGTTTGGACCACCCAATACCACATTCTGTGTACAACAATGAGGAAAGTGTTATGATATATAGACCAAATACAAGGTATAGAACTAATCACATTGCTCAAGTACAAATCAAGCTTTACATAAAACTGGCCTGTGGAATAAATATAAGAGTTAGTCTAATTTTTTTATAAATACAGTAAGATAAAGCTGGCTTATACGCATAGCCTACTTAAGAAATTAAATAATCTAGGCGAGAGAAAACATGCTGTAGAATAAAAATGTTGCTTCTCCACATAAAAAACTACAAACCATACTTTGTGTAGTTGGTTTTATACAGAAAATCCTAGAGCAGAGAATAGGATTACCTACAGGAACAAAAATAATTAAGCTCTTCATTACAGTGGCTAAAGCAAGAAGTGTTTAAGCTTCATTACATTACTCGCCTCGGCCACCGAGTAAGCCTTTAATATGACGTCTTTTTCTTAATGTATCTTCATTTCAAACGTTTTACTAATTAAATTACCTTTTAGTTTTTCCTTAATACTGCAAAGTTAAATTTTATTTCTTGATTAACATTAATAATTAGGTCCTTGTGTATTTCTATTCGTTCAGAAATGTATAGTTAAGTCCATACTATTCTCTGAAATGTGTTTTACGAAGTTCTTAAAACTGAAACAACAGATTGCAAGAAGGATTTAGCCGATGGCACAGCTGTGTTTATCCGAGAGGCTTAAGTCTTGTTCCGATTCTTGCAAACAA
This sequence comes from Homalodisca vitripennis, assembly GCF_021130785.1. Taxonomy (NCBI): domain Eukaryota; kingdom Metazoa; phylum Arthropoda; class Insecta; order Hemiptera; family Cicadellidae; genus Homalodisca; species Homalodisca vitripennis. The sequence goes on along the minus strand of NC_060210.1, from coordinate 192,136,002 downwards.
ATTGACACTTCACTGGCTTCTAAACAGTTTCATTCGTAGGAAGTTCTTAGTTTCCAATTTGTAATGGTTTCTGTAATCTGGATACACCGGGTGCAATATGAAAAAGTGTAATTGATGTCTCTTTGAAAAGACATTACCAATTAGTTTTTTAGTTAATTAACATTTTCATGTTTCTTAAATAATTAAATTTTAATACTCATACATGTCAATAACCCTTACCCAGGTAAGGAAATGGGTATAAATCATGCATAAAAGAGCATTAAAATCCGAGGATGTACATATATGCAAATTACCAAATTGTATTTATTTGTCTTATTTTGCATATTATCAATGTTTACAGAACTATAATTTAGGATTTGATTCAAAAGTGACGAGAATCTCGGCCCTCTTCATACCCATTTAAAATGGTGACGAACCACAACCCAAATTAAAAAATAAAAAAGTAGGGCAATCACGGAACTGACCGACAGAAGTGACTACTTCTTATAACGGGCTGTGAATATGTACCTTGAAAAAGTACGTTTGTTATGGTTATATTTTGATTATGATTTGATTTGATTTGAGGTAGCGTTTACTTGTTGAAAGGGTACTATTAGGGCCCTACGAGCACAGCTAAATTCCTCCAACTGTATGTGCAAGGAAAATAATGAGATATTATTAACAACTGTAGCGGACATATTGCAGATATACCAGCTTAAGATTCATCTCTCACAGACAGTTTACAGATATATCCGCAAAATCAAGGCAAAACCGTACAATTTATTTTTTATGTAAAACTGTTTAAACCCGTATTTATCTGAAGTAGTTTACAAAAATATAAATTTTAAAACTCTCAAAACACGAATTGAATGATTTTATAGGACATTTGGTTTGTTGCATTGGCAGCACATCAGTTGAACACAACCAGCAATCCTTTTCTGGTATAAAACCGTCAACAAATTATTTGATGGAAATGTACTAAATTTATATCAAAATGTGTCAAAAGAACTTATATGTATACAATTTTATTTTGTACCAAGCTTAAAAAACTACGTATTCAACAAATTTTTGGCCACCCATTAAGGGTTGCACATCCACGAGGAACCCTTCATGCCAAAATACAGAGATTACAATAAAATGTTATCTATTCTGTGTCAAAAGTAGGTAATATAATTAAATTCCATAAATTTCAGTTGATGTCATAGGTGATGTCATAACTAACATTTAAGCTTTCTGGTTCATATTTGCATTACACAATTACGTTCTTGAAATATTTCAGCCTCAAGTCGGTGGAGCATTCTTTGGCAACAAATTTTAAACTTAAACTTTAAATGTAACACCAAGTTTTAATCTAAATACAAGGTGATATAGTATGTAAGGCATCAAAACATTGTTTTCACAATTACGTTCTTGAAATATTTCAGCCTCAAGGTGGGGGAGTATTCTTCGGTAAATAAATGTCAAAATTAAACTTTATTTTTGAACACTAAGTTTGGTAATTGTCATATTAACGGCCGGAGCGGCAAAATACGAGTTTCGCGTTATTAACTTATTAGAATCGTCCTATAGAACAAAACAATATAGGGTTTCGCTTATGTCAACGAAAGAAAAACATCCCTCGAGATAGTAACCATCAGTAAAATATCAAATTCTAGAGGGGCTGATCAGAAATATAAATTGAATTGTAATGCAAAGAACATTAATAGAGAACACTTACCATTAGTGTGTTCCACAGAATGTGCAGAAACGCCAAACTCCAACGAAATATAGCGTTGTCTCGGTGGCTTCAAATGCAACAACGTGATCACCAAACCAAAATATGTCTCTATGTCTAAGCGCGTACTTTAAAAAAGGAACCTGCCCGGGCCGATTTTAAAAAATTACAACATTTTAATTTTTTACAACTTTTACCGAGTTTTTCTGTCGCAACGAAACATCAAAGTCTCCCGGTTTAAAAACAATACGCGACCGCACGACGAACAAATACACTCATTAAAAAAGCCATGTTCTATTAAAAAATAAATAATCTCGTTTCGGTCGAAACGTAAACTCTTAACATGCCCGACAAAACACTCCGACACACCAATTCACTACGATTGCTGACTCGATCCAAACTACAGTACACGATATCTAGTGAAGCACTGACTTCTGCCCCGGAGCGCTCAGATAACAGATCCAGCCGCAGATAATATTTACAACACACCACTTCACTACGATTGTTTGAACTAGTGGATGGTTGATCCATGCTTGTCACGCACTCACTCGATCCAACCTACAGTACACGATATCTTATCTTGTGAAGCACTGACTTCTGCCCCGGAGCGCTCAGATAACAGATACGCAATCAACCCTAGCCGCAGATAATATTTACAGGTATCCAGACACAGCACACGAACCGAACACTAATCAATAAGAACTTAACTATTTATGTATACAGGGTGTTTACTGTAGGTGTTCCAATATTGTGGTATTTTGTTCTAGACATAAAAATGAGCAAAAAACTTCATATGGAGGTATGTCCTAAAACTTTAGTTTTCCGTCTATCTGTCTATATGTAATTTGTATCAAAAAAGTTACTATATCTTTTATACCAGTAAAGATAAAGTTATGCAACTTTGCAGTTGTGTTGACCTTTTGTATACCCATTTGAGAAAAAAATATGAACTAATTACCTTTACCCGTTTCAAAATGGCGGACAATCATAAATTTTGATGTTAAATTCTGCAAAATCGATACCCCGTATGAAAATTTTACAAGAATAATAAAATGTTGTAAATTTTATTCTAAATCTAACAGTGGTTGTTTCATTAAAATCGAATAAAAAACAACTGATTAGTACTACCAAACATAATACCATGTTTTACAACATTACACAACAGGAAGTTTAGTTTTCTGAACTGTTTTACTCTGAACAGCTGATTTAAAGTCAATGAGCTGATTAATGTGAACAGCTGTTTATTTAAGCTATTAAAAGTTGTTTTGTGTCCATTCCAATTACTTTAGTATAAAGTATTGTTTGTTTTAATTAGTAAGTGTTTATGATTTAGATTCTTTTCATTAGCAACAGGAATGGCAAATAATGATATTACCAATTTTACCAACTCAGAATTGGCAGACATGCATAATAATGTATGGCCTTGCTAATTTGTTGTGGTACTGCAGCGAGAAGGCTGTATCAGGAACGTTTCCCAAATCGTGTGTTACCTTGTAATAAAACTTTTTCAACAATTCATCGACGACTTGCAGAGACAGGAAGCTTTTCACACCAAAAAACAAGTTAACTCAGGCCGACAGGTTTCAGTAAGAACTCCTGAATTGGAAGAATCCATATTGGATGTCATATCAGACCACCCCAACAAAAGTACTAGAGAAATTGGTTTGCAGTTCAATGTTAGCAATAAAACAGTCTGGACTATACTACGTGATCAACAACTTCAACCTTACCACGTACGAGTTCACTCACTGTTACCTTCGTGATTACCATCCTCGGATCCAGCTTTGTCAGTGGTTTATACAAAAATGTGTGAATTAAAATTTCTTGAGTAAGGTGTTTTTCACAGATGAGGCCGTTTTCAAGAACCATGATTGTTAATTCCCATAACTCAACACATTTGGTCCATTGATAACCCACATGAAATTACACAGGATCGTCACCAATATCAGTTTTCTTTAAATGTTTGGGCTGGTATAATTGGTGACAAGTTGTTTGTAAGTTTTTACCAAATATTCTTAACGGCCAGAAATATTCTTAACGGCCACAAAAATAACCTTCAAACAAAGGAGGCCAGATATATTTACAGTTTTTGACTGATGACCTTCTAACTGTTCTTGAGGATTTGCCATTGAACACCCGCAATAATATGTGGTTTATGCAAGACGGGGCTCCAGCCCATTTCAGTTTAAAGGTTAGAAACTATTTTGATAGAGCACACAACAACAAATGGATCGGTCGTGGAGGCCCAGTTCCTTGGCCTGCTAGGTCCCCCGACCTTAATCCCTTAAGACTTTTTCCTATGAGGCCACCTCAAGTCACTGTTTTATTCTACTCCCGTAGATAACATTGAAGAGTTGCGAGCAAGGGTTATAATGGCATTGGTACAATCCAGCGGCAGACACCTGGAATTTTTGAAAGAGTCTGCCAGTCAATGAAGAGGTGCTTTAATGACTGCATTTTTAACGGAGGACGCCACTTTGAGCAATTCTTATAAGCTGTTGTGTTAAAGTGAGAACTACCCGATTTTGTGAGTGTTTTACTTCTATTGTACATCTAATACTTAAATTTAATTTATCATTAATAAATGTTATTTGTTTTTTTTAATTTGACTTTCATATTCCCTGAGTATGTAATGTTGTAAAACATGGTATTATGTTTGGTAGTACTAATCAGTTGTTTTTTATTCGATTTTAATGAAAGAACCACTGTTAGATTTCGAATAAAGTTTACAACATTTTAATATTCTTGTAAAATTTTCATACAGGGTATCGATTTTGCAGAATTTAACATCAAAATTTATGATTGGCTGCCATTTTGAAACGGGTAAAGATAATTAGTTCATATTTTTTTCTCAAATGGGTATACAAAAGTTCAACACAACTGCAAAGTTTCATAACTTTATCTTTACTGGTATAAAAGATATAATTTTTTTGGTAAAAATCACATACAGGCAGATAGACGGAAAACTAAAAGTTTTAGGACATACCTCCATATAAAGTTTTTTTTTGCTCATTTTCACGTCTAGAACAAAATACCACAATATTGGAACACCTTTAGTAAACACCCTGAGGTATATCCTCTAAACTCATGTAATTTGTCATGTGCACCCCTAAAACCATATATATTTTTTATTCAGAAGGATGAGCAGAATACGTTGATAACGTCAATTTCGTGATTTGCCAGGTCGGCCTATTAATCTTATAATTTCCCTAAGTTTTAATCTAAGCACAACATGAGAGTATGTAAGGCATCAAAAGTCACCCAGCAAGGATCACTTCTGGCAGGTTTATACCTTCCAGTTGAACCCACCACTGGGCACAGCAAAAACTGATGTGTCACTTAAATCTGGGCAACCTTATGGATGTCCAGTAGCGGCACATCACTAACTGCAAATGTCGAGATTCCGGGGTTCAAGGGCAATTCGATAGGTCTAGTCTACTGTGAGAGATGACTGTTGGAGTTGGTGGGGTTTGTTCCCTAACCTCAGAGGTTCTTGTAACCTCAACAAGGGTGTGCCACCCCCTGCCTACTTTGACTGGAGAGGCTGGTTAAGAGCTGACCTCCCCTTCTTCTGGGGAGACATGACTTTGAGATGTAGTGCCCTAATTCTTCCTCATGGATCTCGATAGGAGGCGGCCCCTACTCCCTAACCTTACGCATCCTGAATATCCCGTCACTCTGGAAGCAGCACCAAGGTTCTTATAGGACTAAGTGCAATTTATAAGCTTCTTGTCTGTCCTAAGATAAGAAGAACAATGCATAAAAAGATATCAAGAAAAAATATAAAAAATTTTACATTTTATTTTGCTTATTAGTCACCAAATCTGATCCTACCAATATAAACCCCACTGCTGCTTTGCCAGGCTGCAACTCAAAACCAGTAGATATTATTACATATACCATTCTGCTGTTTAATACCACATTAATACTACCACATAATAGTAACAATTCTATTGACTTTGGTTTGTAAGCATTCCACTCCAACCGTTGAATTGTTTCAGATTTCAATACAAAACAAACTTACTACATAAATTGCCATGCAACGTAAAGGTTGTTAATAAGTTAATAGAACTAAGGAACTCAATGTGTACCATAAACACAGTTTTCAATAAATGAAACCTCTCCCGCATGCAAGTCTTTTATTGACTTGGACACAATGTATAGTATTAAAATTGTTTCGCTATAAGAGACTCTTCTTTTTCCTATAGCTTTCTGTAGTAATGTTTATGTTGGAAACTTTTGTTACTTAAGCAGAAAACATGGCCAGGTCAAGTTGTGCGCTTTGAGACAGTGAATGATTTTGAAATGTTTTTTTTTTTTCTCTCTCTCTTACGACAAGAAGCTTATAAATTGCACTTAGTCCTGTAAGAAACTTTGCGCTGCTTCCTCAGTGACGGGATATTCAGGATGCGTAAGGTTAGGGAGTAGGGGCCGCCTATCGAGATACATGAAGAAGAATTAGGGCACTACATCTCAAAGTCATGTCTCCCCGGAAGAAGGGGAGGCCAGCTCTGAACCAGCCTCTCCAGTCAAAGTAGGCAGGGGATGGCACATCCTTATTGAGGTTAGCAAAAATCTCTGAGGTTAGGGAACAAACCCCACCAACTCCAACAGTCATCTTCCACAGTAGACTAGACCTATTGAATTGCCCATGAACCCCAGAATCTTGACATTTGCGGTTAGTGATGTGCCGCTCCTGGACATCCATAAGGTTGCCCAGATTGAAGTGACACATAGGTTTTTACTGTGCCCAGTGGTGGGTTCAACTGGAAGGTATAAACCAGCCAGAAGTGATTCCTGCTGGGTTTTGAAATGTGTTGTGATGGTGACGATTATAGTGACAGTGATGTCGGGAGGGATGGTAGTGATGGTAAGTCCGGTGTAGATGACCTTGAAACTGTTTCTACCACACCAACAGCTCAGGCTTGATACCACGTTTACCTTCTCTCTTAATTTTTATGTTTAAATATTTACATTATTATGGTTCAATAATACATAAACCGAAACCTCGTGCAGCGAATCACTCATTCTTAATCGGTGTAGCGAATTAATAAGGTTCAGTAGCACCGTGAGCGTCTGAGCAGGAGAGTGTTAAATCAAACATGAATGATTATGACAATGTGAATAAATCAAGTAGTTGTGACAAGAATTGTACAGAATGTAAATAGTGAACACCTCATGAATTTATTTTTACAGCTGATATTTTGATATTAATACCGCAGTATAAATCCTACAGCCAATCAGAAACGAGACACCACGACTAGTTCTCCTTTCGGTGTGGTACCCAACTAGCTCCCATAACCAAAGAAGGTATGAATCATGGCTGCGGTCACCAAATTAATGCGAGTTAACCGGACCTGATATTTAATGTCCACCAATTGGTATCTAAAACATATCTTATGATTGTACTATCACTATTATAAACAAGAAGATAATAAACAAGAATTCATCTGTACAACATACAGTAACATTGCAGAAAAATTTTTAAAAGGCATACAAACAAATCTATCACTTATAAAACAAACAACAAATTATCACAAATATTAGGAAATCCCAAGGACAAAACCACATTCGAAAACAAATCAGGAATTTATTAAATTAAATGCAACGACTGTGATAAATGTACATTGGCCAAACCAAAAAGGAACATTAAGACACGATTCAAAGAACACTTTGCACATATAAAATATGGAAGAAATGAAAAATCTGCTATGGCGAATCACTGTATTGAATCTAGACATACCATCTCTAATAAAAATTTACGATTATTAAAAGAAGTTACTAACGCAATACACTTCAAAACATTTTACATTAACACAAATCAAGAAAAACTTATCAATAATAAAGACGGACCAATTCAAAATTCAGTTTTACTCTCATCTCAATTTATAAAGAAATTAAAATGTATTTCTGATTAAATATTTTATATTGGCTAACCATACATCCAAATAGTTTACCATATGTTATTATACAATTAATTATTATTTAAGAAATGTAAACATTTGAGAATTTGTCAAGTGCCTGATGGTGGAATCTTTGATTCAGAAAGGCCTTGCACAAAATAAAAATTATATTGGAAAATGTAGTATTTGTTTATACTAGTGATAGTACAATAAACCTTTTTTCCAATGCTCCAAGATTCTACATATCTTATGATTTTAACTCTAAGAAAGTCATGGGTACTCATGGAGCCATCCTTTGGCATACTCGTCAAAAGGCTAAGGGACTTGGAAAATTTCACATTTTGTAAAAATATACTCAAATTAAAAAAGCAGCAGTGTGAACACAAAAGGTTCCACATGTGAAGATAAGTTACTGTGACCTAATCTGTTATGTTGGCACTACTTACGTTAGAAAAGATGGTAGTCCTGATATTTTACACATAAAAATGTTCAACACCAAAATGTTTTACAAACAATAAAAATTGTGATTTTAAAAAGGAAATCTGTGAACCCTTTCCTGCTCAAGTGCCTCATTCCACTTTAATCTACCTTATTAATGTTTTGTTTAGTGCTGCCATCTAGTGGCAAGTTTTAAAACTTCTCATTATCTATATAAATGCGAATGTTTGTTTGTATGTTCCGTTATAACTCTGGAACCAATGCACGAAACATCGTGAAATTTTGTACAGTGATTCTACACGTTCCTGGAAGTAACATAGGCATACTTTTAGAGAGGTATTTGGTCCAATTTTAATAGTTTATTTCATTAATTTTTTAATTATAAATTTTTGTTGATGTTGGTGTGTTTTATATTGGATCCGACAGACTGCGCTACGACACGTAATACAAAGCGAACTGATACTTAACAGCTGATAATACTTTCAGCTGAAGTTCATCAAAGAGGCAGAAACATTTGTTTACATTTAAAATTTAAAACATTTTTATTGTAAAGTGCTTGATCAGTAGTGTTTTTTAATTCAGATTGCATCAATGATCAATAAACTATTTAATTCAAAGAAAATATACTATTAAACGCTATTATGAAAACAACCTCATTATACAAATCCGTGAATGTTTGCACATAAGGTAATCGAATTTGGTTACATCGAAGGTAAATGAAGAGCCGAAAGAAGACACTTTATGATCGAAACTTGGTTTCTTTGATACATTTTCTTGAAGGTACACTCCTAAAATAATACTGGAAATGTCTTAGATAGAAAATTAATTTTAACAGACCGAATGTGATTCTTTATAACCTAATTAGTTTACCGAGATTCATCCGTATACAGTAACTGTTCTGAATAACTTATCAACACCTAGCAAAAACCACGAAAGATAGAGGCAGGAATATGATACATACCTTCATAATGCGCCCAAGAGGCTCACGAAGGAACGACTGTCAATTATCTCAGCAATGTTTAGAATGTGATAGAAAAAGAATAAGTGAATATAGTGTACTGTTTTCAACGGGAAATTGCGTGCGAAGCCGCGGGAAACTGCTAGTTTAATATATTGATAGAGTTGCTTTCCATGTTTTGTCTTGTGTCTCTGGTAAGTGCTGCTACCTAGTGGGAAATATGTGAAATGTTTTCTCATGTTCTAATGACAGTATTTATTCCTTTTGTTTTACAAATCTGTCCGAAACATGGTTTATCACTTCAAATGTAAATTCAATCAACCTGGTAGTCTAAGGCCTACAGAATGAAATAAAGAGAGCAACATGAATTATATGATAATAATTATATTAATGTATCATTGATTAATAAAATACGAGTCATAAGGAAGGAATTATATCAATTCATATTGACGAAAATGTTATCCTATAACAAGTTGGTCTGATAATAATTTTTTATCGGTTTTAAAATATACCAAATAGGTTTATTAACAATATAAAATAATAATACACAATAGAAGTAATAATTACTCTTCATACAAAATATACTTATGAGTAGTGATGCCTATTTAAAATGCAATATGTACAATATATTATTCCACTTCACCTTGAATTGAATGTAATTTCACAATACTCAAAGTGCACACTGTCGAGTAGTAAAAAATTTATTATGAGGCAAAATGAATTAGTCTGTAATTAGTGTCTGAGATGAATGTGGATGAAGTCCTCTTCAGTTTTCTTTATCACTATCCGTCACTTTCTCTTCCGCTACTTTGGTCGCACTATGTTCTTGTATAACCTCTTGAAATTTAACACACTTCTGTTTGTTATACGCTACAGCAACGTCTGTAGCTGGTGGGGAGATTCCATCAACAGTTTCGTTTGCTGAAAAATAAATAACGATTATCTTCAAGACAGGCAGGATTTGAAAAACTAAACGAAACTCATATATTGCGTAATGATTAATTTTTATGTTCTGAAGAAAAGGCACACTGTGTCTCAAAAATAAAATGAACTTTATGGGATTGTTAACCTTTATTTGTGAAGTCCAACATGGTTTTCACTGTTGGCTAAAATATAGTCGATTTGTTAATTTAATTCTGCCCACATTAAATTATGCATTTCATCATTATTTTTTGAAAAGGCCATGGTAATTCTTAGTCTCAATTCTTGAATTTTTAACGCTTTATATTTCAAAAAGTGGTATTTTCAAATCCCCTGACTAAAAATCACATGGTTTTATGTCTGGGGGTATCATCAGGAGATGGCACCACCACACCCAATCCATCACCGAGAGAATCTGTTGTCTAAATTCTATAGAAAATTTTCATCAGTAGATAAACGAACTAGCTCACTAACCATAAAGTGTTTATGTTCCAGTTTCCCATTTGGGATAATTTGTTGCAGAAGTTACAACTTATAAGGTTTTGTTTTAAAATTCCTTGAACACTGAATTATGATAAATTTAACTCACTTGTTACAGTGCAATGTTTAAGGACTGCGTAGAAATGATTGTTCCAAATTCCCAACATCTTCATTTGCAGTTTAGGCCAACCACTGATATTTACAAGGAACATGAAAAAACTTCATAAACTCTATCATAATATGGCAATGTTTAAAATAAGCTAAATTTAACTGTGCCAATGTTATTGGGCTTTAAAATTGTTCATTTGGTTTTTTTGGGGGGGGAGGGTGGGGACACGGTGGCTATAAAAAACTAAACTTGCTATTGGTATCTGTATTTAACTATATAATAAATCATTTAATATTATGCCATGTCACCCTGCTAGTGAAAATATATGGAGAAAATACCGTAAAATTTTTATTTTTTAACTCAATAAAACCATTTTTAAATTAGCATACAATGTGTTACAATACGATTATGTAATAAAACATTGCACATTAATAGTAAACTTCTCCCAGGTGTATAAGGAAACTACATCGAGACGACAAGAATGTTTTCAATGTAGTAGGTGAGCAATATACACTAAGTACATAGCTGATAAGTCTAAGAGTCAAGAGACAATTTACATTCTATGACCACATAACCTCGATTTTTTTTTTATATCAATGTTAGCATGGATGATCCCATTATTGCCACACCCATGTTAATACGTTCCAAACAGCTGCTTCGATACACAACGCATGACACTGAAAATTATACACATTGGCCTCTAGTAGTGTTAATTGAACTACCACAAGTACACAGTAGTACTGTTTAATTTGCTACTAAACTACACTCTGATGGTCAACTAAATAACGGAAGCACATGGCAAAGTTGTACGTGGACATTAGAAACGAACGACTTCATTGCGTTTTTGAAGTTTCTACTGCAAGTTTTTTTTTATTTTTCATTTTTATTGTGGTTCAGCTGGTATGGCAGGAATTATTTGTAATTACATTAAGGACGTTTTGTCAATTGTATATTTGTCTGGATGTGTTGATGTGAATACAGGATGTGGACTCAATTTATCAACCACGACCTGACGTGAGGATTCAAGAGAATCTGATGGCATATTGGTAAATGAAGATATAACTAAAGTTGTTATGGTCGGCGAAAAACACGCTACATTTGCGCTGACTGTGGAGCAGCTCTGAGTGCGGTATATAAACCCTGCAGTAGCCTGTAACAACAACCTTAAAAACTCAAAAATAAATTTTTTTGAGAACTTCTAGAGAAAAGACAATTAACAGGTGGATAAGAGAAGAGTGTGGGTTCCACAAATTGTGATTTCCATGAGATGAAAGCTTTTGCATCCACCAAAGTGGACGTCACATTGCTCTGTAAATTGCTTGCCCTCACACCGAGGGGTTTACACCCTCGTCAACATACCTCCTTCACAAGAGTGCCATTTCTAAGTATTGTTGTGGATTCTTCAGTTATTTCTTTCTTTAGTAAAATAAAGCAAGTTTGCAACAACACTGACTATCTAAACCAGAAATCTATAAATAATAAAACATTTAACAGCTTTATATATAACACAACTAAACAATAAAAACAGATTTTTAAACAATAACATAGAACAGATTAAATACAAAAATACGTCAAACTCTTATATAAGTTCAACCAGTCCGATAACAATTGCTGATTGAAAGTTTATTTGAACGTTATTAACAGCTGATCATTCTGTAACATTATTTTCTCAACTGGATTCTACACACAACCTCTGGTCACATCCATCATAATGGCCAGATACTGCATATTGGTGACTTCTATTTTTCTGCTCTCAAGATTTTCTACAGGACATATAGTACCTTCTACGTTAAAATGTTATTATACAAAATTATCAATTATATGCTGTCAGTTACCAGCTTTTAGCGTATCCAATTGTACTCGTAACTCATCAATCTCGGACTGCATTCTTGACATGGTTCTTTTTAATTTTCGGTTCTCCTTCTGGGAGTCAAACAGTTGATGCCCTTGGGTCACATAATTGGACCCTCTTTGCTCTAATTGTTCCTGTAAAGTTCTAACTTCTTTCCTGAAACAAATAGTAATAAACATACAAATGTTGGAATAAAATGTTATAATAGGCTAGTTTATTTTATTTTCAACTATAACTTTCCAAAACTAAAATAGTAATTTTAAAACATTTATGCTTCAACTGGTGCTTAACTCATTCCTTCTTGACAAAACATTCTTTATTCTAAATTGTTTAATTCTTGGCTAAGAGTTAACGATGCCTATCACTTGAGGCTGGAAAACATGTAATTTTCCTTTGTAAAGTAAAGTAAAGATGTCTTATTTTATCAGGCGAAGTTAGGGCTAAGTAGCCCTCTCCAACACTTAATCTGGGGCAACGGTTTAAAGGTGACCCGAACCATCACCATCGGCAAGGCAGGCTTTATAGATGTGAAGTTTCTTTCTGTATGATTGTTTATAAATCTATCTGTCCGCAGGACATGAAATGAGCTACAGATTTGAAATTTTTTAAGCAAGCTCAGTAAAGCCCAATAAGTGGTGTGATGTACTCCTCCTACCTTGTTAGAAGATGGAGGAAATCAGCAAAAATATATTTTGAAGTAGGAAACCACTGTACATTGAGATTCCCGATTGTAATAAGCTTTGTTTGTGAACTAACATGATGATCTCAAGTTTGTAGATAGCTGCTGGATTAAAGGATGAGCTTGTACTTCATTCACCATCTCACATGGTTACATCTCATCTTTCATCTCACAGACCAAACTCAAATCTCCTAGAGCATTTAATGATTCACTCGAATGTACTCATTCAAATTCAGCTGTTTAATGTTGCTCTGTTCCACAGTTGCCCTTCCTCATGTTCTGTAAGGATGATGTAAGGATGGCTATGCTCCGGACCAAAATGCACTTTGATCAGCAATATTAAACCATTTCAAGGATACACATGCAGGGCAAAACCAGAAATCCAAATTCCCTATTGAGCTAATACATAACTCTATAAAATCTTTATGGAATGATTTAGACACTTTTACAGTTGATTACAAAACTCTACCCATTATAATTGTGGCACAACAGCCCCAAAGTCTGATTTGGTGTGAAACAATTTTAAATACAAATCTCATAATACATCCACAAACAACATTTGGCAAGGCTTCGTAAGACCTAAAGCAATCTGAAAATATGACAATCATTCCAGATCACTCAATATAGATAAATCTCCAGATACTTGGTACATCCTTCGTCCTTAATGAACTCATCACTCAACACTAAAGCAGATAAACTACTTCTCAATCTTGCTGTCCGAGATGAAAATTCATAAAAAGGGTTTATAGAGTCATTTGTATAAAGATTCAATTCAGAACTTTCTAAACTACGCTGCTTAAGTCAACAAGTGCCTGAAATTGCAGCTCTTTTTTAATCTAGATAAAAAAACAGTTGTGTCATATACATACATTTTTGTATTTGTTATGTAATCTTTCCATGTTTGAGTAACTTTTATTGCCGAGAACATTTTATAAGTAGTAATTAAACACAATCTCAATAAACTGTTGAAAACCGAGAATTTTTTTAAACTGAATTCAAACTAAAAACTGAGTTTACCTAGTGTTCTCTATAGTGGTGCTGCACCACTGTAGCTGAGTGCTGAATTCACCAGAGAATACAATAGGTTGATCGTTCCTCTGCTGCAATGTTCTTAAGTCTTTCTCAAGTTCCTTAAACAATAACGACACTTTAGAACAACAATTGTTTATTAATCTTCACATACACTTTAAGGATCACATTCATTACAAAGTAGAACACATTTTGTAACTAGTATAAATGGCTAGACAAAGCTCAGCTTAACCCTAGCAAATTTACTTTTTACAAACGATACCTCAAAAAAGAAATCTATTACAAATAAATACTATTGAAAACAATAATAACAGTTCAAATAAAAATCACGATATTCAAACAATCAATAAAGTAACACTTTATTAATTAAAACTAATTGTGCTTTACACTTTATTAATTAGGCCTTAAAACTATCTAGAGGCCAACTCCATATTTAGTTGTTTGAACATGGTGATTGTTAAGTGGAAGCTAATGGCATACATGATGAGTAACTGTAAAATACAAACTTGTGTATATCTCACAACAGCATGGTTGAAAGAGTCCATTTTATGAGAGAAACCTAGAAGAGTTGAAAGCTGAAATAAAGGGTGATTCAAAAAGAGCGCCGATTTTGATATATCAAATTAAGAGATTTATTTTAATGAAAATCTGAAATCAAATACATAAATATGTTCATCTAACCTTCCGATTTCATGTATGAAAAATAATGTCATGCATGTGTCCTCCTCTGCTACGCTGGCACGCAACAACTCTGTCCATGAAATTAGCCATGACTGCACGACAAGTTTCCACTTCAATTTGGCCGACAACTCGTCGAATTTCTTCCTTCAACTCACTGATGGTTCGGGGTTTATTGGCATAAACTAATGACTTTAGATAACCCCAAAGATGAAAGTCACAAGGTGTTAAGTCACACGACCTTGGTGGCCATTGATGGTCGGAATTACGAGAAATGACGCGATCATGAAAGCGGTCACGGAGCAACACAATTGTTTCACGGGCAGCGTGGCAGGTTGCACCATCCTGCTGAAACCACAACTGGTCAATGTCTATGTTATCCAAATGAGGCCACAAAAACTCCCTAATCATCGTACGGTATCGGTCTCCATTCACTGTCACAGCTTGCCCTTCCTGATCTTCAAAAAAATAAGGGCCGATGACGCCGCCCGACCGACCAAAAGCCGCACCAAACTGTCACTCGTGGACACATTTCCCTTTCGTTAATCATGCGAGGGTTTTCTGAACCCCAGATACGGCAGTTCTGTTTATTAACAAATCCATTCAATTGGAAGTGCGCTTCATCACTGAAGATGATATTCATTGCGAAGTTTTCTTCCTCCTGCGAATTTCTCAATACCCAACCAACAAACTGTCGTCTCTTCTGGTGATCTGCCACTTTCAATTGTTGCGTCAGCTGAATTTTATAGGGGTGATATTTGAGATCATACCGAAAAATTCTCCGTACAGAAGAACATCTTCAACCCAATTGTTGAGAACGGCGACGTATTGATTTCGCTGGGACAACAGCCACACTGTCACGAACCACCTCAATGTTCTGTTCAGTTCGGGCACAACGACGACGTCCAGAACTTTTGAGGTCGACTGTTGAACCCGTTTCTTGAAACTTTTTCATTAGTCTGCGAACTGTTGATTCATTCGGTGCTTCATTACGTCCTAGAGTACCGCGAAGTCGCCTAACAGTAGCCGCATAACTCTCTCCACTCTGATAAAACGTTTTCACTATTAACACTCGTTGCGCACAAGTAAACTTCTCCATGGTTAGACACAGAATGCACTAATGAGAGAAATATCAGCTGCATCAACAATCGGAATGTAGTCAGAAATAGAATAAAGGTCAAACATTGTTGCCAACCGATAAAATAAAATTTACCGGTCTTTTCAAAACCGGCGCTCTTTTTGAATCACCCTATATTTACTTCTTAGCTCAACCTTATGGATTTAATAGGGGAAAAGGGTAGCTGTCTGAACAAAGTTGAAGTTTTAATCCACAATACTTAAAAATTGTGCTGTATTGCGACAAGGATTTGTAGAACACAAAAGACATTTACGCTAATTACAATTGTAAACATATTTTGTACTTACTGAAACTCTCTCTTTATAAGTATGAATAAGATGAGAATAATCTCGAAGAATGTTCTTATCATCATCTTTTTCTTCTCTACGAATTTTAACAATCTCCAACTGAAAAACAAAAAATTAAAATTAATCTAAAGGAAATTTTTTAATTTTAATATTAAATTACGAGTTTCCTTGCTGCCAAACTTTAAACAAAAAATAACTTCTTTACTATCAAATTAATGAAAACTGTCACATTTTTACTTCTTTTTATTTAGTTTTGCATCCACATTTCCTACATGTGTCAAATCCTATCAACATCTGGCTAAAAACAGAGAGAAAAAAATAAAACACTTTTTAAAAATAACAGGTACTACTAATTTATTGATTAAGGAATTTAATGAATATCTTGATTTGCTGATATATTAATTATAACTACATAGTGTCTATGTAATGACAAATAATTCCCTCTCTTTCAGTTTCCGATAAAGAAAATAAGGCTAAAATAAGGTTTTTATTTCTTATGGAAGGATAAAATTCTTGTAAATTTGTTCATTTGTTGATTTTACAATGGGTGATATGCTAGAGCAAACTCCCCAAACTTGTCCAACAATCCACAGAAAAGATAAAACACGTCTCACTGAAATATGGTTAGCAACATGATCCATTGGCCAGACTCCCATTTATCGGACTCAGAGCAACGCCAGCAAATCTTTACTAAGTAACGTCAGGATAATATAACATATATATTGTTAAAAGGTACCCAATCACACATATGCATTGTTTGTGTAACATATCTGACGGAAATATCTAAATATTAAATAATTTATACACAAAAGAAAGAGTTTTATGGTGTAATGGTAGCATTTTAGTCCAGCAAGTGAGATATCCATTTCATGCCACGGAATAGTGAGTATTTTTGTTCATAAATCTTTATTTTCATTGTATATATATTACCTTTAATTTGTTGTTTTCAACTTGTTTTTGGCTGAGCACTTTTTTAAGATTTAAGTATTTCATTTTTAACAACTCTCGCTGAGCAGCAACTTTCTGTCGGTTTTCTTCCACCTCAGCGAATAGAGAATTGCCTCTTGGAGCATTTGTGTCAGCAGCCTTCAGAACTTGCATTTCAGTGCTCAGTAATGCTTTCTCTTCTCTGACACTCTGGAAGAGACCAAACATCAATTCCACTAAATATTCAAATCTGTACAAATCTCAGACATTTATAATAAATTATGTATTATTATAACATTCTTTATTAATAAATGATAAAATTTGTCAAATGCTAATTTTAAAAATAAATAGTATACATTTTTTGAGCCAGGAGAGGAAATTAAAATCTGTTCAAATACTAATGATCACATGTGTGATAATTCTAATTGTTTTACCAACTACCAGTGTGGTTTACTTAAATTTAACATAAATTATTTACAGATAATTTTAAACATGCTTTTGCCACCTGCTATTTTTTACCATTTAAATCAGTTGACTATAATCCAGGTGCACCAATTCCTCTCCTTTTTTAAGAACTACAATCAAAGTAAAGTTCTCAAGACATTTACATTTATCTAATTATCCTGAGAAAATACATAAAGGCCTTTATTCTTATAATATTTTTAACATATCTGATTTTACATCTTTTCTGAATGTGGAATAAACATAGTGAATTGAAATAACAAACCACAACATATTCAGAAAGTAGTAACTAAATAAAATTTTAGACTGCTCTAATCCCCATTATAAAATTAAATTTTATTTTAATAGTAAATTATAATTATTTTTATTACTGTTTCTTAATAATATATACCCATAGAGATGGATATTCTAAAATAACATTAACATTACAAAGTATAATTAATACAAAAATATCTACAATTTAACTAATAAAGTAAAGTTATATGAGTATGGCCCCCATTTCCCAAATACTAAAACTACGTACTAACATTTATATTAAGTTACCTATAAACCTACCTCAAGAGATGTTTTGACATTTTGTAGATCGTTAGTTTTCTGCTGAAGATGCTCCTTAATTTCAGTTAATTCATCTTGCAATATTTGCCTTTCACGTTTCAGCTGACAAATAGCATCTACCAATTCACTATTTTCTTCTACAAGTTTGTTAATTTTAATTTGTGAATCCTCTTGCTCTGACTAAAAATACAAGTCATGATTAAAAAAGGCTTTGGTTAAACTATTATACAAAACAGACAAAGTTTGATTTATCTTAAAATTGGTTATCAACTGATACATCTGGAGGAGAACTAAAAAAATAATTACCAAATAAGTATTTTCTGTCATTTTTAATTCAGGAACAAATTATAATAATAAGTTTCCCTCCTCTAATATTACAACACAACACAAACATGGAATATCTCGTAGACATATATTGAACTGAAACACTAACAATGTCAACAGACTTGTTAGTACAAATCTAAACAGCTAAATAAAACATGTAAATTTAAACAAAACATTGAAATTTAAAATAAAACAAACCTGATGTATGTTGGAAAATTAACCTTATTATTTCGTTAATTTTTATAGGCATATGTCGTGCATAATGACAACCACATCTGAATGTGTGTTTTGCCAGTGACAGACACCAGATAGCACCACCATTCGGAACTAGCACTGCACCATACAGAACTAGCACCGATCCATAAAGAATAGAATAGAATAGAATATTCTTTATTGCACATATTCTTGGAGAACAGGGCAAAAGTCATGTTTATGTTACAATTGGTGTATGAGTTAGTGTTTGTCAAAAATTGTGTGTTCTACATTGAACAAATTCTTGGATGGTGTAAATTGGTCGCTCCAGTAGCCAGTTTCTCAAGGAGGCTTTGAAGTTCTTTTCTGGCAGTCTTCTTAGGGATTCAGGTAGAATGTTGAAGAACATTGCTCCTCGATAAGAAGGTTTCCTCTCAAATAAGCTGAGATGATGTTGATTTAGGAGAAAGTTGCTCCTGTGTCTGGTGTTATAGGAGTGTCCGTCTCCAGTCCTTGCTTGCCCTGATTTGATTGTATAGAGGATTGTCTCTTGGATGTAGAGTCCTACTACAGTCAGAATTCTCAGTTCTTTGAAGGCTGTTCGGCATGTGTCAAGTGGTCCTAGTCCTTTTAGAGCTCTAATTGTCCTTTTTTGTAGAACCAGCACCCTTTGGAGATTTGAGACTGTCGTGCCTCCCCAGGCTATCAGGCCGTATCTCAAGTGAGATTCAAACAACGAGTAGTGTGCTGTCATAGCTACATCAGTGTTGCTGATTTGTGCAATTCTCCTTATTGCGTAAAGACTGCTTATTTAGTTTTTGACAGAGCTGGTTGATGTGTGGTTCCCAAGATAAATTTCGGTCCAAGGTGAGTCCTAAATATTTTCCGAATTCTATTGTAGTTACTTCTGGGAGACCATGATAGTTATTTTGAGTAGCTGTAAAAATTAGTTGTTGGGTTTTTGATTCATTTAAAACCAAGTCATTTAGGTTGCAATATTGTTTAGCCATATTGAAAGCTACAAAGGAGTCAATGTCTAGTTGATCTTTGTTTTTGTTTGCTACAATAAGGGCTGTATCATCGGCGTACATTACCATTTCACAATAGTTTTGAAGGTATTCTGGAAAGTCGCTAGTCAGAAGGATATACAAGACGGGTCCAAGAACAGAGCCTTGCGGCACTCCTCTGCTTACTGGTAGTGGTTCAGATTTTACTTTTTTGACCGTGTTGTGTGTAGTGTAAGTAATTTCCACAATCTGTGTCCTATTGCTGAGGTAGCTCTTGAACCAGTCTATTTCTTTGTCAATGATTCCCAGAGTTTGCAGTTTTTTTTTAATGAGCTTGTGGTCTAGACAATCGAAGGCCTTGGTAAAGTCCAAAAGTATACTTGTGGCTATATATCCTGCTTCCAATTTATCAATGATGGTTTCAATTAGTTGGACCAGTGCTGTTGCTGTAGATCTGTCTTTTACAAAACCATCTTGTCTCAGAGTAAGAAGGTGGTGCTGTTTGAGATGGTCCAGTAGTCTAGTTAGCACTACTCGCTCCAGGATTTTGGAAAAAGTGGAGATAAGTGAGATTGGCCGATAACTGGTGGCTTCATCAGTTGCTCCAGTTTTATATTTTGGATAAATTTTTGCGAGTTTCAACACGCTGGGAAAAGTCCCTTGTAAAAGTGATTTGTTTATAATAGTTGTTAGTGGAGTGATAATTTCATGTTTGCATTGTTTGACCAAATTTAGAAGATATTTCATTGTCTCCTGTTGATGTTTTTGATTTTAAGGTGTCTATGATGTTTCCCACTTCTATTTCATTTGTCTCTTGGAAAATTAGTCTTGGTATTTGGGGTATGTAATTTGGTTCTATTGTGTGTGTTGTTCGTTGTTCATTTCCTTTGGTATCAAGTGTTCTGTCAGCAATTGTAGCAAAGAAGCTATTTAAGTAATTGGCAATGTCTATTGGAGAGTCTGCTGCGTAGTCCTGTATGTTTAAGCGTTCAAGTTGAGTTTTTTCTAATCTCTCTTTTCTTTCATTATTAATCACTTTCCACATGGCTTTTGATTTGTTGTCAGATCTTTCAATGTAGGAGGAGTTAAGCTGTTTTCTTAGTGTTTTTAGTTTTAAGTCGTAGGATTTTTTCCTTTGGGCTGTTTCTTTTTTGTCGTCAGGATGGCCCGTAATGTGTTCTCGATTTAGTGCCTCTAAGTATGCGTTTTTTAGCGCCTGGCTTTCATCATCCCATATATTCTTGGTGGGATTTCTTTTATGTTTTACTATTTTGAGAGGGCAGGCTATGTTCAATGCAGATTGGAGGATCCCATGAAACGCTTTATAAGCAGCATCCACATTGTCTGTGAGCATAACTTGTGACCAGTCCTGTGCTTGTAGATTATACCTCAGTTCTTCTACGGTTCTTGTGTTAAATTGTCTTCTGTATGATTGTGTCTGCGTGGGGCTTGTCATGTTTGTAGAGATAAAGCATAACTGGGCAGTGTGATCTGAGAGGCCTGTTTTTAGCACTCTGGTTGATATTTCAGTTTCGTTAATGTTTGTGCATATGAAATCTATAGAAGTCTTGCTGTGACTGGTTATTCTTGTAGGGGGTAGGTGAAGTCTGCTCAGTCCATAGCCGTAAATCATATCGCCAAGTTTCTTCTGTCGTTGCTTGCCACCAGGTTGTCTACATTGACATCCCCTATTACGAGTACCGGGTTTTTAAAAGATGTTATTTTGTCCAATTCAGATTATAAAATATCTAATGCTTCTTCCAAGTTGCTACTAGGTGGCCTGTATAAACCTAAAAGGTGCAAGAATCCTTGTTTCATCTCAATTTTCAGAAGGATGGTTTCACATATAAGTTCTGATGTGGTTCCTGATAAGGATATTACTGTAATTTTATTTTTAAGGTTTAAGTTTGCAAAGACAGCCACTCCATCTTTTCTGTGTTGTTGTCTATTAAAGCTGCCTATAAGTCTGTAGCCAAGGATTCTAGTGCTCTCCAGCTTTTCGTTGTTTAAGCCATGCTCAGTAAGTATTAGTAAGTCTGGTTTGTTGTTGTGGAGAAAATGAGCAAGTCTGTCAGCCAAGAACTAGCACCGATCCATAAAGAACTAGCACTGAACCATACAGAACTAGCACTGCACCATACAGAACTAGCACTGAACCATACAGAACTATCACTGCACCATACAAAACTAGCACTGCACCATACAGAATTAGCACCGAACCATACAGAACTAGCACTGCACCATACAGAACTAGCACCGTACCATAAAGAACTAGCACTGCACCATACAGAACTAACACCGAACCATACAGAACTAGCACTGTACCATACAGAACTAGCACTGTACCATACAGAACTAGCACCGAACCATACAGAACTAGCACTCCACCATACAGAACTGGTGCTATCAGGTTGCCTGACAAAGGTCTCTATAAATTGTGAAACATATTTCGATAACATGCATTAAATAACCTTTCTTCCTCTTTTTGTCCATCTTGTTCTTAATACACAAAAAATTGCAAGACACAATGATCTGTACGTAATCCATTTACAAGAATAGAAACTGAACACAGCTGAGGCAATGTAGAAAAATTAGGAACTTTAAAACTGTCTACGAGTTGTTAGACTTTTATGCCTACCACTTCTCTTGTTTGTATTATCATGAGTATGACCAATCCAATCACTACACTTATAATATTTTACATGTTATAATATAATTAACCAAAACCACTTACCACTAACTTTTGTATTTGCTCTGTTAATGCAGTTATTTCCTCTTCATTGGGAGCACTCAGTACTTTTTCTTCATTATTAACTTTATTTTTGCTCTCACTTATTTCTATTTTTAACATCTGATTATTTAATTTCTCCTCTTCCAATAAAGATTCTAGTTTTAGCATCTGAAACATAGAGTAAAATAATGTTTATATAACAAATGCACGCAGGTGCAAAAAATAATTGTTTACTAAATAGTAATAAAAAAACTATAAAGGTGGTATCTTTCCAGTACCAACAGCTAGTAACAGACCTCTGCCATATAACACTGCTTATCACGATTCTACTACCAGACACATGTACTACAAGGGGTTACTAGTATGGTGTATCTGAATTTCTTCAAAATAAATGCATGTCGAATGTGCATTGTCCAGGAGCCAAAGCCAATTTCCATTGAGAAAAAGCACATAACCCAGTTTTTCATAACTAAACAACAAAGAGATTTCCCATCAAAAAGAAATTTATTAACAGATATATTACTTTTGGTAAAGGTCGAAATGGGAGAATATCAAAAGTACTTTTTTAAATTTGAGGTTCCTCTGAATAGCAAATCCATAATGGAAGAATAGAAAATAGAAATACCATACTTAATGCAATCTAATTCAGTAAATTAATACATTTAAAATAAAATTTTGGTAAGTAACTAAAGATAATTCCAATCTTGGAACATTTTAATTACAAAACCTCATAGCCAAAGAAACCAGTCACACTGAAATCTAATGACAAGGAAAGTATAGAGATAATAAAGAAAATAATTAAATACAAGGAACTTTAATAACATAAAATAAGGCAAATTATAGTCCAATATTTCATATTAAGATGGGCTCTCTATAAAGATCATTTATATAAAATGTTTAGTTTTACTTAATAAAAAGTATACAGACTAATCTCTTTCTTTAATTATATAACAATAATGAATTTTCTTAGTATATTCTAACTTTATAATACATTCATAATTCAACAACAAATACAAGTTTAAATTATGGAAGTAAGTAAGGTAAATTTAAAAAAACTGCAAATGTGTATTTGTGCATACTATGTGTAACTTTTAAAGCACATTTACTTGTTTTATTAATATCTAAAAATGTTGACTGTAGGCTCCAAAAATCTACTGTGTCACTCCCTACAGTAGAAACAGCATTATAGTAAAAGGGATTTATAATAATCTCAGATTTTTTTAAATATTTCAAATTCACAAAAATAAGCAGCAAATAAAGTAGAAGACTCGGTTGCTCCACCGTACTTTGGGATCGTGTCAGCCAACATCTTAGTGCACTCAATTGTGCACCTGGTGAGAGAATGAGAATACCTCTTCACCTAGATTGCACCATTTTTTGTAGTCTGGGTGTCTCTGATGTCAAAACAATGCGGAGGGGGGATTCATTTTGAACTACTTCGTTCTTTGTCGCAGACTATTTTTTTTTATCCTTTCAGACAAACATAACTTCTGATTTCAGAAGTCAAGTCTGAAACAGTGTTAGATTTCAGATGCTGCACTTAAGAGGAAGCTAAACTAATCTGGAGCTAAACTCAAAATTCGAATTTTCCAGATGTTATGGCAGAGATCTGACAATAAAATATACAAAAGAGATCTATTCAATATCATTGTAGGTGTACTTTTTTAACACATTCAGGAACAGACAATCAACATAAAATGTGATTCTCAAATATTGGCGGAATTTCAAAACATGGGCATTGAAGACTCTTAGTTGAGTTATCTTCCTGTTTATCCACAAGTTACTTTTGACACTGCAAAGTTGTTGATGCAATTTTCATCCACACACCTGGGTGTGTCTGGATTTTCAAAATTGGCTTATTTAAAGTTAATATTTCGAGCAAGACTGGACGTCAAAAGTTACCTGTGAAGTGCTTTGTCACAGTTACAACCATATATTTTAAAAATTGCAAAGAACAAACAATGCCAGCCTTCTAAGTTACAAAGTTACTATATGATAACATCATTAACTAGATTTTGCAGATTTAATGAAACAATATTTTTTTGTTTCAAAACAGATTGATTTTTTTTTTACTAACTAGCGGCGGGTAGGGTACGATAAGCGGACCCGGTTTTTTTATATCGAAATTGGCAAACGATATTACTTAATCATAACCATCGATATAATCAATCGATACTGATTAATTATTTTGAACAATTAACTATAATCTATATCAACAGCTGTAAACACTTTCAAATAATACACGTAAGGTAATAATATTTCAATTTTACATAAGTAACATTTTATATTAAAAATGGCAGTCAATTTTAGAAAACTGCATGACATTGTTTTGAAAGATGATGACATACTTTTTCATGGCTTCAACATGTTGGACTCGTACCGAAAAACCCATTGTGTGAAATTTGTGAGAAAGAAACAAATGTAACTTTGAGAGGAGCAAATATGGTCGTCTTCAGTTTTCCTAATTTTGGTTATAATAATTTGTTTCATCACTGTAAATATTAAATTCATATTTTAATTTAAAACATATGATTGTTATTGAGGACTATACATACTTTTATATCGATTGATTGTCTAGGATTTGAGATGTGAATATATGTATTGATGATTACCTTCTTTGATATAAAAAAACCGTGTCTGCTTATCGTACCCTACCCCTAGCGGCAAGAGTAGGCATAGAATTTATGTTCAAAAATATATTGGAGAAAATAATTAAATTTTGTAATAATTTATCAAATATTTAATTTTACAATAATATGCAAGTCTAACCTATACCTTAACCTAAAATTGAAATTTTACTACATGTGTTAACCACATAAAAGGTGATGTTGGTAGAGGGGAGGTGTAACGAAATGTCAGTGTACTTAGGGAAGCACAAA
Organism: Homalodisca vitripennis; assembly: GCF_021130785.1. Classification (NCBI taxonomy): domain Eukaryota; kingdom Metazoa; phylum Arthropoda; class Insecta; order Hemiptera; family Cicadellidae; genus Homalodisca; species Homalodisca vitripennis. The sequence goes on along the minus strand of NC_060210.1, from coordinate 192,110,760 downwards.
GCCTGAAAAGTTGAGAACCCAGCTCTATGGAATTTGTCAACTATAAAATGTATCCCCAGATGTTTCTGATAAAAAAATCACTCTAGATAATTGCAATTCTTTCACTTTAGGAAAGAATTTAGTAATTTAATAATTGGTATTATTCCACTCTCTTACTCTAGAAAGAATTTGTTAAAGATACCTGTACACAGTATGTTGATTACAGTACACATGCCACCTACAGTAGATCCTCACATTTGATACAACAGACTCCAACTCGTTTTGTGTAGACTTTAGTTTTGATTGGTCTTACAATCATTACATTATTACAGTACACATGCCACCTACGGTAGATCCTCACCTTTGATACAACAGACTCCAACTCATTTTGAGTAGACTTTAATTTTGATTGGTCATCACTTCTTTGGCCACTAAAAAACGACAGTTCACTTTCATATTCTGATGTTACTTTCTCCATGACTTCAACTTTCCTCTTCAGTTCATGGTGTTCTTGATAAAGTGCCTTGAACAAACGTCATATAGTAATAATTTCTGTAGACTTCTTAATTTACAAATATATTTCAATAATTACAAGGTAACTAAACACACAGATAGACATATTCTTTATTTGCAAATTTTGTGAGAATTGCAACACCTTCAAGAGACTAAAATAATAATACAGGGTTTATTTTATGTGTTAGTCCTCCAGTGTAAGAATTCATCCAGAACATAGAAAGGTCAGCTAACACTAAACATTGTAAACCTTGTTTACTTTTCATTTCTTGTTTTAATACATCGTTATATTTTATGACCATTTTAAAAACGACAATTTAGTTTAAATATTAAAGGATGATAAAGAAGTCTTTTTCTTTCTTTAGTGTAAGAAGCCTTTGTGCATTAATACATACATACATTAAAAAGAAGGATTATGCCTAAGATTTTTTTAATACAAGAAAAAGATTCCATTGTCATAACTCACCTCATATTTTTCTTGCATCAAAATCAAGTCTCTTGCTTTGGCTTCACAATTTACACATGACGTTGACAGATCCATTGAAAAATCTTCCATTTTATCCCTAAAACACGATTTAAAATGTATTATTTCCCAGTTACTTTAACTTGGTTGGACACAAACCGGTCATTCTATTTGAGGATAATGCTCCCACATGGTGCGATAGATCTAATAATGTTGATTTAATTTAAACATTGTGTTAGTTCTATGACATTTACACATCTTACTCTGAAACAAACCAACGGTCAAATACGATACTTTTATGAAGATAAAGTAAATTTAATTATTAAATTATATCTGGGCACATTTACACTAAATGAAATATCATGTATTTGGTAATTAATTAAATATAAAAATAAATAGAAGTTTTAGATGTCAAAAAATAAGAATTCTTTCCAACTTGATAACGACACCAAATTTCAACAAATATTACAATAATCACACTTTTAACATACCTATAGACTTTTGGAGTAAAATTTTGCAGTCTTAAGTTTCACCGAAGTAGGCTAGACCTATAAGTTAACAATTATGTAGACTTCAACTTGACTTATAAAATTATTATGAATAGATAGAAACATTATTATTCCACACTCAAAACACTTTCTCATTGATTACGGTGGCCTAGACATGAGATGAAGCAACTCCTACCTGAATAAAATGTTGCAAGAGATATTGTGCTTACATGCAGACAATCAAACATTTTCATCACAAATTTCCTAGGCTACAAGGAAACTTTTGAAAATGTAGTCCTTGTAAGTCTACATTGAAGCATGTCAGTATTTTCCTATGTGGTTTTGTGGCCAAGGATATCCACAAGTCAGTCCTAAACTAGCCTTTTGGTTAACCCTCAGGACCACAGGCAGCATTCTGCCTAGCCTACAGCAAGTAGGTATGATTATAGATACTATCACACTTGTGAGGCTCTATAAAATTATCTATAAATGTTCTATAGCAGTTAATATGGGCTTATTCATTAAGGATTTCATTTTCACTAATGTCAAGCCCAATACAAACTAATCTTAGACAATTAATTCTTATAGAAGAAACAAAGTAGTCAATTAAGGATGATCTTTTACATGTGATTGGTGTTATTTCTTACCTATTTGAAATGTATTTAGCTTTAGATGTTATTTATAGGGAATTGTTGTTCTATTTCAAAAGGACCTTTATTATGTTAACCCTGGAGTTGGCAGTCATTCATTTTTGAACGAGGCAGACCACCGTAAATAGCTCTGTTTTCAAAGTCTATGTCTTTTGTACTAGTTAGGCTATTTACTGTATGTTGAAAATGTATGATACAGAAGTGTTAGTATTTTGCCAGTAAACATATCAATGATTGGTTTTGAACCTATCCCATATTTTGAAATAGGCCTAAGTTGGTGTAAGTAATAGGTTACCAAATAACTTTTTGTTGTAACACCCCCATACAACAATATATTTCCTGAATCTATACATTTTTTTACTTTTCAGTTATGTTGGAATTATCAATTTTACATATAACATAACTGTTTGGAATTAACATATTACATAATTATAAAAACACATAAGTGAAGATAGTTTAGAATAAGTACTTGTAAATGGAGCAAAAATAGCGTGCCGTTACAGGATTGTTAGCTGCCGGCTCCAGTTATTTCAGTACTTTTGACATTTTTCTTAACTTACTTAACTTCACTGTTGTCATACACATCTATAGTGTCCCTTATATGTTTTAAACCATTTGTCTCATTAAAACAAACTACTAAAGTTAATTTGCATATTGCTAAAATAGATGTACAGATGAAAATATAAACTAGGTATCAGAATTACGGAAGAAAATATGAAGGGCTGAAATGTTGGGATACATACTACCGAAATATCAAATAGTCGAGTTCTCAACACTTCACTTTAATATCAATCTAAAACAATGTATAAAGAGCCATGTGATACATTGCTGTTTACAGAGTTAATCTAATTTTACTTACTTGTTAAATTTCTTTTATGTTTAATCGAGTTTTAAAACCAAGACACTCACAAGTCACAACACAACCGTTTGCTGTAGTTTTCATAAATTTGAAACGTACATGTTTACCAACGACAACAGTTGCGCTGAAAATTCCCACATCTAAGCTTTTATCATAATTTCCCTCTAAGTCATAATTTTCAGATTAATGCGTATTGGTGTATCTTATCTTTGACCGCGTTACTGTCTAATGCCGTCCTATACCAAAAAACAGTTCAAAACTAAATACCACAAATTTAAAGTAGTAGACTAAAATAAAAACATTATACGTTTTATATGGACAACCAAAGACATAATTTAATAAAAAATATATTTTTACATAACAATACCACAATCATGTTTTTTAACTTAAAGTTGGCCAGAAGAATTCGTTAAAACTGGACACGTATTTATAAAATAAACAAGTGTGTGCCTACAAATAATAGATATCCCTGCTACAGTAACCAATTTAAAACCACTCATGACAATACAGATGTATTTCGTAAGAATAGTAGCTAAAGGAAATAAATGTGATTCATCTTGGCCAATATTTAGATCATTAATGATATTACCAATAAGACATATGTAGGTATGTTTATAAAGTTACGAAGGTTTTTTTTTTTTTTTTTTTTTTTTAATTGAGGTAGGAATAGTTATAATTATTATAATTATAAAAGAAAATTACGAAATTCTGATAATGTAGCTATATCTAGACCAAAAACCTTTTTTCCTTAAAACATACATTTTTAGCCCCTCTGATATTCAATAGATTGCCTAACGAAATTTTAGATACTTTACGAATATTTATTAGAAATCTCAAAGATTGGTTAGTCATAGTACAAGATATAAATTCATTGTTATTTGAAATCATGGTTAACAAAAATTACTTCTATAATTACAGTGACTACGGGTCCCCACGTTATGTACGATTTTGCTACGGTCCCACGTTGCTGTGCCTATTCTGTACGTTTCAGGCCCCCGTTGGCTGTACGATTTTGCTACGTTCCTTTGTTGTTCCAATTTTCTCACAATCGGTATTCAAAGTGTGCTGCCCCTCATGGTTGTGCGACTTGCTTATGTTGGCTAACTCATATTGTTCCAAGTTGATATTTAACTAACTTTCAATGTCTTTACAAAAGTGTAGTTTGTATTAATGAAAGTAGGCTACACGTTATATCACTAGCACTTGGGTCTATATTATCTCAGGTTTTTTAAGTAGGTTGAATAATCAAACTTAATACTACCCTTTTGAAAGTTCTGATCAATATGATTGTTTATAATCATTAATAAAGTTCACAAAATATTCACTGTTCTTACCAATCACTTTGAATCGAATAAGTTTTGAAAGTAATATTATTTAATTTTAAAGCTATTATTCTGTACTTACCACATTTCTTTGTAGATGGGATTCTCAATGAAAGACAAAGCAAGACTTTGACGTGCATGTATGTTTGTATTTATATTATACTGTCTAATTCTACTCATCGTTTGCGAAGGGGGGGGGTCCCTAAACACCAACATCCCCATCCGAAACTTTATTACATAATTCAAATAAAAGCATGGAGCAGTAGAAAAAAGGACAGTTTCAAATTATTCTTGTCTACAAACAGTAAATTGATTGATGTGATTGATTCAAAGTGACTGAGAAAGAATATAATTGTCCTTTCCGAATTTAAATACGCATAAAGGTATCAAACGATACTTTTGGGCATCCCCTTTCGGATCAGTGTGTGTAATCACGGTATTTTCTATAGGGCGCGGTCACGTTACGTCGCAATTGTCAAAATTTATCCTGAACCGTTCACGGCGAATAAGTTTGATCATTTAGCGACCACTTCTTTCTAATTCTTTTGGGGACGTAAAAGGGCTGCTTAGCATTAAGTTACGCTTTGATTTTATGTCATTAAATTTTTAGACGTGTATGTGCTTATCTGAAAAAAATCATAATAAAATCACTTTCGGTCGGGAAAATCCACAATTGGCACTACTGTGTAATTTAACTAATTTAGTACTTCAGTGATCGAGGTAACACGTGGTTATGTTTTCTCATTTTTAGTTAGGACGACGATTTGTTCCCGTATCATAAACTGCAATATTATTTCTGCCGTTATATAATTAAATTGGGGGGGGGAAATCTCACTTCCGGTCGGTAAACATGTGATCTCTACAGATTCAAGTTTTGACGATTCACTGGATTCACTGGACTGAGTGGATTGAGGTAAACGTGTGTTTTAGAATTATGTTAGGACGTTGATTTTTTAGGTATTAATCAAAACTGCGAATAATACATATATAATTATCGGGAGAAACAAAACAATTCACTTCCGGTCGGTAAATACCGAAGAAAAGCTCTACTGGATTCCAGTTTTGACGATTTCGGATTTCACTGGTTTTGAGTCGTTGAGATAAAAAGTGGTACTTAAAAATTATGTTAGAACAGTGATTTTATGTATCAATTGAACGCCGACTAATTCCTATATAATAATCGAAGAAAAAAATTGAAAAAAAATCACTTTCGGTCGGATAATACACCGGAAAAAAAACTCTACTGAAGAAGTTCCGACTACTTTGGATTTCACTGGCTGAGGTATTATTTCATTTTCCTTAGTATATTCCGATCGGAAATGATTATTTTTGTTTTTTTTCTCGATAATTATATATTTATTAGTCGGCATTGAATTAAAACCTAATATCAATGTCCTAACATAATATAAGTACCACTTTTACCTCAACCACTCAACCAGTAAAATCTAAAATCGTCAAAACTGGAATCTGTAGAGCTTTTCTTCGGTATTTACCGACCGGAAGTGATTTTTTTCTCGATAATTATATAGGTAGTAGTGTTCAGTTTAATGATAACAAAAAAATCGTCGTCCTAACTCAACCAAAAATACCACGTTTATCTCAATAACTGAAGTCCGAAGTAGTTGAAGTTCTAATCATTAGAGTTTTTCAGGTGTATTTTATTTCCGACCGAAAGTGATTTTTTCCCGATAATTATATACTCGTATACAGTGTAATGATACAAAAAAATCGTCATTATAACTCATTCATAAATACCTCAATCAGTGAAATCCAAAGTAGCCGAACTTCTAATCTGTAGAGTTTTTCCGGTGCATTTTCCGACCGTTGGTTTGATCTGTACCCGAGCAACGCTCGAAAATTGCCCTCCTTTTCTAAAGGGTTTTCGGCCGCCAGTGGCCCAATGTCCCCGAAGGAGTATTTCATTTTCTCCACAGAATATAGTTGTGTCAATTATAAGCTTGAGTGAAGCTCTGTTTTGTTCTTTTTCTTTCTTATCCGTTGAATCCAACATCACTATGGTGCCTTCTACTCGGCCAGAATCGAACTTCGTAAGGTTTCTGTAGCTATACAAGAAAATTTGTAGTACTAGAGTTGCTGTGAGAGTTGAATTTGCCTATTACATCTTTCCACTTTCTAAAAGGCGTAGTTACTAAAGCTCCATATTTTTAGTATTTACCTTTTACCAGTGAACTCATTGGCAAATAACACAGAAAACGTCCCCCGGATCCCCCGATTTCGGACCCCCCCCTGAACGAAATTTCTGGCTACGCCACTGGTTGTATTGGTGAATATACGGATGCATATTGATGATATTCTATTGTAAAATGTGTGTAAAATTCTTGTGCTTGAGAATAGGTCTGAGCTTTTCTTTATTAATGTTAAAGTTCTGGATATTTAAGTTTAGTTAAAGCGGTTAATTTTGATAACTCAAGATACAGCTTTTTTTACTAAGTCTTTAATATTATATTGTTCAATGAGGCCTACGTTTTTTCCCCTTGGGGTGGCCTACTGCCATGCACTTAAGCCTCAAGGGCTTTTTGCGCACCCCGGAAACACCATGAGGCCCACCAGTCTACAACTTCAGCAGTTCAACAAACCGCCGAAAACAACCTATCAAGTCCTCCTGGGAAAATTCACCACCCCTGTCCAAGCTACCAAAGATGGCATACCGCTCTCTTGCTGTTGCAGGGCAATCAAAGAGTAGGTGCTCAGCAGTCTCCTCCTGCTCATTACACCTTCCACAGAGCGGATCCTCCTGAAGGATGCCAACTCTGTGTAGATGCTTCCTCAGGTGACCATGCCCCGTAATGAGACCAATGACCTTAGAAGACATTGATCTGTTTAATGAGAGAAGGTCCGAAGCCACCTTGGAGGAAGGTGACTGTAATACCATTCTGCTCACTCTCAAACCCGGATGCAACCTCCACCTTCTCCCATGCTCCGCGCGAATCCATTTCGAGACAACCCTAGAGGATTCACGCCTTGGAACACCGCAGAACGGTTGAGGGCCCGTTATAATTGTTGCTGAGCCCTGGTTGGCCAGGGCATCAGCTCTTTCGTTCCCAAGAATCCCCTCATGACCAGGAACCCAACAAACGGTTACATTGTTGATTCTGGCAAGGGAGGAAACGGTCTGATAGCAATCCCAAACCAGTTTGGATTTGATCGCGCAAGAATCCAGCGCCATCAGCGCTGCCTGACTGTCCGTGAAAATGTTAATCGTCTTGCCCCTATATCGCAGACGAAGATTCTCACGAGCACATTCCATAATGGCTGCGACCTCCGCTTGAAAGACTGTCGGATACGGACCCATAGGAACCACCAGCTCCCTACATGGTCTCACTCCCAGAATTCCAGCGCCTGTGCCGCTTTTTGTTTTGGAGCCGTCTGTGTACCATTCGAGCTCCGCTGGTGGAAGAGGTTTCTTCCCCTCTGACCAATCATCCCTTGAGGGTAAAATAATCCTAAAGGGTTTGTCAAAGGAAAACTTTTGTGGCATCTGATCAGAGATCATGTGCAAAACATCCTCCTGTATCAGAGTGCTGATTCTGCAGTGCCCACCGCTGCAGCCCGACCAGAGTCCCATCTGCTGAAGACAGTAGGCACTCCTCCTGGCCATAGCTCGAATGACAATGTCCAGAGGGGCGAGATTAAGACAACAGTCCAGAGCCGCGCCTGGCGCACTAGGAAAAGCCCCAGTGATAGCAAGGCAGGCCATCCTTTGGATACCCGCCAGACGTGCTACCACCGTCTTGGCCTCCGTTTTTGGCCACCATACGACAGCTCCGTACATTAGTGCAGGTCTGACCACGGAAACATAAAGCCAGTACAAGAGCCTCGGCTTCAGTCCCCAGGGCCCACCTATCACACGTCTGCATTGCATTAGAGACCACTTACCCCTGGCAATGACCCTTTCTAGATGAGGTCCCCAGTTTAGAACCCTATCTAGGATCACGCCCAGGTACTTGACCTCAGGCTTCAGCTCAACGGGTGAGCCTTATAGAAAGGGACCGATGCCCTCCATCTGTCGCCTCCTGGTAAAGGCAACCACGGCAGTCTTGGTGGGGTTGACGGTGAGGCCAACCTTATCACACCAATTTCCCACCATGTTCAGAGCAGCATTGGTCAGTTCCGTGATTGTTGTGTTGGAACTTGCCACTCACAAGAATCACAATATCATCTGCGTACCCTTGTGCAAAGACACCGCTGCTATTCAAAGAATTTAGCAGGTCATCCACAACCAGGTTCCACAGAAGAGGAGAGAGGACGCCGCCTTGCGGACAGCCCCTCGTAGCCTTCGCACTAACACTTGCTCCCATGAGGGTTGTAACAACAACCCTGTCCGTGAGCAAGGCCCCTATCCAGTCACACACCTGACCATCAACACCACGTCTTGAGACCGCATTGACAATCGCCTGAGTGGCTGTATTGTCAAAGGCACCTTCAATGTCTAAAAAGACTCCTATGGCTACCTCTTTTGCCGCCAGCGTCTTCTCAATCCTGCATACCAATTGATGCAGGGCCGAGTCGCATGACCTTCCTGGAGTGTAGGCATGCTGGTTAGGATGCAAAGGTCGCTCCAGAAGAGCTCCCTCCCAAACAAACCTGGCAACCATTTTCTCCATGGTTTTGAGAAGGAAGGAGGACAGGCATATCGGCCTGAAAGACTTCGGCCGATCCATGCCCGCCCTCCCCTGCTTCGGTATGAACACCACTCTGGACACTCTCCAGGATAGTGGGATGTACCTGAGAGCCACGGAGGCTCTGAACAGTCTGCACAGGTGGGGAAGGAGAATGTCCAACCCCCGCTGCAAGCAAACCGGTCTCACCCCGTCACCCCCAGGAGCCTTGTAAGGACTGAATGAGTTGATTCAGTAGGCCGAACTGAGGCCTACTTACTAACATTAAATTGTTTATATAATTTATAATAATGTCTTTTATAAGAATTCAAATTTCATTTACTATTTTAATTCTTAGGGAGTTAGGCCAATAATACTGGAATATAGACCCCTGTATTACTTGACAGCAATTTCTTATCTAATAAGTACACGTTTTTTCCTCCAATCAGGCTTTGCCTTGGAGGTTTAATTTTCCAAAAACCTATCTATAAGATACTTTTATATAACGTAAACCAAAATCATGTTCATTATATTTTTCCTTTTGATTAACTGGTTAGTGTGAACTTGGTAAGCCTGAGCAAATCATTTTTGTTTTGTATATGCTATATTTTGTTTTGTATATGCTATGAAATGTTTACTTTATTTTGAATTATTGTATTACTGTTAGATTTGTTGTAATTATTTTTATTTGGAAAATAAAATGTATTATGTTTTTTTTAAGGGAAGGACATATGAAAATTTTTCTGAAATATGTCTGTGAACTGTGTCATAAATGTTATTTCGATCAGAATTGATGTAAAGTAAAAGGTCACTCAACTTTGCCTAGTCTATACTTAAAATTATTACTTTAGTTAGGTTGTTTCATGAATCTAGAGCTTTTAGTTTTAATTTGCTTGCTTTATTTATTGAGTTTAATTACTAGGCACGTGACATAGTGATCCGACATAGCTATTACATCATAATTTACATTTTTTAGTTTGGTGATAAAATTGTCAATACATGTAGATGAGGTATAGGTTTCTCTGGTATGTAATAATTACAGTAAAGAGTTACATAACAGTTTTTTTATTAACTGGTTTTAATACATTTGCAAGTTTCTTTAAAAAAAAAAAATAATAATAATATGGAGGGTAAAACTAAAAAGAGGGTATTTTGGGAACACTGGTGGGTAAAAGAGGGTAATTTTACGTTTATGGCAGGTTAATTGATAGGACATTTATTGGTAACACTGGCCAATAAACATCTGTTTGTGTAATACCAATATGGCTGCTTACTAGAGTAAGAAGTGTAGTGTTAGTAAATTCGAGTGAAAGTTGTACCTGAAGTTGTGTATACCTGAATTATCTTTAAGTTTTAGCTGACAATGAAAGAAGTGTTGTGCGTGCTCAGCTTTGCTTCTATACAATATCATTAGGACGTTTATATGTGTAAAATGAATATAAATACAAACCAACCATCCGAACAAGCGTCGACGACCTTGATTGCTGGCTCCGTGCCGTCTTGCTTGAGAAATCGGAATGATCCACAAAGAAATCGTTTATTAGACAGAAGAGTATCGTTCCCAGATAATGAACAACAGATGGTTACAGGATTTTTGGAACCGGCAAATCCCTGGGAATATGGTACAGTAGCAATTTAATGTATATTTCTGTATTATCTGATAGATTTTACATTTCTGTTCCTTATAGATTTTTCGAAATAATTACCGACATTAAGTTATTACCTGTTTAGATTATTTTATTTAGAGCTGTTCCCTTCAATATTAAATACTATGGAAAATTATCTTATCTATGTAGGTAGTTAGTGTGACAAAGTCATAAATAGGCCTATCCTATAAGTTACACTTTTAATCTCAAAATTGTAAACTTTTAAATGTCTATTCAAAATTGGCCAAATGGTTATTTATGAAGAATCTATGGCTGCAGTATAATAAGCAATATGAGGCCACCAGCATAATCTAATCAACTAGCCTATAAATTAGAAATATCTAAACTATCAAATATAATAACATTTGACCTATATGTATTCGTAATAATTAGTCATTGCCAGCTGTTTTTATTTACCAGAATAGTAATATTGTTGAAAATTAATTTAATTGGTTGCAGTATAAGCGGGCAACACTAATATTCATGATTATCAAATCATCAATATTCATGAGTAATGTATCCTCTATATAACTAGTTAACCCTCCATCTGTTTAACAATATTGACTTGTCACTAAAATATGTTTTTCCAATGTTGTTGAACCACCAGTCGGATTTTGCGGTAAAATTTTTAATCGAACCTTTGCTGTTGAAAACTAGACGTAAGTAGGGCAAATATATCAAATTAATCAGGGTGTTTCACTGATTAATTTATGTATAGTTTATTGAATAATGTGTAATAAGTATGCACTGAAATTATGAAGTTTGATCATAAATGTTGGTTTGCTTTGTCTGCTCACGCACTTTGAGATAGAACGCGGGTAGGGTATAATAAGCGGACCCGGTTTTTTATATCGAAGAAATTATCATCGATACTTAATTAATAGTCGCATCTCAAATCCTAGACTATCAATATAAAGTATCGGTAAATATTAAGATCAGCGAATACCGCTCCAATCACCGTATTTTTTTTGCATACTATCACAGGTTAACGTAATTTCACCGAAAAAAATAGTCCCGATTATCGCTAACATATAAAAACCAGTTTTTCGGCAGTACAATGCTGGCAATACAAAACACATAAATAACAAGATTTTCGACTATCAAACTAAAAACAATGGCCGACCATGGTCGTTTTGATGAGTTGACAGTAGTCACGTGACAAACAGGAAAATTTCCGATTGGCCGGGCGGATCACGTGACCTATAGGACGGATTTGATTGACCGCCAGACGTAAACAAACAAACCCACATGGACAAGGAATAATTAGTGAAGTTATTGACATGGCGTGCGATGGTTCTTGTCACACGCTAAAAAGACCCTAGCTTGCCTATTCATAACTCAGATCACGCGATGCTTGCCCGCTGCGCAGCGCTTTGCGCTGCTTGCTGTTTTATAAAAAAAATTAACTCGAGCTTGCAAAGTCCAAGCCCAGATCACGCCATGACTGCTTACACACACAAAACTCAGACAGAACTAACGCAGGTTTCATTACAGGCAAAAGATAAGCAGCGCGCGTTTATCACTGATAAGATAATACGAGTTTATACTAGAAGTAGTACCTGGACTACTGCCCTACGAACTAATAACACCAAAAAAACGAATAAATGCACTGTCAGTCAGGTTTTTTTTAAATTTTATTTTTTTCAAATTTTTTTGGGGGGGGGAGTAAATGGCTACGGCGACAATCGGGACTATTTTTTTTTCGGTGAAATTACGTTAACCTGTGTTAGTATGCAAAATATTACGGCGATCAGAGCGGTAGTCGCTGATCTTAAGATTTACCAAAGTATCTATATAGTTCTCAATAACAATCATGTGTTTTAAATTAAAATTTGAATCTAATATTTACAGTGATGAAACAAATTATTATAACCAAAATTAGGAAAACTGAAGACGACAATATTTGTTCCTCTCACAGTTACAGTTGTTTCTTTTCTACAAATTTCACATAATGGGTTTTTCCGCACGAGTCCAACATGTTGAAGTCATGAGAAACATGTCTTATCATCTTCCAAAGCAATGTTGCGTAGTTTTCTAAAATTGACTGTCATTTTTAATAATCAAATGTTACTTATATAAAATTGAAATATTAGTTTACAGCTATTGATATAGATTATTTAACACGTTCACGACGATAGCTAAATACCATATCTTTCCCATATGACAGAGCCTATTTCCGGTAATATTACAATAAGACACAAAAAAATAAAAAATTTATATTGAATTTTTTTTAGTGCGTCTCTGCTGAAGCACGGCGCCTTTAGTAGCACACTAGCACACTATTACATATAGGCATCGTGCGTCTGCCCTGGTACACTGTGGGTTTTGCTACTCTACCTCCCCACTGTTTACAGACAACTACTGTTTCCCGCCTTTATTTAGATTGACGTTTGCGAACATTGGCGCCAATCATCAACTGTGGCATTCTGTTTTTCTCCCCACCCCTCTCCGCCGCTGGTCACTGACAACTATTGTTTCCCGCCTTTATGCTTAGGGACGTGTAATGCAGTGGCATTCAGTAATCAGCACTCCTTGCATCTACTTAGCGTCTGCTTTGTGGTAGTTGGTTTTGTAACCATTACTGATAGTGACCTCTTACAATGGAAGAAAGTGACATAGACAACGCTCTTGATGCCTTTGACGTAAATGACCTGACTGACTTTGAAGCATCTGGGAGTGAATACGTACCTTCATCTGGACCCAGTTGTGACAGTGACAATAGCTCTATCGACGACATCGCAGAGTTTGACAATGGAGAGGTAATTAATGTAAATAATACCTTAGCTGTACAAAAAATTGATTTAGGGCAACCTAACTTGGCTCCTGCAGTAGGCCAAATTAATCTGACTGAAGCCCAACCTACACAACGTCGTCATTTGCTTTAACCTGATATTGTAAGGGCCTGGGATGACTGCAAAGCAACAACACGACAGTTTCCGTTTACCTGAGTATCAGGTCTAAACTATGATTTTGACACAACACAACCTATGTCTATTTATGAACAATTTTTAACAGACGAAGTCCTTGATTTGTTAGTTGTAGAAACCAACAGATTTGCACAACAATATCTAGCTAGTCACGAAATTTCAAGAAGGTCTATGATGAGGAAATGGCTGGATTTTGATAGAAAAGAAATGAGAAATTTTCTGGGCATTGTTATGTTAATGGGGGTATGTCCATTACCTACAATTCGCATGTATTGGTCAATTAACGAAATGTACAAAAATGATTTTATAAAAAAATTGATGTCAAGATTTGAGAAAGATTTGAGATGATCCTAAAGTGTTTTCATCTTCATGATAATGAGGCGGAAAATGAAGGTCGTCTCTCAAAAATAAAATCTTTATGTCTCCGGGGTTTACACGCCCGGAGAAAGCATTGTAATTGATGAGACAATGGTCCTCTGGAGGGGTCGTCTAATCTTTAGACAGTACAACCCTCAAAAAAAGCCATAAGTATGGGGTAAAATTCTATAAGCTGTGTTCTTCAGGTGGCTACACTTATAAAATGAAGATATATGCTGGGAAGGACGATACAACAGGCAGTTTGGGGCACGCCACTAACATTGTTTTACACCTTGGGAACGATCTTTTGAACAGTAGTCGAGTTTTATATTTAGATAACTTTTAACAACAGCGTGACTCTGGCGGAAAAACTACTAGAAAATAAAACTTATGTCTGCGGAACTCTGCGATCTGACCGTCGAGACAATCCCAAAGAACTCTGCTCTCAAAAGTTGAAGAAGGGAGAGTTAGTAGCCAAAGAAGACGAGATTGGCATCGAAGTTTTGAATTGGGTGGACAAACATCCAGTTTTAATGATAAGTACACACCCTGAAGACTCTGCAAATTTCGCGTTTTCTGGGAAAAGAAATAGAAAGGGAGAAGCCGTTCAAAAACCTACAGCAGTTTTGGCATACAACTCCGTCAAAAAAGGTGTGGATTTTTCGGACCAAATGTCCTTATACTGTATTACACTGCGCTAAGAAAAACTACAAAGTGATATAAAAAATAAAAAAATTGCAGTTGAAATTCTACTTGGTTCATGCGTTGTGAATGCATTTGTCATTTTCAATGAGAGTAGAGAAGTGAACAGAAGATGGGATATGTGCCGATTTCGTGAGGAAATAATAAAAAAATTTTTTAACTCTAGTTATAAGACCTTAATGTTCTGTGTATATATTTAAAATTTCAATTAGTTTGTTGTTAAGGAAATTCATATAGTTTATAGTTTAATATTTTTAACAATTTCAATAATATTAAAATTATTATGCCTCAAAATAGTTTTGATATTGTCTTACAAATTCGGTAGGCTATTTCTTGTAAATGTTGAATATTTTTACATATGTTTTTTTTGAAAAGAAATAACAATTTTACATTTCAAATTCAGTTAATGATTAAAGGTTTATAACATAAATACATAAGTATTCAATATTTCATTATTTGTCTTGGTTTTTACATTATAATGTTGTTTCATAAAAACATCTTCTAAATATATAATAAAATATTGTAAAAACATTGATAAGTCTTTTTTTTATGTCCTGTCTTCGCTGTAAGCCGCACATTATTATGAGAAGTTTCAAGTATAGGTGCCTTCAAAAATATAGCAGTAACAAAAATGCCAGCAAGTGTGGCAGCAGCGATGCACGACGGCTGCAGCTAATAGTAGGCGTGCGTCGCGGCCGGTACCCCCCGTTTATAATGAAAGTGGGCGTGCGTCGCTGCTGCCACACGTCGTCGTGAACGTGTTAATTAATCATTAAAAATAATTAATCAGTATCGATGGTTATGATTAAGTAATATCGTTTACCAATTTCGATATAAAAAACCGGGTCCGCTTATCGTACCCTACCCTAGAACGCTTAAAAACAGGATCACCCATTTACTTTCCTCACGCAGGAAATTTTGTTTAGGAATGAGTTGGCTACATCGCTACATTCAGAATTCTTTCTCAACAAGATCATTTGTTCAAACATCTGTTCATTGCTATATGTCGACTCACTAGGCACTAGTATTTTGTTGTTTCTCATATTATTATTAGAGTTGTATTAGTATCAAATGACAACAAACTTTCCCTTGTGAAATCTGCCATCAATTGGTATAAATAAGTGAATTATAAGTGTTCATTGTATAAAGGAACTTTTTAATTTGAAGAGGACTACGGCCGCCATAGTGATGCATCTGCATTACTCATTGTGTATTCTAAGCTTGTATCTATAAACTATATGGTAAATAATTGTTTTATTTGTGATTCGTTTATTGGACAATAATTTAGTGACATTCACAGGTCTGTTGGCTAAATTTGTGATATAGAAAGTCTTATACCAAAGCCTAGGCCTAGTTTACAAATACTGCTTATTTCATTATTTTTGATTTATTAAACACTATATAAGTCAGGTAGACAGATAATTATTTTTATTAGACAATAAGTTTTTATTATAATAAATTTACTTCATTTTAAGGATATTCTGACAATATATTCTGTTTTTATCAACTTTTGTTTCTTGAAAAAACATTTCTTAGGATTTTCAACAAACATTTTTGCATATAAACCTATAAAAAACAAACAAAAATATCTGTCTTTTCTGAAGTTTATGGTCTACAACATAGGGAAGGTCTGAAAATGTAATAAGTAATACAGAAAATATCTAAAATGTTAGAATGTGAATGCCATTTTTTGCAAAAAAAAAAACACATTTCAATTTTTACAAAAAAAGTCAAGATTTTTGGAAAGTTTTTGTTTATAATAAATATATTTATATTTTTTTTGTATATTTTTGTTTTATTTTTTTTTCTAGTAATGAAAAACAGAAATGTAAATTGAAATAAACAAATTAGTCCAACTCCATATAAATGTTCCTGAATTTTCCTGATTTCATACTGAAATTAAAAGGTATAATATTGTATACTTTACTTCAGTAATAATCATTCTACATACGTTTTAATGCAGGTGTGCACATCTAGCAATAGTGCCTGCCAGATCCAGAGTTAAACCAAATTACATAATAAGTATTTCAAATTACTGTATAATGTGGCTGATTTTATATCTTAAAAAGAAATAATTTTATGATGAATAAAAAACTATCTAAGCTATGTATATTTATAAAATGGTAACTTTCTGATTAAACGGATTTAGAAATCTAATTTGCCTAACCTAACCGTTAGTATTTATTGTGGTCCACCGAAAGTTGCTGAATCTCGTTTATTATTGGTGGCCTCCATTTAATTAGAAAGTACTATAAAATGTAAGAAAAAATATAGTGTAACATTAGGTCCTACATACATTAGGTTATGTTTTGAAGGATAAACGTGCCTGACACCTTGTGACACAAATCAAATATGTACATTGCAATTGTACTTGTGGCCATTACAGAAGGGCAGTATTAGTGTCAGTAACAGGTTATTCAGTGGTAACCTATTACAAGAATAATGTGTTACCAGCAACACTGTTATTTCAGTAACAGCTGGGTTGAATGATTTGGCATTCTCATAACGATTTTCTGGTATTAGTTTGCTTGGTAACCAGCAACAGCTGAGACGATTTCCTGCAAGAAATGAGGCTAAGAATGGAAATATTACACTATGGAATGTTATTACACTGTATAAATAGGTTAAAATTAAGATGTAAAAATGTTACAAGTAGTAATAAAGTTAAAAATAACCTTTAAAAGCACTCACGTGATCTGAGCTTGAATTTGGGTACTATCTCAGGGGATGTTTTTCATTTTTCGCCAGAAATGCAGGGTAACGCCAAAGGCAGCACTGTAGCCTTGCACCAGGGGCATTTTCAATCGGTACTTTCCTGACCTCAGATACGGGTGTGAACCTGTCAATGGATTCCCCCTCATTACCCTCCCCCCCACCATAGTCCATAGGTCGTCCCACTACTTACCAAAGGGAGATAAGAAAATAGGGGACGACAGTATTCAACCTATAAACTTACAAAATACAAGATTACAGGTAATCTGTTCGCTAAATAATACAATCTACGGGTTGGTAATATCAAATGACTAAATACAAATTTAATGTTTATAACTACTTTGTTAGTGGCTGGAATAAAAATAAACAATAAAATTCACGACATTGTAGTTGACTATTTTCCGCAAAGGATTTGAAAATCATAACCAAGAATTACAAATTTGAACATAGACTGTCCAAACTTTATTTTTTTCCTAAAAAATACAAAACAACCATAGCAAAACACATATAACACATGAAAATATATACTATACACTACGGATTGGCATATAATACATATGGTTTTATGCGCTGAGAAATGTTTTATGGATTTATCAATGAGTTCGTAATTTTTAAATTGCACATAGACAGACCGATCTTTGTTTTTTCTCAAAAATACAAAACGGCTAAGAATGACACATATACCATATGAAAGTACACAATATACACTAAATAATGACATACTTCTGGCTTAATGCGCTGAGAAAATCTCTATTGAGCTACCAATAAGTAGCTATAGAACAGAAATCTAGTCTGTGATAGTACCTAAATTCAAGCTCAGATCACATGAGTGCTCATAAATGGTGACTTTAACTCATTATATTTATAATACATGCTTTTATATATATATATTTTTTATATATATAGATATAGATAGATAGTACAAATGGTAGGTAGGGACTGAGTAATATCCAACACTGGTAATGTATAGAGATAATTTAAATAACCAGTTTATAATCTTATTAGTTTATAAGTCTAAATATTACATTGTAACAAGTTAGTAGAATTTTTGTATACAGGGGTAAATAGAGCCACACATATAGATTTAGTCTGTGTACTTGCAACTTAGTAACATCATTTCAGTAACAATATCGAGATTGGATTGGCTGGTAACAGGTTACTATTTTGTAATAGGTTATTGACAAATAACAGTATTTCACTTCTCTAGCAACCATTATTAAATTCTCAAATACTATACAAGTGATTTAACTTTGTCAAACTGAATTACAATTTAGGCTTTTAAGATTGTCAAGACAAGAAAAATGGCATTGAAAATGTGATTTTTAAACAAGGAACACTGTTTGAAATGGTTAAAGATAATGATCTTGATTGTGGTGGTCCATTCCAGAATTTTTTAAACTCTGTTAGACATGTTTACCCTGTAAAGTAATTGTAACTACTATGCTGCTTAAGCGTAGTATAAATAAAGATTAGCCATTTTATTCAATACATACATTTATTTTACACATAAAAATATAACTTCACTATAATACCATTTTAAAAGCCTATAACCTAATTTAGTTTGACATTATTGTTCCAAATTAATTCAAAGTAAAATCATGAGTGTGGTATTTGAGTGATGGCAATTTATGTGTGTTCATTGTGTCACAAGGAGTCAGACACGTTTATTCTTAAAAATAGTACAAAATAAGTAAAAGTTACATTGTTTTGTTTGTAACATTTTATAAATAACAGAGCCTAGACAGTTTTTTAGTACCTTTTACGTAATTTGGTTCAACATTTTGTATTCAGCACTTTTAGATTGTCATAAATATCAAGGATTCAATACTCATGAATGCTGATGATTCGATTGTGGTGGTTGCCGCTTATTATACTGCAGCCGAATCTACTAACTATAAAGTTTCAAGCCTAAAGGTACTTTATTTTTATCAAATCTCAATCACACTTGATACAAGTCCTATTCATGGTAAGGTGCAATATTCAGTGAATTTTTAACATGGGCTATTTTGTCAATTCTACTAATGCACTAATCTTCCACTGATTCTTTGTTAAATTTAAATTATACACCAATGAGCTTTTAGATAATGTAGTAGGCCTATCTATACTTTCAAACATAGTAATTTTAACCCTTCGCACTGTGCTAATAAATCAATTGATCCCCCATCTAAAGAATATATTTTTCTTTAAATTGGAAGCTAATTTTTATTATAAATATGATGTAAGAGTTAAACACAAAAATATATAAAAAGGGCATTTTAGTTAAAATTAGCATATTTATTGATACAGATCTAAAAATAACTACCATATAACCAAGCATTGTTATTTTTACATCTTTGGAAAAATGGTGAAATGAAATTTGTTTCTCCTTGTTTTCCTTATGTTTACTAACAGAATAAGAACAACCATCAAGCCAAGATGTTGTCATATAGTACGATATAATCAAAACCAATTACAAGTTAGGTATTGTACAGCTACTGTGTTTTGGTATGCCAGTTAATAAGTTCCATCGCACTGCTAACCTAACAAGTGGGCTTGTTATTACTGACCACTCTGCTGATGTCTACCGTATAGATCTGGTTATTGTGAAATAAAAGCCTCCCTTACCTAACTACCTGTCACAGACACGGTCCAACTTATCTTATCTGAGGGCTGAATGCCCTACCCAACAAGGTTAATCTGTACTCAGATGTACCCTACTAATGTGGTAGGCTCTTGGGTAGCAAAAGTTGGAACATGTGCATGACACTCAGGTAGTTAGTTTTGGTCAACTTCCTAATTTTTAACAGAAAACCCAAAAAGTACGTGTGGTCGTTATAACTCAGTGCAAAAGCACCTCGTAAAATAAAGAAGAAGTTCAAATGTGTACCATTCCTTAATTTGTTAGGTTTGTTTAATGCCTTGGATGTACATTTAGCAAATTATTTGCCGTTGGTTTAATGTTTTATTGCAAGTAAGAAATGCAATACTGTGGTTTAAAAAGCGCCTCATGCGATTCACTCGGTGTTAAAACATTGATTTATTTTTCTATTTTCGTTCTTCGTTGCTGTCATGGATACCCATAAGACCAATGTAACATTCGCTGATGCTCATCCAAATCCGAAGGTTTTTTTTTTTTTTTTTTTTTCTCTTAGAAGCTTATAAATTGCACTTAGTCCTGTAAGAACCTTTGCGCTGCTTCCGGAGTGATAGGATATTCTGGACGGGTAAGGTTATGGAGTAGGGGCCGCCTCCTATCGAGATCCATGAGGAAGAATTAGGGCACTACATCTCAAAGTCATCCTGGAAGAAAGGGAGGCCAGCTCTGAATGAGCCTCTACAGTCAAAGTAGGCATGGGGTTGGTACACCCTTGTTGAGGTTAACAAGAACCTCTGAGGTAAGGGGACAAACCCCACCAACTCCAACAGTCATCTTCCACAGTAGATTAGACCTATCGAATTGCCCATGAACCCCAGAATCTCAACATTTGCGGTTAGTGATTTGCCGCTACTGGACATCCATGAGGTGGCCCAGATTGAAGTGGCACATCGGTTTTTGCTGTGCCCAGTGGTGGGTTCAACTGGTAGGTATAAACCAGCCAGAAGTGATCCCTACTGGGTTTCCCAAGGTGATAAAGAATACAATTAGAAATCTTGAAAAGAACATTACCTCAAATCGAGATACAAGAAATCAAAAAATTGGAGTAAGTAAAAATGTGGAAACGCAAACTTTAAGTGCTGACCTACACACCAAGGTGCGTGATAGAATTTACTTCTCCAGAAGCGCAAACTACTGGTACAGACTTGCACAAGCAAGGCAAATCTTGCTCTTGTACTGTACCAACTCACTCAGCTAACTACCCGTCAAGACCAAGTGGAACATCAGCTACAGATGCTACACCAACAAATGCAAAATCAAAATAAGCTGGAACCAAAACACATCTGTGAAAGTAACACAAAACACACCTATTATTAGGAAAGGGTCTTTTTCAAAAATAACTAGCTTAGCATCAAGTAAAATAAGATACCAGTTCAGCGCCAAAACCAGTTCAGCATTTTCTCTCCAGGTAGCAAAAAACAAAAAACACATGTAAAAGAAAAAAAAGCAATACTGTCACAAATGCAATGCATTACAATACACACTCAAACTATGAGGAAGTCACTGCTACTAGACCACCAAGAAACAACACTCTGACAGTGCACAAAGTTAAAGACAGGAAACCACCAATGACTGCTACTAAAACTGGGAAAAAGAAGAAACATATGAAGACTTTCTGAACAAATATATAGATAGCCTAGGGACAATATCCCCTGCCTGTAAAAAAGTTGAACATGTTTTGTCAAAAACCGCAGGGCAGGACTCTCCACACAATCTTAACATAGATATCTCGCACACAGCATCCAAAGAATCAGACCATACCTCACTATTAAATGATTTTCATTTTTTAGGTATAATCCACAAAGAGAGAAAAATACAAACCGATCACAAACAAGCCAAACACCAGAACCTTTTGGAACACAGCACAAAAAACAAACCAAACCACCTCAATCACTATCCTACACCAAAATGTTAGAGGACTAAAAAATAAGGTGGAAAGAATAAATCACCTTTTGAACGACTTACATCCAACACTTGTAGTCCTAACAGAGCACGGTCTCAGCCAAGATAGATTGTCACTTACCAACATCATTGGGTACAATCTTGTAACAGAACATAGCAGGGAAGACCACAGATTGGGGGGAGTTGCTATCTATATCCGTAAAAACATCAATTATAGAGGTAGAAGCCATTGACATAGCAGACAAATGTGTAGAACTAACTTTTGAAGCTGCATTAGCAAAATGTAACATCAAGAACATGTCCTTCTACTTACTAGGTGTATATCGTTCACCATCTGGACAAACGAAGTTAGGCGTTGACTTTCTATCAAATATACTTACCTCAATCCAACCTGAAACCAAACCCTTTGTTTTTAATAGGAGACATAAATATAGATCGCCTAACAGTAAATTCAGACAGCACACTTCTAGAAAACGAACTGCTGACCTTCGGTATTAGACGGCTACCCCTTCCAGCTACAAGAATAAACTAACCTATCAACAACCTCCATCGATTGTATTTGTACAAACATCTCACAAGACACTGTTGACTTTACAATTTTTCAAGCTGGTATTTCAGACCATACTGGTCAAATCTGCTTTCTGAAGTGGAATTCGAACAACCTTCCAAGAAACCTGCTTGTGAAAAGAGAAATTTTTCTACTCAGAACCTCAAACTGTCTGAGAAGTGAATTTGCAGAAGAAAACTGGTAAAGTGTGTTTGAAACTCATGACACAGAGAAGGCCTATAACTGCTTTCAACAAATTGTAAGGTACACATTAGATAAAGTATGCCCCAAAAAACAGGTTAGGATAAAAACAAGAAATAAACTGAGAGTCCACTACGACGAAGAGACAGCTATGCTCAAAGAAGAATTTTTAAAACCACTCTACGCAGGTACAAACTTACTGGAAGCGAAAACGACAGAATACTTATGATAACAAAAAAAGAAAAGCTTATGATTTAAAGCTAAGAAATCTTAAGCGAAATGTCACTGCTGAATATATCTCTAACTCAGACAACAACAAACCCAAAGCCTTGTGGAACATTATAAATTCAGAAAAGCAGTCTAAACAAAAAGAAGAATCCAAACTCATGCTTGAAGTAGAAGGGGATATGCTAAGTAATCCCTTCCCAAATAGCTAACTTCTTCAACCACCATTTTTCAACAATAGCAGATTCCCACACTAAAAGAAAATAGAAAAAAAACTGGATAACATAAACATAACCAAACCACTCACCTTTCCAGACTTTAACGAACAGCTATTGAATCTTACACCAACAACCATAAAAGAAGTCCTATCAGTGATATCCTCCCTCAAATCTAAGCTTTCTTGTGGACTGGATGAAGTCCCTTCAAAAGTTGTAAAGCACTGTGCTAAACAATTAGCACCACCATTGGTAAACATTATAAATAAATCCTTCAAATCTGGTCATTTTTTCATCATCTTTGAAAATTGCCAAAATATATCCGAAGCATAAAAAAGGTCCAGTTACAAAAGTAGAAAACTATCGCCCGATTTCATTGATATCAACCTTTTCAAAAATAGCAGAAAAAATAGCACTTTCACGTATTTCAAAACACCTTGAACAAAACAGCCTGATATCAAATAACCAGCACGGTTTTCTTAAAGGAAAGGTCAACAACCACAGCTCTCACAAGTCTGATTGAACAAATAACTGATCACCTGGATGATGGGAAGCTTGTATCGGCCGTTTTGCTGGATTATAGTAAAGCATTCGATTGTCTTGACCAATGATCTCATTTTGAGAAAACTACCAACTTTGGGGATAAAAGGTTTATCAAAAGATTGGCCTGGGCAGCTATTTAACTGGTCAAAGGCAAATTGTTGAAATTCAACAAATTGCAAACAAGAAAAAATGTGTGTATAGATCTAAACAACTTCCAGTAAGTAGAGGAGTACCCCAAGGGTCAGTCCTGGGTCCTTTTTCTATATATACTCTTTACCATGACTTTTCTAATTACATTAATGACCCAGGGTTCAACCCATTTTATATGCAGATGACACAACTCTACTTTTTACAAATGGACACACCTCTCGGACTACACATGGACATTTTAAACATCAACTGACAATGCAATGCAATACTGTCTTCAAAACGATCTCGCAATAAATCCGTCTAAAACCACTCAGATCAACTTCAGCAGAAGACATGAGCAAATCCCGGAAACTCCCAATATTATAGTTGACAATACAACAAAAGCTACTGGGTGTGTAACTATAGATAGTGCTCTTTCATGGAATGACCACATACACAACCTCACCAAAAAACTTTCATCAGGCATCTACGTGGTAAGAAGAATAAAGTGGATTGCAAGCACAGAATGCAGCCAAAGCAGCTTATTATGCTCTTGTCGAATCCCATATCAGATATGGAATACTATCTGGGGAGGAGACATCTGAGTGCAACATGAATAAAGTTTTAGTCCTTCAGAAAAAAGCAGTCAGAGCACTTGCAAACCTGAATCATACAGACAGCTGCAGAGATGCCTTCAAGTCACTGAAGCTCCTAACCGTAACAGCACTTTATCTTCTTGCAGCAGTCATTTAACACCGACCAGATGGACTTTCCCAGGAATGAAGAACATTCATTCATACAATACACGAGGAGCATTAAACTACCCTCTTCCTACCCATCGGACAACACACATTTTAGTAAAAAAAACCATCCTACCTGGGCCGTAAAGTTCTAAACTCACTTCCACAAAACCTCAAAAACCTCAGAGGAAATGAACTGAAGAGACGTCTCCAGGACTGGCTAGTGGAACGACCTGTCTACACTGTTAACGAATTCTACAATATTGTAAAGCAAGAGACATAAAAATATCATTTCATTTCTGTTGACGCCATTGTATTTCTTGAAGAAACTACAAATAAAGATTCTTGTCTATTGTCTATTGATAGATATGCACCATCATCGAACTCAGTGTTGCATAAGTAGAAATGAAGCTTCAAGCAATATTTCAATTTTACAATATTCGAGATATCATGCGGACAGGCAGACAGAAAGAAATTACAATTTTCAACACCATAAATGAAAGACTTTTGCTAACAGCTAGGCATTCAACCTATAGATTAAAACAGTACCATAACCTTGTATGTTGGTTTAGCCCTTCGTACACCGTTAGCAGAATATCTCTTTAGTGATCTATAGATGCACACTCATTGCCGATCGATTATTTTGAATTATTTTTCAATTACAAAACAATCAACCTAATTTATACTAAAGCCAATTATTATGCAAACATGAGAAAGAACACAAAAAGGCATTCTCAACATTCAAGGATGAATAGGTAGATTGATGTTTCTGAAATTAATTTATAAGCTTTCATTGGTACCACAATAAATATGGGAACAATGTCCCTGCCCATACTTGAATCCCAAATTTTACAACTAATTTGGAGAGTCGTACACTATTTTAAAGAGAGATTTTGTTAAAAAAAATGAATGTAATATTTTGTGGACCATTTTAACTATCATTGTGGACAAGGAGATGAACGAAGCGAAGATTTTCTCACAAAACCTGTGGTTGAGCATGAACAGGACATGACCCACGTGTTTTACACTCGTAACAGTCGCACAATGAAAGCACAGTATCATTTAAAGGTGCAGTGAGCTTCAACGTTTGTAACCTTCAAAAACCAAGAAAATTGGGTTTGAAAGTTTTTGTTTTATCGAACAGCCACAATGATTACTTTTATGCTTTCATTCACGACTTTGCTAAAAGTGAAATTATAACCGGTTCTCAACTAGTCAAAACTACCTAAATAATGAAGTTTCTTTGTCAGTTTGTAATTTATGAAAGATCCCTCAGCACCAACCATTGGACTACATATATTATTTACAAACAGGTATTACAACAGCCCTTAGTTGGTCATTGAATTGTTGAATATTTTTTTTAAGAGACAGAAACTAATCATCATTTAATTTCCTTATATTTTAGGCATGATTGAATTGCAATGATTCAACATTTTTAGTATGCACACAACTAAGTCATATTCATAAAGATTGATTACCGTTTGTATTTTAAAGTGTGTAAAAAGAGGTTTACAAAGATCCAAAGTGTCTAAATTTATAATTACTTTGAGCGCTTTCTTTTTAAGTTTCAAGACATCCTGAATTCTAGAAGAGTTTCACCAAAGAATCTATCCATACCTCAAAATGGATTGAAATTATGGAAAAAACTATTCTCTAGTTTTTTGAACATTACATTTAAGGCAGTACAATAGTTAAATTAATATATAATCAATGAAGATTCCAGTTTAAATTATAGTCAAGGTAAATTTCCAGTAACTTAATTGAATCAACACAATTATCAATGGAAGTGCCTTAAATGTTAGATCGTAAGTTCTATAAACATAGATTCATGTGGGCTGGCCTACTTCAATGGCCTTGAGAAAAGTGGTTGAACTTTTCCACAATTCCTTGGTGTGATTATTTATAATTTTAAAATTTCAGGCTGCAATTCTTATAAGCAAGTAATAGACACAAAGTAGCCTAATTGAAATTTAATAATGTAATACTATGTCAGTGATTGGTTGGTTATAAGGAACAATAAGTTTAAGAAGTCAGAAACCATCATAATATTTCTAATGTAAATGAGGTTACTTTATTAATTGCTCTGTTTATTTATAGCGGATAATGTGAACAAAGAAGATTTGGTAGCCAAATATACTTCCTCATGTAAAAAACATGGAGCGAGGCCAATCAGCCGGATTATTTCTCAGCTTCAGGTAACATCATTTTATACATCTTTACATCATTATGGACCTATCGGATAGTTTAATCCATCCCACTCCCAGTGGACCCTGTTCTCGTTGCCAGGTCACTTTTATTTTGGGTTAAAATGATAACTTAAGAGTGGCTAAAAGATATCTACAAGTGGTGGGACATTACAGAAGAATGGTTAAAGGGGACTAATCTTTAAGAGGTGCCAGACTTGCAGGGTTAAGCTAATAACTTATTGGACCCCGTGTTTATCCCCATAAGAAGTATTTTTTTTTTAAATTTTTGGATGGTCAATGAATCGTTTTTGTTATATCAATGAGGAAGCGTGCGTAATGTTAAAAAACACACATTTTTATTTTATCACACTTTTACTATTATATTTATTGGGAAAAAGTCTTTAGCGAAATCTATCATAGCAAGACTCTATACATGGTATTGCAAACTGAAATGAGAATAAGAGTTTGTCTTCTTTTGTCTAATATACAAATACTTTTCCATTACTTACAAATACATGTTGCAACGTTGTTGATTAACTTATTTGTAAGTTTTATATATAACCATTTCACAATAATGGTATGGCCGTAAATATAAAAATGCTAAAATAAAGTATTTCTAGAGCTTTTGTTTTAACACATTCCTGCAAATTGCGCAGGAATTGCTTGATGTACTTTATTGTACCGCAACCACTGAGAGAAATTAATACCATTACTTAAGGTGTAGCAGTGTTACAAACATCCAAAGTTGATGTACAATTTTTTTCTGGTTGATAAGGTTGAATCTTTAGTTATTCTTCAAACTACTAATTAGTTACTGTTTGTTTTCTCCAGACGCTGGATTATGATCAAGACCGAAACGAGTGTCTTGACCTTAAAGATGAAATACTTGGACCTGCGGCGTGTGAAACTCTGGAAGAAATATTGAAAAGAATTCAGTTTGTAACAATAAACCTAGAAGGCACAAACATTGACGATGAGGTAAGAAGAAGATCATCTTATATGTATTGCCTGGTTAACACAAATGTACGTTATATCATAAAATGAAATAAGTAATTTTAAGTAAGAAAATAATAGTAAACTACCAATCTTTGGATTACTGACGAACAATTATTTTTTTTTTTTTATCTTGTATGAGGAAATCAACCTGTTTGTTAGTGGTAACGAGGTTTCCACAGTTTTTTGCTAGATAGCTTGCAACAAAACAAGTTGAGTTGGTGGACAGTAAACCAATTTTGTAACAATCTCACTGTCAACGTTCATTGTCAACTAGATCAGCATTGTAAAAATTATTTTTTTAGATGATTCTGTCTGGATAAAATTTTATTGCTAGTTCTCCACAATGTATTTGTATTTATTTCAGTCAGCGGTGGCTCTTTTTGACATGATGGAATATTATGAGTCAGCAGTACGGCTGAATATTACTGGGAATCACTGTATCGCAACGAGAGGTTGGCAAGCTTGTTCACGCTTGATCAAACGGGTAAGTTTCCTTGTTGAATAGTTTGATTGAAGTAGATGAATCATAACATTTTAACACCATATAAGGAATGTTTTTAGCCATTTGAGTAAAAATAGAAGCTTATCTGTCAAGGTATTTTACAGTTGACAAATGAAGATAAGGAGAGTTATTTTCACAGGTACATTTTGTTTTGCCATAAAGACTAATTAATGTCAGTGATGTAATGTCTCAGAATAGTGCCTCACACCTTATCTTAGTCAATCCTTTCCCCAGAATTATGATAAACAATTGTGGGAGTCTTAACACGTATGAGAGCGAAACATAATTTGAAATTGACATGTTTTTGTTATTTGAATTCATGACATGTGACATCTTTGTTTGAAAAGAAAAAGTATAAATGTAATGTTTGAAAACAACTAGAGTATTTTAGACCTAATTTCCCAGAACAAAGAATACAGTATGTAATTAATTTGTATAATTTTTTTGTATTGAGTTCTTTACCTAATAAAAACCATGGTTTTGTAGAATTCAACAACAGAATTCATAATCAGAACACTCACAATAGAAATAAAGCATCACTACAGGGATGCTACAGGTCAGGGAAGTCAGGGGAAAAAAACAGGACTGGAAATCAGGGAAAAGTCAGGGAATCCGGTTTCAAGTCAGGGAAAAGTTAGGGAATTTCATTATTGGACTCCTGTAGCAACCCTGCACTACATTTTTATTGCGTGAATTAAACTTTAAAAAGTCATTTTAGTTTCATTAAAAGTTTAAACAAAGATAATATTTACATGTGCCTCAGATAAGGTTTGTTAACTTGTCTGTTATCAGTACCTGCTTAAAACTGATAAAATGTTGTAAGATTGTGACTTTTCACATTTTTGCAAAATAGTTATCTATGCTTTTGTTAACATAAACAAAAAATAAACAATTTTTTACAAATATTCAACCATTTACAACAATTTTTCTACAATTCTTTAAACATTTTTCTATATCTCCTAAGGTTTCAAGATTATGGCCAATCTATTTTGAAAAATAATAGTTATATCTTAGCCAATCTATTTTGAAAAAGAATAGTTATATCTTAGCTGTAGAACAAAACAGAAAAAGGTTAAAGAATTCTTAGGTCATTAAAAATAATGTTTTACAATAATGATGTGAATCTGGATTCTATCCCATTCCTAGAAATTAGAGTCCTAAAAATTTCAATATAAGGATAAGAAATATATTTCTTGATAACTGAGAAGCTATAAATATATGTGACAAAAATGTAATTTAATATTAATTAATTGTTTGTTTATCATACGTAACATAAAAATAATTTATTGTGTTGTAAATTATTAATTTTGGAAATAATCTTATGGATTCAACATGATTCTGATCTAAGACCCCACACAAAACCCCACTTAGAAAGATTTTCTCAAATACTTAAAGTGGGAAGTTTTCAACCATCAACTGTTCAGTCCAGACCTCGTTATGATTTGCTAACAACAGAAAATTTCAGAAGCCACACAAGATGTAACTCTTTGAAGAAGACTTCTGAAGGCTGGAGCCAATACCCCAATCTGGTTTTATTTAATAGGTTATGAGAGTTTACAATAAAACTTCCATAGATTATTTATTAGAATATAGTGGTGTTTGTTTAAAAAAGTATAACAATTTTACGAGAACACAAATGTTCGTCTTAACCTTCTTTCTTGGATTCCTTATCAAAACCAATTTAATTCTATGGTAGTATAAAACTGGATTCAGCTATCATTACTGTTAGATGTTATACTGTTAGATTGAACCATTTTTAAAATTAAAATGTTATTTTATTGTAGTGTAAACCCTGAAAATTCCTTCATCATGCTAGATTGGATATCAGACATTAATTTTTCTCAGTTATGTAAGTCCAGTTTTCAATGAACGGGTCTAATCCAATGTAAACATTTTCAGACAAAATGTTTGGAAGAGCTGGATGCCAGAAACACTACTCTAAATGAACAATTCATGCCAATTCTTAGTAGAGCTCTGCGGCTGTCAACGCAACTTCACGTCCTCAAGCTGGAGAATTGTAACCTTAGTGGACGTCCGATCGTAATTCTTGGTAAGTTCTTTCTGGTTTACATTTTTTCAAATAAAAATTTCTCTGTAATTACGTGCATATTAATCAGGAAAGGAAAGAACACGTATTATTAAAATGTTAAAAGTTGAAGACTGTTAACTCTTTAAATGCTGCAAGTTAAAGTACATAGTGACATCTAAATGCCTGGTATAGTTGTGTTTTATATCAAACCCTACTAACATGTACAACACAGTAATATCTAAATGCCTGGTATAGTTGTGTTTTGTATCAAACCCTACTAACATGTACAACACAGTAATATCTAAATGCCTGGTATAGTTGTGTTTTGTATCAAACCCTACTAACATGTACAACACAGTAATATCTAAATGCCTGGTATAGTTGTGTTTTGTATCAAACCCTACTAACATGTACAACACAGTAATATCTAAATGTCTGGTATAGTTGTGTTTTGTATCAAACCCTACTAACATGTACAACACAGTAATATCTAAATGTCTGGTATAGTTGTGTTTTGTATCAAACCCTACTAACATGTACAACACAGTAATATCTAAATGTCTGGTATAGTTGTGTTTTATATCAAACCCTACTAACATGTACAACACAGTAATATCTAAATGTCTGGTATAGTTGTGTTTTGTATCAAACCCTACTAACATGTACAACACAGTAATATCTAAATGTCTGGTATAGTTGTGTTTTGTATCAAACCCTACTAACATGTACAACACAGTAATATCTAAATGCCTGGTATAGTTGTGTTTTGTATCAAACGCTACTAACATGTACAACACAGTAGTATCTAAATGTCTGGTATAGTTGTGTTTTGTATCAAACCCTACTAACATGTACAACACAGTAATATCTAAATGCCTGGTATAGTTGTGTTTTGTATCAAACCCTACTAACATGTACAACACAGTAATATCTAAATGCCTGGTATAGTTGTGTTTTGTATCAAACCCTACTAACATGTACAACACAGTAGTATCTAAATGCCTGGTGTAGTTATGTTTTGTATCAAACCCTACTAACATGTACAACACAGTACTACAACACAGTAGTATCTAAATGCCTGGTGTAGTTATGTTTTGTATCAAACCCTACTAACATGTACAACACAGTAATATCTAAATGCCTGGTATAGTTGTGTTTTGTATCAAACCCTACTAACATGTACAACACAGTAATATCTAAATGCCTGGTATAGTTGTGTTTTGTATCAAACGCTACTAACATGTACAACACAGTAGTATCTAAATGTCTGGTATAGTTGTGTTTTGTATCAAACCCTACTAACATGTACAACACAGTAGTGTACAGTATACTATTATTGTAAAAAATTTAGTAGTTAATACTTATAATTTAACAGAAAACGTTTAATGAACTTTCTCCCTTATGTTATTATATTTAATATACATATAACTGTTCAAAATAAATGTGTTTTTACAAATTGTATAGAGGATGTCTGTAGTCATCTGGCCTGTGGTATGTGTTTTATTAATACATGTTTTGTGTACTACTTTTGAAAAGTACAGTCCACATTGTCTAAGTTATTTCTGTACTTGGAAACAACCCAGTCAAAGTCTGTGTAGGAATTATTCAAATTCTTACATCTATTTATCTTTGTGATCAGTATGCAGTTTTATTGGAAGTTATATAGTAAGCAGGTTTACAATATACAATAAACAATCAAATATTAGGTTAGGTTAGGTTTAGGTATTACATCAAATTTAAAACTTTTCTTGGTTCCAGCTGCCGCATTGAAACTTAACACAGGGTTAAAGGAATTGTACCTGGGAGAGAACTACCTGATGCCAAACGATGCCGCTCAGTTGAGTGCTCTGCTCAAAGTGAACACTGTACTCCAGCTGTTGGATATCAGGTACTGAATTTTACAACAAACGATTTTGGCTGAGTGTAAGCAAGGCTTTTCAAACAGGGTTTTTGGAAAGTTGGTGTCCATTTGTTCAGAATTTACATAATAACCAAAGTTTTGTTGTTCTAACCAAATGAAAGTTTCGTTTAATTGTATAAAGTAAACAGTTATGAAACAACAGTTGTGAAATAAATGTAATCTTGAGGAAAGGCAACTAACAATGACTGACGACTCACAATGTCAGTTACAATAGGGGCGGACTAATTGTTACTTACATTGGAACAGATTGACTATTGTGTTCTTAACACGTTAAATCCCAGTACCGACGATGCCACAATGGCATTGGGTTGTTTTTAAACCACCGAATGTTTTACTATTTATTAATAAATCGTGATTATTTCGAAATTAAATGTTTATTTAGATGTCTAAGAATACCAATCCGACCTTGTTATCTAGAAATCATTGTATCTTCAAAGTATTGATTTTTTTTTTTATGTTTACAGCTTGAGTTTCAACTGATTCGTAGTTTCTTCTGATTAGATGACTCGATTCCCACAGTTCTCACATGTTTCACTGTTATTATTTGAAAGTCGAGTGAGATTGAGGTTACGAAATGTGTTTCACTTTGACATTGTAACCGTTTTAAACGCAAATATTTGGTCATTGCGACAAGTGTCCACATTGTTAGTACCCATGAAGCTACGGAGGTGTCAGAGTACTTTTATTGTAAAAATCAGTTTTTTTTTCTTAAAAATGATTATATACCATAATTATAATTGTAAATGAAGACTATAGGCTAAAAAACTTAGTTTGAGATTTCGTATGATATGACCCCAAAATAGGGCTGGGTTTGAACGTGTTTACTGTACATTGTTCCAGCAATAACACCATACAGGACGAGGGGCTGGGTCAGATCGTCATGGGGTGTTCAATGTGTTCCTAACTCTTGCTGCTGGTGTTCCAGTAATAACAACATACAGGACGAGGGGCTGGGTCACATCGTCGTGGGGTTGTTGCAACAGACCGATTAAAGTGTTCCTAACTCTTGCTGCTGGTGTTCGAGCAATAACAACATACAAGGACGAGGGGCTGGGTCAGATCATTGAGGGGTTGTTGGAACAGACCGATTAATGTGTTCCTAACTCTTGCTGCTGGTGTTCCAGCAATAACAACATACAGGACGAGGGGCTGGGTCAGATCGTTGAGGGGTTGTTGGAACAGACTAATTAATGTGTTCCTAACTCTTGCTGCTGGTGTTCCAGCAATAACAACATACAGGACGAGGGACTGGGTCACATCGTCGTGGGGTTGTTGGAACAGACCGATTAATGTGTTCCTAACTCTTGCTGCTGGTGTTCCAGCAATAACAACATACAGGACGAGGGACTGGGTCAGATCG
This sequence comes from Homalodisca vitripennis, assembly GCF_021130785.1. NCBI lineage: Eukaryota > Metazoa > Arthropoda > Insecta > Hemiptera > Cicadellidae > Homalodisca > Homalodisca vitripennis. The sequence goes on along the minus strand of NC_060210.1, from coordinate 192,077,392 downwards.
TTGAGGGGTTGTTGGAACAGAACACTGCGGGTGGAGGGTTGCAAGTGTTGATAATGTGGAACAACCACTTGAGTCGGAGTTGTGGACATCATCTGTCCCGGATCTTCACGGCCTCTACATCGCTCGAGACCGTCAACATCGGCCAAAATGTCCTTAGCAATGAGGTAAGAGTGTTAATTAACAAATGAGAGATCACACTCACTTTCTGGGCACATGAGGTTGCACATAAGCTAGTTGCAAAATATGCTCACTACTCTTACTTTATTATTGTGATTTTATTTCAATGGGAAGTCTTCTAAAAGAAACATTGTGACTAGTTTGAAAACTATCTCTAAGAATACAGTAATTTAATTAAGTCATTTACATATAAAAGTCTGTCTATATAAACGTATTCCAATTACCAATATTGTACAACTGATGTAAATTTTACGCTACGCAGGAGATTGCATTTAAGGGGGGTCGGCCAGGCCTATCTAGCCCATGTTAAATTCCTCTACTTAACCCTTTTACTGCCGGACACCTTTTTTTTAGTTTGTTGAAAAATGCCGGGCTGAAATTGACTAAAATGTAATGATTTTTTTTAAAAAATCATGGATTCATTATTTTTTATCATAAATTGATAAACTTTATCTTGTTTTTTTCCTTATAAGTTGTAATTTGCTACAAAAAATTAATTTAAACATTTTCTGTCCTTAAAAAATATATATATTATGTCATGAAACAAAAATTTTAAATAAATAAAAATTATTTTTTGAGTTTGCACTTTAACAACTATATTTAAATATTAAACCACCACCATAATTATAATTTTTTATTGTATAGTAATTATATATAAAACATTCCCAAAAAGTTTTAGGAACATACCTTGAAAAAATACTGAAGCTGTGATGAATTTTTGAAATTGGTTGCAATATCCTCGAATTTCAAGATAACACGTTTATTGATACATAACTTTACACTATATCGCTTTTATAATACATAAATCACTTTATAATACATAAATCACTGTCCATTGATATGAAATATAATACATAATAGAAAATTAAAGTTAAAAGACACTTTGATCAATATTTACAAAAATATATATACATTTTTAGGTTCATAGGCCTGCTGATTAGCACTTGTGTTCCCCAAAACTTGTGGGATGAACACCTTTTTTACAGTTTTTGCAGACAGTCCTGGTTCTCTTCCTCTTCCCTCCAGTACTCATTTTATTAATCGTAAAAATATGTAGATTTACAAATATAAATGTCAAATAAAGTGTAAAACACGAAACAACACAAGTGGAACTCACAACTAATGAGATCGACCATAACCTCATCAAACCAAACTCGAGTTATAACCAAAGAAGTTCAGTAACAAAAATGGCTTCCATAGATTATAAAACCTGTTTTTCTGTGTGTTGTCCATATAGTAATGAATAACACAGCTGAATTTCGATGCATTTGGACAACATTGAAAACCAGTATAAAACAAATACGAGACGGCTTTTATAGCGCACGTTGGCGATTTTCGCACAAACGGCAGCAGCAGCGTGCGCAATCGCGCACGTCGGCAGTAAAAGGGTTAAGGTACATTTTTCTCAAAAAGTATAAAAGATAGGTACATAATTTTTGTGTTACTAGAAACTTTGGACATTTTTGCATAGTTTGTATGGATAACTTCAAAAAATATATATATTTTGGATATTAAAATTTTTTTTTCCAAACTACTTTTTTTCCAGGAATTTTTTGTATAAAATATTTTTTTTTTAAATATAGGATTTAAAAATAAGGAATTTGCTTCATACAAAATGTAAAGGAAGACCTAATAAACAAAATATAAAAAAAATTTTTCAGATATCTTCAATAGTTTTTTAGATAAATGTACCTTTGTGTTAAAAACTAGATTTTCGGAAAAACGTGTTTTAAAGCAAAAAATTATATGATAATTAAAATTAGGCCAACCTCTAGTGCATTCCTGCCCCATAAGTGGGGTTGTCTGGGTCCTCTAACTCTTCATATCTATCCTCTAGCCTTTTCTTTGCAATAGAAAGTTGTTTTCTGCACCTTTTCTCTATTTCTTGTTGCGCTTTTTCAGCTTTTTGAATTCGGCGTAGATCTTGCTGTTTAATCTCTTGCACAACATCTAGAGCCAGGATTAATACCAAACTTTTCCAACACTTGGCACTTCACTATGTTGCCCCTGTTAAAAGTTGCCACAGCCTCATGCACACCTAGTTCTAAGGTGCTTTTCATTACAAAAGTTGTTTTTGGTACTCTCGACCATATCACACTATTTAGCGATTCGCTAGAATTCTGTGTCCCACATGAAGGCATTTCCTAAGGAGTTCTTCATTAGACAAATCTCTGAAAATGGGTTTTATTTCATCCATAACAGACACTGGTAGGTGAGTATGGGCCTTAGGGTCATAGAATATCAGCATAACAGTACTATAACAAATAAAGGAACGCCTCATGCTCTCCTGGGACGAAAAAATACGATGACATGCATTTTGAAAAAATATTCATAACGCGTTTAATAATTGACAGAAATTAAAAAGTGAAGTATGTTCTTAAAGCTAACAAAATTTGGAATTAAAAACAAAAATAAAAAAAAAATTGAATTTTTTAACCCAATTTGGGGCCGACCCCCCTTAAGCAAATTACCACATATGCCATTTTGCAGCATATAAATTAAGAACTTGTTTGTATGTGAAAAGAAAATATTTTTAATAAATAACTGGAAAATGCAAAATGAGTGATTTTATTCACAATTTTAAATTTTTTACTCAGGGAATATTGCCAAACTAGGTGATACACGATTCTACTTTGTTATATTCTTGTGTATCAATAAAATAATGGGTAAATTTCAATATTTCCAGGTTTTACATGTGAACAAACTAGCCCTACAGCAGAACCGGACTCTGCTAAGATTGGGAATGCAATCAACACACCTGACTTGTGAAGGAGCCGTTGCTCTGGCAGAGATCATAGCTGACAATCGCACCATTCAGGTACTGACCTTAGGCACCAGGTTTCTCCTTAATATAAGAGAATTGAGTCTTTTCTTGAAGGTTTCAATTGTTTCACACATTAAAGAATGGGTAGCCGACTTACAAGGGTTCTGTGTCAATAAAGGACGTAAAATAATATTGATTAAAGGTCCTAATTGTGTCCGAATTCAAGACACAAGATTTGATTTTATTTCTTGAACCACCTTTTCCTAGTACATATCTAACAACAAATCAGCAAAGCTTTAGCAGTTGTCCTCTAATATAGTGTTATTTAAGAATTTAATTCAAATAGTCTAGGAGCAGAAAGCCAAACAATCGATCAACGAATTGATACCAATTTGCCTTGTATAAAGATGCCATCTAGGTCTTCATGAAAACAAAATAGAATCCTCTAAAGAAAGAAATCGATCTTCAGCCACAATAGTTTTGGTGGTTAAAATGGGAGTTTGAGTCAAAAGTTAATTTTTTTTCTCATAATTATAATTGTTTAGTGTGGATGGAACATTTAATCCTTTGGGTGCCAACATCCGATAGACAGTTGACAACATTATTTATTTACAAATTCATGGAGAATTGTAACAGTGTCAATAAACTAGTAATAAAAATTGATATTAACAAAATTCATATCCATCTTCTGTTATTGATATTGTGTATATCATACACAATCTGTTCCAAGACACTCTTCAATAGTGTACAAGGAATTTTATAGCAACCACTTCTTTACTTAATTTTGAAAATTTTTACTTTACACTTCTTGAGGTCTTCTGGTAAGTGGTTCCACAGTTTTATTCTTGTATATGAGGGCTTCTCCTAAAACAGTGCTATTCGTGCACAGGAATATGGAAGTCTGCTGTGCACCTCAGGTGTTGTAGTGATGGTTGTTGGTATCTCTGGGTAGTCTACTCTCGTGAACAATATCTAGCAATATAACAATAATATAGCGTGACACAGTTAGACCTGTCTCATAGCTCCTAAACTATAACATTGTATTAAAACTGATACTGACTTATGATTGTTTGGGAGAGAATAGACCTGCAAGAGAACAACATGCAGGTCCCAGAGTTGATGCTCCTGGTGCTGTGTATGAAAACGAACCAGAGTGTGACACAGTTGGACCTGTCTCATAGCGCTTAAACCATAATATTGTCTCAGAACTGATACTGACTTACGGTTGTTTGACAGAGGATAGACCTGCGAGAGAACAACCTGCAGGTCCCAGAGTTGGTGCTGTTAGTGCTGTGTATAAAATGAACCAGAGTGTGACACAGTTTGACCTGTCTCATAGCTCCTAAACCATAATATTGTCTTGAAACCGATACTGACTTAAGGTTGTTTGACAGAGGATAGACCTGCAAGAGAACAACCTGCAGGTCCCAGAGTTGGTGTTGTTAGTGCTGTGTATGAAAATGAACCAGAGTGTGACACAGTTGGACCTGTCTCATAGCTCCTAAACCATAATATTGTCTTAAAACCGATACTGACTTACGGTTGTTTGACAGAAGATAGACCTGCTAGACAATAACCTGCAAGTCGCAGGGTTGATGGTGCTGGTGCTTTCTATGAGAGTGAACCAGAGTGTGACTCAGTTGGACCTGTCTCATAGCTCCTAAACTATAACATTGTATTAAAACTGATACTGACTTACGGTTGTTTGACAGAGAATAGACCTGCAAGAGAACAACGTGCAGGTCGCAGGGTTGATGGCGCTGGTGCACATATTATGTTATTGTGATGCTCCTGGTGCTGTGTATGAAAATGAACCAGAGTGTGTCCCATTTGGACCTGTCTCATAGCTCCTAAACCATAATATTGTCTTGAAACCGATACTGACTTACGGTTGTTTGACAGAGGATAGACCTGCGAGACAATAACCTGCAAGTCGCAGGGTTGATGGCGCTGGTGCTTTCTATGAGAGTGAACCAGAGCGTGACACAGTTGGACCTGGATGACATGCCTCGGCGCAAACATTCTATGGTCAGTCTTTGTCTTTTTATACAACTTTAACCATTATTAAAGTTTGATAGTTATTTATCTGTGTTCACGTTTTGAACATTGCAGATAGTTTACATTATTAGTTTGTTCTTACACACTTTCAGAATATATCTGATGGTATATTTTAGATAAACATTTTTGTACTTCAGGTTTAATTTGACCCAAAATTGTAAAAAACTATAAAATACCAAAAAAGTCAAATTAAAAATTTGTGGCTTAATATAATTATTGAATTTTTTGTTCAAGTACATATTTTATTTTACATATTTAATAGTTGTGAAATCAAGATTTTAGCAGTGTTCATATTTTAATTGAATAGGTGATTTATAATTTACCTCATATGTTTTTTCTGTAGTAATAGAAGGGATTGAATAATTCAAGAAATATTATGAATCTTAAACTTTTATATCGTGTCATAGTCAATTAATGGTAGAAACAAAACAAGAAATTAATTACAAATTAATTATTTGTTCCAGTTGATTAATTTTTTATAAGATGTTGATCAACATAATTATCTATCTAAATACTCCAAAGTTCATGGGTATGTAATTTAATTATGGTAAAACATAATTAATCTTTTGCAAAATACATGTCAAAACATTGAAATTAGACATTTGCGTTGTAAATTTAAAAGCATTTGTTAGAATATAAGGCTAATAAATTACAGGAATTGTATAACACACACACACACACACACACACACACACACACACACACACACACACACACACATTATGTATTATTTAGAGATAGATACACAGTAAATGTACTTCAGTGATTTAGCAAAAATTCATATTGTATATATCGGTTGGTTATTAAGATATGAAGTAATTGACCAACCAAGTTAGTTAATTTTAGCTCCATTTCACCTTCTGCTTAGTGCAGTGTCTGAAATCTGACACTGTCACAGATTTGACTCCTAGAATCTGGAGTCTATGTCCATCAGATTTTGCACTGGAAGATGGAATGGAGCTAAACGCAACATTTACACAGAATCAACCCTTCCCACAACAGCTGTGTTATTTTTAGTTATTTTTTCGTCAAAGTTTTAAAGATCTTGTTAAAAGATAAGGCAATAAATTAATATTTGAAATATGGGTATCCATGGTATGTAATAATTGGCAATAAAATTATTCATTATTGTATTTTTCAATTTTCAAAATTAAAGAGTTTGTTTTCAGATATTCAGCATGTAACCAGAATAAATTTGACTTAAATTTAAGTGATTCATGTTACCTGGCTGCTTGGTACATAATGTATGAAATAAAGAAATAATGTTTGTATAAACTGATATAAGCTATGTAATCTTTCATGCACAATTTTTTCAGAGACTTCCTGACTTTACTTTTTTTTGTCCTAGGTCAGGTATTGAGCATCTGATCAGTCCTAGTTAAAATTATTTAGATGGGTTTTTAACTCCGTGCGCTTCTGTCATTGTTTTAGAGTATCGTTTTCGCTTTCCAGATTGCATTAGCTTTAAATGTCCTTTGTGCAAAGTTTTTTACCTCTGTAAAACACCTTTAGTTTATTAAATGTTTTTATCTGTCTAATCCTATAAATTGTCCCTTCCCACGTAATGAATAGCTGAGCGTAGTCACTGTATTAACAAAAGTGGTGTGTTGTCATTTCCGCTGTGGCAATCATAAAACGTTGAGTTAGTTAAAACCAGCTATGTGTAATTGTCGAGTTTGGTGCTTGTTGATGTCCGTTCTCCCAAGACTTTAAATTTAGTTTAAATAATAAACGTAAGTAGTAAGGGTCGATCAACGCAATTGACAAAGAGACATTTTGTATCTCCCTCCATGAGCCAAACTTTGAAGTGCTCTAGCCAATCATTCCCTGAAGTACTTAATGACTGTCCTCCAGAGTCACAAGTAAGAGCTTTCTAAACCCAAGGCTATCCCCTGCTACATCCGTTCAGAATGTGAAATTTCAGTAGCAACCGAGGGTGAAGGTTGACCTATGTGTTTTACAAACTACAGTACCATAAAAGTCAGAGAGGTGCAATTAGTAAAACAAAGTTGTGTGAAAACATGCCGAAGGTATGTCTCATTGTAGTTTGAAATGTAACTGAAGCATGAAAGAATCTCAATTTTATTTTGTCAAGTACAATACTTGAGTACAAAACATGGAATTGAAGCGAGAGCAAAATTCTCAAATGCTGCTGAAATTTCAATGAAGCTTTTGTTGTCCGGATAAAATAATATTTGATGCTACTTCAAATATATAACTATTAAATGCTTACATAGTTTTCAATATGCGAACACTTTTCTTTTAAAAGAATAATGATTTCGGAAAGATTGTACATAATACATACTGATCAATTTGCATCCAAATTGAAAGAAATTTATTCACGTTTAAGATTGTTTATTACAAATCTGTTAGTTAACGCATATTTTTAGCTACATAAACTAAAATTTTAATCACAATTTTTTAATATTTTTGTAGTTTTGCAATGTTTGACAGGCTGTCTTATTTATTAAAATATTTTACGTACATTATCTGTTTTACACTGTAGCTGCAGACATTTATTCATCTTTAAAATAAAGAAATTTCTCTAAAAAGCATATAGTTTTAGTGGTACGGTATAAAAGGTACCAACTTATCCAATTATTGTAATTTTGGCTCGTTGGGTCTTGTGGTTATCAATGGAGGTCAAAATCTTGAACCTATCATCGCTGTTCAAGCATATATACGTATAATCCACCGGTTTTGTTTTAGAAACAGTATGAAATCGTTACATTTGTAATGTACACACGGCTTATTAAAAATATTGGTAAAGTAATATCTATGCAACACCAATAATAAACTGAAAGAAGTTGTTAGGAAATGCTATCAATTGTATGATCTGCTTATGTTTTTTATTGTTGCATAAGCTGTTACGGATATTTATATAATTTTCTCCAAGTACAAGTTCAAGTTCAAACCACTTCAGACTTTTTAATTTTGATTTATGCATGTATATGATACACTCTGAGTAGTCAGATACCGAAGTATGTCAAAATGCTTTAAAGGGCTAAGGAATATAAAGTGGATTATTTTAGGGTTTGAGTCATTATTACAGTATAATAAATGATGTATAGTATTAACAGACAAGTCATCACAGGTGAGCTGAATAATGACATCAAACGATGATTTGGAAATACGTTGTGTAAGAAAAATCATTATAATGATGTTTTCCAATGCACCAGGACAGAAAAGTGTCCCATTCTCAAAACTACGGACAGTGGTATTTGTAAATATATTATGTAGTACTAAAGCATGACCAAGACCTATTGAAATGTACAGTATACAATAATATTTAAAGAGAAGTTTGAAAGAAACTGTGTAGTAACCTTGTATAGCCTACAGTGTAAACGGTTGGTACATTGGTGATTGTTGGTGCCAGATGATGGCCGGAGACTGCAGAGACTTCAGTTCTGTCCCCGACCTTGTGGAGTCTAAGGCAAAACCTCACTGTAGCTTGAGGATAACATAGATTATTGCTTTGCATGATCACAAATGTTTCTAACAAATTAGTGTTGAAGGTAACGTTCAGTTTGTAATCCACACAGCAACCTACTCGCCTGCATGGTCCGCTAATATCGCTTTGTGTAAATATCCACCAGGCTGTGTACGACCTGTGAGATTACATTGTCACTTTAAAACGCAACTTCTGTCGTACGGTGTAAACTCAGTAATCAACTAGGCAGAGTCAGTTAACTCGGCATACGAATCCTATATTTATTTATTTATCTACGGTAACACCATTAGTAATATATTAAATTAACACAGCGGAACATGGATGTTTAAACCATTTTAAGTTTTGGTTCATTCTAATTTTTCTGCTAATCTCATGATATTTTTACTGTAATGTCGTTAACTCGAGTTTTGGATAATTCATTCAGCGACCGGTAATTTGCACACTGCCGATCAGCGGTCGGATACAGCAGACACGTTTTTGCAATCAGTAATGCCGATCTGTTGTCATCCACAACCAAATGCAGGAAGTCACAGTAAATGCAAACATAAATGTTGAAAATACTGTAAGCAAAATACTATTAACACAAGCAAGTTTATCAATTATTTTATCTATTCATGGGTTTTAAAACGATGTATGACAAAACACATTTTAACGATCGGTCATTTGTGTACTGCTGATCGAACAATGACACAGCGGATCTCCGGTTCTAAGATTCAGTGGATTTGAGATTTGGTTTCAACTCATCACTTCTTCCAACGCATAATCCTTTCTCTGTTAACCAATGTCTTTGTTTAGCAATCATTGTCACGAAGCATCTGTCAAAGAGAATAGGGACTACTTACGATCTGTATATAATAATTTATTATTACAAAAAACTACATTTTGTTTTTTTTTTTTATACAAATATATAAGTAATAGTTGATTATATTACGCAATGTAATACTATTAAACTTTCTATCGAGCATTAACGTTTTTGTTACATAGTTACATAGTTAAAATACTTTCTCAGCCCTTATTAGCGCTTGTATAATTTGAAATAGTGGATTATTCCAATTTTTCAATTTATTGAGGTTTGAATTGTTCACGTTCACGTTCTGTAATTTTAGTAACTGTGATAAAATTGCATTACTTTACATTGGTAGTTTTTCTGTTTGTAATGTGAAACACAACTAATCAATAGATTCAAGTACTTGAGTACTGTATTATCAGCTTTATCTCTTGCTTTAATAAATGGGTAAGTTTTTTTTTATAAATAGTAGAAAAGCCAGCTTATAGTATCATGTGAATCCATCATTAAGCACAACAAAAGTAACAAAAATACCTTCCTTAGTGTTGTAGTAATTCTTGTCACGTTTAACAATGGCAGGTGCCTGTAATGTTTGTCATTGTTTCAAATCATCCATTGGCAATAACTTTATTTTTCAAATCATCCATTCGCAATAACTTTATTGCTTCAAATCATCCATTGCCAATAACTTTTAAAATGTGTAATGTTTTATTATTTTAGTTTCTTTTATATTTCATAATCATTTTATTGAGTACCGCCTATTTTTGTCTATAATTTTAACCACTTAATTAGTTACCATAATATAAATTTTACACAGCTTTTCATTAACCAAGCTTGTGTAGATGTTTTTTCACAACCAATGGCTTATGCTCAGTTTTTCAATAATTAATCATTCATTAGCATAACATTTTGGACTGACACATTTGTTTGTAATTTAATATTAAGTTTTGGAGTAAAACCTTTATGATAAATATTTTATTTATTTTACTGTCCAGGGCAGTATTGTTGATGCTAACAATATTCATTATTCATAATTTTAATGGTGTTTTCTTTAGTTTTTTTTTTTTTTATTATTTTGCAATTTTGTACAAATAACATTAGTTTATCTTAACTGATTAAATGTGTATGTAGTTAAGTAAAAACCTCCACACACATTATGTGGGTTATTTCATGTCTAAATAATGATCTGAACAGATGCTAATTTTGATTAACTACAAATTAACATCAGTGACATGGCATATGTAGCAGATCTCATGAGCTTTAGCGACACATCTTTTGGAAAATTGTGTATTATTTATTTAATATGCTATCTTTTTTATCTGTTTTGTTGCACTGTGACAAATTATCGTACAAAAACATTAAACATTCTAGTAGAACAGAATGGAAAACCGAATAAACTACCAGAAAAAAAATCTGGCAATAATAATAATAATCAAATAATATCTATAAATTTCTTATCATAGAAAGTTTTCAGTTGAACAGACTTACAAAAGAAATAGCCAATACCATAAATGAGAACAATTTCAGAAATGCTTTAAAAACTGTATAATGAATAACAGTCTATATATAGCTTATGATATCAATGCCAGAAATGCTTTAAAAATTCTACAATAAATAACAGTCTATAGTTTATGGTATGGAACAAAACAGCTGCTTGAGATTTCTTCACAATGTCCTTTATATCGGTTATATCAAACATAGGCAAAAACAAATGGTGATGAGTCAAAATTATTTTTCGAAGATTTAACCATTAAATTTAAACACATGAATATTTATTTCCATGTTAAGAAATATTTATTTCTCTACGCAAATGACATTATCTGAAGGAATTCCAGAAAAATTATTCCATATCAGACCATTCTATCGTCCCATCATTTACTCTCTTTTCCACCAAAACTTTATGAATGAATTATGCTTAACACCTTCACTACGGCTCTTTATTGAGTGAGACCAACAATTCGCATTGAGGGCGTGTGCCGTAAGGCATCTGGCACAGTCAACATCTTAAATCAACTTATATGAACCTCTTTTATACTCATAATATTGTACCAGTTTTGTATCAAGAGGCAACATTTCACTATTCATTCATTAACTTCACAGGATGACGGATTTCATCCATGAAACAAAAATATAGATTACTTATTTAAATATAGCTAGATCCTAAATTTTTGCAAATTTCTTAAAAATAGAATTACTTCTTATCTTACATTTTGTGTTATTAGGCGGTTTCCAAAGGAGTAATATTAAAATAATTAAGGTTGTTAGTTACCATCATCACTTAAAGCCACATTTTTCACTTAAATTTACATCAAAATTGTTCCTGTACTTACTGATTTTTTCACTATGTATTTGGTGAATCAAAATATTTTGAAATTATACAATTCACCAGTTTAAAATAACAGCTAAGTTTTCAAGTTTTGTTGGAAGAAAACAAGCCCCTGTTATTATTTTGACTCTGGTACATCAACGTTCAAGAAATAGAACTTCCAGTTTTTGTTGGGTAACAGCGTACTCATACATTTTGAAGCATTAATTTCTTACAATTATACATATGTGTAATATTTTACGTATTAAAATAGAAATTTGAAATTGAAAAACTTTGTAGATGTATTAGAAATCTGGTTCAGTTTCATCGTATAAAATACTTAAATCATTTCAATGTCATTTTCACAAACTAACCTTCAAATCATTCATTCGTAATAATCATTAACATATTTTCAACTCATAACAGCTTTTATTGTCTTTTCATGCTTTTATAGTTTTATTTATTTTTAATAACATAAAAACTCAGCTACTTGGTGTCACATGACATTCTTTATTTTGATATAATAGTAAAATGTAGTCCCTCTTAATCATATACGAAACTGACAATATAATGAAGTCATAAAGTCTCGTTCTTGTTACAGGGTCCAGCACTGGACGAATACATGAGGCTCGTAGCAGAAATCAGAGGTCACTGTGAAGCCAATTCTAAGACCACAGAAAAACAGGAGGATGTTGTGGAAGAAGTAGTGAAAGAAGAGGCTTTGGTACCCAACATAGATCGACGGTCCAGAATGGGTAGTTTTGCCACCAGAAAGATCTCTCTGACGTGTGAGACGCTTGCCAGGAGCCACGCGATGCCGACCCCAGAACCCAGTCAGCAGCTGTTGACGGAACCAAAGCGTACGGGAGGCAGGCTGCGGAGCCCCGCACCCTCTCCGATTCCGAGTCCTGTTGCAAGCCCTTCTCCCACCCGCAGCAGATTTCAAGTGTCACGAGTGTCCGAGTCCGAGTCTCCTGTTACCCCACCATCATCATCCCCCAATGTGTTCTTCGGCTCAAACTCAAGATTTAAAGTGACTGTCGTGGACTCGGGCACGCCTACAAATCCAACAACGGTTCTAACCTCAAATAATGTCACAGTCGGCTTTGAAACGTCTTCCACTCTTTCCCCAAAAGTGTCCGTAAGCCCGGCTCCATCCCCTACTCCCATTCCTGCCCCTCTGCTCTCTTCTATTCCTTCACTGTTTCCTACTCCTATGCCATCACCCATGCCTTCTCCTCTGGTCTCCCCGACTCCTTCACCCACCTATATTTCTCCCCTGTCTACAATCAATGTTGGAGAAGCACACCCACTGTTACCCTCACCAGCCGCCGCAAACAATCATAAAGATGATCTATCTTCGTCGTCAGCTGAAGTTTCCAATCGTCCAGAACCTGTTGTTAACGAATCAGAAGTAAAAGAATCAGTTGTACAAGAGAGTGATAAAAACAAGTTCACTAATACAATAGCAATTCCAGTACACAACTTGAGGTTAGATTCAAGTAGCAGTTGTGATAGATATGAAACAATTATTGAAGAACCAATTCCAGACTCTAGTACGAGCAGCACATCCACTGTCCAATCGTTGCCAGAAAAAGATAGCTTAAGCGGTAGTGGTAAAGTTAGTTCCCGTAGTAGTGTCTCACCACCAAAAGTATGTAAATTGAGATCTGAATCAGAAGAAAGTGATTTGTACACGAATAGAAAACTTCCTAAAGCAACGGACAGTTTAGATTTGTCTGCCCTGAGAGTTATGAAACAAGCATCCGTTTCAGTACCTGAAAAACCACCTGTACCGTCCGCGAGATCAAGAAAAATTGCTTCATGGGTGCAGCCAAGTGCTGTGTTTTCCGCCTTGACCCAGGACGACGGAGGAAAAACAAGTTCCGGTTTAGAAAGACTCTTAGGCCTTTTCACGAATCCGTTTTCTCGGTCAAAAGCGGATGAGGAGCCTACGCAACAGCTTGAACGTGTACCTGAAGTTCCAGAGGGTCCGACCCAGATTTGTGATAACCAAGTGGAATCAACCTGTACAAACGCAAATACCACTTTAAATTTAACCGAACACTTAAGTAAAATGTCATTGTTGTCCTCGCTAAGTAAAGGTATGCAACTGAAAAACAATGATAACCCGAATGAAAAATTCAGTGAAATTCACACAAATGATAGTATTAAAAACTCTTTGCCAAATGAAAATGAGGATTGTGGTTTAAAATCGGAAAGTAGGAGTGATAACTGTCCCGTGGGGTCCTGTCCTTCGAGAAATGGCTGTGAGCTGAAATGTGATAAGCAAGATTTAAATATTCCTTTTCTTTTTAATAATAATGACGGGTTGAGTGATGCTGACACCGGAGGTGTCAAGTGCGAGACGTGGCCCCAGGGAACCAGCATGACACATCTGAGTCTGATTCATCAAACTCAGAGCCAGAGCTCTCCTTGCCTCACAGCTCTGGTCTTCCTCAACAGCAACGTAGCCACCAATCTTGCAGGTGAGCAATACTTATTGTCAGTAGCTAAGAGTCCTTAACTGTTGGGTTCTGATCTCCTTGCCTCTCAAGTCTGGTTTTCCTCAACAGCAACGTAGCCACCAATCTTGCAGGTGAGCAATACTGATTGTCAATTGCTAGGAGTCCTTAACTGGTGGCTTGTGATCCCACCACACTGCTATGCCATCTGGCTTTGTTCATCACTAGAAAAAGTACCTTAGTTTCACAAAGATAATATAATCAAAGAAATAGACCCCATAGACGTCTCAAGATGAATTTTCAAACATATAATGAAATGGTTCATAAGCTCAAAAAGATTGAGTTTACGCTAAGAGCTATGATTAACCTAATAAGTAATACTTTACTTTGTATGAGGCAAAAAGAAGATTAGGATGATTATACTCCCTTAGTGTGATAGACATTCATCTGCACAGGGCTGGTGGAGATGCATGGTACAGTTTTCTCCTCCAGTCTCTAGCAGCTCATCCTCCTCTTCTAAGCTGGTGACAGTGATCAGGGTTGCTTTATGTTAGGGCTGAGTAGTCAATGTGCTCTCCCTCAGAGCTTATCCCATCAGTCATGCCTTCTTCTTTGATCAACTTAGATGTCTGTGTCATCTTCCTCCTTGTCCTTAAGATGAAGTTACTTCTATAAGGATTTTCCCTAATCTGTGGTATAGGCCCAATTCAAAGAGTGATAGGCAGCTCCACTGCCTTCCTCTCTGTGCATTCAACAACCACAGGGATGCTACAGGTCAGGGAAAAGTCAGGGGAAAAAAACAGGACTGGAAATCAGGGAAAAGTCAGGGAATCCGGTCTCAAGTCAGGGAATTCCGACGTTGGTCAGGGAAAAACTTGCTGCCGCCGCGCCGAGTCCAAGCCTGCGGACGACGCGGCGCATGAAGCAGGCAGCCGAGGCGGCTCGGCTGGTCCGGCTCGGCCGGTGCGACAGACTTGCCTATTTTTTGCTTTTTTATATTTGCCACCCTGTTAGCCTCAACACCGCTTTTTTCCACCCATTAATTGCCAAAAACCCTGGGGATTGCGTCGAAAAAAGTCAGGGAAAAATGAAAAATTTGGTCTGGAAAATCAGGGAAAAGTCAGGGAATTTCATTATTGGACTCCTGTAGCAACCCTGAACCAGTGCTCTACCCCTTATTCTGGGTATGCAATAGAGATGACAGCTGCTCATTATTATTTTCTTCTTCCCAAATTCAAAGTCATAGACCACTAGGTCATCAGCACTCCCGTATTGGTGATAACATTGTGAAGGCTACTAATGTCTTCTACCTTCCGCGTAATCAGTTCTACAATTATCTGCTTGCTCAGGCGAGGTACTTGATCCCTCAACCACACGAGTCTCTTTCTGTAAACAGCCAATTATTAGATAGTAGATTTTTAAGTGAATTGATTCCAACTGAACTCTTTGCACCTTTTCCAGCATAATTTCCCTGAATATAATTTTCTCTTACTGTAAGCTCCTATGAATTTGTATTCTCTCTAGAATCTGATCCTTAGGTGTCACCTGTAACATTGCTGTGTAGGTGGTTGCCTGCCCTTCTGCAGTTGTCAGTTGATGCTTTGATCTTTATCCTCTCTTTGTCAGATTTCTGCTGTGGAGCCTCCTCTCTGTCTGATATTAAGTGCCAAGAGTATCCTGATATAGATTTGTCCTTCAGTGCTCAATCTCTTTTTCAGGTGCCATTCCCTGAGCCAGGTAGTGGAGGTACCGTCTCACTCTCCCTCTGCTGAGTCTTCTATCTAAGGGATTATTCCATCCTTTTGTGCCCAGTCATGGTGTCTTTTCCATATAATACTTCACATTGAAAAGGTTTAGTAAAGGCCCTGGTCCTGTCTTTTAACTCATCTCTCTTTCGCTCAGGCTGCTGAAGATTTGCTACATTTTTATGTAGGAAAATAATCAAATACATGGTGTATTCGGAAAGTAAGTACCGTTTGGAAAAAAAACCTATTAAAACAATTTTACGTTACATGAAATAGCATACTCTATACTATTCTACATTGCATCCACACACCACATTGTACATTGTATTGTGTTGTGGGTGACCAGCATTTCAATTCCTTCTGCATAGAAATTTCTTGCCAGTGATAGCTACGATTTCACAGCATTATTCAGTTCATCGTCGGATCCACAGCGCTTACCACCGAGCTTGCACTCTATGTGAAGGAAGAAGTAGTAGTCGGATGCTGCCAAATCCGGATTGTACAGCAGGTGATCGAACTGCTTTTGTGAACTGCATGTCGATTGGTTTTGTGAAGATAGGTGAGCATTTTGGAAACTCATCGGAAGCACAGTTTGTGATAACCCAGGTGGTCTGTAACAATCTCGTACAGTTCCAAGAATTTTCAGAAATTCATTTAATGCGTCATCATTGTCAATCCTCTATTCACAGATTTTTTCACCTAATTTCCTTACCAGGTCATTGTTAACAACAGAAAGAAGACCACTCCGAGCCTCATCGTGGACATTTGTTCAATCTTCATTGAACATTGTCACCCACTTTCTCACCGTTACATCGCTTATCGCTTCTTCACCATAAATGTCCATTTGATGATAAGTTTCTGCCAGTTTCATATTGTTTGCATTCCAAACTTTTAATTACAGAACGAATTCCACAGTCGGCGAAATTAATAACTGTCTTAAACATTAAAAATGTTCACCAAAATGGCATTAGTTGAGAGTCTGTGAATAAGAAAGACTTACACGCAAGTGTGGAATGCTGCTGTGGCAGTACAATGAAACAGACTTACTTTCCGAATACACCGTATAGTTTGAATTTTGCAATAGTCGAAGGAATTTTGCTAATTGATTCAATTACGTACACATCAGGTCAGTGTTATAATAATATATCTATTTATGTTAATAAAAATTACATAATATGCATCTTATATAGTCCTGATATTATTTCAGCTGAAATAAAGAAGATGTCTCCACCGGCCAGTGACGATACAGTGGATTCTACGAAAAATATTTCTTTAGCTCTGTGAACTTGAACCTACTACAGTAGAGGTAAAAAGGTTTGGATAAATCAAGTTTCAGTAAACGTATACGAAATGTCTTTTCATTCACGAGGAGTTCCTGTTTTAATCGTGTTACATCCGTAATCAGTTAATTTCTTCCAAATCAAGTTAGGCAGTGCAAATTTCCATTAGACTCTACGCGTAAAGGATGAAGGATAGACTGAAGTGAAAGGTGATGTGAAATATGTTAAAATAATTTTTAAACTTTCTGGGAGTCACGTAAATTAAAATTTTATCTTACACAAAGTACTCGATATTACAATTTTGATTATTGCCGCCACTCAAAATTATTTTAATTATGCTAACTCAATGAAGATTTATTCAAACATTGTACTGCCGGCTTGATGGGTACAGGAATCTCGGATTTCAGTACGTAAGGATTGTTGTGTTAACATAATTAACCTACCCATCTGTACTTATTCACCTTAAATGTTTGTATTAATTTTCCCCATTTTATTATATACTAAAAAGTACTTAGATGAAACTGTAAAGTTATTTATTTATGTGTACCTTTAATTTTAGTTATTACAAGTATAATACATTAGCTGTCCTCGTTTATGTTATTTATATTGATTCCATTTTGTTTTAACTCTATATTTACATACATTAATATCTAGTTATTCATTAGTTATCGTTATTACTTTGTGATTTAAAAGAGTAATCGTAGGGTAAAGTTACCATGATGACAAGTTGGAAAATCAGGGCCAATCAGCTGATGGTGGTAAAATATCGAACACCATATTTGGCAATTTTTGTTATAGTTGACAAATTAAATATTTGTTCCCTTTGCTCTATTCTAATGCATTGAGGTATTTGTAAACTTTTTCTTGTTAGTTAAATATATTTTAAGTGTACAAAAAGGTTACCTTCAGAAGAAAGACATTTTCCAGTTAGTATGCCTGTTGTATTTTGCAACTGGAAATCAAGGAGATGAAATGTCATTTGGATTATATGATCATATTTACAGGTACAACAGTTAGTGGCCATATTGGATGTTTTACAATTTTAAAGAAAGTGTTTTAGTACTTACTGCTAGATATACATGACTTGATTGTAACAATCATGTGAAACGATATTTAAGTTCGATGTAGGATGGTGATAAACGTAACAAGCAGAAAAATAATGATTATATTACTCAGAAAATGGTGGTTAGCTTTACCGAATTACTCATTTGAGTGAAGTAATTCGGTAAATAAGACAAATTTGAAGGACGTTATTAGAGTTAAAGTAGCAGTGTACGGTAATAATGAGAAAGTTGCCAGATGCAGGTGGCAGTTTCTAAATTTTAGTAACCAGATCTCCATTTCTTATTATAACTAAGTTTACTCATTATTATGTAGCCAACTCATTAAGAGATGACTGACCAATTTATTCTGTTAGTTACAAGCACAAATTTAATTTATGTGCACATCGCATATTAAATGTACTGTAATTTATGTGCACATCGCATATTAAATGTACTGTAATTTTGCGATTTATCAGGTATATTTTAGTTGATGTTAATGTTTTTCTTGTGCCAAAATTAAATCCTCAATTTAATTGATTATTTCAGAAATGCATTATTACAAAATAAAATTGTCTGTGGATAATTTTACAGTAGTAAATAATAAATGTAAAATTCAATATGTACCAAAATTCAATGAGTAGCTCACATGGAAACTAAAGTACATAATTTGATCTTTTGTGCGATAAAAAAAACCCAAGCAGTGTTATAGCAGTAATGTTGTACACGGTTTGCTGTAATTTCTGAAATAAACAATTTACATATAACCAGTTTGGTACAGACAAACTTATAATGAAGATGACCCTGTTAGAATAAGTTAATACTGGTCCAGAAGCTGGACTTAGGACAGCACAAGCATTTCGTACGTAGATTCTGTTTGGTTTCACATTCATGTACTTGTTTGATACCTAGCAGTTTAATGTGATAGTATGAACATTTATGCATTAGTTGCCTTATTATAAGTAAGTAACGTTTTGTTATTTATTCAGTGTGATTTATTAATAAACCGTATGCTGAATGAAATTTTCAACTAAAGAAATATTTAAATACTGTAAAATATTGGGAAAATGAATGTCCTTGGAAACATCACAAATTGAAATTTTTCATTTATCGTGGAAACTGATTTAAATTATTTTAGAATGATTAAATGTTAAATTAAGCTTCAAATTGTCTTATTTTTTTTTAATTACAAACAGGATTCACTACTAACTACACGTAAAATGGATAGGCAAGATTGCAGATTATTTTTGCCACTTTAGGTCTGCAGCTCGGAAGTGACAATGAAAAATTGAATTAATTATGTTTTCTCTACTAATCATTAATTGATGCCACAAGCATTTTATGTTTTGTACGAAGATTGCATTTTATATATTTGCACTAGGGATACATTACGTACATAAATATGTGAGGAATGATTTATATTGAGGTCATCCGGAAAGTAACGTCTGTTTCACGGTAACTATTCGAGCAGTGAGTGAACCGCGCATAAGCACCTATTTCCAGCATTCTTTTGCATACGAAATGACGCCATCTGCAGTGAAATCATTGTAGAGTGCTGATTTTGATAGCAAGGAATGTTCCAGCAGCGGATATTCATAAGTAGATAAGTGAAGTGTACAGTGCTAAGGTGATGAGTGACAGCAAAGTGCGGAAGTGAGTGAGAGCTTTCAAAGATGGACGGGAACATTTCCATGATGTACCACAATCTGGCTAGTCATCAGTGATCATGGAAGATTTGGTCAATGTTGTTGATGAAAAAATTCGTAAAGACCACCCACCGTACAGCCCGGACTTGGCGTTGCGTGAATTTCACTTGTTTCACTACCTAAAGGAGTTTCTTGGCGGTAAGCGCTCTAACACTGATGACGAGGTGAAATAAGCAATTAAAGATTGGTTATCATCACAGATGGCAAACGCATCATCATTCAAAAGCTCGTAGAATGTTTTAACAAATGTTTAAACTAATCCAAATTCAGATTCTAAATTGAATTAAAATAGAAACCATGTTGGAAAATAAAAAAAATTTTCTGAAATCAAATAAAACAGGTTTTTTTAAAAAGCATGTTGTTATTTATTTTTGATAAGAAATTGTACCTACTTTCCGGATGACCCTCATACTGATTTTTTTGTATCACTGAACGATGGCAAATGTCCGGAAAAATCCTGTTTCCTTCATGACCTTCATAATTGTAGAGTACTCGACAAAACAATTAGTGTGACATCCCAAGTGAAATATCTTTGTAGCAGATGAATGACACTAAGAAATCCAATTTTTAACCAAGATTGTAGTCGTTTTACTATAGGAATTCACCAATTTATTTTCACCATTTTGGATCATTTTGTCGGGAATAGCATTTTATGGTGTCGTTGATTTTGTCCCCATCAATTTGGGCTGTCATCTGTTAATCCATCTCATTCTACATTTTGTTTCCTTTGTAGGTATGTGGTATGTGATGTTAAGGTCATTAATGTCCCAGTTCTTTTACTTTCAATCAATTGTGAAGCATTTTGCTTCTTTAAATTTGATATCATAATTTTATACCGCAGAAGTTTTGTGTACTTCTAAAAATTGTAACTATTATTATTGAAATTCGTTTATTACTCATCAGAACAAAAGTATTTTACCAATTACTGTTTAAAGTAAAAAAAACTGGGACAAAGTTAGTGGGATTGGTCTAAATAGTTGTGATACAAAAAATTAATTCACCAAAGAACACAAATTCTTGCCCCTTTTAACATTAAGTAACTTATAAACTCCGTAGTGAGATACTATCAGTGTCTATTTAATTAAAATATAATTAAATCCATTTGGTATGCATTTAAACTACATCTAAATCATAATGGGAACAATTTGTGAATACTTTACACTAGTGAGTGATGTGTCGAAGCCTAATTTCAAATCCACTGAATCTTTAAAAAAAATCTTGAAAATAGATTTACAAGATCCGATAGTCGAATCTGAGGAGATTGGTCGTAGCACGCAAAACTACCATCTATAAAACATGTCTTGCCCTACTTTGTGTTGAAAAACTCGTGAATAGGTAACATAATTAACAAATAATCGTAGTATTGTAATAATATTTTCCTTGCAGTTTGTACTTTATACGGTTATGTTCTTGCAATGCTGTGAGTTCCCTTTGTTTGTCTATTCGTGGTCAACAGCTCATCAGCAGTACGTAAATAATCAATATGTATGTTCATGCCTTGCCACATGTCTTTATGCAGACGTCAACTGTTAGTGGTAAACAAAATTAATTACAATCACTAATTTTTGTTTACTTCACAATTTGAGTAATTTCGTAAATGCTTAATCTGTAAAGTACGTGTATATTTATATTCTAATATTTTTTATCATTGGTTTAACATTTTAAGTTATAATGGATTCTTGTAAGTAGTACAAATATATATGGCTATACGTTTTTCACATAGAAGGCTTATATTTGGGGTCCAGTTTATACTTTATCAAAGCATAGGGTATGAGTTAGTTCTAAAATATAGCTATTTCACTGAACTTGTACAAATTCCTTTAAAATAGAGTGGTATTCTTACTTTTATGATACTGGACCGTCTCCAGAGGTTTAATGATAGCAGGTGTTTGTAAAATAAGTTATAAAGGTTTAAAACACAAGAATCGGGAATCAATTTTTTAAGATTTGGATTCGGGTTTGAGATTCACAAATTCTGCATTTGAACATCACTACTGTACAGACCACAATTACTTCAGTGTACAGTTCCATACTCATTGCCCTACGATGAATTGATGAATTTCTCTCCCCTCCGTTTCTTCTTATCTCCTTTATCTCACATCTTGAAATAACTTGAATCGAGTGATGTGACACTGGCCTGAAGATGCTCTTTAATTTTGGATATCCGTCCCAATCATTTTATTTACCTGCAATGTCTAGAATCTACACAGACATTAAAGTCAATTTCAGTTGTGTCCATTCTTCATAGTTGTACCATTATAAACTCACTTAGCATATAATACAGACATTCAAGTAAGGGCAAGTGATGCAAAAAAATATTTTAATTGCACTGTTGAAGTTGCATCGGTTGATTTTCATAAAGGTAAAGACGCGTATGAGGTGACATACTTTAGCTGATACGTTTTACAATTCTCACTGCCAATGCATTGTTTTATACTTTTTTTAATGTTAGAGAAAAACTTTTCACTTGTTTACTGAAACATTTAACCGTACGGCATGTTTGCTCGCCTGCTTTTGCCTGAAAAGCACAGGTTCAAACTATTTAATTCCTTTAAAAAATGTTTAACTGTTTGTTAAATAGTGCATAAGTGGATTTATGATTTACTCATGACTTGATTTAGTTGTGTTAGTTCCCTTATACCATCATACAAGAGAGATCAAATAGTTTAGCACATGACATTAAATGTTCTTTTAGTAATGTTAATTTATTGTACATCTTTTAATCAAGAAAGCCTTCCAGCGTCCCGAAATATTTACGTAATATATACTTCTGGTAGATGTACAGTGATTAATTTGATATATATATTATATAAAATATATATTAGATATGTTATTAATGTTTATGAAATGTTATTGAAATAAAGTAGTGCTGATACTATATTATTTCATGTTCAAAGTAATATTATAATGAGAGGCAAACAGTTTCCTAGTTTTACAGTATTTTAAATTGTATGTTAATAAATAATAATATAAACTATGTAGGGGTAGCCTTTCTTTTTTAATATAATTTTGTTATTGCTCCATCATAGAATTATTGTACATAGTTGTAGGATTCGAGTAATAGATTAATGTTATTGTAGGGTCTTTAACTAAGGGTTCCACTAATGTTTACCAGCCAACTGTCGTAATATTGTCTACTGTTTACCGGTGTACTGTACATGCTTCACGTGGTGTCTCTTGTGTACGCGTTTCTCTGTTCAACAACAAATTCTGAATGCTTAAATCCGTGAATTTGGAGGAATAAACAGTTATAAGATTAATGGTTACACCTAATTATCTTTATCAATGTTTGTGTTATTTTTATTGTTAAAATTTCAATTTTGTTTGTACCATACATGAAATTTTGTAAAGTACAATTATTACGTTAATTGAACGTAATTCAAATACTCTGTTAGGTGGTACAGGATGGAAATAATGTAATGTTCCCCCACCACCGCTTAAATTTTACGGTAATAACGCAAAATCGAATGTTTTAAGGATATTCAGTAAACTACGTGTTGTATCTTTGTTTTGTGTTTACAGATATTTGCCATTCTTATGTTGTAACACAACAATGGAAAATTTGTAAAAATCTGTTAACCTGAAGTTTGCTTTTGTTCCTTTTCCAAAATGAGAAAACGGCAATTGACGTTCCGTGAACCATCAAATGAAAACCACACAAAAGAGAAATCCAATGCCAATTACAAACCAGTTTTATATTGTCTGTTTACAAATATCACCCTGCTGAAAAATTGAGTTTTTTTAACATTTTGTAAAACAAATAAACAGATTCCTTGAAAATCATAAATTGTTATAGTAATGAAATTGAATCGAAGTATTTTGTAATTTGCCTTTTTCCCAAAAAGGAAGGCATAAGGACAACTCAAAATTTTGAATTAGTAACCATAATGTTTTGGCCCATACTATGACAGTGTATTAACACTCAATTGAAAACTACACACAAAAATATTGTATCTGCTCTAGGTAAATATATATAAAGTAAAAGTACTTATTTTATTCAATGTTTATTGAAAAAATTCAGCTATTGCCATCTATACAAATTTAATTAATGTAAATAAAAGTCGTTTGGCAAGTATTTGGTCTTCCGATCATATGTTAGTTTGGTTATTTAAACACATATGTGACAGATACGGCCAAATACAAAATAATTGAATCAAAAGTAAGGTCTCTGTGGTGGAATGGTAGCACATTCACCCGGCAAGTGAGAGATCCGGGTTCGAGTCCCGACGGAGCAAGTACTTTTTGTGATTCAATGTTTGTTGAAAAAATTAAATTCGGCTATTGCCATTGATACAAATTTAATATATATAGTTAGTTTAATTAAACGTTTTGTGTAATTTTTTAATTTAAAAGATAAGTAGCACCCATTTTGGGAAATGGATAAATATTTTAACATAATGATTATTCCAGGCATATTTAATATAAAACTCATAATGTTATATCAGCTCAGAGAGAAAATAAAAATATTAACAACGTTGGATTTCTCTTTTCTTTCACTTAATGGGTCACGGAATAGGGGTTTCCAATTGAATAAGTTGCTCTCTACTTCCTTCTGTTTTGGAAAAAGTTAAAAATAAAATATGCTAAAATAATTTTTAAGAATTTGGATGAAAATCTTATAAAGAATTTTATATACATTATTAAATAATTAAAATAAGGGAAAGGGTTACTTTATTCAATATGTTGTATCAGTTATATAGATTAGTTATTGTCAAACATCATATCATGTGAAATATTAACACACACTCATATGATAAATTTTAAGAGTAAAGGCAGATTGGAGAGAGGTTTTAAGGTCAAAGTTTAGTATTTTACAACGTTTGGGTGAGTGACACATTTACTGCACTCTCTCCCCATTGTACATTAAATGTTAATGAAAGTAGTTTCTGTACATTCTTCTGTAGAATACATGTTAAGTAATTTGTTTGTCAAATTACAGTGTTCATTATTCAACACTCGGGTTCTCTCGTAGAACAATTATCCTTATAATTCATTGAAGATATGTCTATTGCTTGCAATACATTTATCAATTTAGGTCAATATTTTTTAGTGTTTTTGCGATTAGGGTAAATAGCTTTAATGGGCTAATTGACAAAGGGCTGTTTGATAGTGGACTAGACTGTACAGTGAAATGGTGCTAAATAACGGGACCAACTATTGACCCAATAAAAATCTCCTAATGCCACTTAGTAGGAAGAAGGAACAAAATGGATGGAGAAATCTTAGCGTGGGCAAATTTAAGTGAAATATCTAGGAATGGTGAGAGACAAGAAGTTCATATTGAGGAGACGTGTAAAGGGAAATACTAAGAAAGCAACCTCGTACCTTACATAAGAGGATTGTGCATGTTGTTATTATCGGGAGGCCACTCTATCCCTATGTACTACTTGTTGTTACACGATATAAGTAGCTTGTCATATGAGAATGAGAATATCTTTATTTACAATCTTTGATAGTGACACTGTCATAAATATAAAAGAGCAACAAATATCATTTTACCAACTTTTAGGAAGACACGACAAAAATTGGGTTAGTGAAATTGCTGGTAGTTGAAACATAAATTTTTTTAACCGTCCGATTGATCAGCCGTTAGTAGCTCATTCATTACAAAATGCAACACCCGAAAAATCGGACGTTGGCCCAGACCAGTTTAAGTAATCACCTGGAGGGTAATTAGTATTTTGTTATTGTAGCTTAATATAATAAAGAGTGCATTTCATTTTTTAAACAATCAATATTAATCATTCTTTGATTCGCCGTGTCTTTTCATAGCTATTTGGAAGGAGTTTTGCAGAAACTCTTCTAGTGTGTAGAATGGGCGTTCTATAAGCCATTCATGTAGAGCGATCTTCAATTCCTTTTCTCTTTTGGACAACAGGTGAGGTAATAGGCGGTTGTAGAGCTTCACACCCACGTACGAATGTTTCCACTCGTAAAGCCTCAGATGATGTGCTAGAAAGTTGTAGTGTTCTGCATTTCTGGTATTGTAGTGGTGTACAACATTGTTTCTTGGAAGATTTTTTCCCATCAGCATACATTATTATCTCTTGGATGTAAAGTGAAATGACAGTGAGAATCTTCAGAGACTTGAATGCCTCTCTACAGACTTCAAGAAGTTGGAGACCAGCCAGTGTCCTAATACATTTCTTTTGTATGATTAGTGTTCATTGAAGATTTGAAGCAGTAGTTTCGCCCCAAGCAGCTGGACCATAGCGCAGGTGGGATTCAAACAGAGAACAGTAGGTTATTTTTGCAGTTTCTGGGCTACTGAGAGAAAGAATTTGTTTAACCACAAAGTGCCCGGTATTAAGTTTTTTGCTAAGGTTTTCTTTCTACATGATCCAATTTAGGTCGGTATCTATATTGTTACGCCAAGAAATTTCAGCTGCCCTTCAATACTGACATCAGGGATGTCTGGGACTTCTAGTACTCTTCTTCCAAAAGCAATCTGATTAGTCTTTGATGGGTCTAATACACGATCATTTCCATAGCAATATTGGTTAAATATGTTACTAGTAGTACCAAAGATAAAGTTAACCTTTACGAGCACTCACGTGATCTGAACTTGAACTCGGATACTATCTTGAGGGATGTTATTCTTTTTTCGCCAAAAGTACGAAGCCACCAAAGAACTGATGGCCAGGGTCATTTCGAATCGGTACTTTTGACCTGAAGTCCGAGGTTAGGAAAGTACCGATCGGAAATGCCCATGGCTTTGGTGGTACCCCGCACTTATGGCGAAAAAAACATCCCTCAAGATAGTACTTAAATTCAAGCTCAGATCACGTGACCACTTGTAAACGTTAACTTTAACTCTTTCTATGTATAATACATACGTATGTATTTACTCACTTATAATACCTAATAACAAAAAGTTGATAGAGACAGTGTGGCCTCTAGATAATACCGAAGTACAGAGGATAACTTAGGGCTGCAATCCAAGGATTAAGCTGGATAAGAGGGAGAATAAGAATCACTTAGGTGTCCAATACCTGAGCTAATAAATAAAGATGCTGTAACTGGAGAAAGTCCAAAGACAAGGGTGTTCAACCATTACAGGGACAATGTGAACTTGTGTAATAGCGGCTGTGGATATGATGGAATAGGCTGCTGAGGAAACATTACATGGAATGAATGACGTAATCAGAGCTAAATGAGAGAAATATGATTGTCTGTGACCACGGTTACTACACAAACTGCAATCTTGAATTGAGAGCCAAGAAGGAGTAGAAAGAGAATACATATAACTCACTTACAAAGGCTAACTTCTAATGAAGAGGAAAATCGTCAGACTTGCCTTTAAAACTTCCCTCTAGAGCCCACTGATTTAATAGAAACATAAGAACACACATTCCAAAATGTTGTATTGCACTGAAATCTTTCTCAATCAGTAAAGAACATGCCAAGCTCTTAAATCTGGATTTGCTTTCAGTTTCTAATTTTTATAAGTATAACGTGGTTCAGACTAACGGAAATACTAATTAATATTGGTACAAAAGTAACTCTTTAATAAAGTACCTATATGTAATATTTCTAAGGGTGTAGTTTTAATTTAAAACCACTTGTTGCATAAAAACATTTTAAAAGTAGATCAGTTATTAACAAATTGGGGTTTCCTTTCCAAAGTTTTAGTTACCATCATTCTCTCAGATAAGCCTATATTTGAAAGGCATATTTTGGATGAGATGCTACAAAGAAACGGAGACGGTTTAATTTGGAAACTGTGTATTTCAGCTCCCTCCGTTTTATTCTGATTTGATCCCAATTGAAATTATTTGGACGGGCGTGAAAAATCATGTAGCAAGTTGCAACACTACGTTTACTCTCCAAGACGTAAAAAAATTGCAAGAAAAGAGTAAATGGGAAAATTTCAACAAGAAAGAGCTGAAAATGAACGTCGGGCCCAAGAGCGATCAATCGGTGAAGCTTAAAAAAACTGTTGCGATGACCTATAAAAAGGTTTTATGGCAAGAAATTAGTAACAGTACAAAGTCTGTAAATTTTGTATCGACAATCAGATTTGCATTTCTAAATTTTAAAATGTATGATTTAGGACATTTTATCCAACAAATTATATATCACGTTCTGCTTCAAAAAATTATCCTTTCCTTGATACGGTTTAAAACTTGCACCTACCCTCAATATGCAATCAATATACTGTATATACTGGGTGCTTCAAAAAAATGTATACACACTTTGAACTTCCATAGAAAATTTATTTACCGTTCTACAAAGTAAAATTTCAGCAAATTAGAAAGCTTAAAGTCCAATGTAAATGAAACGTAAATAACAAATGTTAATACTGTTCAAATTGGTGACCTGCAGCATCAACACAATTCCGAGTACGAGTCACCACTGATTCTGTACATCGTATCAAAACGTCCAATGAGATTTCTCTACACACAGCTTGAATCTCATTCCAAAGAATGTCTAGGTTATGTGGTTTACGTTTGTACACCTCATCTTTTACTGTGCCCCATAAGAAGAAATCCAGTGGTGTAAGGTCTGGAGAGCGTGCTGGAAACTCGATTGGCCCCCTGCGTCCTATCCACTGGCCCGGCAAATTTTGATCCAGGTAAGCTCGTACGTCCCTGTGATAGTGCGGCGGTGCACCATCTTGTTGAAAATAAAAATTATCATTACCGTATAATGCACGAATGGCAGGAAATATGGAATCAGCAAGCATTGTTAGGTAATTAATACAAGTTACAGTACGTTCAAATCGAAAAGGTCCAATGAGTCCCCTTGAAGACAAACCGCACCACACATTTACACCAGGCAAATTTACAGCTTTTTCAATTGTAATGTGAGGATTGTCTTCAGCCCAGTAAACAAAATTGTGCCTATTGACAGTTCCATTAAGTTTGAATTGGGCTTCATCCGACCAAATGATGCTACCCATAAATTCCGGTTCACGTATCACCATCTCCTGAACCTATTCACAAAATTGCAACCTTCGATCTGGATCGTCGTCACTTAGCTGTTGCACCAGCCTTGGAATGTAAACACGATACTTGCCTCTCTTCAGAATGCGTAGCAAGCTGCTAGCAGTTACATCACTTTCACGTGCCCCTTGCCTTGAAGAATTTGTTAGGAGAGCGTTGAAACAGTTCCAAGACTGCCGTTGAAGACTCATCACTTGTAGCTGTTCGAGGTCGACCTGAATGACCTTTATGCACATCACACACTGTTCCATGAACTTCGAATTTGTCTCGTATGCGTGTAATTGTTAATCTTGAAGGTGGTTCTGTATCATAATCCCTTCTCCACTGTCTTTGAACTTCATTTACATTCTCAAACTTCCAGTACCACTTAATAACCTGCTTACGTTCTTCAAAACTCAAACGTACGTCCGCCATGTTGATATTACAAATTCCAACTAACAATATAACATAAAGGGACGATAATGCTGCCACCTGGCGAAGAAATATAACATTAGCCTTGTAGAGCGGGAAAACTACGATAGTTTAAAGTGCGTATACATTTTTTTGAAGCACCCGGTATATAAAATTGATTCCATTTCCAAAATTCTTTTGAAATCTCAAATTAAATTTTTAACATCATATTTACAAAAAATGAATAATTCAAATAAAAATTTAATTTTTTAACATCTCTATTCAAATGGTCACGGTTCTTGTAGGAATACCTTAGTTTTCCCTCCACCTTGCCTTGCGCTCTCTGCACTATACAAACTACACTACATACACTTTATCCTAGTAAAATGTAAAGATGTTCAATATAATGTCAGTTTTGTAGAAGTGGTGACCGGTCTCTGGGCGTGAAATAATTAATTATTTTTTGCACTACAAAACATAAAACAGCAACAAATATCATTTTACCAACTTTTAGGAAGACACGACAAAAATTGGGTTAGTGAAATTGCTGGTAGTTGAAACATAAATTTTTTAAAACGTCCGATTGATCAGCCGTTAGTAGCTCATTCATTACAAAATGCAACACCCGAAAAATCGGACGTTGGCCCACACCAGTTTAAGTATCACCTGGAGGGTAATTAGTATTTTGTTATTGTAGCCTAATATAATAAAGAGTGCATTTCATTTTTTAAACCAATCAATATTAATCATTCTTTGATTCGCCGTGTCTTTTCGTAGCTATTTGTCGTACGCCCATAAATAATTTTTAACCTACAAAATAATATGTTAGGTTATTATTGAAAAGCATTGATTTTGATGTTTATTGCCTAATTATAGGAGTAAAAGAATTGTATTATTTACATATATGTAACTATTACAAGTAACCCACATTTTTTATACAAATGTAGGAGATATTGCCAACCGAACAGGTCATAAGCACAAATAATGGTCGAGACAATTTGAATTCGGTAAACCTGATAGTGTTCTTATAAACAGTGACTCGTTTAATGTCAATGGTTTTTATTTTCGTTGTCCTGTTTAAAATTTATGTTGTTTGTTAAAACATCACCTTATTTCTAAAAAAGACAATTTAGGACATCACGACTTTGAGTGAGCATGACTCTTCTCACGAATTAATACTGTAACTTAAATACATGTTCTTATATTATACATTTGTAATATAGACTGCAGCCTTCTGTGTCCTTTATTAAAATATATGGATCATATTTCTAACTTGTAACTCGTCGATTATATTGCTATTGCATGCATATGGGATGGTAGTAATTGAATATTATTATTTTTGATACTGTCGGGAATGAGTGTGCATCGCTTGTGTATTGAAAAACTAATTTGATATTTTTTAGCTAAATTACTTCTTTAAACACGTAAAATAAAACGCGAAACGTTTTTTCAGCTTTACAAATATTTAATTTTAAGTGATTTTCCATTTGTATTATTAATGTTATTCATTATCCAAATGATATAAAATTGTGATGTTATGAACTTTGGTATGTAGCTTTTGTTATTTCTTCGTTTTTAAAACGCTGTTATTGAATTTGTAAATGTTTTACTGTGTGGAGTACAAATGTTAGAATGTTGTTTATATGTATATATGTACATCTTCGTATTTGTTATATTTTACCTATGTGAAACATAAATTGTTTTGATGTCATATAATCTGTATAAATCTTGAAAGGAGTAAACATCTATTCTCAATAACTTGTTAATGTATTTACCACCCTCTCCTGTATCTATGTATGTAGAGTTATACTGTAACTTAATACATTATTCAAATAGGCGCACCAACAGACAACTGGTTGCGCATAGTTAGTTTAGTAATTTGAAGGCTGTCAAGGAACAGTACAAGTTCATAAGCTTTTCATGTAAATTTACATTACTTAATGCAACAATTTACTATATTAGGTAGATTTCATAGAAATATACATACTGCAATCACCTCATAACAGAACTTTTTTACAATTTTTCCGATCATGACCCCCAGAATCTAAATCCGAAAATTTATATCCATTTACAAACATAATTTCTGATTAATTGTAATTCAATTACGTCAATCTTTTTACAAAGAAATCTATATGCTTATAACAATTTTTGTCTTGTAAGATTTCATGATGACTGACTTTCTAAATGATTTAAAGCAAGTAATAATACATCTTCAGTTTGACATTTAGGGAAGACGACCACATGTGAAATCTATCTTTCTTCCAACTGAGTCGGTAGGGATGTAACTGAAATTATAGTCTTTCCAATCTTAATAAATTTACTACGCAACAACGATATATAATTGTAAAACCGTTTTCTACAAAAACACAAACAACGATATATCGTTATGAAACAGTTTTCGGTAGAAACACAAACAGCCAAAGGATTAACTAGTTGCAACTACTACCAAGTGATATATGAGATAGGAATTATTATTCTGTACTTAAATCAAGGTTTCAAGAGATAACATGTTAACGGTGTATCAAAGCTGCATGGCAGTCTAGTACATACAATTTCTAATCACAAAATTGGTGGGTACACATGTTGAAAATCACCAAAACCCACTATCACCTTAAAGTGGCATAAGTAGTTGCACAATGGCATTATGGGTTAAAATCTATATTGTTCTGAAGTATATGGATTTTTTTAAATTAACATTGACATCATAGTAAACTTCCGTTAACCTGGCGCGATCAATTTACGGAAAAAAACATCGTTGCTTTGGAAAATTATACTTTTTCCAGAAGGCATGCCGAACTATAGGATGCTGGATAAATGGAATTTTACTGTAGTTAGAACTTTCTTTGAATTTCAGGAAAATTGTTGGATTAAATATATTGTGATTGTAAAAATACTGAGGGATTGAGACAATTTTAAAATATCCACATTAATTAATAAAAACATAAGTCAATGCATATACACTGTAAGCTCAGAAAATTAGTAATATTTCTAATAAGCTATACATTGAGAGATAGAAGTTTTACATATGAAGCAATCGTTTATAATTTGGAAATGTTTTTATTTTAGTTTTATAATTGAAGGGAAATTTTACCTTGCCAGTTGTTTTGTCAAGTTATACAGAGTGTTATTTCAATGTGGCCATCATTATGATATATTAAACTATATGTATCATGGGAAACCTTTGTTGTTTTGGAAATGTTATATAGTTCACATTTTTTAAATGGGCATCTTTCCTTAAAATAGTGGCCAACTTCATTTTCTTGTGGAATATCTTGTATTTTATTGTTCGTTTCAAGTAAAAAATGTTAAGAATCTTTATAGTTTTTATTGCTACAAATATCAAAGGGACACATGATTCATACATGTCCCTACTTGTCTTCAGAACATTTGCAAGACCTTCTCAGACAAAAAAAAAAGGGAGAATATAGTTCGGACATGGATTACAACCATACTTTCTATTCAACCATAAAGGGAAGAAAATAATCTAAAAGTTTGTTATAACATTTATGAAATTTATTTATACAATACATTATTTTACATTAAAACGCCATCTATCTACAAAGTTGAACAAATCACACTGCTTCAGCAACATCTTCTTTTTCTGGTACTCTGATGTGCTCAGGAATTCCTTCCAGTCCAACCTAAAATACACCATCATTGTAAGTACATTTTTAATGTATGAGTATTACTTGGATGAGATATACATTATACATTTTTGTAGAAGAATAAAACTGTTTACTGATTAAACTTACGCCAAGAATGATTTACAACTTTGAAGTAAGAATCTTATAACAATCAGCACTGTGTCAGAAGTAACATTTGATGGGGCTGAGATTAAAATTTAAACTCTATTCTCCAAATCGGTAGTGATTTGAGGTAGCTATCCAAGTTTTGTAAAGATTAACTACTCGTTGGCACTACTATTGGATGAAGTTCGCGCATGTGTTGCCAGTTAACAGCAGCTCGTAAAGTGTATCTATTTGACTGAAACTAAAATGTCAAATTATATAGCTCGATGTATAGTTCTTACTTACAACAGCTCATAAAGAGTATCTCTAATTTGCTCAAACTAAATTGTCAAATTATATATTGATATAGTTACACAAGCATTTTATTATTAAATACTAGCGGACCCGGCGCGCTTCGCTGCGCATTTCAATAAGTTTCCCGCGGCTTCGCACGCAATTTCCCGTTGAAAACAGTACACTATATTCACTTATTCATTTTCTATCACATTCTAAACATTGCTGAGATAATTGATAGTCGTTCCTTCGTGAGCTTCTTGGGCGCATTATGAAGGTATGTACCACATTCCTGATACTTCTGTAAAAAAAAAACAACTAAGGTTGATTTTATAACATTCTTTATATTTGTAGCCAACGTAAGATAGTAATGGGGGGGGGTGGGGGGGGGGGGGGGTGGGGGGGGGGGGGGGTGGGGGGGGGGGGGGGTGGGGGGGGGGGGGGGTGGGGGGGGGGGGGGGTGGGGGGGGGAAGAGTCGAACTGATAATTACTCGAGCTCGGATTAAATCGAACATAAAGTGATATCAGTTATTAGTGTATCCAACAACGGTAAAATGCGGTCATTGTCTGTGTGCTGTGTTGGTAATTCCTGCTCGCTCTAGGTGGAAGTGAGGCAGTTATAAAGGTGGTTGCTACCCCGGTCGTGTACAACAACAATGCGGGAGGAGGGCGGACGAGCTGCAGGTACCTCAGAACAGCGAAGCCTCCAAGTTGTTCCACGCAGGTGGTCAAGTGACGGCGGCCTGGTGGGTTCCCTACGACAACATAGGAGACCTCCCGGCCATCCACAGGATCCAGACTGTTCCCGCAGGACCGAACGTCAACTTGGTGGTTCACGGACGCCACGGTCAACGCAACGCTCGGGTACGCATTATGATATATGCCGATATCTTGGACAATAACTCTAATCTTTGAGAGTGTGACATTTGACTCAAACAGTGTACAAAAGGCAATACAAAATTTACGCTCTTGTATGAAAGAAATTGTAACCATGGAAACAACTAAATATTCATAATAAATGTTATTGTTCACACATGAATATTATTGTATCCTTTAAAATTAGAAATCATGTTAGTGCCACTTTAGTGATTAAGTTTTATGCTAGTACAAGATTGCATGAAGTAACAATTATAGACTGATATTACCGTACAATGTTATTGATATTAAAATAGTTAAATTATTTCCAAAACTTCTTATATTTTATAACAACTCATCAATAATCCCTTTAAAGGGCTACCCTAAAGGATTTAATTTTTATGATTTTTTTTTATTTTCTCAACAAATTGGTTCAAAAATGCTTACGGTACATTTTGTTTTCAGTTAGATATTTTAAATTTCATTTAGCATATAAAATATTTAAAAAATAAATTCAATTAGTCATTTTAAAATGACACATTTTGTTTAAGCCATAACACTGTTACCTCATGTACATTTTTTAATTCAAATATAAAAAAGAACAACTTAAAAATGTTACTTTTTGGAAAAAGGTCAAAAACTATGTATATAGTGTGAAATTGAATTTCCTCTTAAATAGGCTAAACATTTGAAAAACAACCTTTTGCATGATATTATTATCGTAAAAAACAATTTATTTTAGCTACATTAATTTAGGAGATTTGGAATGTTGGCAGGAATTAGCATTCAGACAATCTTGTCTGGTTGAGAATTATATCGTAAAATTGTTTTTCTGAATAATATCTTAGTATTTGTATTAAGAAATTAAAATTACAAAAAGGAATGGGTTAATCCGCTGAAAATGGCACAAGGGCTAGTCAACATATGGATCATAATATTTATTTCGGAACACGTTATCTGGTATTTTTTCTGTGGTCCTGTCACATCTCGAAATCCACTCGAAGACAAAGCTAATTCCCAAAAATAAACGTCGTATCTTTCCGTAATATCCGTAACATTTCTCTTCACATGCTCTAGCAGCTGTAGACCTTTAGCATCTGTTAAAGAGATTTATTTATTTATTTATTTCCTTCCAACGGTCAAAAACCAATTTACATTTATTAACTTATAATAGATGATTAAAACATACTTAAACAAAAGGGCCAAACCAAACATGCAACTGGACTCTAAAATCAGATCTAGGCATAATTAACGTATAAATAATGTAATAAGAAAGTATAAATTATATTAAAAATTAGTAAAAGTATATAATAAATTAGTGATAATATTAACTTAATACACTACTGTAAGGTGTGATACAATATGGAGAAACAAACAGACAAATAATAACAATGCAAATAAACTATACAATTATCAACAACAATGAAAGATAAACTTTAAATGAATAACAAGAGTAAAAAAAATATTAACATTAATGACTGATAGTGGTAAATAAAAAAACTGAAAAAATACAAAATATTTAACTTAAATGCATGCACATTACTGTCTAAGACGTGACATATGAATAAATAAAGAGATAAATAATAACAGTGCAAATAAACTATATAAAGTAAACAACAATGGGGAAAATACTGTAAATAAATAACAAGAGTAAAATATATATAGGTAGGCTACCAACAGAGAAAAAAAAAACTATAAAAAACAACAAATGCAAGCAATAAAATGTAAATATATAACCAAGAGGCACAGTCGTAATTATAAAAGACGATAGATTAGTCGTAGATTTAATAATGCATTTGGCCAGATTAATGGTAAGTCTATGAGCAGGAGCTCCGATCCTGACATGTAGGAAGGCATCACATCAGCAAACGCGAGATCGTCAGCAAAACTCTAATAGTGATCAGGTCCAATTGCACATGATCAGCTCTTTCTTCGCAACCACTTCATGGACTCATTCCACGAGCCATTGAAGCGCCATTGAGATAAACACAACGATTATACTGTTTAATTCTGTAAGGTAGTTCAACAAATGGATGTGTGATCTCTTCACTGAGATTGTTCTCCTATAAGCGTTAACTTGGAATCTTACGATGAGAGGAAGGAGGCAATTCCCACAAGCCTCTCTCTTCCTAAACACACACACACACACACACACACACACACACACACACACACACACACACACACGCACGCACGCACGCACACACGCACGCACGCACGCACGCACGCACGCACGCACGCACGCACGCACGCACGCACGCACGCACGCACGCACGCACGCACGCACGCACGCACGCACGCACGCACACACACCATCTATACGGCGCCGTTCTGCTGATTACTTACACAACTGAGACTGTTATCTCCACATTGAAGATCGTTCTCAGGACAATGTCAATTGAAATGTGAAGTTAAATTGTAATACCTAACAAACTTTGTTGTTGTTTGTAATTTTTACCGTTTAAGAAGCTTATTTCATACTGACAAGATATTTTGTGCTTACAACTTCATGACGTTATTAAAATAAAATACTTTTATAAGTAGTAGTTTAAGAATTATTAAATTAAAAAAGAGAAATTTCGAATATCTTTGTCTTGTATATCAATTAGT
The DNA here is from genome assembly GCF_021130785.1 of Homalodisca vitripennis. Taxonomy (NCBI): domain Eukaryota; kingdom Metazoa; phylum Arthropoda; class Insecta; order Hemiptera; family Cicadellidae; genus Homalodisca; species Homalodisca vitripennis. The sequence continues at coordinate 192,040,791 of NC_060210.1, read as the reverse complement.
CATCCATCTATAACCAGTGCCAAACATTGTATCTCAGCACCAGTTACGTACGTTTATGAGCAGATATAATCAGTTTGAAAAGTGTAGACGGTGTAACACAGCTATAACTGGACGTCTGGCGGTAATGTCCCTGTGATAAACGATAACCAATTAACTAGTAATGCCCGGAACAGCTGCAACTACGTCGCCGTTAAAGTAGCACCGTTATTCTTGCGTAACTATTATATATTGCTATTACAGCACTCATAGCCAATTGCAAGGACCATTTCTTGCGACATTGATTTCAAAATTCGCTGTCGTGAATAAATCAGTTATATAATAAAAAGTGTTTCAAATAAAAATAAATAGAGCTCAATACTTGTCCTAAAACTAAGAAAGTAAAAAGTTAAAAACATAATTTTAAGTTGATAAAATGAAAGTTACTCAAAGCCAATTCCGTGCGATTTTTGAAGTTAGTGCATAAATTTGCTATTGCTCGGTTCTACAAGAAATCGGTAACACTACGTTTCGAGATCTGCAATTTGATCTCTTCATCAGGTGCTTATAATTACACCCTATAATACAAAATCATACCAGAATCGTGTGATATTCATAAATAAACGTTAACAAATTTCATTTGTCCAAAAATCCGCTGTTACTAGCGAGAAAATTGAGTTTGGGGCTATTTTTACAAAAAAAGTGTTAGAAAAAAATCCAAGCTGTCTACACACGAGAGGTAAATGATAAACGATAACATAAATATACGATGATCTCTCTCTCTCTCTCTCTCTCTCTCTCTCTCTCTCTCTCTCTCTTTTGTGTCGCACGCACAACAAAAGATAAGTGACCAACAATATGATATACGATATTACTCTTATAAAAAGATGACAGTTCAAATGCATTTTTATACTTTATACTCTATCAATAATAACCAAAAGTACTGTAGGACGGAAATTTATAAAATTTAAGAATAATAAATTTTTAATTGTCTATAACACTTGAACAGGATGATAGCCTTAAATTTTGGCAATACTTTCAGCACCACGCTGATAAATTTTTGATACCTAGTCCATTTTTCTAACGGAGAAGTCTTCAAAATTACAAGCATCCAGTGATACGTGAAAATTCTGAGCTACTACTGCTTTATCTTCTTCTGCCAATAACGCTAAAAACTTCATTATCTTCATATATCGTCTACTCAACTCGCATATGTAAAAAATCCTAATAATATTATAAATTCGAAATTGCCTAGCAAGAACTATGCTAGATGAAAGTTTGCTGGATTGTGCGTTATGTACTAATTTTAGCCCTAAATGTTCAAATGTATTATAACTATTTTTCAGTTGATGAAGAAACGTTGTGTCGTTGGTAATGTACTTTTATTGTACATTTTTATAAAAGTATTACATATAAAAATGGAAATCCAGGTATAAACCACTGTTCCCTTTTGCAGTAGGCTTCTGCGATCTGAGATATATTATATATGTAATATATATAATAGTGTAAGGTTAATTTGGTACTTACTATTGATATGCTATTAAACAGTGAATAGTGTCGATAAAATCTATTTTACGGTATTTAGTAAGGTTCTGGATTATAACCTTACTACTTTATTTTAAACCTTGTTTCAAAAAGGAATGTCTTTTTTATGTAAATCACTTTATCTATGTGTGTTTCTGATAATTTTTCCTTGCAACCAGCCTGTCTGCCCGGCCATTGGTAGTGGTTCGGAGGCTGTATCCAAAACAACCTTATGAATGTTAACAACAGTATTACACTTCTAACACTTGCAACGCCCGTATTGTTTTCGTAGAATTATGGAAGATGTATAATTTAAAATGTAAATAACGTGTAGAAATTCTTTCTAAAATGTATTTACACGATTAAGTACAATAAAAATTGGCACTGTTTTCTGAGTAACTGTTTAAAATACTAAGTAAACAAAAAATATCTTGGATGCGTATAGATGATATAGCTATTTTCATTACAGCTGGCCCTTAAGCCGTTGTTGGTCCACAGATTAAACTGTAGGGGTTCTTAGATAAATAAGACATAATTTAATTTTACTCTCACACTCACCTTCACATTTACATTCACATTGACCTTCATATTCACCAAATTCACCATTACCTTCACCCTCACATTCAATTTGACCTTAATATTCACGAACTTTACCATCATTTTCACCTTCACATTCATTGTCACATTGACCTTTTTTTTTTTTTTTTCTCCGGTGAGTTTAACGGTTTAAGCTGAATAAGCACTTTCTGATATATTATTATTGGAAATGTGGTTGGCGAACTCTTTACAAACCGTTGTAACGCTGGAAACTATCGTAAGCGGTGAGCTGAGCGTGTTACAAGTTTTATATTTCACATTGTAACAATCATTGTAGAAGTTGCACATATACGTTTTCTTCTGCTGTTGCCAAATTCATAAAGCAAACAAATTTAATTTTTAAGAATAACTTCCAAAGCTATTTTATAATTTGTAACAAATTTTTAAATGGTCACCTAACATATTAACAATTGCCAAAATGCAAAAAAGTTTTATTTCAAGGAAAAATGTGTTAGATTTTCTATAAAAGACATTGAACAGATCTCGTGAATGTTAACAATGCAGAGGGACAGAACAGCTGATTCGTATATCTGCATAATATTATTCTTGTAACACTCGTCACATGTATCTTTCTTCTGTCTCCTGGTTGTGTCCTGACTACCTCTCCTTTCTTCTCTACTTCACCCCTTAGCAAATTTTTATCGATATCAGTTTAGTTTACTACACATATTTCCAAGTAAATATATCTCGTCACTAGAACCGTAAGTCTGTTATATCGCCTTTGACTTTATATTTCATTAAAAAAGGTATATAGATGTTTCCGGTATTTTATAATACTGTTAAATCAAAATTAGGAGGCCCTAAGGAAATCGTCTGGTTCTAAAAATAAATACCTTCAGATAAAGCCTCCGTTGGGAAGTAAGTTTATTAATTTGAGACGTTTAAATAGAAAATAAAAAAGTAAGTGATATGACTGAGATAAATTTTAATAGCGTAAAGACTTCTTTTTTTTTTTTTTTTTTTTTTTTTTTTTTTTTTTTTTTTTTTTAACAGAGGGCCAGGTTTCCTAGGCCTGGTAGTTGCCTCTCAGCCATCCGGCTTATTGTGCACCCTCTCCCAGGTTTAAGCTGTATCAAATCCCAGGCCTTTACAAAACCATGAGATCTTCTGAACAATGCCTTCCTGTTCCAACCCCTCTTCCGTATGCATAAGAACACCTAGGGATCTTGAGCGTTTGCTCTGTAATGCCGGACATTCAAATATGACGTGCTTGGCTGTTTCGTCAGCCTCGCCACATTTCCTGCACAGTGTTTCCTGAACTGGAATACCTATTCTGTTCAGGTGACTTCGGAATATCCAATGACCTGTAATAAAACCAGTCACCTTTCTGATCTCCGTTCTACTCATTCTAAGGGCATCTGCTGCAATGTTCCTTGATGGTCCCTTGAGCATCCGCTTTGCCTGTACATTCCCCTCAGTGTTTCTCCAATGTTGTAGGTGTTTGTTAGCCATCCACTTGGTAACTGATCTACGTGCTAAGTTATATGAGACCCCACACGTTGGTTCAGGACCGGTAAGAAGACGGTTGGCTCCCAAGTTAGCGCAACCGTCTGCCCCTTCATTTCCTGTGATTCCTCTATGTCCAGGCACCCAAGTTAGAATAACTTTATTGGTTTTCGCCAGCAATTTCAAGACCTTATGGCATTCCCAGACTGCCTTCGAATTACAGTCATGGTTGGCCAAGGCCTGCAGAGCAGCCCTGCTGTCCGAGTTAATGTAGATGTTTTTGCCTTTGTAGCCCCTTTCCACATTAACTCTTGCACATTCTGCAAGGGCTGTAACTTCAGCCTGAAAGACAGTTGCCAGTTTACCTAGGCTAAAGCTTAAGTTAACCCTCGGTCTGGCTCCCCAGACCCCTGCCCCAGTACCCTTCAGAGTCTTTGACCCGTCCGTGTACCAGGTTAGAGCCTTCTTCATGTAGTCAGGCTCACCTTTTGACCATTCCTTCCTCTCAACAATGTTTGACTTGAAATGGTTTTTTCCCAGTCCGTAACCTTTGCCATTCTGTCAGACATTCATTTCTAGAATATCCAGTTTGAGAATGTCAACGATCTTGGAGTGCTTACTAGCATGGTGATAATGCCAGTTCCCATTGCACTTCAGTCTGTAGGCAGCCATCCTAGCCTCTCCTATGACGAATATGTCTAGGGGTGGGAGGTTTAGCACTACTTCCATAGCAGCGGTTGGTGTTCCTCTCATGGCACCCGTTGTCCCCAAGCATGCCAACCGCTGTACCTTTGACAGGTTTTTTGCGGCAGTCACCTGTTGGACTTTTGGCCACCATACCACTGAGCCATACACCATCATTGGCCTAATGACTCTGGTGTACAGCCAGTGTGACATGTCGGGTCTAAGCCCCCATGTGCATCCTACTGCACGTCTCACCATCATCAATGTAGTCTGAGATCGTCTGATTATGTATTTCCATATGACAATTCCAGGTGAGTTTATCATCCAGTTTGACACCTAGATATTTGAACTCCCTGCTTAACTGTATCTGGCCCCCACATAGGACTGGCTGTGTGATTTCCAGTTTCCTTCTTCTTGTAAATGGTATCATGACGGTCTTCGAAGGATTTACTACAAGTCCTTCTTCGTCACACCATCGCTCCACAATGGCCAGTGCTCTCTGCATCATTTCCAGACACGTTTACCATATGCTTACCTCTTATGAGTATAACAACATCATCTGCATAGCCTTGAGCATACATACCCTGTTCATTCAGAGTCCAGAGTAAGTCATCCACAACTATGTTCCACAGGCTTGGTGATAATACACCTCCTTGTGGACATCCTCGCTGCGTTTTTGACCTCTCTTGTGATTCCGCACAGAGATGCCTGTGCTCTTCTGCTCTTAAGCATGTTACTTATCCACCTAACAACAGTTTCCTCCGTACCCCTGGATGTAAGCTTAGACACTATAGAGTGAGTACTCGTATTATCAAAAGCTCCTTCTATGTCCAGGAACACTGCTAAAGCTATTTCCTTTTGTTTCAATAGCTTGCTCAATCTTGCCAACCAGACAGTGTAGGGCTGTTTCACAAGATTTACCTTTCTGATAGGCATGTTGATTTGGATGTAAGGGACGATTGATGAGGACTGTGTCCCTTAAATGCCTATCCAGAACCTTCTCCATGGTCTTGACAAAGAAGGATGTTAGGCTTATTGGTCTATAAGCCTTTGCAACCTCATAGGAGGGTTTGCCTGGCTTCGGGATAAATATAACCCTAGAGGTCCTCCAAGATGAGGGTATGACTCCTGTCGCTAGACTAGTTCTAAACAGTCGTAGGAGCAGGGGTATCACCAAGTCCCCACTCTCCTGCAGTAAAGCGGGAAAAATGCCATCGGTACCTGGTGATTTGAACGGCTTAAAAGACTCCAAGGCCCGTTTTATCCCTAAGTAGTTGATGACAGTCTTTGCACAGTTCCAGTCCACCTTAGACGAGCTATCTCTAGGTTCTCGCCGCCACTCACTAACAACTGTTTCACTGGTTTGAAACGATCCTGGGAAGTGTGTATTCAGTAAACACTGAAGAGTCTCCTCAGGATCCTTGGTGTGAGTCCCATCTTCCCTAAGTATAGTACCCACCGCATTTGTGGGGCTTCGAGCTAGGACTTTTTGGAGTTTTGCGCAGTCAGGAGCCTTATCAATACTCTGACAGAATTCTCTCCACGAGTTTCTCTTAGCTCTTCTCACCTCTTTATTGTACTCTGTTAGAGCAGCAGAGTACCTATCCCAGTTCCCTGCACGTTTGCATGTATTATATGCTCTGCGAAGGTTTTTCCTCAAGGTTTCCAGCCCCTGGTTCCACCAACATGCTTTTTTCCTTGAGTTTTTCTCAATCACGGGGCAGGCTTTGTGGTACGATTCTATCATGGCGTTTTTCAAAGAGTTCGCCATGTCCTCGACCCCTTGCCCCTGATACCCATTTTCCCTTACTAGATTGTTTTTAGCTCTGCATTGAAAGCTACCCAATCTGTTTTCTTTGGGTTTCTATAGGTCTCCTTTATTTTATACGACCTCATGTCAAAGGAGATATACTTATGATCTGAAGCAGATGCTTCATCAAGCACACTCCAGTTTAAAACTTTAGTTGCAATAAAGTTGCTAGTCAGAGTTATATCTAAGACCTCTTCTCTTACCCCTGTACCTCTTCTTTGTACAAAAGTAGGTTTACAGCCTTGATTCATAATAACTAAGTTAGATTCTACTATGAAATTCAAGAGGCACTCACCCCGATTGTTGATGTTGCTGCTCCCCCAAGCGGTGTGGTGGGCATTCGCGTCACAACCGACAATCAGGTGCCTCCGCGTAAGGGTTCCGAACTCCACAAACCGCCTCATACTCCGCAGTTGGCGGTGGTTCTGGAGAATCGTTATGGGAGGTAAACTGATGCAAACAGGATTCTGATGTTGCCATCACCTGTCTGCAAGTGAACCTCTGTCACGGCTGTGTCTCTAGAACACATTTGTGCCATTTTTAGTGATTTGATTTTGTTACTGACATATATACATGCTCTAGGGTTGTTACTGCCAGAATCATATATCAAATTACCTTTAGCGGTGCTCATCCCCATCACACGGCTGCCAATGGTCCATGGTTCTTGGATCAGGACCACGCCTATGTCGTCAGCCAGGATCTTCTGGCAGAGTGTTGCCGTAGCTGCTCTGCTGTGGTGTAAGTTTATCTGGAGCACCGCTGTCATCCACTATTGATCATTACCTCCCTGCAGCTTGAAGGTGATCCTGTCACTGCCCAAAAATGGGCGCATCGCCAGAGTCTTCAGCTTCTTCAGGGAGTCTTCGTCCACATGAAGGACCAGGAATTCGCCGTTGGTACTAGATTTCCCTCCAACAGCAGTCCATTGATCCGTGTCAAGGTCATTCTGGTTTTTGAGGGCTTCGAACAGCTCTTGCTTGCTGTCCACCTCGATGTCCTTAGGGATAAAAGTGGATACTTTAAACATCCTTACCAGACTTTTAGCTGGGCCCATTTTCAGCTGAACCCCTTCGAAAGGACTCAGCTCCTGGACCTGCTTCTCTAGCCACACCTTTGTTTCTGTGTTAACACAGCCGACCACTATCGCTCCACCTTCAACATGACAGCTGGACATCCTAACGTTTTTGCCCTTAAAGGCGCGTTTGCCCAGCACTTTCTTCAGGTTGTTGGCTTCTTCCGTCGATAGCTTCACTTCTGGGTGTTCGAGCCGGACAATAGCCAGCTTCTCCACAGAGATCCTTTCGGCATATGTTTCGGGTGTCTTCTTAGTGACACCTCCATCATGCCCCTTCCTTCTTTTCTCCCCTCCCTTTGCTTGTTCTTCAGGTGTCAGCTGCGATCGCTGCCTCTTCACACCTGAATAGCTTGGGGTTTGTTGTTTTTGGGCTGGTGCGGAATGAGTTTTTCCCTTGCTCTGAGGCCCCAACAACAACCAAGTTCCCTTTTGAGGAACCGGCTTCGTTGTTTGGTTTCATCAGAGCTCGGTTTTTCTCTTCCCACCTCTTCTGCCTTTCTTTCCGGGGGATTATCGGCTCACCTCTAGCGATAGCCTCTTCTATCCTCCGCTTTCGTAGTTCGCCTCTCGAGAGCCGCTTCTTTTTTGGCTCTTCCGGCCGAACTTCGCCTTCTGACAAGAGAAGTCTGTCTTCCTCCATTGGGGTCATCTCAGACACTCTTAGTTGTTCAATCGGTAGCTCTTCTGGTTGAGTTTCGCTTACCTCTTGAGTTTCAGTTTTTGGTTTTGTTTTGGTTTGGTTCATTCTCCATTCTGATCCCACGAGAACCGGGTTTTTGCGGTCCATCTTCCCAGTGACCCGATTAGGAAGATAAGGGTAATTACGACTGGGTGTCCCCTGGTTCCCAGAAGGCTCCGTTGTAGACACTGAATATACCCCCAGTGCCACGAGACTCTCAGCACGGGTCGCATAACACCTTAGTCTGGGGTTGTTGGTAAAGTAGGGGTGGGACCATCAGGAAAGGAAGGGATAGGTAGCTACTCTCAATTTCAGGGCCAAACTAAGAGGGGGAAAAGGTTTTCTACCCTTGTCACTGGAATAGTGACAAGGGAAGGTGGCTTCCTCCCCTTGCCCTGCCACTCCCTTAGAAGTTGCAGCACAAGACGAGGATGGTACATCACCCACGATCCCATCTGGGACAGTGGCTGATGCCGATGAGGATGCCATTCCCCCACGGGTGCACATTGACCTTAATTTTCACATTTACATTCATACTGACCTTCATCGTCACCAACTTCACCTTCACCTTCACATTAGTGGTCACATTGACCTTCATCTTCACCAATTTCACCATGACATTCATATTGATCTTCATACTCACCAACTTCACCACCATCTTCACCTTCACATTGACCTTGACCTTTACCTTAACCTTCATCTTGACCTTTATCTTTAACATTACTTTTACTTTTACAAGAGGATCGAGGAGGTGAAGCGTCTGACCTCGCCCTCTCTCCTGTTTCCGAAGGACGTGTTGGACAGCTCTCTCACACACCTAGTGTAGAGCACTGGAGCTACATTAAGCAACATTCATCGATACATGGCTGAATTTTTAAACATATTTATTTTTAACTTTGCAAGATTTCCTCTTGTTTCACGATTAGATATTAAGTGTAGATCATGTTTTGAATGTTGTAAAGTGACGAATCGCACTCAATAACTCAACACATGATCAGCCAAACTACTAGTACACGGTCGTTACAGTTATCAGGAACGATATATTACGGTATCAGGGTTACCAACCAAATGCACATTACAGCAGAAATGTTCTCAGAGCCGGTTAATTGATAGCAATCACTTGTTCTAGCCTGTTAATTGGTGCAGGCTCCATTCCTCAGCATTGATCGCCTAACCACAGCGTAACTTAGATGTGCTTCATCAACGGAAAATTACCCAAGTTTTAGCCACACCACGCTCAGGAGCCGTTCATCAATAAGTGTGATTTAGCGGTCGGTTGTGCCCGATACGGGGCTTTGTTCACCTTGTGAGTCGTGAATGTGTTATTAAACAACAAAGTTACACTTTTATCAGTCAAACGACTTTTTTACTTTTAACGTCTAAATATAAAATTTCACAAATTAATAAATACTGCTTACAATTCAATTTTAAAGCAATATTCTCAAAACTTACTAGCCAAATTCTACACAAAGTTAGGAAATTTTTAGCCAAATCTTAAATTTCCCCATTTCATGTTCCCATGAAGCCTTTTAAATACTTTTCTGTCCATACCCACCGTCCCTTTGGAAAATAGTGTCATACTGTGAATAGGGTATTAAAATTGTGTTTACGGCTTGTGTTATATTCCTGTACAATATTAGTTCAGTGAAAATTACTAAAATATTTATGTACAAACAGATCTAAATTCAATGTGTACACCTCATGTATATAATAGATTTAAATTATACAACAAAACTTTAGAAGAATGCTGAGAACCAATATCTACCAGGAATTATAGAGCTTTTATTTTTAAGAAAAAAATGGCTCTGAATTAAAAAAAAAACCTAAACAAAAACTGATGGTACGACCTTAAGAAGTGTATACGTATTAGAGCATTTTAATGACGTAGTGCAGCAAGTATGCCGGATATCGTAATTTCATTTTGCCTGCCAGTGTGATGTAAAATTTATTTTATGTGTAATTTATCTGCCTGTTCCACACTTCCGGTGCCCACTCGAAAATAAATAACAGTTGATCTGTTGACCCGGAGCCGTAATCGTGATGCGTTATTTATTTTCTTACTCGGTTGTTCCACCGTGCTTAGAGATCGTGTCTATCACATCGTAGTGCACTCAATTGTGCACCTGATGAGACAATGAGAATACCACTTAACCTATGTTACAATATATTCTGTAGTCTAGGTTAGTCTGATGTCGAAACGATGCAAAAGTGTTCATTTGAGCTTCTTCGTCACTGACCTTTTTATCTCTTCAGACGAACTTCAATCCAAATTTCAGGAATCAAGTAAGTAACAGTGTCAGACGCTCCACTAAAAGGAAGGTAAATTGGGGATTGATATAGGTTCACGTTATTATATATTTGATATTTTGTTATATCATATATGTTTTACGTCATCTATATATTTAAAAACGAATGTTTATCTGTATGTCCTTCATAGAATCATAAACTATGTGACCGATCATTATGAGAATTTGTATGTTTATGTATTTTTCCACGGAGAAGTTTTATATGCTATGCCCACTGATGTAATTCGCCACCAGGCTGCGTTGCAAAATGTATCAGTTTTCAAAGCGCCATGCACATTATAACACAGCAATTAAAACACAGTTACATATATTAGACGGTCAAATTATATTTGAAGGCGCTAAGTTATGATGTACATATATACTTTATTACTATATTTTTGGTTGAACTTAAAGCTTGAGTGTTAGAACACTTTATAATAAAGTACATGCACGTGTACAATAAACTTTTGACAGATTTTCTTAGTGACATCAAGGCAAACTCTACATCGGCGTTGGAAATATAATTCACTTGAACCAGAAGTGTTCATACACAGGCAACGGATACGGAAAGCGTGTGAAGTCGCTGTTAGCGGCTAGTGTCATATATGTTTTACATTATTATTTACATATTGACGTTCCGAAATTATCTGGTTTTTATTTATTAGTAAATTTTTAATATTTTTTGTTATTGAATTAAATCTGTTACATATTAAACAATAACTTTTGTTATGTTTGTTCTTACTTTATGGTGTGCTGCTGTATGTATTTGTTTGTGTATTTGGTTACTTGTGCTTTGCAAGTTTTAGTTATTACAGAGAGTGATTTGATTGTGGGCTAAGAGAACGGAACTGTTAAGACTGCCAAAGTAAAAAGTAATATTTATTGAGTTATGCCAACTTAGATCCCGCGCGTGCCTAATAAGGTGCTTTGGAAATGTACGTAAAATTACAGAATTTAAATGTCGCATGAAATTTGTTATTTGCATGTATATATTGAAAATAAATATTTATATATTGAATTTTGAATTTGAACTTTATTCCTTGCAAAATTGCTAGTAGTTTGAATTCATTTAGTTAATAGTTACTGACTATTAAATTATACACCACATAATGCCAATTTCATTCATTTCAAAGTTGTCCACTTTGCTTTTTCACGAGTAAACAAATACTCGTATACTTCTTGTTTAAATTGTGATGTAAACTCTAAGTTATACTAAATGATTGAGTAAGGATGTTACCAAGTTAGTTCTCGGAGGAAGTAAACAAACCGAGACAAACTCAGAGACAAACTGTGTCGAACTGAGGAGTTGTCGTCAGCTACTTGGAGACTTTCACAACTCGCTCGCGTATCTACTGTAACTACCAAATAAGTCAGTTTCCTGCAGCCTTTGTGCTTCTTGGAACAGAGGCAACATTTCTACACTTTTTATATGCCTAAAATTTCGTCTTCTTTTCTTTTTGGTATTTTTTTGTAAAAAAGAAAACACTGATCCCAATTAACCCTTATTTTGACTGTCCCTATAGAAGTGGCCACATATACCTCTCCATCTAAGTCTTACATACGTATAACATACTTTTAACGTATTATTAAGACGGTAATTTGAAAGGACAACGGGAATTCGGACATCTGGCATCATTATTATGTTACAAGAATAGAACACTTCGTTTGGAGGATTGAGATCTATCCTCTTCTTCAATTCTTAATACTTAAAGCAAAGTGACGGAACAAACAAAGGGTGCTTTGTATATCTGATTACGTACGCTAATAGTTGACTAAGTGAACAAAACAAGCTGCATTACGCTGTAATCTAAAGTGGAACAATTGCCTGTGTTCACCCTAAGAATAATATCAATTTATAACGGAGCAGCTCTCGATGGGTCCTCGCTTCTCATGAAAACTTTCACTCAGTAGTGTATTATTTTTTATTATTTTGTACATTCTTTGCAATGTTTATGGGCTCGTTGCGCTCCATTTTTCCACGGTAGAATATTAATTTTCGAGCTATGTCTATGTAGTTTTTCATTCAGCAACTGAACAAGTAGTGCCACAATGTGAAGGAACCGAAATCCTCAGTGCATTCAATGCGATTCGTCACTGGGACCATCTGTAGTAAAAGTTAGGTAGTAATTTTGCCTTTGGCATTTGTAGTTCGCTACTAATGAAGTAAATGGAACTTTCAATTTTCTTATTCGGGTAAACTGTGGGCACAAAAGTAATAACGAAATGGGTTGAAAAAAGAAATATTCTAGAGGCATATATTTATATAAATAGTTTTCTTTTTTCGCCATCTTAAATGTTTCTATTCATTTAAATGACAGTGGTGTGGTGGAGTTGGTGGAGTTGAGTTCTTGGCAACTCAGAAACTTAAATAAACTAGGTAAGTTGTGTATTCCCAATTCAATCACTTGAGACAGTAGTTTGGAATTATAAATAAATAAAATGCCTTCATTAAGACAGATTTTTAATTTTCAGAACAACTTGTGTCTTCTTGAATAACTTACAGATCTAAAATTAAACTTCAAATAAATAAGTTACAAATAACGCATAAAATATGGGATTTTAATATTCTTAAGGTACACTACATTACAAAAAGCAAGTTTGAAGGCTCGATGAGCTACACCAAATTTGAGACACTCAGGGAGACCGTTGTATAATACTGGACCAAAAAAAGGCAAACAGTTTTCCCGAATTCCCGTGTCACTCTAAGAAAGTGTAACTCCCGATCATGACGTGAGCATCTTCCGGTATGTGAGACTCTCACTCCCACAAGTACTGGGGGTTCTTGATGGATAGAACCTTGTGGACCACGCAGATGTTAGTATCCAGCATGTTTAATCCGTCGACAGCATGTTGAGATCATTCCGATAGATAGACAGACACGTGATCGAAAAGTCTAATATTGAAAATCAATTTTGAATCGAATAATTAAAAAACACACATCTATACCACCATCCATGTACCCATTCATCCAGACTTTCATATTTTTATATAATTGTAACCGATTCATCCAATAAAAATGTTATTGCGTATATTTTTAAGTACATACCGGATCGATCATGCTGAAATCCTGAAGCAACTGGCCAAATAATTGTGCCACACATTCAGCTTCTAATTATAGCCATCATAAATGATGTGGTAACAACATTTTTCATATGGGGAAGAGATTAGATTCCTTATTTTTTAACGTAGTGATATTCTTGTTACCTACCATTGAATAATGACAAATATATAAACAATTGAATACAATTATATAACCTCCACAATTCTTCCATCGTCAAAAACTGACTAAACAATGAAATGATAGTTGATTAATTAAGTATCATAAATTATTGCAGAAATTACGTTCCTAGGTACGTGAACCTATCAAAATAAATAATCAAAGTTACGGTGTTAACAGTTTTGAATTACTGTGCATAAAGATTCCAAATGCTGTTTTTCTTTTGGTGAGTGCTTTTGACAACATAAATGAATACTTAAATAGATTACAATGTTACTTATAAGCTAACAATTATGTTACACTAATTGTTTAATGGCTCTCTATATTTGAATATTTTGTATATTTTACCAGTTAGACTGTATCCGATGTTGTTAATTCCATGAACAATACATATCTAATTCATTGTTCGTTATATTAAAATTCTGAATGAAAATAAGTATATATTTAAAATTTATATATATATAAATAACTTATATATATATATATATATGGCAAATATATAAATAAATTAACGTATTTATTCGGTTGCAAATTAGTCAAATTAACAGACCTATTTATGAAAACTTATAGATAATGTAATAAATCCCTTTTCCGATAACTAATATATATATATATCTATCGGCTTACATGAGCAGTTCACTGGAGCTTTGGGATCATCTTCTTGTTCCATTGTGTAGTTATAAAGTCGACTGATAATGTTGAAAGATTGGCTTGATTGTACGGCGTTGACGTAACATCTGTAGCGTTATTAGAATATAATTACTCTTAATTCAATATGCATACAATGTATAACAAGTAAATATCATGACAGAAATGATCTCAACTGACTCTCTAAAAATAATTAATTGCTCTAGTGATTAATTAACAGACAAATCCACTAACTAAAAAATAAAAACCATTTAGATTTCCATATTGGACATCACCTGTTCTGTCAACACCAAATATTACAATCCTTGGATTTCCATATTTCATTATATAACAGGCGTTTTATTATTACATGTAGTTCAAAAGTCCGTCCACAACACAAATCTGTCCTGTTGTTAATTAAAGAATTCAGTCATTTAAATATAAATTAAAACCGAACTAATTGGGTGCGAATTTCAAAAATATACATACGTGTCATCCCAAAACATACAATCATGAGAGACTTTATATTTCAAGAAGTCATTTACAGGTTGACATATTAATATTGTTATGTCTACTTCACTATGCGTCCAATGCCCTTCTTGCAAGTATTGCTAAATGATATGTACAATAATCTTGTTCCAATGTTAGTGTAACAAAATGATTTCACATGTACAAAGGTAAAACCACAAATATTTGACTCCAATGCCGGAAAATCTACATACATGTCAACGTCACACTACACAAATTCTGAGATTTCCATATTTCACGTTGTAAATGACAGGTTGACATAATATTGTTATGTCTAGCTCACAAGCCGTGCCATTGAAGTTTTTCTCAACGTAGTTTTATATGCCATTAAATTAATGTTATGGTACTTTTTCTTATTAGGTTAGGACTCTTTTTGATATATCGGAACATGTTATATCAACGCTAATAATTCTCTATAATTTTTTTATACTTTTCATTGAATACACGAAATTAATAATGATCAAATTAACGCAGCCAAATAACATTGTTAAGGGAACGATAAGTTAAAAAAATGTTTTACCGTAACTTCAAGTATTTACACAGTTTATAAAAAGCGTAGTCCTTTTATGACGAAGTAAATGATAGCATAAATAGCTGATACTGCAGTATTAAACTTCAATAAAACTTCAGAGGAAATACCTTTGTCAGTTGTTAGATCGACCTCATGAAATGTCTCTTTGACAATCTTTTCCTTTGTTCTGGGCTTCCGCCTAAATCCGATTGGGCTTGTGGAGACAGACAATGAGATCAGAACTACTGACGCTAGCCGATGCAATCAGCTGAGGCGCTGGATCAACAATCGACTCAGCTTTTACACATCACCGAGATCAGAACTACTGACGCTAGCCGTTGCAATCAGCTGAGGCGCTGGATCAACAATTGACTCAGCTTTTACACATCACCGAGATCAGAACTACTGACGCTAGCCGCTAAAATCATCCTAGGCGCTGGATCAACAATTGACTCAGCTTTTACACATCACCGAGATCAGAACTACTGACGCTAGCCGCTGCAATCAGCTGAGGCGCTGGATCAACAATTGACTCAGCTTTTACACATCACCGAGATCAGAACTACTGACGCTAGCCGCTAAAATCATCCTAGGCGCTGGATCAACAATTGACTCAGCTTTTACACATCACCGAGATCAGAACTACTGACGCTAGCCGCTGCAATCAGCTGAGGCGCTGGATCAACAATTGACTCAGCTTTTACACATCACCGAGATCAGAACTACTGACGCTAGCCGCTACAATCATGCGAGGCGCTAGATCAACAATTGACTCAGCTTTTACACATCACCGAGCTCAGAACTACTGACGCTAGCCGCTACAATCAGCTGAGGCGCTGGATCAACAATCGACTCAGCTTTTACACTATACCGAGCTCAGAACTACTGACGCTAGCCGTTTGCAATCAGCTGACGCGGTTAATCAACAATCGGCTTAGTATTTACACACTACCGAGGTGAGAAGATCTGATAAATTCTAAATGTCTCAATCGTGACTCTCCTAATATAAATTAACAGATGAATGTTATTCATCTTTATTAAAATTATTCTTTAATATTTATTCATCTTAATTTATTAAAGACATTGGTAGGTAGGCAGATTTGTACAAAATGTATCTAATATTGTTAATTTACCACATAATAAGTTGTTAACTCTTTTACAAGATTAGTTTAAATTTCTTGTTAACAATAGTAAACCAAAAATAAGTAATGAAAATAGTAATAATTCCAAGTCTACAACATTATAAGTGAATAGTAATCTGGTGGATGAGACTTTCTGTATTTACGTTATAGAATGATCTGGAAAACAGCGGGCGTCAGTGAAGGAGGACTCGAGTAACAAAGATATAAAGCCGTTAAATTACATTCAATCTTGAGAATATCCGCTCCTCCTTCATGTCTTTCTGAGCCTGTTCGTTATTTTATTTTGTTTGTTCTTAAACACCGTTATTTATACATGGTCCGATTTAAAATATTTATGTTATTAACAGAGAGAAATTAAGAAAATATTTGTAATAAATAAATATTTTTCATTGTGGAAGTTGTATTCTGGTGAAGAAACGCCCATTTAAGGTGGATTTTCAATTTTGAAATTAACTTGATTCAAAAGAAAATACCACATATTTCATTGTACTATAGAATATTCAAGTTGATATTGGCTGAGCGTTAACAAAGGTTGGAGAATTTTCATTTCCGCACGTCTATCTATCTTCCCACACGATATATCGAAAACAAACTGGCCTATAGACTTTAAAGTTGAGTATATAGCGCATTTTGTAATAGACAGACAGATACCGTACACAAAGAAATTTTTAAATTTCCCAGCCATGTAAAAAATTAAGTTTCATGCAGAATCTAACGCATTGCAGGTGGAACCTTTTTTGAGATATCTTACGTATAACTAGGTTACATGTACTACACTGTTAGTTAAAAGTTGACGACAAAGAAACTAAAAAAAGCAATGTACATTGTTTCGATATCATAGACACATAGACTACAAAATATATAATGTCGTATAATCCGGGTGAACTTCTCATTACCTCATCATGTGCACAATTGAGTGCACTACGTACGATATTACTGACACAAACTCTAAGCACGGTGGAGCAACCGAGTTTTCTACACACAATATAGCCATAATGGTGTCTCGTTGCTATTATTTACCCATTTGGCAAACGTAAAAAATCCGTATTTGTACAAAAGAGCTCATACATAATATTTGCAATTCCAGCTAACATATTTCCAATCTTAATTTAGGACAGTGGATTAGATAATTCATTTAGAGAGTCATTAACTTTTAGACAAGTACATTAGGAAGAATCTAGAGTTTTAAAGAGCCTAGAAATAACGCTCAGACTCCCTTCACCTGGGACCACGCACGCTTTTCTGCGTTTTATTGACGTCTAGTGTCATGTTCTAAGCGACAAACAGGATTCAGACTTTTACCTTTAAAACAGATCCACATCTGAAATTGGCTATATCAATGTGTTGTAACCTTCATACAATTGAAAGTCGAACAGCGTAAATATAAATACTTAACTTAGCTTTTTGGTCTCAAAAACTCCCGAGATGGGAAGACTATATCATTGAACTTATGGTGTTCCATGTACAGCCTAAAATTTTTGATACTGTTGCCAAGACAATTTCAAACATTGTCAGTTACCATGAGACACATTTCCAGTTACTGATTGCTTTCCATCTGTTAGAATAAAAGCGGCAACAGTCAGGCGCTGGAACAGTAATGGTCGTGGAACGATGGAAACGTGTTGCCATCAGAAACAAGACGCTGCAGTGGACCAGCCGTCTGTTCTCAATTACAGTTACTTTGCCGATTTTATGGAATTTAATTCTTCTGATTATTTTGTTATATTATAATGTACTCCGTATTTTATTTATGATTTATAAACTCAAAACTGTGTCGATTAATGCTACATTAATTATACTTTATTAGCTGAGCGTTAGCGAAGCTTGTAGCTAGTGTGGCTGGAAAAATATATTTCCGTCCGTCCGCACTATATTTTGAAAACGAACTGAACTACAGACTTGAAAGTTTGAATGAAGCATGATTTTTATTAAAGCAACATTGAGTTCGATGGTGGTGCTTGTCACTTCATGAATTTGGCTGAGCGTTGACTAATATTTTTACTTTAGTTTTATGGGTTAACCAATATGGAAAAAAGAAAATTCCTGGAGAAATACATTTGTAAAAAACTATGTAGAATATTATGTAATTTTTTCATGTGACATGGAAACACAAGGAAGTCTAACTAACTGAATTACATGAGGTATAACACGTTTTTGCATACATCAGAGATGCCTGTTTTGCGGCACGTTGTGTGTGGCGTACCCCTACATTGTTTTATAGATAATAATTTTTTATCTAGGTCTCATTTTTCGACGACATATTGTAAGTGGCATTCCAGAAAACTACTTGAAGTACTATACACAGTTCATGCTTGAAACTCAAGAAAGAGATTCCTATTTTCCCACTGCAGGATGGAAGGAAAGCAGTTCATGTGAATGACAAGACATAAATCCGTTGCGTGTTCAGCAATAAAGAGAATCTATCCGCGAGTATTTTTACTTTAGTTCTGTCAACATTATTTCGATTTAGATCCTACACACAAGCATCCTTCGCAACAAATGTAGCAGACAACATAGGACATCCTGTAAGAAATTAAACAATATCGTAATTAAATTGTGTCTATGACAAAACAAAACAAATCTTATTTATTAAGTTATTTTACAATACAATTTTATATTTTCAATAGTTACAATTGGAGGATTGTAGTAAAATTATGTTTAAATATTATGCACCCTAGTCTATTTATTGTTGGTTAACCAATTGTTGCCAAATATATTTGCTTTAAGTTTGTCTCCCTGTGATTTTTAGTTTAAGCGATTTATGTACTGGTGGAATTTTGTAAAATTGAATTGTTTAATAAAGCACATGTAACACATTTAAAACTTAGGACGCTGCCGACTTGAAACGGATTTCTAAACGTCATTTAAATGAATTACGCAAACAAGTTCATAACTAGGTTATTCATTACCAGCGTCGAGAATGATGAGAGCGGTGGGGTGTACTTGTCGAGGTAATTGAGGTAACTAGAAGCGGCAAGAAATGTGAGTATCTTCTAACAAAATTCTTTCTGGAGTAAGGCCTTTCTATAACCGTTCCTCCGGGATTCTGTACCACCAACTGCATTTAAAAACCAGGCTCAATGATACTAGCTCTGCTTCCTTTTTATTATCTATTTGCAATTGTCACTTTTCGAATATACAACTCGATACCGATGTGTTAAATTATTGTGTGGCTGACGGATATGTGGCATATTATGTCCATCGTCTGAGCGTAGGTGGTTATCAAATCAAACCAAATCAAAACATCCTTTATTCCATATAACATATTACAATGCATTGGTTTGCGTCAACTTAGTACAATCATGTGTAGAGAACAATTTACATAGGAACAAAATACATAGGAAGGATTAAATAAATTACGTATTGCTATTAATGTAGTCATCTACATAATAGAAAACAGTGTTCAATAATATAAGCTTTAAGCATTCTTTTAAAACAAAATAAATCCTTTTCAGCTCTAAGAGCATCAGGAAGAGCGTTAAAAAGGGACGTGGCATTGTAAAAGGTGTGATGTTTAAAAAAAGTAGTGGAATGGTAAGGAATATTCAGTTTATGTTTTTGTCGAAGACTGTATCCCGTCTGAGGAACAAGGGACCGGAAAACACCATGGTTCTGCTGTAAGAAAATCAAGGTCTGAAAAACATAAATGCTTGGGAAGGTAAGCAATTTAAGTTCCTTAAAAACAGGCTTGCAAGTCTCCAATCGACGGATGCCAGCTACTATCCTCACTGCCTTCTTCTGCAAGACAAAAAGCCGTTTTGTGCGATAACTTTCCGATTCCCAGATTGTCACCGCGTAGGAAAGATAAGGGAAAATTAGAGCGTAATAGGTTGTTAAGAGGATTGCAGCGTTTGTAAAAGGTGCTAGTCTACGAAGCACAAAGATTCCAGAACAAAGCTTACGTGCTACATAATCGATGTGGGATGAAAAATTCAGGTTTTTGTCTATAGACAATCCCAAAAACCTCACATGCTGTTCAGAAAGGATTTCCATATCATCGACCCAAACGCTGAGATTATTAATGCTATTAGATGAGATTGCGATTTTAGCAGCATTTACCACTAGACCATTTTCCCTAAACCATTGAGCAATCTTATTAGACTCCACAAAAGTGCTAACGTCCATGGCCTCACGACATTGGTTTTCCATTACGATGGACGTGTCGTCTGCAAACAAACACAACTGAACCTCCGCAATACAACTCCTGAGGTCGTTTACATATATAATAAACAGAAGAGGGCCGAGTATGGAACCCTGTGGCACCCCCGCCTTAACGCTCAGCACATCCGAGTAGCATCGCCTAGTTATGAATCGGCTCTGGATGTAGTGGATATATAAAAGACATATAAGTAAAACCACATAATTTTAGATACCAAAAATCAATTAGAGGTCTGTGGGAAATGGTTAACTTCAGTTTTAGCCCCTTGAAGGACTGCATATAAATCGAAATTCTCGGATACAGATTTTCTGCATAATAAAATAAATAAATAAATAAGGCCTTTATTCTTGAGCGGATTTCAGTTTATAATCTGTTTTACAAATCGACTCACGTCAAACTAATCATAACAGTACAATTCGTATTTTAAAACTGTGACACCCAAATATTGCGTGCTGGTAATTTACATAGAAAATTCATACTTAAACAACAATACATCATTAAGGTATCTATACAGTTTTAACTTCCTTTTTGAAAGTTTTAACAGACAAAGTCTTTATAACTGGTGGTAAGGCATTGTACTCCTGGGGTCCAAAGTACGAGAAGGACCTTTTTGTAGCCTCCAACCGCACACGCGGCAGTTGCAGCTTGTCGTCCTGTCGAGTGTGCCGTTCTCTTAGAGCCGCTCGCGCCACTAGTTTCCGTCTCAGGTAAGAGGATTCACCAGTTACCAAAACCTTATGCACCAATGTCACAGTTTGGAGCCTACAAATATCTTGAATAGAGTGTAAATTTGCTCTTTTGCGATAAGGTGAGATATGGTCAAATTTTTTTTAGATTATAAACAAACCTCAGCGCACTGTTCTGTATCCGTGCAAGGATGACATTTGCCTCTTGAGTTAAGCAGCTACCAAACACTGGAAGGGCGTAATATATTGATGGAAATACCAGAGAATTTACAATATGCAGCTTTGAAAGCATTGGAATTAACGCTCTGTATCTATTCAAAACTCTCAATTTACACATTGCACGTTGAGAAATCAATTCAACATGTTTAAGAAAGTTTAGCTGATTGTCAATTATAACTCCCAGGACTTTAACAAAAACACGATCCTCCAAACAAATACCCTCAACAGAAACAGAGAGAATACTCCTGTTCATGGTCTCTTTAATGGATGGTGAGCAAAAATGCACCACAGAACACTTATCTGCATTCAAATTTAGGCCATGTCCCTCCGACCACTCTTTAACCCTACGCAGATCAGCATTGAAACACTGCACCGCTTCATGGACACCTGGAGGGGGATATGTTAGAAGCATCTGAGAGTCATCCGCATAGGAGTAGAGTGAACACGAGGACAATGCAAGTTCAAGATCAGCAGTATATAAAATGAACATAACAGGCCCTAAACATGACCCTTGAGGAACCCCTGTATCCTTCGACAGCGAGGAAGAGCAGTTTTCTTTTACCTTCATCACCTGACTCCGTCCGCCCAAATATGAGCAAAACCATTTTATAGCGATTTCATTAAACCTATAGAAATTTAATTTGGCAAGAAACAGTTCATAATTCACTGAGTCGAACGCTTCAGAGAAATCAAGCGTCGCCAAAATACTTCCAAAACCTTTATCTTTCGCTACATGCAGCTCATCCATAATGTTTATCAAGGCGGAGGTAGTGCTGAAAGACTTCCTAAAACCAGACTGATGTACAGGAAGAATATTTTCAGCCTCAATGAAAGCTGTCAACTGATTCACCACTACCTTCTCAAGGATTTTTGACATGGATCGATATCGGCCTAAATTTTGGATTCTTTATTTTGGGTATGGGCGTGACAAGACTTTGCTTCCAGCATGATGGAAAACACCCAGAAGCAAGGGACAGGTTAACCAAATGCGTAATAGCTCCCAGGCAATATGGGCTCATGGCTTTCACTAGCCTGATAGATATTCCATCAGTCCCCACAGCCACTGACGTAATGTTATTCATTATGCATTTGATCTCACCCTCAGTAACTGGCACAAAATTGAAACCATGCGCTAGATCCTCACAAACATTGTTTCTGTAGAAATTCAGTTTCTCGAGGCTAGTATTATAATAGTAAATTCAGTAATATTAGGTAGTTCTTCAGAGGATGGGTATTTATGTTCTTCTAGTACAAAAAGACAAGTGTGAAATTTAACTTAGTCCTAAAAGGACTTTTGCGCTGCTTCCGGAGTGACAGGATATTCTGGATAAGTATGGATGGGGGTAGTGGCCGGCTTCTGTCAAGATCCATGAGTAAGGATTTTGTGCATTAATCTCAGTTATGTCTCCTTGGAAGAAGGGGAAGCCAACTCTGGCTGTACCAGCCTCTCCAGTCAAAGCAGGCAGAGGTTTCCACGCCATTATGTCAAGGCAACCCAACAGCACTTCAGTAGCCCTATCGACTCCAACAACCATCCCTCGCAGTAGACTAGACCCTTGAACCCCAATATCTCGTCATCTGCTCTAAGAGATGAGCCGTTCCTGGGTATCCATAAGATTGCCCATATTAAGTGACACATTGGTTTATGCTCTACCAAGTTTATGTTTAACTAGAAATGTAAAACAAGCCAAAAGGGGACTTTAATAAGGATGTCTAATAGAGTCACTTCTTTCTCTAGCTTTCATGCTATTATATTTCCTCCTACAATACCAAATCAGGAGAGTATTGATCACATATACATACTGTGTTCTAACAAGCTACGATGTTATTGTTAAACCTTAAGGAGGGAATATCTGTTTTACATAAAGAGATAGTAATAATGAAAACCAATAAGTTGTGGAACACCATTTGTCTATATTGTAGTAAGTCCTTGTTGTCGAACAAAGGGCAGGATTCCGACAGT
The DNA here is from genome assembly GCF_021130785.1 of Homalodisca vitripennis. Taxonomy (NCBI): domain Eukaryota; kingdom Metazoa; phylum Arthropoda; class Insecta; order Hemiptera; family Cicadellidae; genus Homalodisca; species Homalodisca vitripennis. The sequence goes on along the minus strand of NC_060210.1, from coordinate 192,017,663 downwards.
AAGATTACTACAGTTTCCAATCAAGTAACAACCAAGTAAGCCATAAAGCTGTGCACTGAGACGCCGCAGACTCCCGCCAAGGATTATTATCAGAGCTTACATTCTAATTACTATCTTACCTGAATGATTTATTATCTTCTACTATCTTCTAAAAATGTTCGTCTAGGGTAACATCTACTATTAAATTAGTGTTGTGATGTGAAACTGTGTTGAATATTTTGTAATTAAAAAATATATCATCAATATGTTTTTAACTTCTATTCTCAATTAATCTTTAATCGATAGTATCAAAACTTTAAGAAAAGTAAGTTATAAAAAGACAGGTTTTATTGGCTGAGTGTTAGCAAAACATATTCTTTGAAAGGCTGACAAAATCTCAATTATGTCTGTCTGTCTGCCCGCACAATACCTTTGAACAAACTGACTCACCCACTTGTAATTTTGCACATAGTTTCATTTATGTATAGGAAACATTGACTTCGGGAATGTTGAATTTCACTTCATGGTATTTGGCTAGCGTTAGCGAACATTTTTACGTCAGCCTCATGTATAAACAAGATGACAAACAGAAAATTACAGAATTAATAATTATATAAACCAACAAATATGTAACATAGTAACATATAGTTAAAATTCAAACACCAAAGATTTTAATTTCGTATATATTTTGTCAATAAAAATGGAAAACTTACTACAAAATGATCCTGTAACAGTAGACTGCCAGGCGGGTCCAATGACCCGTGTTGTGGAGTTGTGGCCAAAGTTTGCTGTGTAACTTTGTCTGCCTAAATGTTGTTATATACCCGTAATTAGCAACAGACTGACCCTTGTAACTGCTTACATGTTGTTATGGAGTTAAACTGGCTTGACTATTTTCTGGATTGTACAATAAACCCTCGATCCACAATATTATATGATTACACAATAATATTATTCGCATAAAGAAATATGTAACATATAATTTAACTATACATTGTTAAGCCTTTTATTAGGACTTTCACATAGCACTAATTAATTCTAAACCGTATTTACAACTCGGATTTATGTTTGCGACCCAAAATAATGGTTATTGTAATAGTGGTAATGGTTCTTGTGCATTCCAAAAGGGAATAAAGTTTAAATTATTTATTAACTCTAAATTAGTACAGCTCTGTGTTATTTGCATCGTGAAGATTATTGAAACGCCGGTTCCGGATATAAAGTCAATCTCGATTTTTTATATATTCTTAATAAGTCAAGGTCAGCTTTATATATGCTTATGAATAGAAACAATTTCAATGTCCATTTAGAACTTTATAAGTCATTCCCCAATTTTCAATGTATAGAGATATTGACATGATGCTTATAATTATAGTTAGTTTTAAAGAAAATGAAACCAAAAGTAGAATAGATGAAACATGGATGGACCAAACGTGACTGGACTCCAATTTTATTGCACCCATCCCTCCAGGACTCCAGAGTCAATATCCTGCACAAAGGGCGAAAAGACAGAAATAGTTTTCTCTCGGCGTCATCGGTTATCAATGCCAAAACCGAATATTGTTGGATTAATAGTTGTAAAATATTTACAATTATGTTTTGTTAGAGTAAGATTCAATTTCATTATTGAGAAAAATTAATTTGGCATTCGTATTCTATGTCCAGAATAATTAAGCTGGGTTGAGTTGTAGTCTGGACCTAGACGTTATTAAGTCAGGTGCTCGTTCCCTATTGGCTGATTGACATCGACTGATAGTCTGATCAGTCTGCTGGGTGCTCCTCGAGCAGTGTGTGGTTGGAGTTGTCCATGATATGACCTAGAGCGTGAGTTGCTGTCCCTATCTCGCAATTGGTAGCACTGCGTCCGTATTCCAGTAAATTACTGTATTTTGATAAATTAATGGACTGTGACTTAAACATATCTATCTTTCTAAATCCTGCTGAAAGGGCACCATTTCTATATGCTCCAGAATGTTCTGACGTCACACTCATATAATTCGGTTATTTTGACCTGATTTTGGAATTTCAGAGAGTTAACCAGCAATACATTTCTACAGATCAAGCTTTGCAATCTCTTCTAACAGGTAGAGATAGAGCATGAAGCGAAATTAACAGGATTAGAGGTGGATGAATTTGTGAGGAAGATAGTCGGTGGTGGGATCATCGCTCTGGCCCAACCTTCTGCGTCAGCCCTTCGTTGCCTTCAATCATACAGGGTGTGCAGACATACACACGTTCAGGCAACATTGAATCGCATCCTGGTCATAGGAAATGAAATCCTCTTTTGTTCACTGGAACTAAGATAATTCGATGGTTAAGGGACAACAGATTCAAACTACCCAAGATTTATTAGGAAGTTGCATAAATAATGTTGAGTGTGTAAAAGAGTGAGGCCTTACGTATAGATGAAATTTGACATGTAAATAATGCAATTATAAATATTAAGTATACAATCGGGAATTAGTTGTATATTAATTTATTAACAAGCGACGTCAGCCAATCGAAAACGAGTTGCCATGACTAGCGCTCAATAACCGAAGAAAAACTATACATAATTACCACGGTTACCAATAATGAGTTACTGGGCCTGAACTTATCAGACAGATTTTAATATTCATTAATAATAAAATTATAGTTATTACATTAATAAAAAAAAAATAGTACCCAAGCTCTAAGCTTAATGTGCTATAATAATGGGCAATGCATTTGTTTGTACAATAAAACTTGGAACATCGTTTAGCATAGTAATGTATGCAATATATTTATAATTATATCTTGACAAAAATATTCACGGATCAGGTAACCCTCTATAAGTATAATGTTTAAACAATGTATTTAACCAACTACCCAAAATCAATACAGTAAATTGAATGTGTTATGGCAATAGCTCATCGTAAAATCACAATTAATTGTGGAAGTTACTGTAATAATAGCCTTCCGCAGAGTTATGATTGAAAGTAAACAAGTGCTATTTACTAAACAGGAACGACGTTTACCTTAACCCTGGCAACACAGGACAAATTCGTAGCAGTAATGATGACATGTACACTTAATACTGTCATTAGAGGAACGTAATGTGTTTTGTCCAGCCTATGCGTCGCGACGACGTCACTTCGGGGACGTTGTATTAGAGTAATTATACACACGTGTCTGCCTAACCCCGGCGACACAGGACAGATTAGTGGCAGTAATGATGACATGTACACTTAATACTGTCATTAGAGGAACGTAATATTTACCAAACACTAACGCCGTTTACCTTAACCCTGGCAACACAGGACAAATTCGTAGCAGTAATGATGACATGTACACTTAATACTGTCATTAGAGGAAACGTAATGTGTTTTGTCCAGGTTAAGGTTGGGACACACATAACCGCACCGCGCCCGACACGTGAGTCGGCCGAGTTTCGGTGCGGGCTCGGCTCGGTTACCGCGAGGCCACACTTGTCCGTACGCTGTCCGAGCGTAACGATCTCACTGCTTGTAAATAGAGCGTATGTCTTTTGTATTTCGGAGTGACGGATAATATTTGTGCAATTTATGAATTTTAAAAAAATATTTTAAAGTCAGGCTCACCATTTTTCGAAATTGTATAACGAAAAATTACATAAACAGAGAGTTCGTAATCATTTAACGAAAGCTGTGATATTCCTTGGGTAGTAGACTTCATATTCTGTCAGTCTTGTTCTTCAGTTATTTTCACAAATAAAAAGATATCATACAAGTAATAACTCATATATATATATATATATATATATATATATATATATATATATATATATATATATATATATATACGTGGTGGATTATATAATGTGTATTATTGGAAGTTTTTTTAAGAATGATCAACTAAAATATACTTCGATGGAATGGGTGTACATTTTATTTCCTTGTAAGTAAGGAATATAAACTAAATACCATAAAGATACTGTAAAAACTATACTGTAACCTGTATAGAATGTTAGAAATCATTCATTGATATATACTGTAACACCAAATAAACAGTAACATTGTAAACTGTAACATTACATAAAAAGTTAACTTACTATTTAAGTTAGACATTCAAGTTATTCCGTATTGTAAAAGGTTTAATTTAGAGGCTATTGCTTTAAATACATATCATATTTCATTTTATTATGTACTTCTTGTTTTTGAAACCCACTACAACGATTAGTTGATTTAATCAAATTTAGATATATTCCCATAATAAGTTACTAATGTTTATAGATTTGAGTATAAAAGAGGTTGAGCATTTAAACATTTAACCTATTGCAGCGTATGGAGGCGAAGCAGCGGGCACGTGTTTGCGCCGCATGAAATTTGTATCTGCTTTATACCTCGTTTCTCGACAAACTGTTTACTCCAAAAATTTATAAAAAATACTACGGTAAAATTTGGTTTATTATCTCAAACTTTCTCGCAGACGAAACTCGCCTGACCAATAAATAAAAAAAGTAGCAGCCGACTCATTATTTCATGTTCATCGCCAAAGCTCAATTTGGTTTTAATTAATTAATATTTATTTTATAGCACTTGTAATAAACTTTTAAAATATTTATCTACTACATCGTCATTGCCATAGTATTGACTACAAAATTGTGAAATTTCAAGTTTTTATCCCAACTCTAACTGTATAATCCAACGGTGTTAATGAAAAGCGGCGAATTAAAATGTATACTCGCTACTATTTTCGTACTAAGAAACTTTATTGTAAATAAATTATTTTTATTTGACCTTTAATGCAGTTAAAATAATAAAACGTACAAAATTTCATAGAAACATTGTAAATTTGCCCATGCGAAATACCGGGATAAATTTTACCAAATAAATCCAATACATTACATAATTCTAATTTAGTTATTTAAAATTACTTAATATACAACATAGTTTTATAATTACTTATTATTAGAACAATATAAAATACCAACTGATGTATTTTATTAGCACAATAAGAAAATATGACCAGTTTACTCTAAAAAATATTTCCAATACTTTTATCAATAAATTTGATTTTGAATTTCAATAAAATACACTACAAACAGTATATTTTGTATTACTTTAACACAAGAACGTTTAGTGTGAGGCCATAGTTTGCCATGTTGCAGATAGTTTTATAATAATGGGTAAAACATAGTAAATATTAGTAAAATATATAATATAGTCAATAGTCAAGTATTTATTGCGGAGACAAAGAGTACAATTGTATAGCAGTACTAGAGTACATGTTTATTTTCCGTACTTGAAAACTATATTGTAAATTAATTATTTTAATTTTAAGTATATTGCAGTTAAAATAATAAAAACGTACAAAATGTCAGCGCACGATGTAGGGTTAGTATACTAAATAATTCAATTAAATAAAACGTTTGCTGAAATATTTTTACAAAGAAGAACGCAAATGTGACCAACTCTTTTTAAATTTATAATTACCCTCTCCAAGCTCCAAATTGTCAGCAATTTTCTTCCACACTTTCTCCTTGTATTCTGTATTCCGATATTTGTCATTCGACTGGTCATAAACTACAGGAAACTTCCTTATTTCTTCAATAAGTTTCTCCACATCCATGGCTGATGCCGCTCAAAAGAGATCTCTCAGACCGCACCGTGCCCGTCAAAATTCAAACCTGAACTATCGGTGACGGTGCGGCCACGGTGCGGCCACGACGGTCTGGTGTCGGTGCGGACGTGTCTGAACTTGCAGGTTAAATACTGCGCAGCAATTGTTTCACCGTGTGACGGCCAACAATCGGCCGACTCACGTGTCGGGCGCGGTGCGGTTATGTGTGTCCCAACCTTTATGCGTCGCGACGACGTCACTTCGGGGACGTTGTATTAGAGTAATTATACACACGTGTCGGCCTAACCCCGGCGACACAGGACAGATTATTGGCAGTAATGATGTCGTACACTTAATACTATCATTAGAGGAACGTAATATATACCAAACACGAACGCCGTTTACCTTACCCCTGGCAACACGGGACAGATTATTGGCAGTAATGATGACGTACACTTAATACTGTCATTAGAGGAACGTAATATTCACCAAACACGAACGCCGTTTACCTTAACCCTGGCAACACAGGACAGATTATTGGCAGTAATGATGACGTACACTTAATACTGTCATTAAAGGAACGTAATATTTACCAAACACGAACGCCGTTTACCTTAACCCTGGCAACACGGGACAGATTAGTGGCAGTAATGATGACATATACACTTAATACTGCCCTTAGAGGAACGTAATATTTACCAAACACGAATGCCGTTTACCTTAACCCTGGCAGCACGGGACAGATTAGTGGCGGTAATGACTACATGTACACTTAATACTGTCATTAGAGGAACGTAATATTTACCAAACACGAACGCCGTTTACCTTAACCTTGGCAACACAGAACAGATTTGAAGCAGTAATGATGACATGTACACTTATTACTGTCATTAGAGGAACGTAATATTTACCAAACACGAATGCCGTTTAAATTAACCCTGGCAACACAGGACGAATTCGTAGCAGTAATGATGACATGTACACTTAATACTGTCATTAGAGGAACGTAATATTTACCAAACACGAATGCCGTTTACCTTAACCCTGGCAACACGGGACAGATTAGTGGCAGTAATGATTACATGTACACTTAATACTGTCATTAGAGGAACGTAATATTTACCAAACACGAACGCCGTTTACCTTAACCCTGGCAACACAGAACAGATTTGAAGCAGTAATGATGACATGTACACTTATTACTGTCATTAGAGGAACGTAATATTTACCAAACACGAATGCCGTTTACATTAACCCGGGCAACACAGGACAAATTCGTAGCAGTAATGATGACATGTACACTTAATACTGTCATTAGAGGAACGTAATGTGTTTTGTCCAGCCTATGCTTCGCGACGACGTCACTTCGGGGACGTTGTATTAGAGTAATTATACACACGTGTCTGCTTAACCCGGCAACACAGGACAGATTATTGGCAGTAATGCGGTCATGTACACTTATTACCGCCATTAGATGAACGTAATGTGTTTTGTCCAGGCTATGCGTCGCGACGACGTCACTTCGGGGACGTTGTATTAGAGTAATTATACACACGTGTCGGCCTAACCCCGGCGACACAGGACAGATTATTGGCAGTAATGATGTCGTACACTTAATACTATCATTAGAGGAACGTAATATATACCAAACACGAACGCCGTTTACCTTACCCCTGGCAACACGGGACAGATTATTGGCAGTAATGATGACGTACACTTAATACTGTCATTAGAGGAACGTAATATTCACCAAACACGAACGCCGTTTACCTTAACCCTGGCAACACAGGACAGATTATTGGCAGTAATGATGACGTACACTTAATACTGTCATTAAAGGAACGTAATATTTACCAAACACGAACGCCGTTTACCTTAACCCTGGCAACACGGGACAGATTAGTGGCAGTAATGATGACATATACACTTAATACTGCCCTTAGAGGAACGTAATATTTACCAAACACGAATGCCGTTTTACCTTAACCCTGGCAGCACGGGACAGATTAGTGGCGGTAATGACTACATGTACACTTAATACTGTCATTAGAGGAACGTAATATTTACCAAACACGAACGCCGTTTACCTTAACCTTGGCAACACAGAACAGATTTGAAGCAGTAATGATGACATGTACACTTATTACTGTCATTAGAGGAACGTAATATTTACCAAACACGAATGCCGTTTAAATTAACCCTGGCAACACAGGACGAATTCGTAGCAGTAATGATGACATGTACACTTAATACTGTCATTAGAGGAACGTAATATTTACCAAACACGAATGCCGTTTACCTTAACCCTGGCAACACGGGACAGATTAGTGGCAGTAATGATTACATGTACACTTAATACTGTCATTAGAGGAACGTAATATTTACCAAACACGAACGCCGTTTACCTTAACCCTGGCAACACAGAACAGATTTGAAGCAGTAATGATGACATGTACACTTATTACTGTCATTAGAGGAACGTAATATTTACCAAACACGAATGCCGTTTACATTAACCCGGGCAACACAGGACAAATTCGTAGCAGTAATGATGACATGTACACTTAATACTGTCATTAGAGGAACGTAATGTGTTTTGTCCAGCCTATGCTTCGCGACGACGTCACTTCGGGGACGTTGTATTAGAGTAATTATACACACGTGTCTGCTTAACCCCGGCAACACAGGACAGATTATTGGCAGTAATGCGGTCATGTACACTTATTACCGCCATTAGATGAACGTAATGTGTTTTGTCCAGGCTATGCGTCGCGACGACGTCACCTCGGGGACATTGTATTAGAGTAATTATACACACGTGTCGGCCTAACCTCTCTGATGTCTTTTACGATGACGTCATTTTGCACGATTTTCATGCAGATGAGTCTTAAAAAATTCCTTCGTTTAAGTGTTAATAAATTCAACTTCAATTTTCCTTAACTAATTGTGAGTCGGAGACTATAAAATACTTTGGATCTGTACTGCTGAGATGCCAATCTAGCCTTTGCTGACCCGGACATGGGAAGTGACTCAAAATTAATATCGTCTTCTAATTCCTCCATTCGGGTTTTACAAAACTCAAATTCTGTGTTAATTTGGAACTCTGCATTCCAGCTGCGGTCCAACGCTATACAAGCCCGTAATTGAGCTCTTAATGCCCTCACATCACCCTCGGGCTTCTGTCCTCTCGCCAGGACCTCAAAAACCAACTCGGGCTTGCGTAGATGTTCAGGCACCAGGGAAAACGCCATACCAAACAATTAAGACAAATAAATACAACAATAAACAACAAAGCGTACGCAACAATTACTTAGTAACCTAAGTGGACTCAACTCACAAAAGGCTTACACTGACGAGGTCCAAGTGAAGAACTTATTACATTATTATGGTTATACCGACTTGCCTTTAGAGACTGACCATATTGCTATAATAGCTGCTCAGGCTGTTATCACCATTTTAGTAGTCTAGAAGTAGTAGTCTAGGGTCGTGAACTCGACATGGTGGTACGAACAATTGAGAGATAGCTCAATCACTGAAGTGATCAGTCTCTTTGAAGTTAGCGTAGAGGATTCCGGTCGCCTTTAGTGAGACAGATCACTTTGTGATGGTTGCTCAACTAACTTTATATTGATATCGGTTTGTTAGCGAATTGTCATCTGTTAAAATAACCGTCATAATGACGTTTTCATCCAAAAGCAAGAAATGTGTACTGACTGTACCCTAACGTTTCAGGAGGGTTGTAAACGTTTTCTTCTTTTATTACGAAAATAAAAAAAAAACATTTTCAATACTTTTATTGTCTTTTTGTCATCAAATACATACCAAAGTTCAAGTTTTAATAATTTTTTATAAAATTTAAATTCTGTTGGATTGCTCACATTTTACTTTAGTGTAAAACATTACAATCCCTTATTCAGTGATTACAGTTGATATTTAAATCATCCCAATTACGTGGTAACTATTTCAGTAGAAGACTACTCTACACAGATTTGTAACCCACCACAGGTCAATAGTATTGCCATTCTGATTGCGATTGATCTGTCAGTTTACAATTCGAGACCACGTTGGTTGCTATTGACCTCAATGTATACAAGCTCCTCTTGACACAAAACAGTTCTTTGTTGATATTCCTAACACGAGAATTTGGTGTCCTCTAAACAAACTTTGAGTCAGCCAAATATGTCAGAATAAACTGCAATTGTATATTTTACACGGATATCTGTTTGTAATAGACAAGCGCTTTTTGGTTATTCAAATATTTTATTGGCCTTGTATAAATTAATGAAGTAGAAACAATAGTGTTTGTACCAGCAAATGATTTTATGTGTACAATGTATGCAGGTTATGCTAGCTTTATCGTTGTTTTTACAAAACTAGCTTACTAGTTCAACTCATGTACCCATACTATAATCTTGTAACAGTTACACATAAACGCGGAAAATAAAACTAAAAGCGGACTACATGCATGCAAGCGGACTACATGCATGCAAGCGGACTAAGGAACATGCAATATTCACCCATCGATATCCAAGTGTAAATAGCTGTGTTAACAATGCAATGTTTCGACTTTGTGTGAACCGGAAAACGTAGAAGATACTCATGATTACTGTCTCCTTCGTAAAATTTTATAATGTTTTAGCAAGTTATGTTTGATTACCTGTGGTGAATAATAATTATTTTTTTATATACGAGACATATCTAGAAAGTAAGCTCCTACGGCAGGGACGATTTTGATATGTTGGCAACACTGCTGTGCAGCCTGATTCCTCCTCTCCGCAATGAGACCGGCTTGAGATAAGCACGTTGAGAACTGTCGATGACACAATACGTGTCGTGAAAAATGTCAATCCAATCTCTTTCTACGTGTGAAATGTCCGGTTTCGTGCGTTATCTCGTTTGGAAGGGAAAAACTTCGGTTGATATTCATAATGAGATTCCACAAAACGCACTATCACATCGACAGTTCTCAACACCTGAGTATTTGACCTCGAACCGGTCTCGTTGCGGAGGAGGAATCAGGCTTCAAGGCAGTGTAGCCAACATGTAAAAAGAAAATTCTCGGCCGTGAGGCTCAGTACACCTATTTTCTGGACATGCCTCGAACTGCTAATGACAAACGGAATCATGTACACTCAGCAGCAAACTTCACCACTTTCTGGACTAATGAGACCATTTGTTATTTAAATCAGACATAAATCTGTTATTTTTACGGTGAAATGCAAGTTTTGATGGTTTCAGGATGCTTAAGAAATGTAAATGATAGATCTCACAAGTGAGAAGCAAATTTCGTGAAGCTAGTTTTAATAATAACAATATATTAATCAATATTGTGTTTAAATGTGTGGTGTTTATGTAATTAACAGAATTTTATTGATCATAAAACGTTACTTTTATGTGTTTTGGACCTTATTAAAAACAAACTACATAAGACGTCCAAAATTTTGTCTGTAGAATCTTAAACAGTGTTGTAAATAAAATCATCCGCTTTAACCCTTTTTAAACGTTTTTGTTACTACATTATTGCCCAATGACTATAATTTCCTAAAACAAAGCAAGCAGAGTCATTCACAAAAATAAAATGGCCTTGGTATGTTTTATGGAATGGTTGATTGAGTTCTCATCAATTGACTGGGTCGTAAATGTTTTACGGAACATTTGTGAAAGCTTCAATAGGTTTTATCGATCTCTATCATCCGTTATTTGTTTTACTATAACAGAATGCCTGTGGTCTGCAACCCTGCTAGATCTCTACGGAGTTAGATATATAAACAAGTTGTTAGGAGCACTTTGCATAATGCTACTTGCGATTACATAAAATGCAATACAATACTCTTTTATATTTTCTTCATCTATACTAAAGCTTTAGTAATAAGTCAACAGCAATTCTCACAGTAAATGGTAGTGAAAATAATTCTTGCGGCTTAGTCGCAAAAAGTAGGCAGATTTTTTGATAGTTCAAAATGTTAATAACTATCTTTCTCATTGTATTTAAACGTAATCGATATCACAATAACCGTTGTTGATACAAAACAATTGTTTATTAGAAAACGTTTGGGAAATGTTATAATTTGCTATAGTTTAATGGAATATTTCATACAGTGCTGTATAGCCGAGATGTTGATAAGATACATTTTTGTAGCCAGTTCAACAGTTTGAGGTTTTTTGGATCATCGTATCCACACACACCGAGTTTTATATACATACATATATATATATATATATATATATATATATATATATATATGTATATAATGTTGTGATTCAATGTTTATTAAAATTAAATAAGGCTATTGCCATTCATACAATTTAATGAAAATAAAAGTCGTTTGACAGGTATTTGGTCTTCCGATCATATGTTAGTTTGCTTATTTAAACACATGTGTGACAGATACGGCCAAATACAAAATAATTGAATCAGAAAAAGTAAGCGCTCTGTGGTGTAATGGTAGCACATTCACCCGGCAAGTGAGAGATCCGGGTTCGACTCCCGGCGGAGCAAGTACTTTTTGTGATTCAATGTTTATTAAAATTATATATATATATAAAAATTCGAAACGGAGTACGACTTTGGGGGCCTTAGGATTATTTTCGGTGAAGTAAATTGGAAATTGTTCTTATCTAGAATGAGGACAATTGCAGTAGGTTGACTTTGTGTACCAAATATGTTACATCTTGCTTTACCACAAAAATATCTCAGTTTAAATATACTGGGTGTAGAAAATCAGATGATCCATATAATGTTGTTTTAAATGCTTCAGATTAAAAAAAATACTCATTGTAATGTATTTTTTTAGACGATAACATCAACAGTCAACTTGAAAGCAGATAAAAAACAGCAAGTGTTTTAATTAGCTAACAGTTAAAAAACGTGTCAGCATTTGGCGTATACTGTGTAATGGTCATCATTGCAATTTTATACAATTTGAAATGACCGGTATTTTGAAGTATTTAACTGTGCCATTATCCAAGACATTTCCAAATAATATTGTTATAACAATAATTATAGTCTTAATTATTCCCATTGTTTATATAATAACAACCCTATATATTATTATTATGTGTTCATATATGATTGATCCGGAGTGGATATTAGGCCGTGACCACCCCACCACCACGATAGGTGGATGCTTGGTGCTAGATATCCAAACATCTGCCATACAAGTGATAAAAATAGCTATATTTTCACGTAATCTATCCAAACTAGAGCTACAAGTTTATGAGTACAATGACTGTACACATCAGCAAGCAGAGATTGAGCCTGGAGCGAGCGCGCGCCCGCGGTAAACGACTCTGGAGGCAGTTTCATGCTCCGGTGAGTTTAACGGTTTAAGCTGAATAAGCACTTTCTGATATATTATTATTGGAAATGTGGTTGGCGAACTCTTTACAAACCGTTGTAACGCTGGAAACTATCGTAAGCGGTGAGCTGAGCGTGTTACAAGTTTTATATTTCACATTGTAACAATCATTGTAGAAGTTGCACATATACGTTTCTTCTGCTGTTGCCAAATTAATAAAGCAAACAAATTTAATTTTTAAGAATAACTTCCAAAGCTATTTTATAATTTGTAACAAATTTTAAATGGTCACCTAACATATTAACAATTGCCAAATGCAAAAAAGTTTTATTTCAAGGAAAAATGTGTTAGATTTTCTATAAAAGACATTGAACAGATCTCGTGAATGTTAACAATGCAGAGGGACAGAACAGCTGATTCGTATATCTGCATAATATTATTCTTGTAACACTCGTCACATGTATCTTTCTTCTGTCTCCTGGTTGTGTCCTGACTACCTCTCCTTTCTTCTCTACTTCACCCCTTAGCAAATTTTTATCGATATCAGTTTAGTTACTACACATATTTCCAAGTAAATATATCTCGTCACTAGAACCGTAAGTCTGTTATATCGCCTTTGACTTTATATTTCATTAAAAAAGGTATATAGATGTTTCCGGTATTTTATAATACTGTTAAATCAAAATTAGGAGGCCCTAAGGAAATCGTCTGGTTCTAAAAATAAATACCTTCAGATAAAGCCTCCGTTGGGAAGTAAGTTTATTAATTTGAGACGTTTAAATAGAAAATAAAAAAGTAAGTGATATGACTGAGATAAATTTTAATAGCGTAAAGACTTCTTTTTTTTTTTTTTTTTTTTTTTTTTTTTTTTTTTTTTTTTAACAGAGGGCCAGGTTTTCCTAGGCCTGGTAGTTGCCTCTCAGCCATCCGGCTTATTGTGCACCCTCTCCCAGGTTTAAGCTGTATCAAATCCCAGGCCTTTACAAAACCATGAGATCTTCTGAACAATGCCTTCCTGTTCCAACCCCTCTTCCGTATGCATAAGAACACCTAGGGATCTTGAGCGTTTGCTCTGTAATGCCGGACATTCAAATATGACGTGCTTGGCTGTTTCGTCAGCCTCGCCACATTTCCTGCACAGTGTTTCCTGAACTGGAATACCTATTCTGTTCAGGTGACTTCGGAATATCCAATGACCTGTAATAAAACCAGTCACCTTTCTGATCTCCGTTCTACTCATTCTAAGGGCATCTGCTGCAATGTTCCTTGATGGTCCCTTGAGCATCCGCTTTGCCTGTACATTCCCCTCAGTGTTTCTCCAATGTTGTAGGTGTTTGTTAGCCATCCACTTGGTAACTGATCTACGTGCTAAGTTATATGAGACCCCACACGTTGGTTCAGGACCGGTAAGAAGACGGTTGGCTCCCAAGTTAGCGCAACCGTCTGCCCCTTCATTTCCTGTGATTCCTCTATGTCCAGGCACCCAAGTTAGAATAACTTTATTGGTTTTCGCCAGCAATTTCAAGACCTTATGGCATTCCCAGACTGCCTTCGAATTACAGTCATGGTTGGCCAAGGCCTGCAGAGCAGCCCTGCTGTCCGAGTTAATGTAGATGTTTTTGCCTTTGTAGCCCCTTTCCACATTAACTCTTGCACATTCTGCAAGGGCTGTAACTTCAGCCTGAAAGACAGTTGCCAGTTTACCTAGGCTAAAGCTTAAGTTAACCCTCGGTCTGGCTCCCCAGACCCCTGCCCCAGTACCCTTCAGAGTCTTTGACCCGTCCGTGTACCAGGTTTAGAGCCTTCTTCATGTAGTCAGGCTCACCTTTTGACCATTCCTTCCTCTCAACAATGTTGACTTGAAATGGTTTTTCCCAGTCCGTAACCTTTGCCATTCTGTCAGACATCATTTCTAGAATATCCAGTTTGAGAATGTCAACGATCTTGGAGTGCTTACTAGCATGGTGATAATGCCAGTTCCCATTGCACTTCAGTCTGTAGGCAGCCATCCTAGCCTCTCCTATGACGAATATGTCTAGGGGTGGGAGGTTTAGCACTACTTCCATAGCAGCGGTTGGTGTTCCTCTCATGGCACCCGTTGTCCCCAAGCATGCCAACCGCTGTACCTTTGACAGGTTTTTTGCGGCAGTCACCTGTTGGACTTTTGGCCACCATACCACTGAGCCATACACCATCATTGGCCTAATGACTCTGGTGTACAGCCAGTGTGACATGTCGGGTCTAAGCCCCCATGTGCATCCTACTGCACGTCTCACCATCATCAATGTAGTCTGAGATCGTCTGATTATGTATTCCATATGACAATTCCAGGTGAGTTTATCATCCAGTTTGACACCTAGATATTTGAACTCCCTGCTTAACTGTATCTGGCCCCCACATAGGACTGGCTGTGTGATTTTCCAGTTTCCTTCTTCTTGTAAATGGTATCATGACGGTCTTCGAAGGATTTACTACAAGTCCTTCTTCGTCACACCATCGCTCCACAATGGCCAGTGCTCTCTGCATCATTTCCAGACACGTTACCATATGCTTACCTCTTATGAGTATAACAACATCATCTGCATAGCCTTGAGCATACATACCCTGTTCATTCAGAGTCCAGAGTAAGTCATCCACAACTATGTTCCACAGGCTTGGTGATAATACACCTCCTTGTGGACATCCTCGCTGCGTTTTGACCTCTCTTGTGATTCCGCACAGAGATGCCTGTGCTCTTCTGCTCTTAAGCATGTTACTTATCTACCTAACAACAGTTTCCTCCGTACCCCTGGATGTAAGCTTAGACACTATAGAGTGAGTACTCGTATTATCAAAAGCTCCTTCTATGTCCAGGAACACTGCTAAAGCTATTTCCTTTTGTTCAATAGCTTGCTCAATCTTGCCAACCAGACAGTGTAGGGCTGTTTCACAAGATTACCTTTCTGATAGGCATGTTGATTTGGATGTAAGGGACGATTGATGAGGACTGTGTCCCTTAAATGCCTATCCAGAACCTTCTCCATGGTCTTGACAAAGAAGGATGTTAGGCTTATTGGTCTATAAGCCTTTGCAACCTCATAGGAGGGTTTGCCTGGCTTCGGGATAAATATAACCCTAGAGGTCCTCCAAGATGAGGGTATGACTCCTGTCGCTAGACTAGTTCTAAACAGTCGTAGGAGCAGGGGTATCACCAAGTCCCCACTCTCCTGCAGTAAAGCGGGAAAAAATGCCATCGGTACCTGGTGATTTCAACGGCTTAAAAGACTCCAAGGCCCGTTTTATCCCTAAGTAGTTGATGACAGTCTTTGCACAGTTCCAGTCCACCTTAGACGAGCTATCTCTAGGTTCTCGCCGCCATTCACTAACAAACTGTTTCACTGGTTTGAAACGATCCTGGGAAGTGTGTATTCAGTAAACACTGAAGAGTCTCCTCAGGATCCTTGGTGTGAGTCCCATCTTACCCTAAGTATAGTACCCACCGCATTTGTGGGGCTTCGAGCTAGGACTTTTTGGAGTTTTGCGCAGTCAGGAGCCTTATCAATACTCTGACAGAATTCTCTCCACGAGTTTCTCTTAGCTCTTCTCACCTCTTTATTGTACTCTGTTAGAGCAGCAGAGTACCTATCCCAGTTCCCTGCACGTTTTGCATGTATTATATGCTCTGCGAAGGTTTTTCCTCAAGGTTTCCAGCCCCTGGTTCCACCAACATGCTTTTTTCCTTGAGTTTTTCTCAATCACGGGGCAGGCTTTGTGGTACGATTCTATCATGGCGTTTTTCAAAGAGTTCGCCATGTCCTCGACCCCTTGCCCCTGATACCCATTTTCCCTTACTAGATTGTTTTTTAGCTCTGCATTGAAAGCTACCCAATCTGTTTTCTTTGGGTTTCTATAGGTCTCCTTTATTTTATACGACCTCATGTCAAAGGAGATATACTTATGATCTGAAGCAGATGCTTCATCAAGCACACTCCAGTTTAAAACTTTAGTTGCAATAAAGTTGCTAGTCAGAGTTATATCTAAGACCTCTTCTCTTACCCCTGTACCTCTTCTTTGTACAAAAGTAGGTTTACAGCCTTGATTCATAATAACTAAGTTAG
This sequence comes from Homalodisca vitripennis, assembly GCF_021130785.1. Lineage (NCBI taxonomy): Eukaryota > Metazoa > Arthropoda > Insecta > Hemiptera > Cicadellidae > Homalodisca > Homalodisca vitripennis. The sequence goes on along the minus strand of NC_060210.1, from coordinate 192,000,730 downwards.
ATTCTACTATGAAATTCAAGAGGCACTCACCCCGATTGTTGATGTTGCTGCTCCCCCAAGCGGTGTGTGGTGGGCATTCGCGTCACAACCGACAATCAGGTGCCTCCGCGTAAGGGTTCCGAACTCCACAAACCGCCTCATCTCCGCAGTTTGGCGGTGGTTCTGGAGAATCGTATGGGAGGTAAACTGATGCAAACAGGATTCTGATGTTGCCATCACCTGTCTGCAAGTGAACCTCTGTCACGGCTGTGTCTCTAGAACACATTTGTGCCATTTTTAGTGATTTGATTTTGTTACTGACATATATACATGCTCTAGGGTTGTTACTGCCAGAATCATATATCAAATTACCTTTAGCGGTGCTCATCCCCATCACACGGCTGCCAATGGTCCATGGTTCTTGGATCAGGACCACGCCTATGTCGTCAGCCAGGATCTTCTGGCAGAGTGTTGCCGTAGCTGCTCTGCTGTGGTGTAAGTTTATCTGGAGCACCGCTGTCATCCACTATTGATCATTACCTCCCTGCAGCTTGAAGGTGATCCTGTCACTGCCCAAAAATGGGCGCATCGCCAGAGTCTTCAGCTTCTTCAGGGAGTCTTCGTCCACATGAAGGACCAGGAATTCGCCGTTGGTACTAGATTTCCCTCCAACAGCAGTCCATTGATCCGTGTCAAGGTCATTCTGGTTTTTGAGGGCTTCGAACAGCTCTTGCTTGCTGTCCACCTCGATGTCCTTAGGGATAAAAGTGGATACTTTAAACATCCTTACCAGACTTTTAGCTGGGCCCATTTTCAGCTGAACCCCTTCGAAAGGACTCAGCTCCTGGACCTGCTTCTCTAGCCACACCTTTGTTTCTGTGTTAACACAGCCGACCACTATCGCTCCACCTTCAACATGACAGCTGGACATCCTAACGTTTTTGCCCTTAAAGGCGCGTTTGCCCAGCACTTTCTTCAGGTTGTTGGCTTCTTCCGTCGATAGCTTCACTTCTGGGTGTTCGAGCCGGACAATAGCCAGCTTCTCCACAGAGATCCTTTCGGCATATGTTTCGGGTGTCTTCTTAGTGACACCTCCATCATGCCCCTTCCTTCTTTTCTCCCCTCCCTTTGCTTGTTCTTCAGGTGTCAGCTGCGATCGCTGCCTCTTCACACCTGAATAGCTTGGGGTTTGTTGTTTTTGGGCTGGTGCGGAATGAGTTTTCCCTTGCTCTGAGGCCCCAACAACAACCAAGTTCCCTTTTGAGGAACCGGCTTCGTTGTTTGGTTTCATCAGAGCTCGGTTTTTCTCTTCCCACCTCTTCTGCCTTTCTTTCCGGGGGATTATCGGCTCACCTCTAGCGATAGCCTCTTCTATCCTCCGCTTTCGTAGTTCGCCTCTCGAGAGCCGCTTCTTTTTTGGCTCTTCCGGCCGAACTTCGCCTTCTGACAAGAGAAGTCTGTCTTCCTCCATTGGGGGTCATCTCAGACACTCTTAGTTGTTCAATCGGTAGCTCTTCTGGTTGAGTTTCGCTTACCTCTTGAGTTTCAGTTTTGGTTTTGTTTTGGTTTGGTTCATTCTCCATTCTGATCCCACGAGAACCGGGTTTTTGCGGTCCATCTTCCCAGTGACCCGATTAGGAAGATAAGGGTAATTACGACTGGGTGTCCCCTGGTTCCCAGAAGGCTCCGTTGTAGACACTGAATATACCCCCAGTGCCACGAGACTCTCAGCACGGGTCGCATAACACCTTAGTCTGGGGTTGTTGGTAAAGTAGGGGGTGGGACCATCAGGAAAGGAAGGGATAGGTAGCTACTCTCAATTTCAGGGCCAAACTAAGAGGGGGAAAAGGTTTTCTACCCTTGTCACTGGAATAGTGACAAGGGAAGGTGGCTTCCTCCCCTTGCCCTGCCACTCCCTTAGAAGTTGCAGCACAAGACGAGGATGGTACATCACCCACGATCCCATCTGGGACAGTGGCTGATGCCGATGAGGATGCCATTCCCCCACGGCACGCGTAAAGACTTGCGTAAATCTGAAACTTTTGAATTATTATTATTGAAAACATTGATGTCTCTAGGTGAGACTCCACATTGGTTAGCTTTTTTATATTTTGACTGACCCCCAGATCAGAAGAACTTCTTCAGTTCACAGTATTGTAACTTTTGTATTACTATGGGCTTTAAAAGAATAATAAAAACAAATATTTATCTAGGCCTTTTATAAAAAAATCTGAAATTTTAAATTTCAATTCTATATTATTCTCGCCAGGGTCCTCGGTGATTTGGTCTCCTCTGCCTCTTCCTCCCGTCTGGGCTGATTGAGTAATTAATCTGATTTTAATATGATGAGTGATAACTATGAATAATTGAATACTATTACTGTACAACTGACTATCATTTATTGGCTGAGGGTTAGTGAAACTTATCGCTTGTGGGACCAGAAGATTCTTTATTTCTGTCCTTCTGTGGATCAATTCGTATATCTGCACGATATCTCGAAAAACTGAGTTTTAGACTTTACATTATGCATGAATCTTTATTTCTATACAGGCAATACCTTGTCCATATAACGGATATAAAATAGCGGTCTAACATCGTGTTTACTATTCTCGCGCAGTCTAATCAGAGAATTATTGAATGATACGATCATACTATTTGATACAAACTCTACGCATATTAGTACAGTTTAAGTAAGTAATTGAATTAAAGTAATGGTTAGGAGGCTTTATGCAGTTTCTTTAAACATTAAAAAGATATTGGCATGTGTCTTTCGATTACATAACCTAACTTAGAAACAATTTTAGGATGATAACAACACGATTACATGGTTACATTCCGCTCCTTTCAGATAATTTAAATAAATTAAAACTATAACATAATTAAAACTTATTGGACTGATGTATCTAAAGAATAACTAGTAAATTGTTGTATTACAATGGTTTGTATAGTTACATAATGTTTCGAAACAGTGTTCAGTACGTGAGAAACACGGCATCTGACAAGCCTTTAACTGTAACATAAGTGAGTAGAGTTTATTTCCAGGCTTACAGCTGCACACATTTTACACATACATGTGGTGTATACATTGTATATTTACCTACATTACCGTGGTTTGTTGTATGATTACAAAATGTTTCGAAACAGTGCTCAGTACGTGGGAAACACGGCATCTGACAAGCCTTCAACTGTAACATAAGTGAGTAGAGTTTATCTCCAGGCTTACAGCTGCACACATTTTACACATACATGTGGTGTATACATTGTATATTTACCTACATTACCGTGGGTTGTTGTATGATTACAAAATGTTTCGAAACAGTGCTCAGTACGTGGGAAACACGGCATCTGACAAGCCTTCAACTGTAACATAAGTGAGTAGAGTTTATCTCCAGGCTTACAGCTACACACATTTTTACACATATATGTGTTGTATAAATACCTGCACAACGTTTTAACTAGAACAAATCAGCCACTAAAAGTCATTGAGAATATTTTCTCTGTATATTATGTGGCAACACTTGTAGCATCGACCAAATATCTTTGCAGAACACGTCCGTTGTTTACATTTTCAAATGTTATAGAAGGAACATTGAGTTAGATGATGGTGCATGTCATTTCATGGGATTTGTCTAAGCATTAGAAAATATCTTTTATGACTCTAATGGGTAAATAAAATGACAACGAGAAAAATAGCAGAAAAAATAAATTTGTGAAAGATCTCAATACACCCATATGGTATTCAAAACTGTGACATATCAAAACATGTAGTTTAACTCAAAAGTATCCCCAACACAATTTTCTGCTTTGTATTCTTGATGGAAGTCATTTTTATTCGTCCACAATTTTAATTTATTTTAATTTCAATATCAATTTAATAATTATTAAACTAGAATATCCCAACACATACAACAACCTTCGTGTGTAGAATTTTACTATTAAAGTCACATGAAAACCAATGTAATGAACAAAACTGTGAATTTATTATGTAGTAAGTTATGGTGAGAAAGATTTCATATGTATATTTTAAATTTTGCATAAAACTGTATGTCTACAAGAATGAATTATATGATGCGTCATTTTGTGTCACCTTCTTTTTTGTATGATTCTATGTCTGTTTATTAGCCCGCAGGACATCTCGGTACTTAAATGATCTTTAGATTTAAGGTTTTGCATGCAACCTCATCGAAGCCTATTACATTTGGCGTGGAGTAACCCCACATTGTTACGTCAAGGAACAGTAATAAATTAGTAACGCTAATTACTCCCACCATTTAGGAGTAATTTGATTTAAGAGCCTTTCCACTTGACCTCAGCATAGACTAGATATTTGTCTTGGAATTAGACTACTGAATAGCTGTGAAATAAAACTTTCTTAAATATCTTTTATTGGTTTAAGATAAGGGAAATTTTGTTAATTTTCATTAATATAAAATAGGTTTACTTTTGTAAGGCAGATAAAAAATAAAAAGATGAAGAATGGACAGCACTACAAAGATGGAATAATGCATAGAGCAGACAACAGTATAAAATAATAAAAAAAAATAAAGAAAAGGATATCTTAATTTACCAGTCAAAGTGGGAAATAAGAAGCCCTTAACCTGAGGACAAACCGTGACTTCTGAACCACCACCAACGGCCGGGCAGACAAGCTGCTAAGGATAGGATTGCTAAGCTATCACCCATCCAAGCAGCAGCCACGCTCGAAGTTGCTTGATTCGGCTATTTTGCGGTAACCGCTGCACTCGCTTCTCTGCGCCATCGTTCAGGAATATAATGCATGATAAACAGTACGATTTTGGCTGTAAAAGAGGGCGCATTTTATAAAAATGCGAATTTTAATTTTTGTAAACAACACTAACGTATTGCTATTAACTCAAACATTGCTTCGGGTCTAGGAAATTTTAATACTTGTATTAGTCAAGAAAATAATATAGAAAATCTTCTAGAGTTTGTTAGTCACAAAATATTGCCCTGAATACAATTTATTTATCTAACTAGAATATATTGAAATTAACTTAAATACTTTTGAGTCCACTGCAATGTTACGGCTACTTAGAAGCCTTTCTTACAATTTCATATTAATGATTGTTTAACCATTTTATCTTAGGTAGACGTTGTTGGAGAGAAATAGTGAAATCTGTTTTTCATAAAATACATACTAATCCATAAAATTAGCCTTAAAATGTAGAATATATTTTGTGTACTCGGAAAACTGGAGGAAAAGAAAAGAGATACCAAGAAATGACCAAGTGGGAACCAAAGATTTAAACCATACAGTTTGAAGCAAACAACACAAAGTTAATTTCATAAATTCAAACAGTATTAGAAAATGTTGAGGTTATAAAACCAGTCACCAATCCTAAAACTAAAGAGGTCACTATTCAATAACTAACAATATACAGTACATTAAACTATCAGCAAGCTCATTCAACTTAAATCGATTGTAGTATCTAAAGCTAATCAAACTAAATAAACCTTCGAAAAACCCTAACCATGGTACCATTGAGTAATAGTATCTTACAGTAAATAAGGTCGGTTAAAAAGAAAATCAATTAACTTACCATTAACTTAGAAATATGTTTAAGATAAGTCATAAACGTGTATTTAGGCTTTAATCTTTTAATTCGTTTCAGGGGGAGGACCTCTAACCTCCCAATAGTGGTTCCTGTCCCGAAATAAAATCCTGGAACCACCACTGACAAAGGCAAATACTTAGATTCAAACACCAACCAAAAGCAATATAATAGCATTTCTTCATTCTATCAACAAACTAAACGATTGTTTTTACAATTATTTCTTATGAAAAATCCAAATCATAGTAGTGTCAATAGAAACAAAAACGACTTCTAAAATAAAATAATGAGTTGTACTTACTTGCCATTGAAGTACCAGCGATTTAGATGACTCTACTTTGTTTCCACCATGTTGCCTAATGTTGTCAGTGGTGCCGGAGAAGTTATAAACTGTATATGTTTAGGCGCAGCACTTCCCGGAAAAGCTTGTATTTACTGCATCGCAAGCGCCGCTTTATATGCATTAAACCGTTAGCATTTCCAATAAATGTACCTGTGCTCTCCATATATGTTTCCAGAATGTTCTTTACAAATCAGTCTTTAAGGCCTTGCACCGGAAACACAATATTATGAATAAAAAATGTATTAATCTTTATTACAAACATATTTGATATAATTTTAATTAGGAGGAGTTTTCAGTGTCTAATCTACTGTTCAGTAATACAGATTTTAAATGAAGTTTCAATTGTAGTCAGTGTAAATAATGTAACTAACATAAGATTGAAATATTACATTAAAAATGTGTTGTACTGTAATACGTTAATTAATTGATTAAAAACTATCAATTAACTAACAATAAATATCCAGGAGAAAGTGACTTTCTAAGGTAATATGTTTCAAGGAAAATTACCGCAACACCACACAACCGCTCGTCATTCTTTACCGGTAGCTGTGTTTGTGGAATAAAGCCGCGCGATCTTCAATTCTTTTTGCTCTTTTGATTAATGTCCTCCAAAGGCGAGGTCGTACATCATGTCACAGTTTGATACCGTTTCTTTTACTTTTGCTCTAATATATCTTCCAAGACTTCTGTTTACTATACTTAAAATTTTGTAATTTCATTTTGAAATATATTATGACTACTTGTATGCGTAATTATATTTTTGTTACCCAATATTATTAGTATGTTCTTACACATACAGAGACACCTTCTTATCAAATTTGTTTTATATTCCATACCTTTTGGCCACATTGTATATAAAACATGTAAAGGATAAAAGCACGTGAAAATAAAAATGTGGCAAACCCATGTTGTTTTACACAGGATCACCACAAAGGTGTCTCGTGAAGGGGTTTGTGATTTAGGTGTTGTTAACGTCAACAATGAAAACAATAACATTACTCAGGAAGGGAAACTCTTGTATTATAGCTGAACTAATACAACCTCCATAACTCTTCACTGAGAGTTTCCCACCTGCACGTTCTTTTGTTTACGAATACACATCTTTTTCTTGTTTTTCATGAGACAAACAAGAACATTTGCACAGTACTTTAAAATGATATTTAATTGAGATTTTCTAATTTAAATGGGTATAACTGTCACAAATAATTACATAAATTATTATGCATCATTGCATTATGTATCATACTCATTACTATATATCATGCTCTGGCATTAACCAATTAATACTATTAATATTATAGGACTTACATTATTGAGTTGTTTGTGAGATTGTTCATCACGATGCTGAATTTTAACTGAATTTTTGAATGGATTTTTTAAACTTTTAAATTGTATTGTATATGAGGCATGTTTAAAAAAATAAATAAATTTTTGTTGTATTATAAAATCAAGTAAACATTTTGTAACAATTAAATTTTTATATGAAAGCTCACAATTTTATCTAGTTCTCAGAGTAATCTCTTATATGTTATTAAGAATAAATAGTCCTTCTCAACATTTATTTTCCCATCTGTCTGTTCGGCCATGTAATAGTTCTGAATGAAAAGGTCCTGGAGTCTTAAAACTTTGTAACTTTAAACAAGTTGGGGTTTCCTATTCCTGGCCAGGTCTAAGGAAGATCTTTTCTTAATGTTAGGATCAAAAGATTAAATAAAATTCCAACATTTTTATATTAATCATATATAAAACGATTATGGCATCGAGAAAATACAAAATACACAATAAACAAATTTGTAATCAAAATAAGAAGAAACATATTACATTTTATCTAGTGACATAGTAACACTTGTGATGAAATTGCCGTGTTGAATTGGATGTTGGGACTTTATTGACGTTCTGTCTGTTTTATCAGTTTATAGCTTGTAAACTATATAAATATATAGCCGCAAGAACATAACATTTAATTTAATCAGATAACATAACATCATTTAATCAAACGAATTTGTTTGAGTTTCATGTTATACAAATTAATCGCTTACATATTAAATACTTACTGGTTTTATCTGTACCATACATTTTTTTCAACCATAGTAGTTGGAAAGCACCTATAACAATTTTACCACAAATCAAATAATACATTTAATATCAGAATGAAACTGAGGAGTGTAGGAAAGGCTATCAGACGACACAATGAAGACGGTCAGCCAGTCCTATATAGCGGAAGGATGACAATCAATCTCTATCAGAAATCCTTGAAAAACTCTCTCTATATTTTTTCACTTCTATATTACATTTATCGCCGGATTCGCCACATGATCCCAATACAGTAAAATATTACTTACTGCATACGCAGAATATTTAAAACGATGTACTGGATCTGCTCATTTCTTTTTTGTTTTTGGGAATATGTTTTATAAGGTACAAATTAGTAAGGTCAAAATCGGTTGCTATGTCAAACCTCTACATTTACGCGAGGTCAAATTCACAGTACTTCTCTACTAGTTAGCAGCTCAATATTCTTGGAATTCTTACTCCGCAACCTTTATTGTGTTTGTAATTGTCATACATGGTGTCCCAACACTCTACTAATACTTTCTTGTATTATTCCTGGGCCAAAGACAAACCAAAAATCATCATCACTTTTGAAAAATGATTAATTGTTACATTTATTTCTTTTATTTGATAACGGCTTTTTGAAATGAGCTGAAATTCTGTATATAGCTTTGTAACCTAAAGGCTTAGTTACAGAAATAATTTAAATTTTTTCTGTCTGGACTCGTAGATTAAACAAATGTTCCAAGATTGTAGTAGCGTAATAGTGGTACGCTTGGGCAGAATATAGTCTTGAAAAATTACATACAAAGTGGAAGTTCAACTTTGAAACGCATTAACTAATGTGATCTTTGTATTAAGTTTTTTTTTGGTGATGTAATGATCGTGAAGGAAACAGGAATTTTCTGGACATGATACATCGTTCAGTAATGTTGGCAAACAATGACACGACATTTCCAGATCTGCAATCTGATCTCTTCTTCAGGTGAATAAATAACCTAACACATAACTACAATCGATTAAAATAACTAATCATATCAAAGTCCGGAATCATAACAACCATGATGTATGTCAACTTATTGATCACTAAAACACATCACTAAAATATGCACTTGATAAAAACAAGTACACTAGGTATTAAAACCGAACTAAATAATCATGGTCATAATGGGTCTGCTCTGAACGACTAATCACCGTGAGCTGACCAGAGTAACAATGGTAAATGGTGATCGTCATGGCGGAAAGAAGATGGTGGCAAAAAAGAATCAGGAGTGCGATTTGTTATCACTGGTTCATTTTTTAGAAATCTAGTAAATTATTTTCAAGACCTAATCACGTTACGCTGAAATCTATTAAATTTTGTTATGAAACATGGTAAACTGTTTGTTAACTGTCATTAATTTGTGTTCTCAAAACAACAAAAATTATATTCATAGCGATTATTGCCTTAGTGTTAACAAAGCTGATCTGGCTTGCAGTCTGTTCTAGAGTGAACTAAAACATAGGTTAAGAACTTTGCACGAAGCTTCATTTTTACATAAGCAAAAGAGTGAGTTCGATGTCGGTGCTTGTCACTTGGTGGATTTGGCTGAATGGTAGCAGATGGTTTTGTATTGGTCTTATGGGTAGCCACAATGGCCACGAGGAAATCACTGGATAAACAAACTGATTACAATCACTTGACATTTTAGTATGTGACATAGTAACATATTTAGCGAGATTACATGAGCGAAGTGACTTACAATTATGCATAAGTGTTTTGCGAAACATGGCACGGTCTACTTTGTAATAGATCAAACTATACTTCAAGACACACAACATACTATTTTGATTGAAAGTCGGTAAAAATGGAAATATGATTTTAATGCATGATCTGATTAATTGTAAATCTTTCACTCTATTGAGAACCAACAAGGCCTTGTTAAACTTGTGCTGTTTCCATTCGCCTGTACTTCTGGGCTATAACCCTTGACAGAAAATTCTTAGTGGCTTTTAGTTTGCTTTAAAGTTCCATTACACGTTCTTCTAGGTCCTCTAGGAGTATTTGGGGTAAAATGACGTTCCATCCATCTGTCTGTTTGTCTTTCCAATAAAAAAAAACTTGATACAGAAAGTTCATAGAAACTTTAAATATAAGTTCCTCTTGTTTCAAAGAAGACCTCTCTTTATTTGGGGATTAAAAGTTCAAACGGCTTTGAACCCGACCGTCTCTTTCTAAGTGTGATCAATTTTGATAACAAAGTTTGTAGAGACTTGAGCTTTGGCACATAAGTTCCTCTTGGCCAAAGTTGATTTGTGCTTGTCAAAAGGTCAAAGGGCGTTGCATCTGTCCGTCTGTACGATAACTCTTTCATTACGTTTGGTCAGGTTATCTGTACTCCTTAGTATCGATTCATCATTATTTGACTGATGGACGTACATTGAATGCATCCATTAAATGTTCAAAACCTCTTCAACAATCAAGCAAGCTTTGCGCCTTTCCGTTTGTCCTACATGTAGGCTTGAAAAATTCTTTTAAATTTTTGTTACTGTACTAACAAGAGTGCCGTGACTTACTACCTCTTATCGACGTGACGTCACCTCGCAGTGTAGATTAATTTACTCCTCTTAAGAACACGTCTCTGCCTCGCTGTGGGGATCTTCTTTAACTGCTACTCATTGTATTTGTAGGTACTGAAATCGATATTAATCATGGTCTACGGTTTCAGACATTTATAAAAATGAAAAGTACAGTATTTTCTTTATGTAATAAACTACAGTCAGTTTACAAAATTGTAATTCACCCAAACAAGCATAAATACATATTTATAATAATCTTGAAATTCTTAAGTTAAAATAAAAACAATTTTTCCAAATTAATTTATCAATTTCTTTGATTGAAATAGGTGGATAAAGCTCAACATCCCTGACTGGTGTTAAACGTGTTACTATAAACATATGGAGACTATTGAATTTAATGTTAAAAACTAAACATACCTGCTAATATTCAATTTACTCCATCAAAGCGGCTTCCGTGCTTTTAAAGGGAAACAATTTCTAATAGCACAATTTGAATTAATACATTGAAAACAACTGAACGTTACCTTGAGATGATTTGCATAGTACACACGTGTAATTGAAATTCAAAGCATGGAGAGTTCAAATCTTATAAAAGTGTAAACATTATTTTTATTTCTTTTAAATAAAAAAATCATTTTTTATTCATAGTCAGTACTTTTTTTGCATCTCATTCATATAAAAACTACACAAATAAAACAAACAGCAGGTTCATCCATTATATTTCATATTGCATCTTTTGTTTATTTACAATGTTAAACACCTTGAGGAACAAACGACAAATGCACCTCATATTATTATTATTCTTTCGTCCTTCCACTCGAAACATTATCAATTCAGTCAATTCTATACTACATAAAATACATTTTGCAACATAGAGTTAATGTTATGACCGATAAATGGAGCGAAGCCTAATGCTGCTCGTAAAAAATAATAGAGGTAACTGTAACCGTGGTTTTCGTCACAAGGAGAAACACTGGTTGTATACGGGGAGCAATCATATTACACTGGTATTATCCTTCTATAATAAAACGCCAATGTTGTGGTGGGGAGGAAAATTCAAGAAAACATGTAGTCTGAAAAACAGTTGAATGAAATCAAATCGCTATTATTTTTGTACTCGTAAAAACTGGCAACAGTGTTAGGCGCGTGGTGTTCTGTTGGTGCAGGAGGGGGGGGGGGGTAAACCTCAACAACCACACTGGACTATTTTGGTGCAGCCTGCTCTAGTAACTCAATGAACCGGAACTTCATCATGTTCATCAACTGTTATTACCACCGTTATCAAAACGTTTTTATTAATTTAAAGACTAATAAATTAAGTTTTTCAACGCTAGGAGTAAGAGTGGCTGTTTTCGGTGCACATGTTTTACGAGAGGTGAAGTCAAGGATGAAAACATGATTAAGCACCAAAAGACGTTTTCATCGGTAGAAACAAAAATTAAAACTAAGTTTTATTTATTTTGTTACACGGTAACTTTAAAAAAAAGATACCGTGAAGTTTACGTATAAAAAGCAGTTGTTGGTTACTTGTACTGAAGTAATAAAAAAGTTTGTGAGGTCAGCGCTTTATTTAAAATGTACGCGGTCACGGAATCAACCAATTAGTGCACAAATATATATATATATATACATATATATATATATATATATATATATATATATATATATATATATATATATATATATATATAAAATGACAGCTGTTATGTGTGGAGAAAGATACAAACTAATGTATACGGATTGCTAGGTTAGTTACTTCTGGTGTAACTCGTGTTGACTGCAGGACTACAACCAATAGCTCTGAATCCAAAAAGACGTTTTCAATATCGTCATACGCCAGATCCACATCTCTGAGCTGTCTGGAAGTGAAGATTGATTTTGACGTTTCTTTTTATCGCGAAACAAACATACAATATTGTATGTTTGCATTTATAAAAGTGTACTGAATGTTTTAATATACTTCAGTGTAGAGAAACTTCCTGATTCAAAAGTACTGATACAAATATTTTGACATACTCGATTACAAAAAGAATTATATTTTGCATGTGGTATAAAAATGATTAGAATAGCATTGAGTAAATATTCTAACTTCACATGTTCTTTTACTTTTTACAGTTATTTAATGAAAGGAATTCGTTTCGTTAAGTAAAGCAGGATTCTGAGAACGGTCATTGATATTGGGAAACAGTTAGTTACGTCACTGTACGTAGTAGAAATCAGAAAAAAAAAAATTGTTTTTTTTTTAATTAGCATAGGACTTATTTAGTATACTGTATGAAACTGGCTAAAGATGTTACATCGGAGTTTGGTATGTATTAAGATTAATCAAGTTCTGGTTACGCCCTTTTGAAAATATATATTCTGAAGAAAAAACATCAATAATATGTTCAATAAGCCGTTTGTAGCAAAATTAGGAACATATCATAAACAGCCCCAGAGAAACATTATAGATAAGGATATGACATGTTTAATACTATTTTTTTAATATTAGAGGAAATTACATGTATTTTAGTTGTACACTTTTAATATTCTCAAGGTCATTTTATTTTAAAATGTGTTAATTTTCATACAGTATTTCATTTAAAAAGCAAGTTCCTTAAGTTAGAAATGATAAGAAACTTGTAACTCACATATTATTATGTATATATTAAAAAATACACACATTTATTTCCAACCAATTTTATTCGGACCTGGTCACAAGTAACCAAAGTCTGCTACTTTGAATACATCTAATCCTAGTGGAGTGAAGAAAATAGTATTCTCTATTTCGTTTGCCAGGAAAGTTATCTTAAATCGCTATTACTTTGAAATAGAGCAAACAGCCCAATCAAAAGCCGACTTTATAACTTTAATTAGTGTATTATTTTAATTGTCCAGAATACATGATATATTTTTATTTTACACAAGTAGTGAAGAACAGAATTTTTAACTAACCAAGATCATATTTTAGATTTAATATCATGTAGACTGACTGCTCTCTATCAGCTTTTGTCTAAAAATGTCCTAAAAACCTATTATTTTTGCAAACCTTACTTTTTTATTGGAATAATGTTCCCTGAATAAACTGAATATACCAAAACCACCTGAGTCTCAAACAAACTATGAACTCAAAGGAGTCTCTGCTCTGGGCCTAAGATCGTATTAGCATTAATATGTAAATAAGTCTGAAAGTACCGCCTTTGAAGAATTACTCTGTGACCGAGTACTGAGCTCCTGACTGACGATAAATATAAAAGAAAATTTATTATGCGTAGTTTTATTTTTCCACTTTTAAATTTCTTCCAAAACTGTTACTGGTGACAAATAATACTTCTTAAAATACAAAGATTTTTATGAGTTTTACATTTGAAAGGATTACGGACAAATTCCGTCGGTATATGTTGCAAAAATAAAGCGCTACGTTTCGAGGATTAAAATCTAACCACTTCTTCAGGTTCAAACTTCAAAAAATAGTGAAACCTGTCATTATTTCAATTAGCTCGTTGCTAACATTAAATATCAGAAATGAATGCAAAATTTAAATTTTACTATATGAGATATTGAGGACATTTATTAAGCCACAGGTGGAGGATTTTCAATAAAATATCAGCGATTATCCTGGATATAATACGAGTAGAAATGTTTATAAAGGTTAATTCAAAGAACTATTAAGTCATATTTAATTGTATGCAGAGCCCGAAAAAAATTAGTTCCTTGCTCCTTAGGATGGTCCTTTAATGTCTTCAGTTGATTTAATCGGACAAAAAAATTGTCAAATTTGTCATCTCTATTTGGAGACACAATATTTAGGGGTGACAAATCTCTATCTTTGTGTTAAGGACGTAATCCTATTAGGTAGAAGAACACTTTGGTCGTTTGGTCGCCACACTTAAGTTCTGTGGCGATGTTGCTTAGCTGCGTTTATCTGCACTGTCGAAGCGTAACTTCTGGCTGGGCTAAACCTGGAAGAAAACTATGTACTACTGAGTCATACTGGCATGTATTAAATATGTTAAAAACTACGATATGTTAGTATCTGATTTGTACTGAATTAAATCTTATACATGGTATGAGAAAATTTAAGGATGATCCTTTAAGCATCATCTGCCTATAAAGAAATTATGTTCTCTAAAAATATCAAAAAATCAAAATATCATAAATTTTATATTTTACTACTTATATTTATTTGTTTTTTTTCTTTCATAAAAGTAAAAATGTACGTTCACGATAACAGCTCCAAATTATAAACTTTATAATCTTGTTAGCAAACTATAATACTCTATAGGTAAAAAACATCAAAAAAACAAAAGAAAAAGTATCATAATCTGGCAATGTCATTTAAATGTTATTCAGACACTATGGAAACAAAAAAGAATAGCTGAAACGTCTTTTTCCTAAAATTTCATAAACCAGTAAAAGTGATTTATCAAACTCGTATTAACATGTATTTTATAACATTCATTATAATCGTGGCTCTTAATACTTACTTTATTCTTATACTTAAAAATGTTACTGCTGATTATAGTTAAAAGCTCCTTATTTCTCCCCTCCCAAAGTAATTGATTGATCTTCCATTTAACAGTACACACATATATTTTTATAAAGCAGATGCATATTATAATACTCGTTAGGTAAAAACAATTACGTCAAACAAACAAGTCTAATATTTTATATCCACTTAGTTAACACCTATTTTTGTTGTTGACAACGCAGAACTAGATGAAACTACATAATAATAGCTATGTATAAAATATAAAAATAAATAGTGCCAATTAAAATAAATTTAAGATTTATACAACTATTATAGAGTACACATTTTAACTCTCAAAACTGAAGGTTAACTGCAGTTAATTGGGTAATTGAAATATTAAAAAAAGCTACTCATCCATACGAAATATATACCGGTCCAAATTGTAACGTCCATTCAGAAACCATCCCTCGGACTAGAAAGTTTGCACTAATAGATAAACATGTTAATTTAAATATTATCAACATATTTGAACTGTATGATTTCTACTGGGAAGGAAAAGTAGACTATTCTCACTTTAAAAATTTAGTTTATTTAATTATTATTTCCATAATTACAGTGTATGTAATGGTCTTTAATTGAACACCAGGTCACGTTTAATTAATTGACCTCAGCGTATATGGTGATGCGTACCCGAGCGTTGCGCTGACCGGAGATTCCGTAAACCACCAAGTTGACGTTCGGTCCTGCGGGAACAGTCTGGATCCTGTGGATGGCCGGGAGGTCTCCTATGTTGTCGAAGGGAACCCACCAGGCCGCCGTTACTTGACCACCTGCATGGAACAACTTGGAGGCTTCGCTGTTCTGCGGTACCTGCAGCTCGTCCGCCCCTCCTCCCGCATTGTTCGTGAACACCACCGGAGAAGCGACCACTTTTATAACTGCCTCACTACCATTTAGTGAGAGGAGGAAAACCGACACAGCAATCAAAAATAGTTTCATCGTACAGCCTTTGAATATACTGAGACTAATGTTCAGAATTATTGGGTGCAATCGAGATAATAGGCTGCCCTTGCGAGATTAACTTATCAAATGTTTGACCTTTTAATTGATTACAAAGGAACACAAAGGTCATTAACACGGAAATCACTGCAACTTGATGATCGCGATTTCCATTTATACTATTCTGAACAATGCTAATTGATATTGGGAAATTTTGTAATTTTAAAACTATAAATTCTCATTGACCTCGTTTAACTTCTCAAAGGTCACAGAAAGTTGTCGCCCGATATATCTTTTAGAGTACGACTGCAAGAACCTGATACAGTGAAATGTTGTAGGATGCGGAAGACATCTAAGCCTGCATAAAATAAAAAACTTTTACAGAGCATTACAGACCCTTTCTTAGACATATTATTTTACTATTGTAGGTCCAAGTGGACTGCAATTCTCTCGTAATGTTTTCACAATCCGTCGAACCAACAGTTATGATCTACCAATTCCAACTCGAAACATTTTAAAATGTTTCTTACATTTATTTCAAGTAGTCTTTTCATCCACTTTCAATATCACACATACATCCTGTGCCTTCCATATCATGGCAGTATCTTTCCTAAATTTTATTTTACCATATGATAATTTTCATAGAGATAAAACTAAAACCATTAAAAGTTCTATTAATAAGCTAAAATATAAAATATATTATTAATATTTTTTAGCATTAAAATTTCTAATTTTGTACATATAGTTTTAAAGCCGCTTAAAGATTTTAATTTCTCATCCCTTTGATATAAAAACCTGGATAACTCCAGACATCTAAAAAGAATGTAATGTTTAATTCTAGTGTAAACATCAATAAAATAAAAATGGAAAGTATAAATTTTCAACGTTACTCGTGATACAGATAAATACAGTTGTGCTCTGATAAAGGTTTTTTTCTTTCTACAACTATATAGTATCGCAAACATATAACAAGGTATTTATTACGAATAATAGACTCTTGTAACAATGTTTGGATTGTGACAATGAAGGTGCAAAGTATCAGCTCTCTACGTATAGGGAAAGCGGAGGAATAAAAACAAGAGTGTTTGTCAATGATAAGTGTTTTTTACATTTTCTCTCAGTTGAGATAGCATTATCAGAATGAGTTTCACGCGGAGTAACAAGAACTGTAAGGACTGGTCTCTGAGTAAATCCCGGTCACATAACTGAAACTGTTTCAAGCGAACAGTTGGTTGTGGATGAGAAAGGTCAAACAGTCATGACCTTTGATGGTTCAGTCATGATGACCTCAAGAGTCGAACTGATAATTACTCGAGCTCGGATTAAATCGAACATAAAGTGATATCAGTTATTAGTGTATCCAACAACGGTAAAATGCGGTCATGTCTGTGTGCTGTGTTGGTATTCCTGCTCGCTCTAGGTGGAAGTGAGGCAGTTATAAAGGTGGTTGCTACCCCGGTCGTGTACAACAACAATGCGGGAGGAGGGGCGGACGAGCTGCAGGTACCGCAGAACAGCGAAGCCTCCAAGTTGTTCCACGCAGGTGGTCAAGTGACGGCGGCATATAAAATTATTTAAAAATAAATTCAATTAGTCATTTTTAAATGACACATTTTGTTTAAGCCATAACACTGTTACCTCATGTACATTTTTTTAATTCAAATATAAACAAGAACAACTTAAAAATGTTACTTTTTGGAAAAAGGTCAAAAACTATGTATATAGTGTGAAATTGAATTTCCTCTTAAATAGGCTAAACATTTGAAAAACAACCTTTTGCATAATATTATTATCGTAAAAAACAATTTAGTTTAGCTACATCAATTTAGGAGATTTGGAATGTTGGCAGGAATTAGCATTCAGACAATCTTGTCTGGTTGAGAATTATATCGTAAAATTGTTTTTCTGAATAATATCTTAGTATTTGGATTAAGAAATTAAAATTAGAAAAAAGGAATGGGTTAATCCGCTGAAAATGGCACAAGGGCTAGTCAACATATGGATCATAATATTTATTTCGGAACACGTTGTCTGGTATTTTTCTGTGGTCCTGTCACATCTTGAAATCCACTCGAAGACAAAGCTAATTCCCAAAAATAAACGTCGTATATTTCCATAATATCCAAGTAAAATTTTCCTTCACATGCTCTAGTCAGCTGTAGACCTTTAGCATCTGGTAAAGACATTAGATAATGCATTTGGCCAGATTAATGGTAAGTCTATGCGCAGGTGCTACTACATCCTGATTTCTATGAAGGCGGCATCGACATCAGCAAACGCGAGATCGTTAGCAAAACTCTATATAATGATCAGCTCCAATTCTATTTGGTCAGCTCTTTCGTCGCAACCACTTCATGGACTCATTCCACGAGCCATTGAAGCGTCACTGAGATACATACCAACGCTCTTATACTGCTTATCGTTCAGCAAGGTAGTTCAACAAATGGATGTGTGATCTCTTCACTGAGATTGTTCTCCTATAAGCGTTAACTTGGAATCTTACGATGAGAGGGTGGAGGCAATTCCCACAAGCCTCTCTCTTCCAAAACTTTCTCGCCTTGGATGCGCTATTGACACACACACACACACACACACACACACACACACACACACACACACACACACACACACACACACACACACACACACACACACACACACACACACACACACACACACACACACACACACACACACACACACACAAACACACACACACACACCATTATACGGCGCCGTTCTGCTGAGTACTTACACAACTGAGACTGTTATCTTCACATTGAATCGTTGTCAGGACAATGTCAATTGAAATGTAAAGTTAAGTTGTAATACCTAACGAACTTTGTTGTTGTTTGTAATTTTCCCGTTTAGAAAGCTTATTTAATACTGACAAGATATTTTGTGCTTACAAATTCATGACGTTATTAAAATAAAATCATTTTATAAGTAGTAGTTTAAGAATTATTAAATTAAAAAAGAGAAATTTCGAATATCTTTGTCTTGTATATCAATTAGTCATCCATCTATCATCAGCGCCAAACATTGTATCTCAACACCAGTTACGTACGTTTATGAGCAGATATAATCAGTTTGAAAAGTGTAGACGGTGTAACACAGCTATAACTGGACGTCTGGCGGTAATGTCCCTGTGATAAGCGATAACCAATTAACTAGTAATGCCCGGAACAGCTGCAACTACGTCGCCGTTAAAGTAGCACCGTTATTGTTGCGTAACTATTATATATTGCTAATACAGCACTCATGGATAATTGCAAGGACCATTTCTTACGACATTGATTTCAAAATTCGCTTTCGTGAATAAATCAGTTATATAATAAAAAGTGTTTCAAATAAAAATAAATAGAGCTCAATACGTGTCCTAAAACTAAGGAAGTAAAAAGTAAAAAACATAATTTTAATTTCATAGAATGAAAGTTACTCAAAGCCAATTCCATGCGATTTTTGAAGTTAGTGCATAAATTTGCTATTGCTCGGTTCTACAAGAAATCAGTAACACTATGTTTCGAGATCTGCAATTTGATCTCTTCCTCAGGTGGATAACTTATAATTACACCCTATAATACAAAATCATACCAGAATCGTGTGATATTCATAAATAAACGTTAACAAATATACAAACGTACGAAGATCCCCTGTTACCTTCACAATCTTTTCCTTAAAAAAAATAATTTCAAGCAAAAATGAAGTTTAGTTACATCTAAGAGAAGCAAATCTCTCTCATGATTTTTCAATCAAGGCAGTCTTGTCGCTTAATTGTCTAGAAAATTGACAGTTTTGGGGCTTTTTTACAAAAAAGTTTCTACTTGCAAAGGGGATTCTTATCGATTTATATCATTTCCAAAGAAAGTTCAGTGTTAAGGAGAAAATATTTTATAAATGTTATATTGTATATAAGTAAAATGTGACATTGAAATATTTCCACTGTTATTACATATTAACCGAATTGATAACATAAGAAAACAACAAAAATTCCAACAGTTGTTACCTATATAATATTGTGATATACATCTAACTTAGTAAATACAATATATAGTAAATATAGCGTATTATAGAAGACTAAGAACTAGGCACATTTTTGTGTCCTTTACCTGTTAATAAATATAATAGAAAAATGCGAAAGAACCTTATGTGCGAATTACATACAATACATAAACACATAAACCTGAAAGAAAGATATCATTTTAAAAATTTGGCATAGCTATACGTTAAAAAATCAGAACACAAGTAAGAAATCCTTAAGAAATATTTAAGGTTCCTAATAAGGTTTAAGTATAAACAAAGAATGAAAGTAATACATTTCTGGCGATAAACTCACCAACGTGTAACTAGACAACATACCAAGTTATACATAAAACTCGGAGCATGTTTATGTCCAAACTGGAGAGAATGAACCCAAGTGATGTCACTGCACAGAACCAAAAAGTACACACAACACGTGTCGCACTCACCAGAGGTAAGTGATTGATATAAACATACGATAATCTCTCTCTTTCTTCCTCCATATCCTTTTCACTCTCCCCCTCTCCCTCATTTTTCATTTCATGTGTCTTAAGTGTTAATAAATAAAATATATAAACTCGAATATCCTCGTTCGTGAATAAATATTTACGTCCATAAACACATAAATTCTGAAAAAATAATAGTTGCATACTTTTATTTGACAAAATAAAAATGCAACGTTATTAATTCCTTAATATCCTGAAGAAAAATCTTTAGAAGTTCTAAAGATATGAGGTTTACGTATATAAAAAGAAGTAAACTAATGAAGAGATAAACTCGGCAGAGCCTAACTGGACAAAACACCAGACCAAGTCCAGACTGGTGAGAACGAACCCAAGTGATGTCACTGCACAGAACCGAGTAATAAACATTGAACATTTTAAATTTTTTAGGAAGTCCTATTTTGAGGAGGATATGAAAGATATACAATATAAAGCCTCTCAGGTAACCTTAAAACGGTCATGTAGTTTCTAATTTTATTTGCTTAAAGTAATGTTGATTTACAAACATATATACAAAGTACATGTAATATATTTACATATTACACATACATATAGTACATAGCAGATTACTACCTCGTACATACTCGTACAAAGGAATATTCACAAATATAGTATAATGTCACTGTTAGATTGTGTCTATTGACGTAAAAACGCACCATTTAAAGAATGGATACACAACAAAATATTATACATTTAATTCAATTTCCGCTCGGAAAACGCAATGTTCTGGTTTTCACCTGTTATCACGGATGGACATCCGGAACGTTCAATTCTGAATTGTTGCCGATTTCGGGATATACACTTTATTGTGTTAAGTTTTATTGTGTACTCTCTTAAAGGTCGGGCCATACACACATAAACGCGCGCGCAGACCATAAAGACCAGTTTGTAAAAAAACATTTTGTAGAATTTAATAAAAAAGATTTGATTGATTACATAGAATTGTAATTTATTTCTTCCTGACAATAAGATTTCTTCATTAACAAAAGATTCAAAACCTTTTTGTGGGTAGGTGGGTCATTGGGTAAGTGACTATTAACAATATAGACCAAATACTTATCGGTGCATGCAGTTTTAAAATCCATATATTTAAAATTGTAGACTAAAAATTGAAATATAACCTAAACAGAACATTGGTAACAGAACACTTGGAATTAAACCTCACTCAATTCGATAAATTGAACATCAATAAATAGTTAGTTAGGTTAGTTAGCTTAGGTTTCCTAAACGCATAAATGGAGAACGATTAGTGCTATAAAAATGAAATACAATATAATCTCCCAAAATCATAATATAACACGTTATACGATGACTAAATTTAACATTTTAAAACTAGTTTAAGGAATAAGGTATGTCAGAATTGGAGGCCCCGATTTCGAATCTCATTTCATTGGAGGAGGACCTATCCTTACTGGAAAATATATATTAGAACAATAAACACACAATTGTATACTGGATAATATTTAAAATTATTGAACTATTTTATTTTACTACAATATGGCACATTGATTTTAATCTCTTGTTTGAAACATTATTGTTAAATTTCTGGACGATAAAATAAAAATGCAGTTTTACATAAAGTGCAGTACTTTTAATAGGTTAAAAAACCTACACACACACACACACACGCGCGCGCGCGCGCGCGCGCGCGCGTTCGTGTGTGTGTGTGTGTGTGTGTGTGTAGGGAATATGTTGATTTCATGTATTAAAGTGATATTTTTCTATATATATATATATATATATATATATATATATATATATATATATATATATATTACACACACACACACACATATATTTATATATATATTTAATTCACAAAATATAAATAGAAGGCCACATAATGTGATATTACTTGATAACTTGATTATATCTTAAACCACAAGTCTATCTCTTAAGATTTTGTGAATGAGAACTAAAAATTGTTTTTTATAATGAAAATTTAACCGTATCCTGCCTAATTACTGTAGGTTATAATCACGACATTTTAAACGAAACTGTGTCAAGTGATGCTTGGTGTTCAAAAATCATGGGAAAAGAAACATTTTCACAACATTTTGTTAACCATGAATTTTTTAGTTGTTTGAAAATGTCCGACAGAACACAACAAGTTTAAAAAGTTTATAACATTACAGTAGTTTCTACTATTACGGTACAAATTAAGTAAATTATCTTGCTAATACTTGGTTTGCAATGAATATTCTTAATATTGACATATCACATGAACGTATTTTACAAAATTTCCCTAACCCGAAATATAAGTTATGTAGCTATAAATGGTTATGACGTACGTCGTTCTGTATCTCATTTTAAAGTTTGCTTGAAAAAGGAATGTCTTTTTTATGTAAACCATTTTATCTATCTCTGTTTCTGATAGTGTTTCTTGCAACTAAACTAGCCTGTCTGCCCGGCCATTGGTAGTGGTTCGGAGCATGTAGTAAAACGGCCTTGAATTTTAACAACAATATTACATTTCAAACACTTATATGTTTTCATAGAATTATTGGAATATGTATCGTTTCTAATACAAATTAGTGTGTAGAAATTCTTTCTAAAGTGTATTTTAGCAAGGGTATTTTTCAAAATAACTGTTTAAAATTCAGAGTAAAAAAAGCATTTGGAAAATAATATAATCACTTTTTAACAGACATGTTGCACAATTCTACGATTGGTAAATTTAATGTGGTCGTATAAGTTTTCGACATTTAACATTGTTCTGGACGCTAAAATCAAGATGGGCGCTAATACATCCGGCTTTTAAGCCTTTATTAGTCCTCAGATTAAGTGTTAGGGCTTCTTAGGAAAATAAGATATCCTTTACTTTTATCTTCACATTAACCTTCACCAACTTCACCATCACCTTCACGTTCACATTGACCTTCATACTCACCATAATCTTCAACTTCACATTCAAATTGACCTTCACCTTCACCTGCACCTTTATCTTCAACTTTACTTTTACCTTTACAAGAAGCTCGAAGAAGTGAAGCGTCTGACCTCACCCTCTCTCCTGTCTCCGACGGACGTGTTGGACAGCTCTCTCATACACCTAGTGTAGAGCACTGGAGCTCTGCCAAGCAACAATCATCGATACTTGGCTGAATTTTTAAATATATTTACTTTTACTTTGGAAGATTTCTCCTTTTTTTGTCATGATTAGATATTAAGCGTAGCTCATGTTTTAAATGTTGTAAAGTGATTAGACTAATCGCACTCAATAACTCACCACATGATCAGCCAAACTACTAGTACACGGTCGTTACAGTTATCAGGAACGATATATTACGGTATCAGGGTTACCAACCAAATGCACATTACAGCAGCAATGTTCTCAGAGCCGGTTAATTGATAGCAATCACTTGTTCTAGCCTGTTAATTGGTGCAGGCTCCATTCCTCAGCATTGATCGCCTAACCACAGCGTAACTTAGATGTGCTTCATCAACGGAATATTACCCAAGTTTTAGCCACACCACGCTCAGGAGCCGTTCATCAATAAGTGTGATTTAATGGACGGTTGTGACCGATACGTGGCTTTGTTCACCTTGTGGTCGGGAATATATTATTAAGTAACAGAGTCACAGTTGTATACGTCACGTAATTTTATATGAAATAGATATCTGTATTATTATATATAAATCTAATGGTATGTATGTGTTGTTAAAGCTTTTGTTTTGAAGGGTAAAAATCATTTATAAGATAAGAATTAACCCAAGAAAGATGCATAACACAACTTAATATAAAATAACCATATACTTGGAAAGCTACATATAAAGTGCTGATTTAATATTATTCTTGGTGCAAAGTGAGCCCTTCAGACAAGAGCTGATGTTCAACATTTTGACTGTTCCATTGATCAAGATGAACAACAAGTACACTTGATAACAACACTAAGGAACTTTGTAAATTTTAAACATTTAAATCTTTGATCGGAAACAAGGTCTAGGTGCTTCGAGAACAGGTCCTCATCTAAATTATACTTGATTTTGTAATCTAGGAATATCTGGCGTCGAAAAGATGCAGAGTTCATTTTGAGCTTCTTCGTACGAACCAGATTCCAAGAGTTAATTCTGTGAGCGTCAGACTTCTAATGCCGCTCTAAGCGGTAAGTGAAGTAGAGCTAAACTCAACATTTATTCTAAGAAATTATTTGGTCAACTTAAATTTTGTATTATAAGGAATGAATTTTCAAAGATAGAACTTCACTTTTATGTTTTTACTCTCCAAGGACTGATTGATAACCATTCTAACACAATGTATCAATCATCATTTAAATATTTTTTTGTATTAAAGTTTCCTCTCCGTTTTATATTGATATTAATAGGTTGAATTGCTATGTTCACTCGCCCGATGTGATGCTATCAAGTTTTTGGTTCACCAATTCAAAACGTTAATAATGTTCCGGAGTTTTCAATGTCATGCCAACTGTAGTCAATGCTGCCAACCGTTTCTTTCTTTACAATGTTAGGGCTTAATGGATTTGATCGGCAGGTTATTAGCTGGTTATACGTAACTTGGATCACAAGATGGACTCTACGTACACACTCTTATACTTGTGTGTATTGCAGCTGTTGTTTAAATAATTATTTTCAGCAACTTCAGGACGAACGTAATAAATCACCACTTATACTATACTAAAAACTGTTTTACATTGTTGATTTATACTAACGCAACTTGTACTACTTTGTGAAAACTAGTATATCAGATAGTAATACTTAAAATCTTATCGGTTTGAATAATTAATTTCTCATAAAACCAATCCAACAATGAATAACCGTATAAGTATTTACCGTGGCAGATGTCACAAACAAACAACTATGGTAAATGTTTCCTAGTTCCACTTATATATTGTTTTACAATTTGTCCTCTTAATTTTGAAGCATTTTGCTATGACTCTAAATCAATGTCTAGTCGTTCGAATTCATTTAGTTAATCGTTACTTAATATTAAATTATACACCATATAATGCCAATTTTATTAATTTCAAAGTTGTCCATTTGACTGTTTCATGAGGAAACAAATACTTGAATACTTCTTGTTTAATATAAACGTTAAGTTATACTAAATGACTGAGTAAGGATGTTACCAAGTTAGTCCTCGGAGGAAGTAAAGAAACCGAGACAAACTCAGAGACAAACTGTGTCGAACTGAGGAGTTGTCGTCAGCTACTTGGAGACTTTCACAACTCGCTCGCGTATCTACTGTAACTACCAAATAAGTCAGTTTCCTGTAACCATTGTGCATCTTGAAACAGAGGCAACAGTTCTACACTTTTTATATGCCTAAAATTCTTTCTTTTCTAATTTGGTATTTTTAAAAGATAAAAGACCAATCCCCTTTTTAGGAATATTATACCCGTCCCCATGAACTATTGACCTGTGAGAGAATCTGATCAAACAGTCGATAAGATGATAAGGTCCGATGGTACTGATAAAATTTCCTTTGACAGGATTTAAACATGCGCTAATTCTAACTCAGATCCGAAGTACAACGCCTTACACCGCTCGGACTTAGATACTCTCCTTGCCATTCATGTCGAGCACTAATGATCGAGGTGGGTAAAGAAAGACTCACAGTATACATCTTTCCTTGAGTATCGACCTTGTACAAGTAGAAATCGTAAACTAATGATCTTCACGTTTAACGTTGTTTCTACAAATAGTTACATAATCATATTGTTATTTGGTGTTTCTTTTATCTAATGTTATTTAATGTCTTTCCAATTCATAACAACTAATTTACAGAAATGTAATCAGACTAACATAGGGTACCTTATAAACAAATGATCTCGATATTTGAATAGTCAAACCATTTTATCGCGTTTCTAGCGTTGCATTATAGGAAATAATAGGATCTTATTATTTACAATTTGAAATCCTCAATCATAATTTTGACATACTAATAATCTACCTCTCTCCTCTATACACACTATACACGGCATAATATTGAACTTAAATATATAATATACTAATGTACAACTTCAACAAAAACTGATTTTTGATAATTGAACAGACAAAAGACAGGAAATATAGACTCAATATAAAGAAAATAATTGTATCTTCCTTCTTACTTTGGTATTTCCAGTTTATTGCAAACACCCGGTCATAAAGTTAGGGCTGTTTCCAGGCTGTAATAAAACCACGAGATAACCGCAGTTTTTCCAACCACAGTCTTGAGCAGGGCATTCGTACTTCTCTTTTTAAATAGGATGATTTAATGCTATATTATTTATTGTATTCCTAGACATTACAAACTTAGGAGAGGTGGTTCAATTGTATCAATTTATTATGGTACTATTATTAATTTGATATACTAGTTGACTTAAAAATAATAAATTACTTTTAATATTATTCTGTTTACAACGTAAAGAAAAGCTACAGTTTCTATACTTCATATGTTAAAGTACAAATTGTGTGAACGAGATTTTCTCAACAAACATTCTTTGGTAAAAACTGACACGGTATTTGAATGTTCCTAACCATATAGTAATTAGCAGCTGTAATATTCTTATTTAGGCACAGTTTGTGTCTGATATGTATTTAAATGCAAATGTTGCAAAATACACACTTGAAAATGTGCACTGTTTAAAACTAAAAGTATTTTATAAGTCGAGGAACGAGAAAAATTACGACGCTTCGTAGACATTAGGTAAGAGCCATAAGTCACATCAGCCATCACTGTCAGCGGAAGCGCCAATAAGACTGAGATATCCGGATCACAGATAGCTCACTGATATGAGAACTCCCCGTGCACTTTACACAAAACTGGCACGTCTGTATGACAAAACCACAACTACCGTCATGGATCATATCAAATAAATTTTAGATACGTACAAAATAATTAAAATACATATAATCCCAGAATTAATTAACCATCTATATGAACGAAATTCCAATTTTAAGTCAATGATATGTAAATTATAAAATGTTTAAATTATGAAAGGTCCTTTCTGGACTATGTGCAATTCCTCAGTTTCTTATCCTAAGAGACAAAATCAGTTTAAACCTGACATCAACCAGTTTTGGACATTTATATCTATAGAATTGTACCAATAATATATTATGTAGAACACACTATACACACTATAATTATGCAAAATCAAAGATTTCCAGTCAACACAAAATCAAACTATTGCTTACACAAATAAAATGTTTAAAACTTCGCTTCTACTGCGAAGCCATCTTCAGTTAATAGAAACTACCAAGGATAACATCCGCTTCTACATTTAAAGGGGCGGGGCTTCAACTTGAATGGCTGATGCTAAACCAATCAGCAACCGTTTTCACTAACAGTGATCTATACGTCTTCTTTATCACAGTCAGGCCGCCAATTGTTCGATAATTTGACTCTACCTTCTCTTTTTCGTTGGCTCAAGTCGTACAGTTATATCATTCCATTCACTGGTGTCAAATAGTACTTAAATTTTTCACATTGGATGGAGTACAAGATTGGTATTGTCTCCTTAATATCCTTACTATTTATCTATTTATCATCTTTCACATGTTTTTGTTGATGTTTTTGTTGAGGTAATTTTTTGGTTTAGGTTAAGTTGTAATTATTGATCTTGAACTATGGATCTTGAATGTAAAAATGGAGTATGTCCGTTGGAAATAAATAAATAAATAAATAAATAAATCAGTAGTTCCAAAGATGTAGGGATACTGACGATTTTGAGGTTTTCAGACTAATGTACCGGAAATACAGAGTAAATGAAATTATCGTGTCCATTATACGAAATGGATACAACACAACATAGATTAATGTATCTTTCAACAAACAAACTACGTAAATGAGATGTAATGATATACTCTATTCAGATAAAGTAAAGATAAAAAACTTACAAAACTAGCAATTTTTTACTGTTATAATATATAATATGTAGTATCAAATTGGTATTTAAACAGTTTGGTATTTATCATATCATTAACAATCTAATCTCAGGTACATGGAAACGTAATCATGGAAACGTTCCTATGACCTTCTTTCCATAATTTATTCATAATTTTTCCAATATTCATTCTATCTTATATACTATTACTTTAACAGTTTAATACTTACAAAACTCTTTTATCAAACCATTCTAGTACTTTTATCTTAAGCTTTTAGTTGATCGGATCATGTTATCTCACGTATTATAATATTATCTTAATTGATTCAATATACTTTCCAGTTTATGCTCTCATGAAATCAAGGTGAAATAGGAAGTTGGTACTGCACTTTAAGGACACCACGTATCCTGCAGAGAGAAATAAACATTGAGCGCCAGAGAGACCCGGGAACATCCGGAACGGAACTAAACATTTTATTTTTAATTAAAACTCTCGCGGGGAGTTTCTCGGTGAATAATGAATTGCTCTCGGAATGATGACGTCACTGTCTCTGTGCTGTCAATCTCGAGTATTGGTTTATTTACTAGCAGAACCTCTCTGTGTTGCTGCCAGTTATTGTGGTCCCTAACGCCCCTAACAAGTAATATTAACTTAAATACTTATTTTATGTTCAAAGAATTATTGTATACAAATCAAGATAAAACATTCCTTTAATCTACTGCCCAGTTGAATTTTCACCCCAACAATAGTTTAATTTGATTACTACTGCTTAAGGGTTTGAAAACAACTGTTTTTGTGAATTTATGGAAGATGTAAATTATTATATATCTTTATGCTTTCTGTCTGTGGATCCCAGTATTAAAGCAATTATTATTAGTCTTGAATGAAATATTTTACTATCTTTTTGCAAGACATTTGCTGAGTTACAATAATTCGAAATAACCTAAGCATTTAAAATAAATTAAGACGGTTAAGTATTAGAAAAACTAACTGGAAATTGAATGTGAATTTAGGATCATAAACAAAAACAGCATTCAATTAAAATCTACAATAGACTTTATATCTCTAATGTCTGTATTTTATTTGGCTGATTTTTAGCAAAGCTTATCATTCGTGGGGCTGAAAAATATTTTATATCTGTCTGTCTAAACAATATCTGGAAAACGAAATTACCTATAGACTAAATTTTACATGAAGGTTCCTTTATATATGAGGAATCCTCAGCTCGATGATGGTGCTTGCCACTCTATAGGATTTGGCTGAGCGTTAGCATAGATATTTACATTGGTACTATGAACGAAACGATATAATACCTGAATAAATAAATCTGTAAACCATCTGTGTACAGTCAAATAAGATTTTAACAAGTGACACTTTATTCTTAGAGTAAAAATAAGATATGAATAGACTGGAGTCAATATTAAAAGTAGGTAGCAATATTTGTTTTCAGCGCAACCCTTAAGTTGTAGAATTTTCGCCTACGTATTGGAATTTGGTTTGAGACACTACTATTAAACCTAGCTTGCTGGAAAACATCATGTGGCAAGACATATCAAAACATATTTCTTCTGTACACTTATGGATACAGTGCTATAGACAACAATGGATACGGTATATAAAAACAGTATACAAAAGTAACTAGCTTGCACACAGAATTATTAAGACGTTTCATAGCATTAAATTTGAAGGGTAGTTCAGTAAAGGGCTTAATTTACACTCAGCGAAAAGAATGGAAATCTCTTGGTCTTTAAATAAATAAAGAATACACATTTTGTAATAATATAATGTTTACTATTCGTATCTTTAATTTATTTCAAATTTAAGGTTTTTTTATAATAGTATGTAGGGTGGTGTATGTCAGTCTTATGCTACAACATCTAATTGTTTTGCTTAGCTCGAAAAATATTGCCACGTAAAGTTATAACAATATGTCCCCTTTCTAGAAGCATAAATTCTGTTTTGTTTTCGTTTTAAAAAGACAAAATAATTTTGTTTACACCTCAATTTAAAAATAATCTCATTTAAGATCCTTTTGTATTGTAACCATCCCTTTTAATGCTAAAAATTATACAGCCAAATATATTATGATACAAACGATATTGTATCAATGAAGAGTGCTCAAGAAAAACACGCATGGGATTATGTATGTTGCGAATGTCTCACCTTACCACTTCTGTACACTCCAGGTCATTCGTAGCATCAGCCTGTCGTTCTTGGAACTCCCTTCCTCCATCGGTAACAGCAAAGAAAGGCCGAGCACGGTTCTTGTTGGCAATACATATTATCTGCTGGGGAGGATGACCGGGGGCTTGATAGGGGAGTAGGGCTAGCTGTTGCAGAGTATGAGAGTGAGTATAAAAAATATGTATTTTGTTTCAATCGTTGTTTTGAATTATAAAAAGGGTAGTAAACGTTTAAAACAAGCCATTGAAGTTTTAAAAAGCACAATATTAATATTGTAGTATATAATTTTAAGTGATTTTCAATTGGAAGAATGGACGATGTGGCCCAAATCTGTACAAATGTGTGGATCAAGAAATTAAATAAATAAATAATAAATAACGCATCATGATCACAGCTAACGACACGCGGATCAACAGGTCAACTGTTATCACCGAGTGGGCACCGAAAGTGTAGATTCTTCAAACTATCTTGACCTTGTATGTGACTGTAATTCCCGTGAGATTATCACCAAACGATAATTATTGTTTCATAATAAACAACGAATTATATTGAAAATTACGTACAAGCTACGAAATTAATTTAAAAGTAATCTCTGAAAAAATATAGTCGAATGGAAGTTTATAAAATACAGATATAATTTCTTATAAGATACAGATATCTTTACATATATCGTTGTTTACGCTATTATCTCTAAGAGTGATTTATACACCTCTATAGGTTATGCTTATGATTGATATATCGACCATCCATTAAACTCATTCCTGCAATATACATATGTGAATACAAGACACATGTCATTGTACAGGCATTGGCGAATGGGATTAAATACGCAACAGCCTCTTTATCTGTTAGAATTGTTAAACTGTCCTTTTATACAAATGAGTGGTGATGAATAATAATTTAAAGCTTATAACTAAATATAACATTTGTTGTCATAAAAAACGAACTAATCAACCTGAATGAAATAAGTTTTAAGATTATAAAAATGGTGGGTAAAATTAAGATTAGAAATAACACTTTGTTTAAGGAAGAAAGTATCTTTTGTTTTCCCCGAGTGCAACTTCACTCCCCACTCAGCTACTTAATATTCATGAATTCCAGTTTACTCTCTCAACATTAGGCCACCTCATTACAGTAACCCGTGGGTTATAATTGTGAGGTTAAATATGTTGATGTAAAAATTAACAGTGTGATGTACAATTAAACCATGTGACATAATAATTTAACATGTAATCATTGTGATGCAATTATATTTAGATTGTGACATCAGAACTAACTTTGTAACACGATAACCAAACTGATTGACTTGATAATTTAACGGTATGACTGGAACACTTAATTCTGTGACATCACAATAAACTTTGTAACACGATAACAAAACTGTACGACTTGATAATTTAACGGTATGACTGGAACACTTAATTCTGTGACATCACAAATAATTTTGTAACACGACAACCAAACTGTTTGAGATGATAATATAGTAACAAGCAACAATTACATAATTTTGTGACTCAATATCTATAAATGAGACTCACTAAGTACAGTTTTTGCTTGAAAACTGAATAGTATTCTATGATGGCTTTAAATACAATCATGTCGTACAGAAGCATTATGTAATAATAAACAGTGAACATTCTGACTTGACAAATTAATATTACGATATGGCAAATAAGATTATACGAGGCATATCAAGAAAGTAAGTGTACTGAAGTTCTTACGGCCGGGACGATTGTTTTTGACATGTTGGCTAAACTGTTGTGCAGCCTCATTCCTCCTCTACGCAATAAGACCTGTTCAAGGTCAGTACGTTGAACTGTCCATGCCACAATATACTTCGTAAAAAATGTCACTCCAATCTCTGCGAAATACGGGGTTTCATCCGTTATCTGGTTTAGCTGTAAAAACTCCGGTTAATGTTTATTATGAGGTAAAAACTGCAACATTCCAATGGATTAGGGAAATTTATCTCTGTGGAGTTTTGAACGTCTTAAAACTCTTGTGTTGGTCAATCAATTGTTTTAGGATCCACCTGGCGAACATTTTCCGTTATCCGAGGGTTTCTGTGATGTTTCGTGTAGCAGGGATCGAAAGATTTGCGGAAATACCGCATACAGTTTATCCAAAGTCAATCTGTGACCGTAGCAGAGCGCATTGTTTTATTTCCAGAATTTCAGTCACAATGGAAGGCCCACCGCTCTTTTGATCATCATGCACAGATATATGGTCGTTTTTATGTTCGCGACACCACTTGAACATACTCGTACAATTCATAGATATATCAATATATGTCGTTTTTACCTCATTACAAACTTCCACCGAAATTTTTCCCCTTCCAAAACGAGATAATGGATGAAACCGCGTATTACCAACTTGGGATTTCACGAACGTATTGTACCATCGACAGTTCTCAATGTACTGACCTCAAACCGATCTCGTTGCGGAGAGGAGAAATCGGGCTACACGGTAAAAAAATACTCCCGGCCGTGAGAGCTTTAGTACACTTACTTATAATAAAAACGTTACATAGAGATTAAAATTGTTCGTTGCAACTAAAATATAGGTTTCTTAGTTCACATCGCGTTGTACATTGCCTCATATCCCACAAGACTGTGAGCTTTACCGGAAAGACAGAGAGGACGAGTGAATACTGTGAGAAAGGACATACATCATAGTAACTTTAGATCATATCCCTCGATACTGTCAGTCTCACCGGAAAGATAGAGAAGACGAGTGAATACTGTGAAAGAGGACATACATCATAGTAACTTTAGATCATATCCCTCGACACTGTCAGTCTCACCGGAAAGATAGAGAAGACGAGTGAATACTGTGAAAGAGGACATACATCTTAGTAACTTTAGATCATATCCCTCGACACTGTCAGTCTCACCGGAAAGATAGAGAAGGCGAGTGAATACTGTGAAAGAGGACATACATCTTAGTAACTTTAGATCATATCCCTCGACACTGTCAGTCTCACCGGAAAGATAGAGAAAGCGAGTGAATACTGTGAAAGAGGACATACATCTTAGTAACTTTAGATCATATCCCTCGACACTGTCAGTCTCACCGGAAAGATAGAGAAGACGAGTGAATACTGTGAAAGAGGACATACATCATAGTAACTTTAGATCATATCCCTCGACACTGTCAGTCTCACCGGAAAGATAGAGAAGACGAGTGAATACTGTGAAAGAGGACATACATCTTAGTAACTTTAGATTATATCCCTCGACACTGTCAGTCTCACCGGAAAGATATAAATATTTACTCACTGCTGCCTCCCCACGGAAACACTTCCTCTGATTATAATAACATGTCTCACAAGAGACCCCACACTGAGTAATTAATGACCCCAGACTGACGTCACGACTCTTACTCCTTGTATGTTGGATTAATAGAAGTAGGAATTTCAGGTAAATTAGCGTTGTGAAGAAACTGTAACTATAAATTTACCTGAAATTAGGTGCAGTAAATAATATTTATTGTATCTGCTTTCCAGCTATCTCTCCGCATTCCGTTTTTAATACAGAATCTGTTTCTACAATCAATATTAATTTTGGTATACTTGTACACATTGAAGAAAGGCATCATCGGCTACTGGTACTTTCATCTAGTGATAATTGCATCAAGTGATGCTTAATCCAGTGATCTTTCATCTAGTAGTACTTTAATATACTGATACCACATCTAGTGATAATTTCATCTATTGTTACTTCATCTAGTGATACTTTCATCTAGTGGTACTTTAGTCTTATGGTACATTAATTTAGTGATGTTTGTAGTATTTGTATACTATACAATTTGAATGTTTGAAGAAATTACCGTGTTTCGTTTAAACTCCAGTTCATTTGAGAAGTTGCCTGTCGATAAAATACTTGATTCTTAAAGGCCTCTCAATATTAAAATAATTAATGGAACATGTGTTGTATTAAAGTATGGTATAACTTAATTAAATAAATTTTGTTCATTTAAAAAGCATTTCAATTTTATAATTAGGCCAAAATTTAGCTTTTAGATAGGTCTTCAACGTTTACACTAATCTACATGGGCCTGAAAATTTCATCGTTAAATGAGTTTCCTTGTTTTAATGAAAACGAAATGTAATATGTACTTGATACGTTTTACCATAGACGTAGTTAAATGAATTATGACGAGCGATATTGTTTACTTGAGCTACAAAAGGGAGTCAGTAGCACAGCACTTCCTTAGCTACTTTATATTCATGTATTCCAGGTCAGCCTCTACTGAAGTCCACCTCATTACAGTTACCCTTAAAGTACCCTTGAGATCAACAAAGAGCTTTTATCGTTTGAATTCTTTTTGGCAACATTCTTGTACTTCTAGTGAACCCTTGACTGAATCCTCGAATGGCGAAGATTTAACTCGATATTAAGCACGGATGGTTGACTCCTACACAGACAGTTTTGACATCAAATAAAGATGTTATTCTATTGCATATACAGTATAAACATTTTACATCCTTAAGTTGGTCCCATTGCTGGAAACATCCCGTAACTAAAATTACCCTTTTATTCCCGCTCTACCTTTCCCTTCCCGCCCATATTTGCTTAAAGTCTTTCTTTTTATTTAAAGGAAATAATTATAATTAATTAATATAAATAGCATTCATTTTTTTCTAAGTGTTTCTGCTGAGTGTTTGGCGAAGCTTCTCTTCCCCTAATTGTGGAAATGATGACGAAAGCAGATTTTTTGGCCTCGTTTGTGTTCGTTTTCATACACGATAACATTCGAATGTATTAACTTAGAGTGCTGAAAATTGAACATGAAACTCTACTGTTACTGGCTCTATGCCTGTGTAGAAGATGGTAATTATTGTTCTCTAAGTGTCAATCTCCGAGCCAGAATATCCGCTGGGGCGACCGCGAAGCTTCCCGCGCAAACCCGAAGTGTGGAGATTTTGTACTGAGAGAAAGTAAACAAGTTAGCTGGTAGGTGACGAACGACAGGAACAACGAGGGCAGACTGTCGCGGTTGTGGTGACTTATTGAGGAAACTCTTCCATTTCAGAACAAACTTGTTATATCTTCTCCCGCAACTCCTCCTCACCAGTTGAATTGAGGGTACATTCTTCCTAAATTATTGTGTTCTATCTAAAGTATGGCAATAACAGAACGTCTTAACTTTACTATGAAATACGTGGTAAGTCCACAACACTTGATCCTTATAATAATCACGTTACCTTGACTTAAATACTATATTTCCGATAGAAAGTAACCATTAATGTACTAGAGTTTCATGAACAATTTAACTACTTACGATTTTAAATATTGAAAATTAAATTAAAATTTACAAGCTGGTTAAATTGTTTTAATTCGGTATTTTAACAATCCTAAAAGTGCGTGTAAAATTTAAACTTAAATAAAAACATACCGGTCTTCTAGAATATTTCTCGTTTAATATCCATAGTCAAAAAGGCAAAATATCTATTTGTATTCCAAAATAATCGACGATTGTTCCATAGAATTACATATAACACATTGCTACAATTTTGGACCATTGGAGTGGAAATTTATATATGACTGAGCGTTATCAAAGCCTATCACTCCATTGGTTAGAATATTTGTATTTGTGTTTATCTGTTGAGTTTAAGTGGAAGAGAAAACTTTTTAATCCTAACTTTGCCTCTAAAAAGCTAAGTTTCAATTTGTATCATGTTTGTCTGTTTACACTCATGATGTCTGTTTACCGTCTAATACGAACTGACGTGCAGACTTGAAATTTAGCACGAAGCTTCATTTATATACAAGCAACACTATTTTGATAATGGTGCATGTCACTCCATGGGATTTAGCTGAGCGTGAGCTAATAATTTTACAGTGGTCTTATGGTTAACCATGATGGCAACGAGAAAAAAGTAGAATAAATAAACATGTAAACAAATACAGCACAATCATATGAGATTTTAACATGTAATATATTAACACAAGAAGCCCAAATACCTCAATACATGCAACATCAAATTTGGTGGAGAACGTTTCTTCCTAGACCAAGAGAAATAATTGAGTTGAAAGTCAATGTTAGACGGAAAGAAGATTTTATTCAGCGTAGACTAGCGTTTTAGCACCCTCCGTAGCTCAACGAAAGTGTTATTATATAAACACTGCTACGAATCGCATCTTAAAGACCTATAGACTTTTTACACGGAACATCAGCGAAGGCTGTACTTGGTGTGGCGTACCCCTACTTTGTATGTAGGCCTTCCTCTAACTAAGTAAATGGACGTATCAAAAAGGGGTAAGGAACTTGAGAAATCATACAGATTAACAAATTAACTTTATAAGTGTATTATCGTTTTAAGTATCCAAAGCTATAAAATGTAGTTTCATAATTTTAACCCTTTCTATAACCACTCATTTCGAACAACATTAAAACTAGCGTCGCTGACTAACGATTACGTCTTAGAAAAATATCATCTAACTAATAAAAGAAGAACTGTCTAGTTATACATTGCAAATTGCCTCACGGCTTCGAAACTATTATGAAAGGAGCTCTCATTAATTATTCATTGAATTGCATTGATGCCTAATTGAATGACTAATTTATACAAAGTTGGTATTAATTAATTAATTCGTACACCATGCAAGATATCATTTCACATTAAACACATTCCACACAAAACCGCCACCAAGCAATATATCACTCGCTACAATGATGACAAGCCAGGATAGCTCGGGCCGCCCATATATTGCATGTCAGACCTCACTCGTCCAGTAAGTCATATGGAAAGCATCAAGATGACATACAATAGCGAGTAATCTGCATGTCGGTCTTGCCAGTGACTTTACGATTATGATTACTACGATTTGTACTATTATTTTGTGTTTTTGTATCCAATGGAATATTTTACCTAATTAGTTATTGTAAGTACTATGATATGAATCAATTTGAATTATATAAAAGCAGATATTTTACTTTAGTATTTCATTTTATATCAAAAAAATACGCCCAATAACGGTATCGAAACTACCTCATTACAGTATTTTTGGAACGTATAAAATGGTTTAAGTACCACACATAACATAGCTATGACGGGAAGGGCTGATGCAATGCAAATGTTGAATTTTGCTCCAGTTCCCTTCCTCTTACGTGCAGCAACTGAAATAGAATAGATTCAACTACCAACAAAAAATAATATAATATTATTTCTTCATTCTACCGAAAACCCTGCTTACAGTTACTTCTTTCGAAAAATCCAAACCATACAACAGTAATATAATTTAAAATAAAAAATTACATCTACAACATAGATGAGTTCTGTTATCTCGTTATAAAGTGTGGGGGAACCTCCGAGATGCCTGGCATTTAGTGATAAATGAAAATTAACAATTTAGTGAATAATAAGTGTAATTAGTGAACATTTTGTTACAGAATTACGCTGATACAATCATGTTGGGCCTATATGACTAAAAGAGGTCAACTAATCTAAGGAGCAAAACTTTTAACTCCAAATATTAGTTAACTTGATCAGTCAAGATAATAGTCACAGCAAAGAACAAGATTCCTATTGCCATCGGCTGCGGCAGTTCGGAACCTCCCTTGCGATGATCTAATTTAATCAACCCCCCTCCCCCCTTCAGCAAATTAATGTTTCGTCAATTTTCATTGTGTTAGGGTGTTAACAAGAGTATTTCTGTTCTGTATTACGTTACTAGCCTTTAATAGTAAGTCTATTGTATAATGTCATTCTTAAACTATTCATTGTGACATATTCTTTTTTACTGCAATCCATGTGTCTATTTATTTAAGTACTGATGTTCAAAAGCTTTGTGACTGATCAGCAATATTGCAGAGGAAACGAAAAATAATATAACAATAAAATTCTAAAAAGAAATTTAACAGTAACAAAATAAAAATAACAATGGACAATATACTACCAACAATACAACAACTATGTAGCATAAATATACACTGGTTATAAATCATTTGAACTATTTTGCATTTATTGGATTTTTATTAAGTTCTCGTAAATTAACCATTAGTATAACCAATTTTCAAATATATTTAAGATTATAGTTAGCTTTGATATTAAGAGGTTATGTATTAAAGAACTTTAGGTCCATTAAAAAATAAAATATAAATATTTCCTTTTCAACATTAGCTACTATAAAAATTATATTATTTAATTTTCTGATGTTAAATGCAATGTAGCTATTTTCTCTCATCTACACTCCTTAAATAAAACAACTTCTGCACTTTTTAGATTGGAATATACGTAATTTGGTTAAACAGTGGTAAAAATGTCTCTTTGTTTCTATTATTATGTGGACTATATAGTTAGGAGAATTCTAAGTTTATGAATTTATACTTTGTATAAACTCTGACTCCCAGCAAACTATCTAGAAATGGAGTCATCAAAAAAGAATGCGTATTAGCAAAACATTACCGAACTGTTTTAAAAAGTAGAATGTTCTTATTGTGAATCTAACTTTGCCGTTGAGTTTCTGAACATATTTTCCTAATTACAGTTAATCTTCAATAGCATTTCCTCGATTCTTAAATTAACTTACTAGTTCAACAACAATAGATCACTAAGGAAAAGAGTAATACAATTCATGAATTCGAAATCATAAATGTATTCGAATGTATGATAGAATTCAAAATATTTTGTCATTGCTGACGCATGTTCGTTTATTATTGAATATTATAATTTGTATTGTAAATATCTGGTGGTATTTATTTGTTGATGTAACATTATAGCAAATTTGTCTAATTAAAACACTGCAAAGTTTTCTGTAAAATCAGTGGTACTACCAAATCTACTTTGCTTGATTAAGTAGTTAATAAAAATAAGACATAAATAAGGCAGCAGTTAAGTAGGATCCTTGCGAGGCACCTGATTTCAGAGGCAGTGCCGAACTAAGTTGTCAATTCAAGTATCTTCTACAATAATTCAAAGTAAATATAAATTGATAAAAACCTATTTTGTAGAAATATATTTAGGTTAATAAACCCGCGAACTCTTTGCCCTTTCAACCCAGGTGACAAATAACAACAGCTTGATAGTTTGAACGTTCCTGTTTTTCTCTCTTTGTATCTGGCAACATTAAAACTAAAACAAACACATTTTTTCCTTTGTTGTCAAGAGAGAAGAAGGTAGGACAAATAGGGTCAAACAGATTATGAAAGAATGATTGAGTAAACCTGGTACTTACATTTTTAGTAATCTTAATCTTATATTTTATATAATGTCAATTCATTCTGAACTCACACTTATGGAATTATCTGCTGTTAAAGCACCTGCAATTTAATTACTCTACATTATTTCCACCATTTTGCTTAAGCCTGTCGGTTACTATTTTGCAATACGCAATTAGTGTAATACCTTTTACAGGAATAGGGCGCCGGAGAAGTTATAAACTGTATATATTTAAGCGCAGCACTTCCCGGAACAGCTTGTATTTACTGTATCGCAAGCGCCGCTTTATATGTATTAAACCGTTAGCATTTCTAATAAATGTACCTGAGTTCTCCATATATGTTTTCAGAATGTTCTTTACAAATCAGTCTTTCTTGCACCGAAAACATGATATTATGAATCAGAGTTGCTGGTCCTGCTGTGATATATCCAAATTCTGGCGTGTTGGCTAAGTTCATTCAAAATTGACACAGAGATGTTGCTAACTAGATAACGGTTAGATTATAGACTTACTGTTCGTATCATAAATTAATTAAACGCATTAAAAATATAAATTATACTAACACATACAACATACTTTGCATTGTCACAAATACATTATGCGTACTCATAGTATTTACTTTATCTTTGTATATTTTGAATATTTGGATCAATAACATACTCTTAAAGAGCCGTAGCAGAAACTACATTTCTTAATTAATATAATAAAAGGTTAGTAGTAATATTAAATAATTGAAAATGACAGTTTCGTGATAATATATCACTATTTTTTTATAGTATGTGTTAAAAAGAGGTAAACCCCAATTTGTTTTCATTAACCTCAATTAGCTTTGCAAAAGATATAATATTATATTGTAATATATATTTTTAAAAAATTTTTATGTTATTTTCAACAGTTATTAAGAAATACCAGATTAAATCTCATACACAAAAAGATTAATAAAATCTGAAAAGCAATATTATATTTTCATACTTTCTGTTGAGCAAATATTTTTCATTAATACGTTGGCAATATATGTATTTTTAATCTTTATCAAAAGCTTTTTTATTATTATCATTATTAGGAGGAGGGGTGTTCAGTGTTTAATCTACTGTAAAATATTTTTGGGTTAAATATGAGGTTTCAATTCTCGTCGATGTATATTAAATTTCACTCAAATGACATTGAAATAGTACATTAATAATGTATTGTTCTTGTTATCTAAAAGTAAAACGTTAATTAATTGATTAATTTATAAATATTAATCAACAACAGTTTCCCACCATGAATTTTGAATAGATTTTTTAAACTTTTAAATTGTATTATATACGAGGCATGTTTAAAAAAATAAATACATTTTTGTTGTATTAAAAATCAATTAAACATTTTGTAAAAATTTAATTTTTATATGAAAACTCACAATTTTATCTAGTTATCAGAATAATCTCTTATATGTTATTAAGAATAAATAGTCCTTCTCAACATTTTATTTTCCCATCTGTCTGTTCGGCCATGTAATAGTTCTGAATGAAAAGGTCCTGGAGTCTTAAAACTTTGTAACTATACAAAAGTTGGGGTTTCCTCTTCCTGGCCAGGTCTAAGGAAGATCTTATCTTAATTTTAGAATCAAAAGATAAAATAACATTCCAAAATTTTTATATTAATCATATATGAAACGATTATGCCATCGAGAAAATCGCACAATAAACAAATTTGTAATCAAACTAATAATTAGAAACATATTACATTTTATCTAGTGACATAGTAACAGTTTTGATGAAATTGCCGTGTTGAATTGGATGTTGGGTTGACGTTCTGTCTGTTGGATTAGTTTATAGCTTGTAAATTACATAAATATATACCCGCAAGAATATAACATTTAATTTAATTAGATAACATAACATCAATATAACATCATTTAATCAAACTAATTTGTTTGATTTTCATGTTATATCAACTTAAATGTTAAAATTCTAAACTACTAACTGGAATACCTTTTACTTAATGCTATAATTATTATACTTATTTTGCTTAATAATTAAATCGCTTACATTCTAAATACTTACTGGTTTTATGTTTCCGTCCTTTTTGTTTAAACCATTGTAGTTGGAAAGAACCTATAACAATTCTACTACTAATCAATAATAATACATTTAATATCAAAAAGAAACTAAACAGTGTAGGAAAGGCTATCAGACCACACAATGAAGACGGTCAGCCAGTCCTATACAGCGGAAGGATGACAATCAATCTATCAGAAATCCTTGAAAAACTCTCTCTATATTTTTTCACTTCTATATTACATTTATCGCCGGATTCGCCACATGATCCCAATACAGTAAAATATTACTTACTGCATACGCAGAGCATTTACAATGATGTACTGGATCTGCTCATTTATTTTTTGTTCTCGGAAATACGTTTTATAAGGTACAAATTTGTAAGGTCAAAATCGGTTGCTATGTCAAACCTCTACATTTACGCGAGGTCAAATTCACAGTACTTCTCTACTAGTTAGCAGCTCAATATTCTTGGAATTCTTACTCCGCAACCTTTGTTGCGTTTGTAACTGTCATATACAGGGTGTCCCAACACTCTACTAATACTTTCTTGTATTATTCCTGGGCCAAAGACAAACCAAAATTTAACATCAACACTTTTGAAAAATGATTAATTGTTACATTTATTTCTTTTATTTGATAACGGCTTGTTGAAATGAGCTGAAGTTCTGTATATAGCTTTGTAACCTAAAGGCTTAGTTACAGAAATAATTTAAATTTTTAGACGCTTACTTTCAAAATGGCGTCTTCCTAAAATCTTTAAATGAAAATATCTTAAAAATAGCAAATTCTAAAAAAGTCACGATTATTACATTATAGTTAGACTATTACTAATCCAACAATACTAAGTTTAACAGAAGGGGATGATAAGGGAAATAGTGCCCTTTTAAAAATCTCTTAAATAAAAAACAATAACCACTGTGATTATGGGACAGCGCTGTTTGTGAGCCACAACAATCAGCTGTTTTAATTTTAGCTGCTCTAGTCAGCTGATTATAACATAACATTGTTGAACTGTGATCATAATTTTGTTAGCTATTGCAGGATTTAGGTTATTTTTGATTCAAAATAAGAAAATAAATATGTTTATTACCTACAAAATAATAATTTTACTTAAACAAGGTGCAAGCAATTATTCATTTTTCAATATGAAATTATGGTTTGTTTTTGGTCCAGAAATAATACCTGAACATATTGGTAGAGAAACCTTGTATATCAATTGATTGTCTCATTCGAAATTACTATAGCAGCTGTAATTTATAAATGATTGGATCTGAGAAAGTTATTCACTACCAGTTGTTAAAAAATTAATTGGTACAGTTTTGAATTGTTTGATTTGGGAATTCACTTCATTGTGATTAGTTTATCATAAATTTACTGGTCGACGTAATTTCCCCCCTGTTTTCAAGGACTCCAACAAGTAAAAGTCGTATATTTCTGATTCAACAATACTGCATTAAGGGCACTTTAACTGAACAGTTTTCCTCAGAAACTAACTTTCAACTTACCTCCATCGATCCCACTTAAAGTTGGTAAAGTAAAGGATGTGAGAGATTTACATCCTTATATTAAACCAGCCAATCGAGCGTCGTGAAAAAAAAACTTAAAATAATTAAGTTGTACAAATGAATCAGAATCTGACGCTAATTACATAACAACACATGGCATTTATTTTTGATATTAAATAAGAACCACAAATCTTTAGTATTTTCTATGGAAATACATTTTTTGATAGATCCTAATTCTATTAAGTAATATTCCCTTAAAACAAACAAAGGATTACTAATAAGTATTTGTAAATCAATAAATAGTTTATGTTCTACTACTTTTCAGTAATTTTATTTAAAATATTACTTAAATTTACATTAATGTTTATAAATGCATCCTAATAAAGTTATAGTTTATTATATAAGTATTTATCAACACTGTTACTAATAATTGTTACTGTGTGATGAGTTTGTAATTAACTACTAATACTTTTATTGTACTTATGATATACTTTCAGAGTGGTTTATCACAAGAAGAACAACCTAATTTTGTGTAGCCTATGTACAAAGTTGATTTTTCCATTAGAAAACAGTACAATAGAGAAAATAATATTTGTTTTTTTACATGTTAATTACATCAATTAGCCTTAAAAATAAAGAGTACCAACTACACTGTAGTGCACAAAAGTGAGTGTAACATTTAAACACACAAACAGCGAGTGTGAGTGTGTGTTTTGTGAATACAAGTGAGGGTATCACCAGAGCAACACTCGTGTCGCGATCCACTTTTATGGCTAAATAGAGCTCGGCTTTACGTCTTGCCGTCGCAGTAAACGGCATGCTTACACCCTGGAGTACGGCACGTGCACCGCTCAGGGCAGGGTGTGGAATAATCTTCTGTCTGGACTCGTAGATTAA
This sequence comes from Homalodisca vitripennis, assembly GCF_021130785.1. Taxonomy (NCBI): domain Eukaryota; kingdom Metazoa; phylum Arthropoda; class Insecta; order Hemiptera; family Cicadellidae; genus Homalodisca; species Homalodisca vitripennis. Next base: position 191,956,633 of record NC_060210.1, on the reverse strand, counting down.
ACAAATGTTACAAGATTGTAGTAGCGTAATAATGGTACGCTTGGGCAGAATATAAAGTCTTCAAAAATCTTTGATTTTGGCGATGGAATGATCGTGAATGAAACAAAACTTTTTCGGGCAATAACATCATTCAGTGCAGTACACGAAATCAGTAACACAAAATTTCGAGATCTGCAATTTGATCTCTTCTTCAGGTGAATAAATAACCCTAACCCATAATTATTACAATCGGTTAAAATAAATAACCATTTCAAAGTTCGGTGTTACAACAACAAGTTGTTGTGTGTCAACTTCATGCTCACTCACTATCTATAAAATATGCACTCGATAAAAACAATACACTTGATAAAACCGAACTAAAGGATACGGGTCATAATGGGTTTGCAGTGTACGACTAATCACTGAGAACTGACGATCGTCACGTTTGATACAAAATGGTGTTTGAAACATAAAATGATGTTCCATACATCCGTCTTTTCGTCTTTCCAATAAAAAAATCTTGATACGAAAAGGTCCTAGATACTTGCAATATAAGTTGCTCTTGGTCCAAAGATGAACTCTTTTTATTTGTGGATTAAAAGCTCAAGCGGCGTTGTAATCAACCGTCTGTTTGTATGTGCGATAAATTTTGGTGAAAATGTTCGTAAAGACTTGAACTTTGGCACATAAGTTCCTCTTGGCGAAAGTCGATTTGTGCTGGTCAAAAGGTCAAAGGGCGTTGGATCTGTCCGTCTGTACGATAACTCTTTCATTAGGTTTGGTCAGGTTATCTATACTCCTTAGTATCGGTTCATCATTATTTGACTGGTGGACGTACATTGAATGCATCCATTAAATGTTCAAAACCTCTTCAATAATCAAGCAAGCTTTTTGCCTTTCCGTTTGTCCTACATGTGGGCTTGAAAATATGAAAAATTCTTTTAAAAGTTTGTGACTGTACTAACAAGAGTGTCGTGACTTACTATCTCTTATCGACGTGACGTCACCTCGCAGTGTAGATTAGTTTACTCCTCTTAAGAACACGTCTCTGCCTCGCTGTGGGGAACTTCTTTTACTGCTACTCACTGTATTTGTAGGTACTGAAATCGATATTAATCATGGTCTACGGTTTAAGACATTTATAAAAATGAAAAGTACAGTATTTTCTTTATGTAATAAACTACAGTCAGTTTACAAAATTGTAATTCACCCAAACAAGCATAAATCCATATTTATAATAATCTTGAAATTCTTAAGTTAAAATAAAAACAATTTTTCCAAATTAATTTATCAATTTCTTTGATTGAAATAGGTGGATAAAGCTCAACATCCCTGACTGGTGTTAAACGTGTTACTATAAACATATGGAGACTATCGAATTTAATGTTAAAAACTAAACATACCTGCTAATATTCAATTTACTCCATCAAAGCGGCTTCCGTGCTTTTAAAGGGAAACAATTTCTAATAACACAATTTGAATTAATACATTGAACATTACCTTGAGATGATTTGCATATACATATGTGTAATTGTAATTCAAAGTATGGAGAGTTCAAATCTCATCATTGCGTAAAAATTATTTTTATTTTTTTTTAAATGAAAGAAATTCTTTTTTATTCATAGGAAATTTCGTTTTTCTGCATCTAATTCATATATAAACTACACAAATAAAACAAACAGCAGGTGCATCCATTACATTTCATATTGCATCGTTTGTTTATTTGCAATGGTAAACACCTTAAGGAACAAACGACAAATGCACATCATATTCGAATTTGGTCTTTATTATATAATGTAAACGTTATTACTCTTTCTTCCTTTCACTCGAAAAAATTCAATTCTGTCAATTCTATACTACATAAAATACATTTTGTAACATAGACTTAATTTTCTGACCGATAAATGGAGCGAAGCCTAATGCTGCTCGTAAAAAATAATAAAGGGAACTGTAACAGTGGTTTTCATCACAAGGACACTGGTTGTATACGGCTTTACACTGGTTTTATCCTTCTATAATAAAACGCCGATGTTGTGGTGGAGAGGAAGATTCAAGAAAACATGTAGTCTGAAAAACAGTTGAATGAAATGAAACCGTTATTATTTTTATACACGTAAAACTGGCAACAGTGTTAGGCGCATGGTGTTCTGTTGTAGGTGGGGGGGTAAACCTCAACAACCACACTGGACTATTTTGGTGCAGCCTGCTCTAGTAACTCAATGAACCGGAACTTCATCATGTTCATCAACTGTTATTACCACCGTTATCAAAACGTTTTTATTAATTTAAAGACTAATAAACTAACTTTGCTGCAATAACTGTTTTCAACGCTAGGAGTAAGAGTGGCTGTTTTCGGTGCACATGTTTTACGAGAGGTGAAGTCGAGGATGAAAACTCGATTAAGCACCAAAAGACTTTTTCATCGGTAGAAACAGAATTAAAACTAAGTTTAATTTATTTTGTTACTTAGTAACTCCAAAAAAAGATACATACGTATAAAAAGCAGTTGTTAGTTACTTGTACTGAAGCAATAAAAAAGTTTGTGAGGTCAGCGCTTTATTTAAAATGTGCGCCAGTTGATTTTTAATATTACCATTATAAGGTCACCGAAGCGACCAATTAGTGCACAAATTTATATATATATATATATATATATATATATATATATATATATATATATAATGACAGCTGATATGTGTGGAAAACGATAAAAACTGTAATTTATACGGATTGCTAAGTTAGTTACTTCTGGTGTAACTCGTGTTGACTGCAAGACTACAGCCAATAGCTCTGAATCCAAAAAGACGTTTTCAATCTCGTCATACGCCAGATCCACATCTCTGAGCTGTCTGGAAGTGAAGATTGATTTTGACGTTTCTTTTTATCGCGAAACAAACATACAATATTGTATGTTTGCATTTCTAAAAGTGTACTGAATGTTTTAATATACTTCAGTGTAGAGAAACTTCCTGATTCAAAAGTACTGATACGAATATTTTGACATACTCGATTACAAAAAGAATTATATTTTGCATGTGGTATAAAATGATTAGAATAGCAATCTAACCTTCTTATTATGCCTTGAGTAAATATTCTAACTTCACATGTTCTTTTACTTTTTACAATTATTTAATGAAAGGAATTCGTTCGTTAACCCTCCAACTGTTGTTCATCAAAATTTTGATGATCACAACCCATTGTTGATTGTTGTTCGTCAAAATGTTGATGAACAAACATTCCCTTGCATAATCACTCATTACAGTATATTCCGGCAACGTATCGATTCGATTCATGCACCATTGGATTAGGGAAAAAAAGCCTAAGGAATACTATAGTTTTATTCCTCTTTGTATTGCAGTTGCAACGTACCAAGTTCGTAGTTTGGAACGTAAAAGAAGATGATGCAATTCATTGTGACCGCCATGCTGTCGATGCCGTCTGAGTTGTTGATGTGACGAGTCGTGTTTATTAGTAAGTTTTAGTAGGTTTATTTGTGTTTTAGTGTTGTGTTTAGTGTGTGGTGAATTGTTAAATGTTGCAGTAGTGCAAATAAATATACTTTAGAATAAATAAATTTCTCGAAAATTTTTCGCAAAAGTTTTGAGTAATGGCAAAATGAAACTTTTTTCGACTCTTCAAAAAAAAAGTTATGGAATTTATTTTACTACTGCTGTATAGTTTACTTCATTCTGAGTAATAAAATATGCAATATAACATGTATTGAAGTAAAACTGTATTAGTAAAACTTTTATTAGCAAACTCTTACATATACACCCTATTTTTACAATTTATGCGCATCGCTGCTTTTTGTTATATAGTGTTATTATAGTTTCATAAATTTGTATAATGCTTATGTGTTTCTGAAACTAGAATAAATTTGACACAAAATGTATATCTCACTTTTATAGTTTTCTTACTATAACTTGGTTTGCTAGGTATGGTCCCCCCCAAATTAAAAAAAAAAAATGTAAATTTTGAATTTCATGGAAGAAAATATTTAGTAAACATTTTTTTTAAGGCCAAATTTAAATACTAATATTATTATATGTTTAATTCTAAACACAAAAATATATACTTCTATATATATTACTTTTAATTTATATTTTTAATACATTTTTTAAAAAACCCTTGCACGAGGCTCGAAAACATGCCGCCACTACAGGAAAAAATGACTGCCAGTTGGAGGGTTAAGTAAAGCAGGATTCTAAGAACGGTCATTGAGATTGGGAAACATTTAGTTACGTCACTGTACGTAGTAGAAATCAGAAAAAAATTTGTTTTTTTTTAATTAGCATAGGACTTATTTAGTATACTGTAGGAAACTGGCTAAAGATGGTACATCAGAGTTTGGTATGTATTAAGATTAATCAAGTTCTGGTTACGCCCTTTGAAAATATATATTCTGAAGAAAAAACATCAATAATACGTGCATTAAGCCGTTTGTAGCAAAATTAGGAACATATCATAAACAGCCCCAGAGAAAAAGTATAGATAAGGATATGACATGTTTAATAATATATATTTTTTAATATTAGAGGAAATTACATGTATTTTAGTTGTACACTTTTAATATTCTCAAGGTCATTTTATTTTAAAATGTGTTAATTTTCATACAGTATTTCATTTAAAAAGCAAGTTCCTTAAGTTATAAATGATAAGAAACTTGTAACTCACAGATTATTATGTCTATATTAAAAAATACACACATTTATTTCCAACCTATTTTATTCGGACCTGGTCACAAGTAACCAAAGTCTGCTACTTTGAATACATCTAACTCCTAGTGGAGAGAAAAAATAGTTTTCTCTTTTTCGTTTGCCAGGAAAGTTATCTTAAATCGCTATTACTTTGAAATAGAGCAAACAGCCCAATCAAAAGCCGACTTTACCACTTTAATTATTGTGTTATTTTAATTGCTTTCTTATACGTCCAGAATAGATAATACATTTTTATTTTACACACGTAGTGAAGAACAGAATTTTTAATTAAACAAGATCATATTTTAGATTTAATATCATGTAGACTGCTCTCTATCAGCTTTTGTCTAAAAATGTCCTAAAAACCTATTATTTTTGCAAACCTTACTTTTTTTGTTGGAATAATGTTCCCTGAATAAACGGAATATACCAAAACCGCCTGAGTCTCAAAGAAACTATGAACTCAAAGGAGTGCCCTGCTCCGGGCCTAAGATCGTATTAGCATTAATATGTAAATAAGTCTGAAAGTACCGCCTTTGAAGAATTACTCTGTGACCGAGTACTGAGCTACTGACTGACGATAAATATAAAAGAACATTTATTATGCGTAATTTTATTTTTCCACTTTTAAATTTCTTCCAAAACTGTTACTGGTGACAAATAAATTTTCTTAAAAATACAGAGATTTTTATGAGTTTTACATTTGAAAGAATTACGGACAAATTCCGTCGGTATATACAAAAATAAAACGCTACGTTTCGAGGATTAAAATCTAACCACTTCTTCAGGTTCAAACTTCAAAAAATAGTGAAACCTGTCATTATTTCAATTAGCTCGTTGCTAACATTAAATATCAGAAATGAATGCAAAATTTAAATTTTACTATATGAGATATTCATGACATTTATTAAGCCACAGGTGGAGGATTTTCAATACAATATCAGCGATTATCCTGGATATAATACGAGTAGAAATGTTTATAAAGATTATTTCAAAGAACCAGTAAGGCATATTTAATTGTATGCAGAGCTCGAAAAGAATTAGTTCCTTGATCCTTAGGATGGTCCTTTAATGTCTTCAGTTGAATTAATCGGACAAAAAATTGTCAAATTTGTCATCTCTATTTGGAGACACAATATTTAGGGGTGACAAATCTCTATCTTTGTGTTAAGGACGTAATCCTATTAGGTAGAAGAACACTTTGGTCGTTTGGTCGCCACACTTAAGTTCTGTGGCGATGTTGCTTAGCTGCGTTTATCTGCACTGTCGAAGCGTAACTTCTGGCTGGGCTAAACCTGGAAGGAACTACATACAACTGTAACATTCCGGCATGCATTTAACATGTTAAAAACTACTAAATGCTAGTATCTGATTTGTACTGCAGAATTAAATCCTGTATACGGTACGAGAAAATGTAAGGATGATCCATTAAGCATCATCTGCTTATAAAAAAAGATAAATTACGTTCTAAAAAAATAAAAATATCATACATTTTTAAATGTATTTTACTTATATTATTTTGTTTGTACGTTTATGATTATTTTTCGTACAGCTCCAAATTATAATTTTATAATCTTGTGAGCCAACTATGCTCGATAGGTAAAAACAACTAAAACAAAACAAGTCTAATATTTTACACCCACTTAGACAACAGCGGTTTTTGTTTTTGGCAACATCAAACTAGATGAAAATTAAGATATGGGTACATATAACAATAAATAGTGCCACATAACAAAAATTTAAGATTTATATAACCATTATACAGTACACATTTTAACTCTCAAAACTGAAGGTGAACGGTGGTTAATTATGTAATTGAAATATTAAAAAAAGCTACTCGTCCATTCGAAATATATACGGAGTCCAAATTGTAACGTCCATTCAGAAACCATCCCTCGGACTAGAAAGTTTGCACTAATAGGTAAACATGTTAATTGAAATATTATCAACATATTTGAACTGTATCATATCTACTGGGAAGGAAAAGTAAACTATTCTCACTTTAAAAATTGAGTTTATTTAATTATTTTCCTATAATTACAGTGCCATTAATATTCTTTAACTGAACTCCACATCTCGTTTAATTAATTGACCTCAGCGTATATGGTGATGCGTACCCGAGCGTTGCGCTGACCGGAGAGTCCGTAAACCACCAAGTTGACGTTCGGTCCTGCGGGAACAGTCTGGATCCTGTGGATGGCCGGGAGGTCTCCTATGTTGTCGAAGGGAACCCACCAGGCCGCCGTCACTTGACCACCTGCGTGGAACAACTTGGAGGCTTCGCTGTTCTGCGGTACCTGCAGCTCGTCCGCCCCTCCTCCCGCATTGTTCGTGAACACCACCGGAGAAGCGACCACTTTTATAACTGCCTCACTACCATTTAGTGAGAGGAGGAAAACCGACACAGCAATCAAAAATAGTTTCATCGTACAGCCTTTGAATATACTGAGACTAATGTTCAGAATTATTGGGTGCACTCGAGATTATTGGCTGCCCTTGCGAGATTAACTTATCAAATGTTTGACCTTTTAATTGATTACAAAGGATAACAAAGGTCATTTACACGGAAAACACTGCAACTTGATGATCGCGATTTCCATTTATACTATTCTGAACAATGCTAATTGATATTGGGAAATTTTGTAATTTTTAAACTATAAATTCTCATTGACCTCGTTTAACCTCTCAAAGGTCACAGAAAGTTGTCGCCCGATATATCTTTTAGAGTCCGACTGCAAGAACCTGATACAGTGAAATGTTGTAGGATGCGGAAAAAAATTTAAGCCTGCATAAAATAAAAAAAACTTTTACAGAGCATTACAGACCCTTTCTTAGACATATTATTTACTATTGTAGGTCCAAGTGGACTGCAATTCTCACGTAATGTTTTCACAATCCGTCGAACCAACAGTTATGATCTACCAATTCCAACTCGAAACATTTTAACATGTTTCTTACGTTCATTTCAAGTAGTCTTTTCATCCACTTTCAATATCTATCACACATACATATCTGTGCCTTCCATATCATGGCAGTATCTTTCCTAAATTTTATTTTACCATATGATAATTTTCATAGAGATAAAACTAAAACCATTAAAAGTTCTATTAATAAGCTAAAATATAAAATATATTATTAATATTTTTAGCATTAAAATTTCTAATTTTGTACATATAGTTTTTAAAGCCGCTTAAAGATTTTCATTTCTCATCCCTTTGATATAAAAACCTGGATAACTCCAGACATCTAAAAAGAATGTAATGTTAATTCTAGTGTAAACATCAATAAAATAAAAATGGAAAGTATAAAGTTTTCAACGTTACTCGTGGTACAGATAAATACAGTTGTGCTCTGATAAAGTTTTTTTTCTTTCTACAACTATATAGTATCGCAAACATATAACAAGGTATTTATTACGAATAATAAACTCTTGTAACAATGTTTGGACTGTGGCAATGAAGGTGCAAAGTATCAGCTCTCTACGTACAGGGAAAGCGGAGGAATAAAAACAAGAGTGTTTGTCAATGATAAGTGTTTTTTACATTTTCTCTCAGTTGAGATAGCATTATCAGAATGAGTTTCACGCGGAGTAGCAAAAACTGTAAGATTGGTCTCTGAGTAAATCCCACTCACATAACTGAAACTGTTTCAAGCGAAAAGTTGGTTGTGGATGATAAGAAAGGTCAAAGTTCAGTCATGATGACCTCAAGAGTCGAACTGATAATTACTCGAGCTCGGATTAAATCGAACATAAAGTGATATCAGTTATTAGTGTATCCAACAACGGTAAAATGCGGTCATGTCTGTGTGCTGTGTTGGTATTCCTGCTCGCTCTAGGTGGAAGTGAGGCAGTTATAAAGGTGGTTGCTACCCCGGTCGTGTACAACAACAATGCGGGAGGAGGAGCGGACGAGCTGCAGGTACCGCAGAACAGCGAAGCCTCCAAGTTGTTCCACGCAGGTGGTCAAGTGACGGCGGCCTGGTGGGTTCCCTACGACAACATAGGAGACCTCCCGGCCATCCACAGGATCCAGACTGTTCCCGCAGGACCGAACGTCAACTTGGTGGTTCACGGACGCCACGGTCAACGCAACGCTCGGGTACGCATTATGATATATGCCGATATCTTGGACAATGACTCTAATCTTTGAGAGTATGACATTTGACTCAAACAGTGTACAAAAGGCATTACAAAATTTACGCTCTTGTATGAAAGAAATTGTAACCATGGAAACAACTAAACCTTCATAATAAATGTCATTGTTCACACATGTGTACCGTTATTATAGCACATATATTAAATTTATATGGAGCTAATACTTCGTAAATCAAAAGAACTTTTCGGAAATACTTGATTTATTCCGAGATTAAAGTTCACTCAAAATTTGACAAAGTTTACAAACTTTAGATTCGATTTTCTTCTAAACTTCACACAATCGAACAAATCTAATTAAGAGTCTGATCAAAAATTAATTAAAATTAAAATGAAACTAAAAATGTATACTTCTCCAAAAATGGTTTAAATTAACAAAACAAAATAAAAAGTTCTCTTCTCAAAATATTCAAAATCAAAATAACACAAAACTTGATATTAACTTTACGACCAAAATTTAATTCACAATACTTCAAAAAATTTGAATTAATTCTCAGACTCTGAAAGATGGAAAACTTTAATTACAACAGTACAAAAAAATCAAAGATATTAACTAAACGCTGGTACGGGACTTACTACTTTGAAGATTACGGAGGCTTATAGGGATTTAATACGCACTGAAGAAAAATTAAATACTTGAATTAAATTTACACACGCGATAAAAAGAATTATTCTAGATCCCAAAACTATAGGATTAGAGGAAGAACCACCGATGCTCTACTCGACGTCTGCTCCTTCTCGTTGTGGCTTCAAGACTCAACTGATCCCCCTCTCTCTCCAGCGAGCCGGGTCGGAACGTATCGCCGTAGTCATCTCGATCAGCTGATGTAACGGTCTAACTAAACAAACAATGTCCACGCACCGCGTCTAGTTAACAAAAAAAGCCTACTTCCAACCGCGATTCAGCATAAATAATTACAACTATGGTACACATGAATATTATTGTATCCTTTAAAATTAGAAATCATGTTAGTGCCACTTTAGTCATTAAGTTTTATGCCAGTACAATACCGCACGAAGTAACAATTATAGACTGATATTACCGTACAATGTTATTGATATTAAAATAGTTAAATTACTTCCAAAACTTTTCTTATATTTTATAACAACTCATCAATAATCCCTTTAAAAGGCTACCCTAAAGGATTTCATTTTTATGATTTTTTTTATTTTCTCAACAAATTGGTTCAAAACTGCTTACGGTACATTTCGTTTTCAGTTAGATATTTTAAATTTCATTTAGCATATAAAATATGCTATTCCATATATTTCCGTTTATTTCCAAAAATGCATGCTTCATTACTTGATGCCCGATATTATAAAAATCGATAATGATATCGTCACTAAGCCTTCATTGCATATTTATACGAGATTAATACCTACGCTATGTATATTATGAGAGTGGGTGTTAATAAGCTAAAACCAAAAATTGTGAACGGATTATTTAAAAATAAATTCAATTAGTCATTTTTAAATGACACATTTTGTTTAAGCCATAACACTGTTACCTCATGTACATTTTTTAATTCAAATATAAACAAGAACAACTTAAAAAAATGTTACTTTTTGGCAAAATGTTAAAAACTATGTATATAGTGTGAAATTGAATTTCCTCTTAAATAGGCTAAACATTTGAAAAACAACCTTTTGCATAATATTATTATCGTAAAAAACAATTTATTTTAGCTACATCAATTTAGGAGATTTGGAATGTTGGTAGGAATTAGCATTCAGACAATCTTGTCTGGTTGAGAATGATATCGTAAAATTGTTTTTCTGAATAATATCTTAGTATTTGTATTAAGAAATTAAAATTACAAAATTATTTACGATATAAATAAATAACGAACAGAAACGACTCACTAACTTTTTCAACATTACCTTATCGTTCCCATAACATGTAGACAGTGAGTTATAAAAATCAATGGGGAAATCTTCAAGCACCGCTGCAAGGGTTAGAAGAAACTTGTGGGCTCCAAATAAGAGATGATTATCCAATCTACCTCCTTCATTAGATCCATCTACACAACTACGCTGATGTAACACCTTATATCAGGAAATAAACTCCTGTTTTCTTAAGTTTAAGACAGGATCTAAAAACGCTTTTAAATGTGCTTGTTTTATGTGAATCAAAAGAATTTAATGTATTCACTGGTTTTCATTCAAACAAATTAACACCATAAATTAAGGCTCTGAAAACAACTAAGAGGCAGAACGATATCGACATCAAATTCTAATGCGTAACGTAACTATGTTAGGAAGGGTTGTTTCGACATATATTCTCAACCCCCTGTGATACTCCATACTCCACGAAAGTATTAGGAACATCTAATGGTTAAGGTAGTATTATCTCCCATCCAAAAAGATAAAACTTATGAATGGCATGCTCCCAATTCTAACACAATAAAAGTAATAGTAGTAAAAATCTATCACTCCTGCCTCCCGAATATTCTGTTTAACGGTTAATGTAAGAATTCTAACTAAAGAATGTTCAGGAAAACCTCAGTACATAAACAACGGGATTAACTTAATTGGTTACAATGTATGTTGAATCTGTATTTATAAGACAAAGAGAAGGCCCATCAAGTCCAGAAGCATATAATAAAGAGAATTTTAAGTTGAAGGACTCCTCACAAGTTGAAGGACTTTCTTACCGGTATCCAGAGAATGTACAAACGACGCAAGCAGGAATGGGTTAATCCGCTGAAAATGGCACAAGGGCTAGTCAACATATGGATCATAATATTTATTTCGGAACACGTTATCTGGTATTTTTCTGTGGTCCTGTCACATCTCGAAATCCACTCGAAGACAAAGCTAATTCCCAAAAATAAACGTCGTATCTTTCCGTAATATCCGTAACATTTTTCTTCACATGCTCTAGCAGCTGTAGACCTTTAGCATCTGGTAAAGAGATTAGATAATGCATTTGGCCAGATTAATGGTAAGTCTATGCGCAGGAGCTCCGATCCTGACATGTAGGAAGGCATCACATCAGCAAACGCGAGATCGTCAGCAAAACTCTAATAGTGATCAGGTCCAATTGCATATGAACAGCTCTTTCTTCGCAACCACTTCATGGACTCATTCCACGAGCCATTGAAGCGCCATTGAGATAAACACAACGATTATACTGTTTAATTCTGTAAGGTAGTTCAACAAATGGATCTGTGATCTCTTCACTGAGATTGTTCTCCTATAAGCGTTAACTGGAATCTTACGATGAGAGGAAGGAGACAATTCCCACAAGCCTCTCTCTTCCTAAACACACACACACACACACACACACACACACACACACACACACACACACACACACACACACACACACACACACACACACACACACACACACACACACACACACACACACACACACACACACACACACACACACACACACACACACACACACACACACACACACACACAGACAGACAGACAGACACACACACACACACACACACAGACAGACAGACAGACAGACACACACACACACACACACACACACACACACACACACACACACACACACACACACCATCTATACGGCGCCGTTCTGCTGATTACTTACACAACTGAGACTGTTATCTCCACATTGAAGATCGTTCTCAGGACAATGTCAATTGAAATGTAAAGTTAAATTGTAATACCTAACAAACTTTGTTGTTGTTTGTAATTTTACCGTTTAGAAAGCTTATTTCATACTGACAAGATATTTTGTGCTTACAACTTCATGACGTTATTAAAATAAAACCATTTAATAAGTAGTAGTTTAAGAATTATTAAATTAAAAAAGAGAAATTTCGAATATCTTTGTCTTGTATATCAATTAGTCATCCATCTATAACCAGTGCCAAACATTGTATCTCAGCACCAGTTACGTACGTTTATGAGCAGATATAATCAGTTTGAAAAGTGTAGACGGTGTAACACAGCTATAACTGGACGTCTGGCGGTAATGTCCCTGTGATAAACGATAACCAATTAACTAGTAATGCCCGGAACAGCTGCAACTACGTCGCCGTTAAAGTAGCACCGTTATTCTTGCGTAACTATTATATATTGCTAATACAGCACTCATAGCCAATTGCAAGGACCATTTCTTGCGACATTGATTTCAAAATTCGCTTTCGTGAATAAATCAGTTATATAATAAAAAGTGTTTCAAATAAAAATAAATAGAGCTCAATACTTGTCCTAAAACTAAGAAAGTAAAAAGTAAAAAACATAATTTTAAGTTGATAAAATGAAAGTTACTCAAAGCCAATTCCGTGCGATTTTTGAAGTTAGTGCATAAATTTGCTATTGCTCGGTTCTACAAGAAATCAGTAACACTACGTTTCGAGATCTGCAATTTGATCTCTTCATCAGGTGCTTATAATTACACCCTATAATACAAAATCATACCAGAATCGTGTGATATTCATAAATAAACGTTAACAAATTTCATTTGTCCAAAAATCCGCTGTTACTTTGTGTAAATGTGTAAATAGCGAGAAAATTGAGTTTGGGGCTATTTTTACAAAAAAGTGTTAGAAAAAAATCCAAGCTGTCTACACACGAGAGGTAAATGATAAACGATGACATAAATATACGATGATCTCTCTCTCTCTCTCTCTCTCTCTCTCTCTTTTGTGTCGCACGCACAAGAAAAGATAAGTGACCAACAATATGATATACGATATTACTCTTATAAAAAGATGACAGTTCAAACGCATTTTTATACTTTATACTCTATCAATAATAACCAAAAGTACTGTAGGACGGAAATTTATAAAATTTAAGAAAAATAAATTTTTAATTGTCTATAACACTTGAACAGGATGATAGCCTTAAATTTTGGCAATACTTTCAGCACCACGCTGATAAATTTTGATACCTAGTCCATTTTTCTAACGGAGAAGTCTTCAAAATTACAAGCATCCAGTGATACGTGAGAATTATGAGCTACTACTGCTTTATCTTCTTCTGCGTGATAACGCTAAAAACTTCATTATCTTCATATATCGTCTACTCAACTCGCATATGTAAAAAACCCTAATAATATTATAAATGCGAAATTGCCTTCGTTTGTTTCTTTAACGCGTTAAACATTTAACTGATGTACTTTACATGAACGTTCTCAGGGTCCTTGGGTAGAATATAGACCTATTCTTATTTAGAATTTCCTTCTAGGCTACGTCCCACTGGTCTCTAAAGCAGTGAAAAATACTATATTTTGTCTCTAAAGTTTTGAAATTTTAAGAAAGAGTTTGTTATATGTAATCAACAGTTCTGTGAAAACATTGTTTTTAATTTTAAATTTGTTTACATTTATAGTGAGTAAATTGTTTAAGGAGTTACCATTATTTTTCACGCCGAATTAGATTTCAGTGATTAGGTAAGTACTCATCTACTTCATAAAATGTCTTTAAACATAAAATGGTCAGAATTTGATCCGAAGACAATCTGCAAGAACTATGCTAGATGAAAGTTTGCTGGATTGTGCGTTATGTACTAATTCTAGCTCTAAATGTTCAAATGTATTATAACTATTTTTCAGTTGATAAAGAAACGTTGTGTCATTGGTAATGTACTTTTAACTGTAAATTTTTATAAAATTATTACATATAAAAATGGAAAGCCAGATATAAACCACTGTTCCCTTTTGCAGTAGGCTTCTGCGATCTGAGATATATTATATATAATATATATATATATATATATATATATATATATATATATATATATATATATAATAGTGTAAGGTTAATTTGGTACTTACTATTGATATGTTATTAAACAGTGAATAGCGTAGATAAATCTATTTTACGGTATTTAGTAAGGTTCTGGATTATAACCTTACTACCTTATTTTAAACCTTGTTTCAAAAAGGAATGTCTTTTTTATGTAAATCACTTTATCTATGTCTGTTTCTGATAATTTTTCCTTGCAACCAGTCTGTCTGCTCGGCCATTGGTAGTGGTTCGGAGGCTGTATCAAAACAACCTTATGAATGTTAACAACAGTATTACACTTCAAACACTTGCACGCCCGTATTGTTTTCGTAGAATTATGGAAAATGTATAATTTAAAATGTAAATAACGTGTAGAAATTCTTTCTAAAATGTATTTACACGATTAAGTACAATAAAAATTGGCCCTGTTTTCTGAGTAACTGTTTAAAATACTAAGTAAACAAAAAATATCTTGGATGCGTATAGATGATATAGCTATTTTCATTACAGCTGGCCCTTAAGCCGTTGTTGGTCCACAGATTAAACTGTAGGGGTTCTTAGATAAATAAGACATTATTTAACTTTACTCTCACACTCACCTTCACATTTACATTCACATTGACCTTCATCTTCACCAACTTCACCATTACCTTCACCCTCACATTCAATTTGACCTCAATATTCACGAACTTTACCATAATTTTCACCTTCACATTCATTTTCACATTGACCTTATCCTTCACATTTACATTCATACTGACCTTCATCGTCACCAACTTCACCTTCACCTTCACATTAGTGTTCACATTGACCTTCATCTTCACCAATTTCACCATGACATTCATATTGATATTCATACTCACCAACTTCACCATCATCTCCACCTTCACATTGACCTTCACCTTTACCTTAACCTTCATCTTCACCTTTATCTTTAACATTACTTTTACTTTTACAAGAGGATCGAGGAGGTGAAGCGTCTGACCTCGCCCTCTCTCCTGTCTCCGAAGGACGTGTTGGACAGCTCTCTCACACACCTAGTGTAGAGCACTGGAGCTACATCAAGCAACATTCATCGATACATGGCTGAATTTTTAAACATATTTATTTTTAACTTTGCAAGATTTCCTCTTGTTTCACGATTAGATATTAAGTGTAGATCATGTTTTGAATGTTGTAAAGTGATTAGACGAATCGCACTAAATAACTCAACACATGATCAGCCAAACTACTAGTACACGGTCGTTACAGTTATCAGGAACGATATATTACGGTATCAGGGTTACCAACCAAATGCACATTACAGCAGCAATGTTCTCAGAGCCGGTTAATTGATAGCAATCACTTGTTCTAGCCTGTTAATTGGTGCAGGCTCCATTCCTCAGCATTGATCGCCTAACCACAGCGTAACTTAGATGTGCTTCATCAACGGAAAATTACCCAAGTTTTAGCCACACCACGCTCAGGAGCCGTTCATCAATAAGTGTGATTTAGTGGTCGGTTGTGCCCGATACGGGGCTTTGTTCACCTTGTGAGTCGGGAATATATTATTAAGTAACAGAGTCACAGTTTTATACGTCACGTAATTTTATATGACCAAAATAGATATCTGTATTTATATATATAAATCTAATGGTATGTCTGTGTTGTTAAACTTTTATTTTGAAGGGTAAAAATCATTTATAAGATAGGAAATTAACCCAAGAAAGATGCATAACACAACTTAATATAAAATAACCATATACTTGAAAAGCTACATATTGAGTGCTGATTTATTATATATTATTCTTGGTGCATAGTGAGCCCTTCAGACAAGAGCTGATGTTCAAAATTTTGACCGTTCCATTGATCAAGATGAACACCAAGTACACTTGATCACTACACCAAGAAACTTTTAAAATTCCAAACATTTAAATTTTTGTTCAGAAACAAGGTCTAGGTGCTCCGAGAACAGCTCTTCATCTAAATTATACTTGATTTTGTAGTCTAGGAATATCTGGCGTCGAAAAGATGCAGAGTTCATTTTGAGCTTCTTCGTACGAACCAGATTCCAGAAGTTCAGTCTGTGAACGTCAGACTTCAGATGCCGCTCTAAGCGGTAAGTGAAATGGAGCTAAACTCAACATTTATTCCAAGTATTATCTGGTCAACTTAAATTTTTAAAATTTTGTACTATAAGATATGAAGTTTCAAAGATGGCACTCCACTTTTATGTTTTTACTCTCCAAGGACTGATTGGTAACCAATCTAACACAATGTAATCAATCATCATTTAAATATATTTTTTTGTACTAACGTTTCCTCTCCCTTATTAATAGGTTGAATTGTTATGTTCACGCGCCCGGTCAAGTTTCCGGTTCACCACTTCAAAACGTTAATAATGTTCCGGAGGTTTCAATGTCGTACCAACTGTAGTCAATGCTGCCAACCGTTTCTTTCTTTACAATGTTAGGGCTTAATGGATTTGATCGGCAGGTTATTAGCTGGTTATACGTAACTTGGATCACAAGATAGACTCTACGTACACACTCTTTTACTTGTGTGTATTGCAGCTGTTGTTTAAATAATTATTTTCAGCAACTTCAGGACGAACGTAATAAATCACCACTTATGCTATAGTAAAAACTGTTTTACATTGTTGATTTATACTAACGCAACTTGTACTACTTTGTGAAAACTAGTTTATCAGATAGTAATATTTAAAATCTTATCAGTTTGAATAATTAATTTCTCATAAAACCAATCCAACCATGAATAACCGTATAAGTATTTACCGTGGCAGATGTCACAAACAAACAACTATGGTAAATGTTCCTAGTTCCACTTATATATTGTTTTACAATTTGTCCTCTTAATTTTGAAACATTTTGCTATGACTCTGAATCAATGTATAGCCGTTCGAATTCATTTAGTTAATCGTTACTTAATATTAAATTATACACCATATAATGCCAATTTCATTGATTTCAAAGTTGTCCATTTGACTGTTTCATGAGGAAACAAATACTTGAATACTTCTTGTTTAATGTAAACGCTAAGTTATACTAAATGATTGAGTAAGGATGTTACCAAGTTTGTCCTCGGAGGAGGTAAACAAACCGAGACAAACTCAGAGACAAACTGTGTCGAACTGAGGAGTTGTCGTCAGCTACTTGGAGACTTTCACAAACTCGCTCGCGTATCTACTGTAACTACCAAATAAGTCAGTTTCCTGCAACCATTGTGCATCTTGAAACAGAGGCAACAGTTCTACACTTTTTATATGCCTAAAATTCCTTCTTTTCTACTTTGGTATTTTTAAAAGAAAAAAAGACCAATCCCGTTTTTAGGAATATTCTACCCGTCCCCATGAACTATTGACCTGTGAGAGAATCTGATCAAACAGTCGATAAGATGATAAGGTCCGATGGTACTGATAAAATGTCCTTTGACAGGATTTAAACATGCGCTAATTCTAACTCAGATCCGAAGTACAACGCCTTACACCACTCGGTCTCAGATACTCTCCTTGCCATTCATGTCGAGCACTAATGATCGAGGTGGGTAAAGAAAGACTCACAGTATACATCTTTCCTTGAGTATCGACCATGTACAAGTAGAAATCGTAACTAATGATCTTCACGTTGTAACGTTGTTTCAACAAATAGTTACATAATCATATTGTTATTTGGTGTTACTTTTATCTAATGCTGTTAATGTCTTTCCAATTCATAACAACTAATTTACAGAAATGTAATCAGACTAACATAGAGTACCTTATAAACAAATGATCTCGATATTTGAATAGTCAAACCATTTTATCGCGTTTCTAGCGTGTAATTATAGGAAATAATAGAATCTTATTATTTACAATTTGAAATCCTCAATCATAATTTTGACATACTAATAATCTATCTCTCTCTCTATACACACTATACACGGCATAATATTGAACTTAAATATATAATATACTAATGTACAACTTCAACAAAAACTGATTTTTGATAATTGAACAGACAAAAGACAGGAAATATAGACTCAATATAAAGAAAATAATTGTATCTTCCTTCTTACTTTGGTATTTCCAGTTTATTGCAAACACCCGGTCATAAAGTTAGGGCTGTTTCCAGGCTGTAATAAAACCACGAGATAACCGCAGTTTTTACAACCACAGTCTTGAGCAGGGCATTCGTACTTCTCTTTTTAAATAGGATGATTTAATGCTATATTATTTATTGTATTCCTAGACATTACAAACTTAGGAGAGGTGGTTCAATTGTATCAATTTGTTATGGTACTATTATTAATTTGATATACTAGTTGACTTAAAAATAATAAATTACTTTTAATATTATTCTGTTTACAACGTAAATAAAAGCTGCAGTTTCTATACTTCATATGTTAAAGTACAAATTGTGTGAACGAGATTTTCTCAACAAACATTCTTTGGTAAAAACTGACACGGTATTTGAATGTTCCTAACCACATAGTAATTAGCAGCTGTAATATTCTTATTTAGGCACAGTTTGTGTCTGATATTTTTCATTTAGGCAGAAAATTTTTCAAGAAGTGCGTGGGAAATAATAAAAAGCGTTACATCACAAACAAATAACTCAAATAACAATCAAATCCGAAACTAAAAAAATTGACGGTAAATTAACAGACGACCCACTTCTAGTGTCTAGCGAATTTAATATTTTTTTTTCGACTGTGGCTGTACCAAGCACATCTTTCAGTTGTGACAATCTTGTAGAAAATGTAGTAGTGAGACCGGTCTTTTCCATGGTTCTGTTTCCTGTGGGGTAGGTGGAGGTGGCAGTCGTCTTAAGAGACCTCAAGCCTAAGAAGTCCAGCGACATCAACGGATTGTCGGTGTGGCTGATCAAGCGTTGCCTTCAAGCACATTTTGTCACCACTTACTAAATTGATAAAATCTATCCCTTCGCCCAAGGCGTTTTCCCTTCAGCTTTGAAGACAGCAAGAGTGGTTCCGATCTTTAAAAAGGATGATCCTTGCATCGCTAGTAATTACCGTCCTGTTTCCATTCTTCCTGTCATGAGCAAAATTTTCGAAAAGGTTTTCCATTAGAAGGCTTAAAGGTTTTCTTGAACAGTTTGAAATTCTTAACCCTGAGCAGTACGGATTCAGGAAAAACAAATCGACGATTGATGCTGTAACAAAACTCATTGGACTGTGTTGTTGATGGCTTGCAGAGGCGAGAACAAGTGCTCAGCATATTTCTCGACCTTTCAAAGGCCTTTGACTGTTGCATCATGGGACATTGTTGCATCAGTTATGGACATGTGGTGTTCGAGGTCAGCCGCATAAATGGCTTTCGTCATACCTCAGTGGCAGAGAGCAGTGTGTGCAGATCGCGAACACCCTGTCAGGCAAAGTAAAAATGCAGTACGGTGTTCCCCAGGGTTCAATTTTGGGGCCCATACTTTTTCTAATTTACGTCAACAGATTGAATTCATCAATTCAAAATGGAGAGGTGATTCAATATGCGGACGATACGACTCTCTCTGCATCAGATCAAGTACGAAACAAGATCTTGAGATCAAAGCCTTTATTGAACTAAACGCATGCATCGAGCACTTTTCAAAGATAAATCTAAAAACTAACTATGCCAAAACTAACGTAATACAATTTTGTCTCCGCCAACAAGAAGACGAATACAGACCAATTGTGATGGCGGATGAAGCTATCTTAGATGAAGCCGAATCCACCAAGTTTCTGGGGATGTACCTGGACAGGGGACTGACCTGGAGCGATCACATTGACAGAGTTTGCTTAAAAGTTACCTCAGGCACTTATGTCTTACGCAATCTAGCAAAATTCTGCTCGTTTGATGTACTGAAAAACTGCCTACTTTGGCATAGTACATCCACATTTGATCTACGGTTTGAGACTATGGGGCAGCTGTTCTAAATACAAATTTGACAGAGTATTTAGAACACAAAAGAAAGCTGTTCGAATAATTTCGAAATTAAAACCCAGAGAGTCGTGTAAAATTGCCTTCAGGGAGCTTGGATTTCTAACCTTACCCAGCCTCTATATTCTCGACGTTACCCTGTACTGCCTATTCAAATGTGAAACTGGTTCAGGGCAGGGACGACCATCAGTACGAAGACCAGAGGCAGGAACAATTTCAGGACAGAACAGCATAGAACGGCTATGTTCGAAACACTTGCCATCTCAAATGGGTGTCAAGTTAAACAATAAGCTCCCTGGAGATCTCAAACGAATTAATGAACCCAAACAATTCAAATCTCGATTAAGACACTTTTTGTTGTCAAAGGCATTTTATTCGTTGATGAGTTTACGATGGGCCGCTGGGATGAAAATTAATATTTTATTATTATTATTCTATTTATGTGTAAAATAATAATAATAATTATAAATTACAAAATAAGGATCCTACAGTAAAAATTGAGAAAATTATAAAACAGACACTAAAAAAAACCATGAAAATGAACTAGGAAAACCTCTTATTGTAAAATTAAGCCCTCAATATTCAAAGCCACCACATATGTATGGACTACCGAAAATTCACAAAGATTTAATTCCTCTTAGACCAATAGTAAGTTCCATTGACTCTCCTGTATCAAAGTTATCAACATTTTTTGTTACCTATTATTAGTCCATTATTTGGACAAGCTAATTCTTACATCAAGAATTCAGAAGATTTTATCAATAAAATAAAAAATATTAATATGATTACAATGATATTATGGTCAGCTACGACGTAAATAGTCTGTTTACAAATGTACCTGTCTCTGAAGCTTTGTGTTTGATTAGACAACGACTTTCTAATGATAAGAACTTCAGTATGAGAACAACATTATCTATTAACTGTGTGTAATGGAACTTCTTACTGTATGTGTTTAGCCACAACTATTTTCAGTTAAAAGATAGATTTTACAATCAAGTATCCGGTTTACCTATGGGTGGTGTTTCTCAGCCCAATAATTAGCAACATATTTATGGACCACTTTGAAGACATTGCTTTTTGAAAATTGGAGTATTAAACCCAAAATTTGGTTTGATGATGTCTTTTGTGTATGGGAAAATAAAATTAACATCCAAGACGAATTTTTAAAAACACATCAATTCAAGTAAGACCATCGATAAAATTCACTATTGAAAATGAGGTTAACAGTGAAATTTCCATTTCTTGATATTTTGATAACAAAAACAAAAGAAAACACAATTAAAACAACATTATTTTACAAGAAGACTTTCAGTAGACAGTACCTTAATTATATAATTCAATCATCCTCAACATGTAAAAATTGGATTAGTACAAAGTTTGTTCCAGAAGATTAATCATTTGATAACTGATAACGAAGATAAAATTTTAGGAGAAAATTATACTACAGAACTTTTGATTAAAAAACAACTACCCTCCGTCAAATTGAACGAGCTAAGGCTAAAAACAAAATTTGCTAGCAAATTACCAAAAAAGACAATCCTAAATATCTCACTACCATAACTATTCCTTATGTAAAAAGGAACATCAGAAAAATTCGTAAGATAAATTATAAATTTAAAACATCCGCACTGTTTTTTAAGTCCGAAAATAATATAAGAAGCTATTTAACAAAATTAAAACCGAAAAAACAAACATCAAGAAACCAAGAATGTGATATATAAAAATTGACTGTGGTTGCAACAAGACGTATATCGGCCAAACATCAAGACCTGTGGAAATTAGGGTAAAAGAACATAAATTTATAATTATAAAAAAGAAAAACGTTGAAAAATCTAAATTAGTTGAAACATGCAGTAAAAGAAAAACCATCATATAAATTTTGAATCGTCTAGTGTAGTGTTTTAAAGAATCTTCCTGGACTAAAAGAAATAAAATTGGAAGTGCGTGTATGACAGTGTATATTTCCCAACCTTCCGTAAATTTTCAGTGATATTTTTATACCATTAGTAAAAAAAGAAATCCATTCCAAAATTATGAATTGCAAACCATATTTTTCTACATAATTCTTTTATAATTTATTAGTTTTTGGTCTTTACAGTTAGTTTTTAAATTTTATTCTTTTTATCCATATGTTTATTCTATTTATTACACATATGTTGTTTTCTTAAACAATATTCTATTTATCTTTTTCTGATATCCAAAACATGCAAAATACAATATATTGTTAGATTCACACATGAGTATGTGGAATTAACTGTGCCTATGATAAGATAGGTTTTAGTTTTATAGATTTTTAAATAAAAATGTTGAAATGACGCTTGCAATGCAATTTTTGTTAATTGTTTTTACTGCAATAAAGAATTATTATTATTATATGAATTTAAATGCAAATGTTGCAAAATACACAGTTGGAAATGTGCACTGTTTAAAAATACAAGTATTTCATAAGTCGAGGAACAAGAAAAACGACAACACTTCGCAGGCATTAGGTAAGAGCCATAAGTCACATCAGCCATTACTGTCAGCGGAAGTGCCAATAAGACTGAGATATCCGGATGACAGATAGCTCACTGATATGAGAACTCCCTGTGCACTTTACACAAACCTGGCACGTCTGTATGACAAAACCACAACTACCGTCATGGATCATATCAAATAAATTTTAGATACGTACAAAATAATTAAAATACATATAATCCCAGAATTAATTAACCATCTATATGAACGAAATTCCAATTTTAAGTCAATGATATGTAAATTATAAAATGTATAAATTATAAAAGGTCCTTTCAGGACTATGTGCAATTCCTCAGTTTCTTATCCTAAGAGACAAAATCAGTTTAAACTTGACATCAACCAGTTTTGGACATTTATATCTATAGAATTGTACCAATAATATATTATATAGAACACACTATACACACTATAATTATGCAAAATCAAAGATTTCCAGTCAACACAAAATCAAACTATTGCTTACACAAATAAAATGTTTAAAACTTCGCTTCCACTGCGAAGCCATCTTCAGTTAACAGAAACTACTAAGGATAACATCCGCTTGTACAGGGGATTTAAAGGGGCGGAGCTTCAACTTGAATGGCTGATGCTAAACCAATCAGCGACAGTTTTCATTAACAGTGATCTATACGTCTTCTTTATCACAGACGGGCTGCCAATTGTTCGATAATTTGACTCTACCTTCTCTTTTTCGTTGGCTCAAGTCGTACAGTTATATCATTCCATTCACTGGTGTCAAATAGTCCTTAAATTTTTCACATTGGATAGAGTGCAAGATTGGTATTGTCTCCTTAATATCCTTACTATTTATCAGTAGTTCCAAAGATGTAGGGATACTGACGATTTTGAGGTTTTCAGACTAATATACCGGAAATACAGAGAAAATGAAATTATTGTGTCCATTATACGAAATGGATACAACACAACATAGATTAATGTATCTTTCAACAAACAAACTACGTAAATGAGATATAATGATATACTCTATTCAGATAAAGTAAAGATAAAGAACTTACAAAACTAGCAATTTTTTACTGTAATAATATATAATATGTAGTATCAAACTAATATTAAGAGTTGTATATTAATGATACTAAAGGTGTCAAAACTGAAATGTCAAACATAAACGGAGTGAAATAATAACACTTGTAACTTCTGTATATAACATTATGTGAGTAAAGTTGAAGTAGTACTAAATAATAATTCAATATTAACAATGAAATACGGAATTACTAATTTCAGAATTATCTCAAGGTTTATAGGGTATTAACTTTACACATGGGGAGATCCATAATGTCGTTGCCTGTTAATGCACCTTACTTTATTACATTTTCTTCCTTATTTAACAAATATTAAAATGTTTTATTAAAATAATTAAATGAGAATAGTTTTTCGGTCCCTTTACATTATTGATCTATTCTAATTAGTGTATACATAGTGGTTGATCGATAAAGACGTTTTTTCTGTCTATTTCTAATGTCTGTTCTCGGGGAAGCTCAGATGAAAAGGTGTGAACAAGGACTTTTCCCCTAAATCGTGTCACTATAAACACTTAGCTGTAACTATAAATACTGGGATTGTGCTTCCCCTCTATATTTGATGATTTATATTGACGAGAATTGGGTATTAATTTTCCATATATCGAGATCGATCCATTCGTAATTCATTGCAACATTTTAATAGCAATTTACTCACACTTCTATATCACAGGCGTAGTCAGGGACAGTAGTTATTTAGTTGTAATGCGGACTTTGATGCATTTTCTTATCTCACAGAATGTTTTAACGAGAGGTATTATGAGATTTACTTTTTCGATAATATTTAGAATTTCCGTCCTTTTCATTTTTCTGCATTGTATGTTGGTACACGATTAGAATATAGTATATTTGGCACCTAAATGTTTCCGAGTTGTGGAATTTGATTTCGTGCTCCTGTACTGTGCATAATTCATACATTTATAAAAGCAACAGATTTGTAAGTCCATCTTTTTCACTTCTAATTTAGGTTTGGGTTGTGGTTTATGGTGGTAGGATCGAAATTTCGGGTTTGAGAATTGTTTATATGTTAAATTATGACAACTTCAATATACAGTTGTATTTTTCAATGGTTCTACACAAATACATATTTGAAATTGTAGCTTGTTACCACAAGGTAACAGTTAAATGTGTTGCACAATAGAATAGAGCGCTGAGGAGTCTGGGCGAGAAGTGATTGTAGTTGATTGATGTACGTAACGGGAACGTGATAAGACTGACAAGAGCTACCAGCCGTGGCCATCACCGTCTTCTTCCTGAGCAGATGCGATGTATAATGGTTCTACCCAAAAATATGTCTGGGATTTCCTACAAGTAGATAACAACAACGTAGGATTATGCCACAGCTTGTGTCAAGTAACAGGCTTCACCCGATATTGCATGGAAAATTTCAATTCCATAGTTCATCTGAATGTCTAGATGGCCTGGAGACAATCAATCACAAAGATAAGAAATTTTTACATCTACCCCCCCCCCCCCCCGGCAGACAAAAAAAGAAATTGTGCCATCCTAATGAGTATTACTCTCCAATAACCCTCATTCAAATTCCATGTCTGCACATGCACCATCATTCATTCTTTCACTCAGTTCATGCAAATTGTAATCTACGAATAAAATCTTTCTCAAAATATCTTGTCACATAATATAACGTTTTGTTTATTAATATAGGTATCAAAGCAAATTTCGAAAATTAAAAGTTCCGGTAAGCTAAGAAGGATAGTATAACTCGAAAGTGCAATGATGTCTTATTACTGACTTTTAACATAGACTTTCCACTCTATTATTTTTCGTTTTGTTTTAAGAATACAAATGCCGCGCAGTAAAATGTAATAATTGTACTCTTGTATGATTGTTTACAATTTTGTGTATTCTACTGTTTTCTCATTGATATGTTATTAATTCAAATCTGTTAAGCATTCTTCAACTTAAAAAAAAAGCAATTAGGATAATCATGAACTTAAAGGATGGGGAATCTGTGAAAGAGTATTTTTCAAAATTAGGAATTTTAACTATTTACGGAATGTATATACTGGAAACTGTTATGATGGTTAGATCAAATTTTGACAAATTACCCCGATTGGGGTCAAATCACAACTACTTTACTAGAAAAAGAAATCAATTGGCAGTACATAAACATGCATTGGAATTTCATTATAAAAAACCTAGCTCGGCAGGTATTAAATTTATAAACCAAGTCACTAGGAATTTATTTAACATAGAAAATGATTTATTGTTTAAAAAACATTTTAAAAGATTTTTGACAGATGAGGCTTTGTATTCATTTGGAGAATATATGGACACATAGGATATAATAAAATAAAAAAATGTAAGATGATTCCATTCCTTATTTGTATAAATTCAAATGTAATTGTACAGATAATATGAATAAAGTTAATTTGGATTTGAATTTGAATTATCCTTAAAACCAATGTACAAATATTCACTAGCACAGAGCTAAATCCCATTTACCATCATTGAAATGAAGTTTCGTACACAATTTATGTCTATAAGTCAGTTCGTTTTTTAGACGTCTCGTCGTAGGGGCAGAGAGGCAGAAATGAATTTTTCCTGCCCGATATGTATTTTGCTAACGCTGTACCAAATAATAGTTACGATGCGTGTTAGTAATTTTCTTACATCCGATATATTAAATGATTTTCCCTTCCTGTACATGATTATCACCTGGTGTTTATAGAGCTGAACGAAGCCTTTTCCAAACCTTTTCTCTGTTTTTAAATTCTTCAAGTTCTTTTTAAGTTTTCTCGACTGACTTTATCGCCTATTCTCTTGTCGTCTACTCGTCAATCTTCAAAAGGACTTCCATTAGAGGTAATTTTTGTTCAAGATTTTCCTTATTACAATTGTATCTACTATTTCAGAGGCAAGAAGGCACCCGCGGGACCTGCCCACTCCTACACCGCTTCTTACAAGAATCACAAGTTAACAGTTTGGTATTTCTTATATCATTAACAACCTAATCTCAAACACACATGGAAACGTAGCACCCGCGGGACCTGCCCACTCCTACTTACACCGCTTCTTACAAGAATCACAAGTTAACAGTTTGGTATTTCTTATATCATTAACAACCTAATCTCAGACACATGGAAACGTAGCACCCGCGGGACCTGCCCACTCCTACACCGCTTCTTACAAGAATCACAAGTTAACAGTTTGGTATTTCTTATATCATTAACAACCTAATCTCAGACACATGGAAAAGTAGCACCCGCGGGACCTGCCCACTCCTACAACCGCTTCTTACAAGAATCACAAGTTAAAAGTTTGGTATTTCTTATATCATTAACAACCTAATCTCAGACACATGGAAACTTAATCGTTCCTATGACCTTCTTTCCATAATTTATTCATAATTTTCCTAATATCCATTCTATCTTATATAATATTATTTTAACAGTTTAATAATTACAAAACTCTTTTATCAAACCATTCTAGTACTTTTATCTTAAGCTTTTAGTTGATCGGATCATGTTTTACATCTCACGTATTATGATATTATCTTACTTGATTCAATATATTTTCCAGTCTATGCTCTCATGAAATCAAGATGAAATAGGAAGTTGGTACTGCACTTTAAGGACACCACGTATCCTGCAGAGAGAAATAAACATTGAGCGCCAGAGAGACCCGGGAACATCCGGAACGGAACTAAACATTTTATTTTTAATTAAAACTCTCGCGGGGAGTTCTCGGTGAATAATGAATTGCTCTCGGAATGATGACGTCACTGTCTCTGTGCTGTCAATCTCGAGTATTGGTTTATTTACTAGCGGAACCTCTCTGTGTTGCTGCCGGTTATTGTGGTTCCTAACGCCCCTAACGAGTAATATTAACTTAAAATACTTATTTTATGTTCAAAGAATTATTGTATACAAATCAAGATAAAACATTCCTTTAATCTACTGCCCAGTTGAATTTTCACCCCACCAATAGTTTAATTTGATTACTACTGATTAAGGGTTTAAAAACAACTGTTTTGTGAATTTATGGAAGATGTAAATTATTATATCTTTATGCTTTCTGTCTGTGGATCCCAGTATTAAAGCAATTATTAGTCTTGAATGAAATATTTTACTATCTTTTTGCAAGACATTTGCTGAGTTACAATAATTCGAAATAACCTAAGCATTTAAAATAAATCAAGACTACAAAATATTAGAAAAACTAATTGGTAATTGAGTGTGAATTTAGGATCATAAAAAAAACAGCATTAAATTAAAATCTGCAATGGATTTTATATCTGTAATGTCTGTATTTTTTAATTGGCTGATTTTTAGCGAAGCTTATCATTCGTGGGGCTGAAAAATATTTTATATCTGTCTGTCTACACAATATCTGGAAAACGAAATTACCTATAGACTAAATTTTACATGAAGGTTCCTTTATATATGAGGAATCCTTAGCTCGATGATGGTCCTTGCTACTCTATAGGATTTGGCTGAGCGTTAGCATACATATTTACATTGGTACTATGAACGAAACGATATAATACCTGAATAAATAAATCTGTAAACCATCTGTGTACAACCAAATAATATTTTAACAAGTGACACTTTATTTATAGAGTAAAAAGAAGATATGAATAGACTGGAGTCAATATTAAAAGTAGGTAGCAATATTTGTTTTCAGCGCAACCCTTAAGTTGTAGAATTATCGCCTACGTATTGGAATTTGGTTTGAGACACTACTATTAAACAGCTTGCTGAAAAACATCATGTGGCAAGACATATCAAAACATATTTCTTCTGTACACTTATGTATATACAATGCTATAGACAACAATGGATACGGTATATAAAAACAAGTATACAAGAGTAACTAGCTTGCACATAGAATTATGAAGATGTTTCATAGCATTAAATTTGAAGGGTAGTTCAGGAAAGGGCTTAATTTACACTCAGCGAAAAGAATGGAAATCTCTTGTCCTTTAAATAAACAAAGTAAACACATTTTGTAGTAATATAATGTTTACTATTCATATCTTTAATTTATTTCAAATTTAAGTTTTTTTAAATATTATAGTATATAGGGTAGTGTATGTCAGTCTTATGCTACAACAGGAATTGTTTTGCTTTGCTCGAAACATATTGCCACGTAAAGTTGTAGCAATATGTCAGCTGTCTGGAAGCATAAATTCTGTTTTGCTTTCATTTTAAAAAGACAAAATAATTTTGTTTACACCTCAATTTAAAAATAATCTGATTTGAGATCCTTTTGTATTGTAATTAACCATCCCTTTCAATACAAAAATTATATTATGTTACAATATTATTAGCAAAATATATTATGTTACAAACGATTTTGTATCAATAAGTAATGAAGAGTGCTCAAGAAACACACGCATGGCATTATGTATGTTGCGAATGTCTCACCTTACCACTTCTGTACACTCCAGGTCATTCGTAGCATCAGGTTGTCGTTCTTGGAACTCCCTTCCTCCATCGGTAACAGCAAAGAAAGGCCGAGCACGGTTCTTGTTGGCAATACATACTATCTGCTGGGGAGGATGACCGGGGGCGTGATAGGGGAGTAGGGCTAGCTGTTGCAGAGTATGCGAGTGAGTATAAAAAATGTGTATTTTGTTTCAATTGTTGTTTTGAATTATAAAAAGGGTAGTAAACGTTTAAAACAAGGTATTGCAGTTTTAAAAAATACAATATAATATAAATTTTGGTATAAGTTTATTTTTTAATATTGTAGTATATAATTTTAAGTGATTTTCAATTGTAAGAAAGGACGATGTGGCCCAAATCTGTACAAATGTGTGGATCAAGAAATTAAATAAATAAATAATAAATAACGCATCATGATCACAGCTAACGACACGCGGATCAACAGGTCAACTGTTATCACCGAGTGGGCACCGAAAGTGTAGATTCTTCAAACTATCTTGACCTTGTATGTGACTGTAATTCCCGTGAGATTATCACCAAACGATAATTATTGTTTCATAATAAACAACGAATTATATTGAAAATTACGTACAAGCTACGAAATTCATTTAAAAGTAATCTCTGAAAGAATATAGTCGAATTGGAAGTTTATAAAATACAGATATACTTTCTTATAAGATACAGATATCTTTAGGCTACATATATCGTTGTTTACGCTATTATCTCTAAGAGTGATTTATACATCTCTATAGGTTATGCTTATGGTTGATATATCGACCATCCATTAAACTCATTCCTGCAATGTACATATGTGCATACAAGACACATGTCATTGTACAGGCATTGGCGCATGGGATTAAATACGCAACAGCCTCTTTATCTGTTAGAATTTATTGTTAAACTGTCCTTTTATACAAATGAGTGGTGATGAATAATAATTTAAAGCTTATAACTAAATATAAAATTTGTTGTCATAAAAAACGAACTAATCAACCTGAATGAAATAAGTTTTAAGATTATAAAAATGGTGGGTAAAATTAAGTTTAGAAATAACACTTTGTTTAAGGAAGAAAGTATCTTTTGTTTTCCCCGAGTGCAACTTCACTCCCCACTCAGCTACTTAATATTCATGAATTCCAGCTCACTCTCTCAACATTAGGCTACCTCATTACAGTAACCCGTGGGTTACAATTGTGAGGAGAGAACTAAATATGTTGACGTGAAAATTAACAGTGTGGTGTACAGTTAAACCATGTGACATAATAATTTAACATATAATCATTGTGATGCAATGTTAAAACAGATTGAAATGATAATTTAACGGCGCGACACGAATAATTTTAATTTTGTTACATCACAACTAAATTTATAACACGATAACCAAACTGTTGGACTTGATAGTTTAACGGTGTGACTGGAACACTTAATTCTATGACATCACAACTAACTTTGTAACACGATAACCAAATTGTTGGACTTGATAATTTAACGATGTGACTGGAACACTTAATTATATGATATCACAACAAACTTTGTAACACGATAACAAAACTGTAGGACTTGTTAATTTAACGGTGTGACTGGAACACTTAATTCTAAGACATCACAACAAACTTTGTAACACGATAACCAAACTGTAGGACTTGATAATTTAACGGTGTGACTGGAACACTTAATTCTGTGATATCACAACAAACTTTGTAACACGATAACAAAACTGTTTGAGACGATAATATAGTAACGAGCAACAATTACATAATTTTGTGACTCAATATCTATAAATGAGACTCATTAAGTACAGTTTTTGCTTGAAAACTGAAGAGTATTCTATGATGGCTTTAAATACAATCATGTCGTACAGAAGCATTATGTAATAATAAACAGTGAACATTCTGACTTGACAAATTAATATTACGATATGGCAAATAAGATTATACGAGGCATATCAAGAAAGTAAGTGTACTGAAGTTCTTACGGCCGGGACGATTGTTTTTGACATGTTGGCTAAACTGCTGTGCAGCCTCATTCCTCCTCTACGCAATGAGACCGGTTCAAGGTCAGTACGTTGAACTGTCCATGCCACAATATACTTCGTAAAAAATGTCACTCCAATCTCTGCGAATACGGGGTTTCATCCGTTGTCTGGTTTAGCTGGAAAAACTCCGGTTAATGTTTATTATGAGGTAAAAACTGCAACATTCCAATGGATTAGGGAAATTTATCTCTGTGGAGTTTACATCGTCTTAAAACTCTTGTGTTGGTCTATCAATTGTTTTAGGATCCACCTCGCGAACATTTTCCGTTATCCGAAGGTTTCAGTGATGTTTCGTGTAGCAGAGATCGAAAGATTTGCGGAAATACCGCATAAAGTTTATCCAAAGTCAATCTGTGACCGTAACGGAGCGCATTTTTTTATTTCCAGAATATCAGTCACAATTGAAGGTCCACCACTCTTTTGATCATCATGCATAGACATATGGTCGTTTTTATGTTCGCGACACCACTTGAACACACTCGTACAATTCGTAGATATATCAATGTAGTTTCATAGGACAAGCGAACACTATGAAAGAGGACATACATCATAGGAACTTCACATCATATCCCTCGACACTGTCAGTCTCACCGGTAAGATAGATAGACGAAGACGAGTGAATACTGTGAAAGAGGTCATACATCATAGTAACTTTAGATCATATCCCTCGACACTGTCAGTCTCACCAGTAAGATAGAGAAGACGAGTGAATACTGTGAAAGAGGACATACATCATAGTAACTTTAGATCATATCCCTCGACACTGTCAGTCTCACCAGTAAGATAGAGAAGACGAGTGAATACTGTGAAGGAGGAGATACATCATAGTAACTTTAGATCATATCCCTCGACACTGTCAGTCTCACCGGTAAGATAGAGAAGACGAGTGAATACTGTGAAAGAGGACATACATCATAGTAACTTTAGATCATATCCCTCGACACTGTCAGTCTCACCAGTAAGATAGAGAAGACGAGTGATTACTGTGAAAGAGGACATACATCATAGTAACTTTAGATCATATCCCTCGACACTGTCAGTCTCACCAGTAAGATAGAGAAGACGAGTGAATACTGTGAAAGAGGTCATACATCATAGTAACTTTAGATCATATCCCTCGACACTGTCAGTCTCACCAGTAAGATAGAGAAGACGAGTGAATACTGTGAAAGAGGACATACATCATAGTAACTTTAGATCATATCCCTCGACACTGTCAGTCTCACCAGGTAAGATTGAGAAGACGAGTGAATACTGTGAAAGAGGACATACATCATAGTAACTTTAGATCATATCCCTCGACACTGTCAGTCTCACCGGTAAGATAGAGAAGACGAGTGAATACTGTGAAGGAGGACATACATCATAGTAACTTTAGATCGTATCCCTCGACACTGTCAGTCTCACCGGTAAGATAGAGAAGACGAGTGAATACTGTGAAAGAGGACATACATCATAGTAACTTTAGATCATATCCCTCGACACTGTCAGTCTCACCGGTAAGATAGAGAAGACGAGTGAATACTGTGAAAGAGGACATACATCATAGTAACTTTAGATCATATCCCTCGACACTGTCAGTCTCACCGGTAAGATTGAGAAGACGAGTGAATACTGTGAAGGAGGACATACATCATAGTAACTTTAGATCATATCCCTCGACACTGTCAGTCTCACCGGTAAGATAGAGAAGACGAGTGAATACTGTGAAAGAGGACATACATCATAGTAACTTTAGATCATATCCCTCGACACTGTCAGTCTCACCGGTAAGATTGAGAAGACGAGTGAATACTGTGAAGGAGGACATACATCATAGTAACTTTAGATCGTATCCCTCGACACTGTCAGACTCACCGGTAAGATTGAGAGAAGACGAGTGAATACTGTGAAGGAGGACATACATCTTAGTAACTTTAGATCATATCCCTCGACACTGTCAGTCTCACCGGTAAGATAGAGAAGACGAGTGAATACTGTGAAAGAGGACATACATCATAGTACTTTAGTAACTTTAGATCATATCCCTCGACACTGTCAGTCTCACCGGTAAGATAGAGAAGACGAGTGAATACTGTGAAAGATGACATACATCATAGTAACTTTAGATCATATCCCTCGACACTGTCAGTCTCACCGGTAAGATAGAGAAGACGAGTGAATACTGTGAAAGAGGACATACATCATAGTAACTTTAGATCATATCCCTCGACACTGTCAGTCTCACCGGAAAGATATAAATATTTACTCACTGCTGTCTCCCCACGGAAACACTTCCTCTGATTATAATAACATGTCTCACAAGAGACCCCACACTGAGTAATTAATGACCCCAGACTGACGTCACGACTCTCTTACTCCTTGTATGTCGGATTAATTGGAGTAGGCATTTCAGGTAAATTAGCGTTTTGAAGGAACTGTAACTATAAATTTATCTGAAATTAGGTGCGGTGAATGATATTTATTGTATCTGCCTTCGAGCTGTCTCTCCGCATTCAGTTTTTAATACAGAAACTGTTTCTACAATCAATATTAATTTTGGTATACTTGTACACATTGAAGAAAGGCATCGTCGGCTACTGGTACTTTCATCTAGTGATACTCGTAATTGCATCAAGTGATGCTTAATCCAATGATTCTTCATCTAGTAGTACTTTAATATACTGATACCTCATCTAGTGATACTGTCATCTATTGGTACTTCATCTAGTGATACTTTCATCTAGTGGTACTTTAATCTTATGATACATCCATTTAGTGATGTTTGTAGTATTTGTATAAGGGTCAAAGTAAATTAATGTTAAATGTTTGACACTGGTTATTATAAAGGTGTAGTAAATGTTTGACTAAATATTTAGAAGGCGTCTAGGCGTCTTTGTATTGAAGGTTTTTGAGTTCTTTAGTGTCTAGGAGAATATCACAGCTTTCTCTACAGTTTTAAGGAACGCTATTTTCATTATATTGAAATATGATGTTAAAGGTAAAATCAAACAAATTATGGTAGTTTATTCGTACTAAACAACGTTATCTACTGTTTAATAAAATTATAAATTAAAGATAGCGCCCACTGAAGATTAATGCATGTTTAGTATTGATCATAAGATAAGAATCGCACATATATACGAGAAGTTAGTCTGTACTTAATTTAAACTCTTGGCAACTTAAGTGGTAAACTAATAGTAATTTTGTGGAACCAACATTTCTCTTGCTGGTCGTAAGTATATCATTCTTTATAATGGTGTTCTCAACAAATCTAATCGCAATATTTCTCCCATAATCAGTCTTTGTAAACCCTTAAATTAAATAGGTTGAGGAGGAATTGTATATTTTGTATTGCATTTGAAGAAACTTGTAATTAATTAACTACTTTGCATGGAGATCAATTCAGTTTTGTATAATTATAATTGAATATATTTACTCTTGCTCACAAATTTTAGAAGTAAATATTGCTTAAAATATTTCTAATATATCTTGCAGAAATTTCTTTTGTTTTGGAAATTTCAATCGTGTTTAAGTAAAAAACTGTTTTGATATCGTGAATTTATTTAATGAAAAATTATTCTATCTATGCCTCTGCCTTTTTATTACTATACAATTTGAATTTTTGAAGAAATTACCGTGTTTCGTTTAAACTCCAGTTCATTTTGTGAAGTTGCCTGTCGATAAAATACTTCATTCTTAAAGGCCTCTCTATATTAAAATAATTATTGGAACATGTGTTGTATTAAAGTATGGTATAACTTAATTAAATAAATTTTGTTCATTTAAAAAGCATTTCAAAATTATAATTAGGCCAAAGTTTAGCTTTTAGGTAGGTCTTTAACGTGTACACTAATCTAAATGGGCCTGAAAATTTCATAGTTAAATGAGTTTCCTTGTTTTAATGAAAACGAAATGTAATATGTACTTGATACGTTTTACCATAGACGTAGTTAAATGAATTATGACGAGGATATTGTTTACTTGAGCTACAAAAGGGAGTCAGTAGCACAGCACTTCCTTAACTACTTTATATTCATGTATTCCAGGTCAGCCTCTACTGAAGTCCACCGCATTACAGTTACCCTTAAAGTACCCTTGAGATCAACAAAGGGCTTTTATCGTTTGAATTCTTTTTGGGCATCATTCTTGTACTTCTAGTGAACCCTTGACTCAATCCTCGAATGGCGAAGATTTAACTCGATATTAAGCACGGATCGTTTGACTCCTACACAGACAGTTTTGACATCAAATAAAGATGTTATTCTATTGCATATACAGTATAAAGATTTTACATCCTTAAGTTGGTCCCATTGTTGGAAACATCCCGTAACTAAAATTACCCTTTTATTCCCGCTCTACCTTTCCCTTCCCGCCCATATTTGCTTAAAGTCTTTCTTTTTATTTAAAGGAAATAATTATAATTAATTAGTCTAAATAGCATTCATTTTTCTCTAAGTGTTTTCTGCTGAGTGTTTGGCGAAGCTTCTCTTCCCCTAATTGTGGAAATGATGACGAAAGCAGATTTTTTGGCTTCGTTTGTGTTCGTTTTCATACACGATAACATTCGAATGTATTAACTTAGAGTGCTGAAAATTGTACATGAAACTCCACTGTTACTGGCTCTAATACCTGTGTAGAAGATGGTAATTATTGTTCTCTAAGTGTCAATCTCCGAGCCAGAATATCCGCTGGGGCGACCGCGAAGCTTCCCGCGCAAACCCGAAGTGTGGAGATTTTGTGCTGAGAGAAAGTAAACAAGTTAGCTGGTAGGTGACGAACGACAGGAACAACGAGGGCAGACTGTCGCGGTTGTGGTGACTTATTGAGGAAACTCTTCCATTTCAGAACAAACTTGTTATATCTTCTCCCGCAACTCCTCCTCACCAGTTGAATTGAGGGTACATTCTTCCTAAATTATTGTGTTCTATCTAAAGTATGGCAATAACAGAACGTCTTAACTTTACTATGAAATACGTGGTAAGTCCACAACACTTGATCCTTATAATAATCGCGTTACCTTTACTTAAATACTATATTTCCGATAGAAAGTAACCATTAATGTACTAGAGTTTCATGAACAATTTACAATAACAGAACGTCTTAACTTTACTATGAAATACGTGGTAAGTCCACAACACTTGATCCTTATAATAATCGCGTTACCTTTACTTAAATACTATATTTCCGATAGAAAGTAACCATTAATGTACTAGAGTTTCATGAACAATTTACAATAACAGAACGTCTTAACTTTACTATGAAATACGTGGTAAGTCCACAACAATTGATCCTTATAATAATCGCGTTACCTTTACTTAAATACTATATTTCCGATAGAAAGTAACCATTAATGTACTAGAGTTTCATGAACAATTTACAATAACAGAACGTCTTAACTTTACTATGAAATACGTGGTAAGTCCACAACACTTGATCCTTATAATAATCGCGTTACCTTTACTTAAATACTATATTTCCGATAGAAAGTAACCATTAATGTACTAGAGTTTCATGAA
Source organism: Homalodisca vitripennis (assembly GCF_021130785.1). NCBI lineage: Eukaryota > Metazoa > Arthropoda > Insecta > Hemiptera > Cicadellidae > Homalodisca > Homalodisca vitripennis. The sequence goes on along the minus strand of NC_060210.1, from coordinate 191,919,672 downwards.
CAATTTACAATAACAGAACGTCTTAACTTTACTATGAAATACGTGGTAAGTCCACAACACTTGATCCTTATAATAATCGCGTTACCTTTACTTAAATACTATATTTCCGATAGAAAGTAACCATTAATGTACTAGAGTTTCATGAACAATTTACAATAACAGAACGTCTTAACTTTACTATGAAATACGTGGTAAGTCCACAACACTTGATCCTTATAATAATCGCGTTACCTTTACTTAAATACTATATTTCCGATAGAAAGTAACCATTAATGTACTAGAGTTTCATGAACAATTTACAATAACAGAACGTCTTAACTTTACTATGAAATACGTGGTAAGTCCACAACACTTGATCCTTATAATAATCGCGTTACCTTTACTTAAATACTATATTTCCGATAGAAAGTAACCATTAATGTACTAGAGTTTCATGAACAATTTACAATAACAGAACGTCTTAACTTTACTATGAAATACGTGGTAAGTCCACACAACACTTGATCCTTATAATAATCGCGTTACCTTTACTTAAATACTATATTTCCGATAGAAAGTAACCATTAATGTACTAGAGTTTCATGAACAATTTACAATAACAGAACGTCTTAACTTTACTATGAAATACGTGGTAAGTCCACAACACTTGATCCTTATAATAATCGCGTTACCTTTACTTAAATACTATATTTCCGATAGAAAGTAACCATTAATGTACTAGAGTTTCATGAACAATTTACAATAACAGAACGTCTTAACTTTACTATGAAATACGTGGTAAGTCCACAACACTTGATCCTTATAATAATCGCGTTACCTTTACTTAAATACTATATTTCCGATAGAAAGTAACCATTAATGTACTAGAGTTTCATGAACAATTTACAATAACAGAACGTCTTAACTTTACTATGAAATACGTGGTAAGTCCACAACACTTGATCCTTATAATAATCGCGTTACCTTTACTTAAATACTATATTTCCGATAGAAAGTAACCATTAATGTACTAGAGTTTCATGAACAATTTACAATAACAGAACGTCTTAACTTTACTATGAAATACGTGGTAAGTCCACAACACTTGATCCTTATAATAATCGCGTTACCTTTACTTAAATACTATATTTCCGATAGAAAGTAACCATTAATGTACTAGAGTTTCATGAACAATTTACAATAACAGAACGTCTTAACTTTACTATGAAATACGTGGTAAGTCCACAACACTTGATCCTTATAATAATCGCGTTACCTTTACTTAAATACTATATTTCCGATAGAAAGTAACCATTAATGTACTAGAGTTTCATGAACAATTTACAATAACAGAACGTCTTAACTTTACTATGAAATACGTGGTAAGTCTACAACACTTGATCCTTATAATAATCGCGTTACCTTTACTTAAATACTATATTTCCGATAGAAAGTAACCATTAATGTACTAGAGTTTCATGAACAATTTACAATAACAGAACGTCTTAACTTTACTATGAAATACGTGGTAAGTCCACAACACTTGATCCTTATAATAATCGCGTTACCTTTACTTAAATACTATATTTCCGATAGAAAGTAACCATTAATGTACTAGAGTTTCATGAACAATTTACAATAACAGAGCGTCTTAACTTTACTATGAAATACGTGGTAAGTCCACAACACTTGATCCTTATAATAATCGCGTTACCTTTAATAAAATACTATATTTCCGATAGAAAGTAACCATTAATGTACTAGAGTTTCATGAACAATTTACAATAACAGAACGTCTTAACTTTACTATGAAATACGTGGTAAGTCCACAACACTTGATCCTTATAATAATCGCGTTACCTTTACTTAAATACTATATTTCCGATAGAAAGTAACCATTAATGTACTAGAGTTTCATGAACAATTTACAATAACAGAGCGTCTTAACTTTACTATGAAATACGTGGTAAGTCCACAACAGTTGATCCTTATAATAATCGCGTTACCTTTAATTAAATACTATATTTCCGATAGAAAGTAACCATTAATGTACTAGAGTTTCATGAACAATTTACAATAACAGAACGTCTTAACTTTACTATGAAATACGTGGTAAGTCCACAACACTTGATCCTTATAATAATCGCGTTACCTTTACTTAAATACTATATTTCCGATAGAAAGTAACCATTAATGTACTAGAGTTTCATGAACAATTTACAATAACAGAACGTCTTAACTTTACTATGAAATACGTGGTAAGTCCACAACACTTGATCCTTATAATAATCGCGTTACCTTTACTTAAATACTATATTTCCGATAGAAAGTAACCATTAATGTACTAGAGTTTCATGAACAATTTACAATAACAGAACGTCTTAACTTTACTATGAAATACGTGGTAAGTCCACAACACTTGATCCTTATAATAATCGCGTTACCTTTACTTAAATACTATATTTCCGATAGAAAGTAACCATTAATGTACTAGAGTTTCATGAACAATTTACAATAACAGAACGTCTTAACTTTACTATGAAATACGTGGTAAGTCCACAACACTTGATCCTTATAATAATCGCGTTACGTTCTTCCTTACTTAAACTTAAATACTATATTTCCGATAGAAAAATACTATATTTCCGATAGAACCATTAATGTACTATTTCATGAACAATTTACAATAACAAACGTCTTAACTTTACTATGAAATACGTGGTAAGTCCACAACAATTGATCCTTATGAACTTAATTTAACCATTAATGTACTAGAGTTTCATGAACAATTTACAATAGTCTTAACGTCGTGGTAAGTCCAACACTTGATCCTTATAATAATCGCGTTACCTTTAGATAGAAAGTAACCATTAATGTACTAGAGTTTCATGTATTTACAATGCGTCTTAACTTTACTATGATACGTGGTAACTTGATCCTTATAATAATCGCGTTACCTTTTACTTAAAATACTATATTTCCGATAGAAGTAACCCATTAATGTACTAGAGTTTCATGAACAATTTACAATTAACAGAACGTATTAACTTTACTCTGAAATACGTGGTAAGTCCACAACAATGATCCTTATAACAATCGCGTTACCTTTACTTAAATACTATATTTCCGATAGAAAGTAACCATTAATGTACTAGAGTTTCATGAACAATTTACAAATAACAGAACGTCTTAACTTTACTATGAAATACGTGGTAAGTCCACAAACAGTTGATCCTTATACAAATCGCGTTACCTTTACTTAAATACTATATTTCCGATAGAAAGTAACCATTAATGTACTAGAGTTTCATGAACAATTTACAATAACTGAACGTCTTAACTTTACTATGAAATACGTGGTAAGTCCACAACACTTGATCCTTATAACAATCGCGTCGTTACCTTTACTTAAATACTATATTTCCGATAGAAAGTAACCATTAATGTACTAGAGTTTCATGAACAATTTACAATAACAGAACGTCTTAACTTTACTATGAAATACGTGGTAAGTCCACAACACTTGATCCTTATAATAATCGCGTTACCTTTACTTAAATACTATATTTCCGATAGAAAGTAACCATTAATGTACTAGAGTTTCATGAACAATTTACAATAACAGAACGTCTTAACTTTACTATGAAAATACGTGGTAAGTCCACAACACTTGATCCCTTATAATAATCGCGTTACCTTTACTTAAATACTATATTTCCGATAGAAAGTAACCATTAATGTACTAGAGTTTCATGAACAATTTACAATAACAGAACGTCTTAACTTTACTATGAAATACGTGGTAAGTCCACAACACTTGATCCTTATAATAATCGCGTTACCTTTACTTAAATACTATATTTCCGATAGAAAGTAACCATTAATGTACTAGAGTTTCATGAACAATTTACAATAACAGAACGTCTTAACTTTACTATGAAATACGTGGTAAGTCCACAACACTTGATCCTTATAATAATCGCGTTACCTTTACTTAAATACTATATTTCCGATAGAAAGTAACCATTAATGTACTAGAGTTTCATGAACAATTTACAATAACAGAACGTCTTAACTTTACTATGAAATACGTGGTAAGTTCCACAACACTTGATCCTTATAATAATCGCGTTACCTTTACTTAAATACTATATTTCCGATAGAAAGTAACCATTAATGTACTAGAGTTTCATGAACAATTTACAATAACAGAACGTCTTAAACTTTACTATGAAATACGTGGTAAGTCCACAACACACTTGATCCTTATAATAATCGCGTTACCTTTACTTAAATACTATATTTCCGATAGAAAGTAACCATTAATGTACTAGAGTTTCATGAACAATTTTACAATAACAGAAAGTCTTAACTTTACTATGAAATACGTGGTAAGTCCCACAACACTTGATCCTTATAATAATCGCGTTACCTTTACTTAAATACTATATTTCCGATAGAAAGTAACCATTAATGTACTAGAGTTTCATGAACAATTTACAATAACAGAACGTCTTAACTTTACTATGAAATACGTGGTAAGTCCACAACACTTGATCCTTATAATAATCGCGTTACCTTTACTTAAATACTATATTTCCGATAGAAAGTAACCATTAATGTACTAGAGTTTCATGAACAATTTACAATAACAGAACGTCTTAACTTTACTATGAAATACGTGGTAAGTCTACAACACTTGATCTTTATAATAATCGCGTTAACTTTACTTAAATACTATATTTCCGATAGAAAGTAACCATTAATGTACTAGAGTTTCATGAACAATTTACAATAACAGAACGTCTTAACTTTACTATGAAATACGTGGTAAGTCCACAACACTTGATCCTTATAATAATCGCGTTACCTTTACTTAAATACTATATTTCCGATAGAAAGTAACCATTAATGTACTAGAGTTTCATGAACAATTTAACTACTTACAATTTTAAATATTGAAAATTAAATTAAAATTTACAAGCTGGTTAAATTGTTTTAATTCGGTATTTTAACAATCCTAAAAGTGCGTGTAAAATTTAAACTTAAATAAAAACATACCGGTTCTCTAGAATATTTCTCGTTTAATATCCATAGTCAAAAAGGCAAAATATCTATTTGTATTCCAAAATAATCGACGATTGTTCCATAGAATTACATATAACACATTGCTACAATTTTGGACCATTGGAGTGGAAATTTATATATGACTGAGCGTTATCAAAGCCTATCACTCCATTGGTTAGAATATTTGTATTTGTGTTTATCTGTTGAGTTTAAGTGGAAGAGAAAACTTTTTAATCCTAACTTTGCCTCTAAAAAGCTAAGTTTCAATTTGTATCATGTTTGTCTGTTTACACTCATGATGTCTGTTTACCGTCTAATACGAACTGACGTGCAGACTTGAAATTTAGCACGAAGCTTCATTTATATACAAGCAACACTATTTTGATAATGGTGCATGTCACTCCATGGGATTTGGCTGAGCGTGAGCTAATAATTTTACAGTGGTCTTATGGTTAACCATGATGGCAACGAGAAAAAAAGTAGAATAAAAAAACATGTAAACAAATCCAGCACAATCATATGAGATTTTAACATGTAATATATTAACACAAGAAGCCCAAATACCTCAATACATGCAACATCAAATTTGGTGGAGAACGTTTCTTCCTAGACCAAGAGAAATAATTGAGTTGAAAGTCAATGTTAGACGGAAAGAAGATTTTATTCAGCGTAGACTAGCGTTTTAGCACCCTCCGTAGCTCAACGAAAGTGTTATTATATAAACACTGCTACGAATCGCATCTTAAAGACCTATAGACTTTTTACACGGAACATCAGCGAAGGCTGTACTTGGTGTGGCGTACCCCTACTTTGTATGTAGGCCTTCCTCTAACTAAGTAAATGGACGTATCAAAAAGGGGTAAGGAACTTGAGAAATCATACAGATTAACAAATTAACTTTATAAGTGTAATATCGTTTTAAGTATCCAAAGCTATAAAATGTAGTTTCATAATTTTAACCCTTTCTATAACCACTCATTTCGAACAACATTAAAACTAGCGTCGCTGACTAACGATTACGTCTTAGAAAAATATCATCTAACTAATAAAAGAAGAATTGTCTACTTATACATTGCAAATTGCCTCTCGGCTTCGAAACTATTATGAAAGGAGCTCTCATTAATTGTTCATTGAATTAATTACTCTTACCAGTAATTATACCGCCCTTTTCAGGGAAAAGTGATGCCTAATTGAATGACTAATTTATACAAAGTTGGTATTAATTAATTAATTCGTACACCATGCAAGATATCATTTCACATTAAACACATTCCACACGAAACCGCCACCAAGCAATATATCACTCGCTACAATGATGACAAGCCAGGATAGCTCGGGCCGCCCGTATATTGCATGTCAGACCTCACTCGTCCAGTAAGTCATATGGAAAGCATCAAGATGACGTACAATAGCGAGTAATCTGCATGTCGGTCTTGCCAGTGACTTTACGATTATGATTACTACGATTTGTACTATTATTTTGTGTTTTGGTATCCAATGGAATATTTTACCTAATTAGTTATTGTAAGTACTATGATATGAATCAATTTGAATTATATAAAAGCAGATGTTTTTACTTTAGTATTTCATTTTATATCAAAAAAATACGCCCAATAACGGTATCGAAACTACCTCATTACCGTATTTTTAGAATGTATAAAATGGTTTAAGTACCACACATAACATAGCTATGACGGGAAGGGCTGATGCAATGCAAATGTTGAATTTTGCTCCAGTTCCCTTCCTCTTACGTGCAGCAACTGAAATAGAATAGATTCAACTACCAACAAAAAATAATATAATATTATTTCTTCATTCTACCGAAAACCCTGCTTACAGTTACTTCTTTCGAAAAATCCAAACCATACAACAGTAATATAATTTAAAATAAAAAATTACATCTACAACATAGATGAGTTCTGTTATCTCGTTATAAAGTGTGGGTGAACCTCCGAGGTGCCTGGCATTTAGTGATAAATGAAAATTAACAATTTAGTGAATAATAAGTGTAATTAGTGAACTTTTTGTTACAGAATTACACTGATAAAATTATGTTGGGCATATATGACTAAAAGAGGTCAACTAATCTAAGAGGCAAAACTTTTAACTCCAAATATTAGTTATCTTGATCAGTCAAGATAATAGTCACAGCAAAGAACAAGATTCCTATTGCCATCGGCTGCGGCAGTTCGGAACCTCCCTTGCGATGATCCAATTTAATCAACCCCCCTCCCTCCTTCAGCAAATTAATGTTTCGTCAATGTTCATTGTGTTAGGGTGTTAACAAGAGTATTTCTGTTCTGTATTACGTTACTAGCCTTTAATAGTAAGTCTATTGTATAATGTCATTCTTAAACTATTCATTGTGACATATTCTTTTTTACTGCAATCCATGTGTCTATTTATTTAAATACTGATGTTCAAAAGCTTTGTGACTGATCAGCAATATTGCAGAGGAAACGAAAAATAATATAACAATAAAATTCTAAAAAGAAATTTAACAGTAACAAAATAAAAATAACAGTGGACAATATACTACCAACAATACAACAACTATGTAGCATAAATATACACTGGTTATAAATCATTTGAACTATTTTGCATTTATTGGATTTTTATTAAGTTCTCGTAAATTAACCATTAGTATAACCAATTTTCAAATAGATTTTAGATTATTGTTTGCTTTGATATTAAGAGGTTATGTATTAAAGAACTTTAGGCCCATTAAAAAATAAAATATAAATATTTCCTTTTCAACTTTAGCTACTATAAAAATTATATTATTTAATTTTCTGATGTTAAATGCAATGTAGCTATTTTCTCTCATCTACACTCCTTAAATAAAACAACTTCTGCACTTTTTTTAGATTGGAATATACGTAATTTGGAAAAGCAGTGGTAAAAATGTCTCTTTGTTTCTATTATTATGTGGACTATATAGTTATGAGAATTCTAAGTTTATGAATTTATACTTTGTATAAACTCTCACTCCCAGCAAACAATCTAGAAATGGAGTCATCAAAAAAGAATGCGTATTAGCAAAACATTACCGAACTGTTTTAAAAAGTAGAATGTTCTAATTGTGAATCTAACTTTGCCGTTGAGTTTCTGAACATATTTTACTAATTACAGTTAATATTCAATAGCATTTCCTCGATGCTTAAATTAACTTATTAGTTCAACAAAAACAGAACACTAAGGAAAAGAGTAATACAATTCATGAATTCGAAATCATAAATGTATTCGAATGTATGATAGAATTCAAAATATTTTGTCTTTGCTGCCGCATGTTTGTTTATTATTGAATATTATAATTTGTATTGTAAATATCTGGTGGTATTTATTTATTGATGTAACATTATAGTAAATTTGTCGAATTAAAACACTGCAACGTTTTCTGTAAAATCAGTGGTTCTACCAAATTTACTTAGGTAGTTAATAAAAATAAGACATAAATAAGGCAGCAGTTAAGTAGGATCCTTGCGAGGCACCTGATTTCAGAGGCAGTGCCGAACTAAGTTGCCAATTCAAGTATCTTCTACAATAATTCAAAGTAAATATAAATTGATAAAAACCTATTTTATAGAAATATATTTAGGTTAATAAACCCGCGAACTCTTTGCCCTTTCAACCCAGGTGACAAATAACAACAGCTTGATAGTTTGAACGTTCCTGTTTTTCTCTCTTTGTATCTTGCAACATTAAAACTAAAACAAACACATTTTTTGCTTTGTTGTCAAGAGAGAAGAAGGTAGGACAAATAGGGTCAAACAGATTATGAAAGAATGATTGAGTAAACCTGGTACTTACATTTTTTAATCTTAATCTTTTATTTTATATAATTTTAATTCATTCTGAACTCACACTTATGGAATATTAATGAATTATCTGCTGTTAAAGCACCTGCAATTCAGATGACTACATTATTTCCACCATTTTTCCAAAGGCTGTTGGTTACTATTTTGCAATATGCAATTAGTGTAATAAATTTTACAGGAACAGGGCGCCGGAGAAGTTATAAACTGTATATGTTTATACGCAGCACTTCCCGGAACAGCTTGTATTTACTGCATCGCAAGCATCACTTTATATGCATTAAACAGTTACCATTTCCAATAAATTTGCCTGAGCTCTCCATATATGTTTTCAGAATGTTCTTTACAAATCAGTCTTTAAGGCCTTGCACCGGAAACACGATATTATGAATCAGAATTGCTGGTCCTGCTGTGAAATATCCAAATTCTGGTGTGTTGGCTAAGTTCATTCAAAACTGACACAAAGACGGTTTTGAATGAAGCATACAACTAGATAACGGTTAGATTATAGACTTACTGTTCGTATCATAAACGAATTAAACGCATTAAAAACATAAATTATACTTACGCATACAACATACTTTGCGTTGTCACAAATATATTATGCATACTCATATTTCATAGTATTTACTTTATTTTTGTATATTTGGATCAATAACATACTCTTAAAGAGCCGTAGTAGAAACTACATTTCTTAATTAATATAATAATAAGGTTAGTAGTATTGTTAAACTTGAAAATAAGTTTCGTGATATTATATCACTATATTTTTATATTATATATTAAAAAAAAGGTAAAACCCAATTTGTTTTTATTAACCTCACTTTGTAAAAAATACAACATTATATTGTACTATATAGTGTTTCAAAATTTTGATGTTATTTTTAACAGCTATTAAAAAATACCAGATTAAATCTCATAAACACAAAATAAAAAGCTGAATAAAATCTGAAAAGCAATTTGATATTTTCATACTTTCTGATGAGCAAATGTTTTTCATTACTACGTTAGCAATATATGTTTTTTTATCTTAACCAAAAACCTTTTTTATTATTATCATTATTAGGAGGGGTGTTTAGTGTTTAATCTTTTGTAAAGTATTTTTGGGTTAAATATGAGGTTTCAATTCTCGTCGATGTATATTGAATGTCACTAAAATGACATTGAAATAGTACATTAATAATGTATTGTTCTTGTTATCTAAAAGTAAAACGTTAATTAATTGATTTATAACTATCAATCAACAACAATAAATATCCAGGAGAAAGTGACTTTCTAAGGTAATAACGTTTCAAGTAAATTACCGCAACACCACACAACCGCTCGTCATTCTTCACCGGTATCATTAGCTGTGTTTGTGGAATAAAGCCGCGCGATCTTCAATTCTTTTTGCTCTTTTGATTAATGCTCTCCAAATGCGAGGTCGTACATCATGTCACAGTTTGATACCGTTTCTTTTACTTTTGCTCTAATATATCTTCCAAGATTTCTATACTTAAACTTTTGTAATTTTATTTACAAATATATGATTACTTGTATGTGTGATTCTATACATATTGGTATACAATATTATTAGTATGTTTTCACATATACAAAGATTTATGTGAAATTTAAGTTTTTTTTTTTATTCCATTTCATACTTATGGACAAATTGTTTATAAAGCATACAAAGGACAGAAGCACGTGAAAACAAAAATGTGGCAGCCCCTTGTTTACACAAGTTGGCACAAAGGTGTCTCGTGAAGGGGTTTGTGATTGAGGTGTTGTTAACGTCAACAATGTAAACAATAACATTACTCAGGAAGGGAAACTTTTGTATTATTGCTGAACTAATACAACCTCCATAAATCTTCACTGAGAGTTTCCCACCTGCACGTTCTTTTGTTTAGAAATACACTTTTTCAAGTTTGTTATGAGACAAACAAGACCAATTGTGCAGTACATTAAAACGATTATAACGAGTATACAGAATTACTATGTATGCATGCATTATTTATCATGCTCGTGAGTATGCATCATACTCGTATTTAACTATTACTACTGTTATTATTGTAAAAGTTATATCATTGAGTAGTTGATGAGATTGCTCCTTCTAAAAGTGATATTGAACAACATTATTTTTAGATTTTAAAATTTTATGATATATTCTTTATTAGGGAAAAACTGTCCTTCTCAACATTGTGTCTTTCTGTCTGTCTGTCCGTCCGTGCAATAATTCTGAATGAAAATTTAACTTTAAAACAGGTCACCTTTAAGGGAAATAAGACGCTAATAAGTTCCCAGAGACTTCAACCTTGGTAACTTTGTATAGTTTTCTGTTACCAGTCAGGTCTATGGAAGAACTTTATTAACTTTAGTGTGAGAAGATAAAAATTAAAAGTAAAAACACAAATGTATACTTTGTCTTATGGTTAACCATGGTGGAAATGAGGAAATAGCAGAATAAAAAACATTTGGAAACAGAATTAGTATATTCATGACTCATTATAATGTAGATGATGAAGTTCCCTTGTTGAATTGTGTGTGCGCTTTAGCACTGTTCTTTTGGCTTTGTCCTTAATGTTATTTTAACGAAAATTTAAAAACTGTAAAGACAACAACTAAAATAACTTCCACTTACGAGTAAATGCTGTAATTATATTTACTATCGTTAAATTTCTTCTCCCAATTTTGATCTCTTACATACTAAGTACTGTAATATTTGGTACTTATTGCTTTTGTTAGAACCTATGATCCCAATGGACATTGTTGGAAATCACCTACAACAATTTTTCTACAAATAAATATTATATTTAATATTACAAAGAAACTGAACAGTGTAGGAAAGGCTCTCAGACGACACAATTAAGATGGTCAGCCAGTCCCATACAGCGGAAGTATGACAATCAATCTCTATCAGAAATCCTTGAAAACTCTCTATATTTATTTTACTTCTATATTACATTTATCGCCAGAATCACCACCTGAATCCAATCAAGTATACCTAGAGGATTTACCATGTTGTAATGAATATGTTTATTTATTGTTTGTTGTTTGAAATACGTTTAATAAGGCACCTACAAATTTGTAAGGTGCAAATCTATTGGTATATGAAACCTCTACACCAATGCGTTGTCATAGTTGTGGTTCTTCTCGAGTAAGTTAGCAGTTCCATTATCTTGTAACTTTTACTTTCTAACCTTACAAATGTCTGTCACTGTCATATATATGTTGATAGTCTGATTCAAAATTACTATAGCAGCTGTAATCTATAAATGATGGGATCTGAGAAAGTTATTTATAACAAGATCTTGAACAATTAATTAATACAATTTTGAATTGAATGAATTTGGAATTCACTTAATTGTGATTAATTCATCATATATTTACTGGTCGACAAAATCTTTCCTTTTTTCAAGGGCTCCATCAAATATTTCGGATTCAACAATAGTGCATTAGGGGCACTTTAACTGAACAGTTTTCCTCAGGAACTAACTTTCAACTTACCTCCATCGATCCCACTTAAAGTTGGTAGAGTACAGGACGTGAAATAAATACATCCTTATATCACATAAATCAGTCCATAGTGCCTTGAACAAATTTTTTAATAAAAGTTTTACAGATGGATCAAAATCTGACCCTATTTATATCACAGAATGGCATTTATTTAAGGCATCAAATAATGGACACGATTGTTTGGTAGTTTCTATGGAAATGCATTTTTATAAATCCTAATACTATTAGCAATAATATTATCTTGAAGTAAACACATGCAAAGAAATAAGTATTTGTAAATCAATACATCATGTAAGTCCTACCATGGCGCCTAGGAGACGGGCTGACCTTAGTTCGGGTGATCCCCAATGAACTGGAAAAGTACCTCTCCAGGGGCGGCACCATCAAGGTGTCGCTCAAGACCGAAGGGGGATCCGAATCCAACCAATGGTTGGGCTCGGATAAACGCTTATTTAGCGTCCGGCAAGAGGTGGCCCTGCTTTCGACATATCCCCAGGATCTAGGCTAGTGCCATGAATGTGCACTCTGCGCGGTGACGGCCTGACATCGCACCACACAAATTTGATTTGACTGAGGGCCCCCAATCCTACGGTGTGAGGCGACCCGTGCCTAAGGGATGCATGGCGCAAGGGTTGTGCGTCGTAAATGGAGCCCTTGGGGGTTGGGCGCCCCCCCAAGCGTAAATAGCCTTACCTGGTCATGCGGGGCTCTGGCTGGACGGACTTTTTATTTCCTCGGTACTCGTGGGACCTATTGTGGATTCTAATAAATACACAAAAAAGCAAACACCAGCAGATCTTGATCTGGATATACTGCAACAGGCAGTTGCATTTGGCGTGCATCAAGACGTGGTGTTGATGGTCAGGTGTGTGACTGGATAAGGGCCTTGCTCATGGACAGGGCGGTTGTCACAAACCCTCATGGGAGCTAGTGTTAGTGCGAAGACTATGACGGGCTGTCCGCAGGGTGGCGTCCTCTCTCCTCTCCTGTGGAACCTGGTTGTGGACGACCTGCTAAATTCTTTGAATAGTAGCGGTGTCTTTGCTCAGGGGTACGCAGATGAAATTGTGATTCTTGTGAGTAGCAAGTCAACACAACAATCACGGAACTGACCAATGCTGCTCTGAACATGGTGGAAAATTGGTGCGATGAGGTTGGCCTCACTGTCAACCCCACCAAGGCTGCTCTGGTTGCCTTTACCAGGAGGCGACAGATGGAGGGCATTGGTCCCTTTCTATTCAGAGGCTCTTCCATTGAGCTGAAGTCTGAGGTCAAGTACCTGGGCGTGATCCTAGATAGAGTTCTAAACTGGGGAACTAATCTAGAAAGGGTCATTGCCAGGGGGAAATGGTCTCTAATGCAAAGCAGACGTGTGATAATCGGTAGGCCCTGGGGACTGAAGCCGAGGCTCTTGTACTGGCTTTATGTTTCCGTGGTCAACCTGCACTAATGTATGGAGCTGTCGTCTGGTGGCCAAAAACGGAGGCCAAGATGGTGGTAGATCGTCTGGCGGGTATCCAAACGATGGCCTGCCTTGGTTTAAAACACGATTAAGTACCAACGGACATTATTGTGTAATATGGAAAACAAAATTAAAACTTTAAGTTAAAACACATTAACGCAATATATTTATATTTTCAAATTTAATTAACAAAGAAAAGTATTAGCTACTTGCACCGAAAAAAATAACAAAGTTTATGAGGTTACCACTATGACAAAATTTAATATGTGACCAGCTCATTTCCTGATTGCGGTTATAAGGTTACGAAAAACAACCACTTAATGAACCAAATTAAGTATCATAACCAGCTGTTGTTTATGCGACAAAAACTGTAATTTATACGGTTATACCAGGTTTGTGTAACTCGTGTTGACTGCAAGACTACAGCCAATAGCTCTCAATCATAAAAGACGTTTTCAATCTCGTCATACGCCAGATCCACATCTCTGAGCTGTCTGGAAGTGAGGATTGATTTTGACGTTTCTTTTTATCGGAAAACAAACATCCAATATTGTATGTTTGCATTTATAAAAGTGTAATAAATCTTTACGTATATTGGAGTGTAGGAGGTACTTTTTGATTCTTAAGTATTTATACACATTTCTTTAGATATTCTGTTACGTGTAGATTCACGTTTGACGGCCCGGAGAAAAAACATTAGAATATCATTGAAAGATTTATCAATACTTCCTGGGTAAATATTCTTAAGTTTACCTCTTCTTAAATTCGTTCAATATATTATGAAAGATTCTAAGAAAGGTCACTCTGGTTATAGAACATGTAATAAATTTAAAAAAATGTGGAAATCAGATAAAAATGTAGTTTTTTAATGGCGGTATGTAGGATTTTGGTGTGTATTTTTTTAAATTTTAATAAAAACTCTGGTTAAATCTGTATAATATATATACTATGTAGACATTAAAAAAGATAAATGTTCAATCATAAGAGAACCACGATCAGTAGAAGCTGTTTGGAGCAGAACTGGACACATTTAATCAGACCAAAAGAAAAACAGTCGCCGGTAACGATATGAAATGGTTACAGTATATTAAAAAAGATATATATATTTATATTATGTATATATATATGGTGGAGGATAAAAAATAATTTTTTCTGTTTCTTTTTCAGGAAGAGAGCTACGATTTGATGTTAAACAACTAGCTCAATCAAAAACCGATTTCACCACTTTAATTAATATGTTATTTTCATACCATTACTATCCATCTAAGATAGCTGATACATTTTGAGTTATACATGTGGTAAGGAACAGGTTTTTTCACCTAATCAAGATCATACTTTAGATTTCATTCCATATAGATTGTTGTCTATTAGCCTAAAAATGTCGTCAAAAACTATGATTTTTACAAACCTTACTCTTTTGGTCAGAATAATGAAAAAAGTTGGCTGTATAAATCGAATATACTAAAACCACCGGAGTCTCAAACAAACTATGAACTCAAAGGAGTGCCCTGCTCTGTGCCTAAGATCGTATTAGCATTAATATGTAAATAAGTCTGAAAGTACCGCCTTTGAAGAATTACTCTGTGACCGAGTACTGAGCTACTGACTGACGATAAATATAAAAGAAAATTTATTATGTGTGGTTCTATTCTGCGACTTTTTAATTTCTTCCAAAACTATCACTGATGACAAATAGTTTCTCTAAATAATACACATATTTTTATGAAATATACATTTGAAAGGATAAAAAGGATTAAGGACAAGTTCCAGCCTTATGCGTTAAAAAATAGAACGCTACTTTCTACGTTGCTTTATCCAGATTACACTTGATATTTGTAATATAGGAGTCCCTGATGTCGAAAAGTTGCAGGGTTCGTTTTGAGCTGCTTGATCGCCAGCTCTTTTTTTAATCTCTTCACACGAGCCAGATTCCAAGAGTCAAGACTTCAGATGCCGTTATAAGCGGAAAGTGAAATGGAAATAAACTCAACATTTACCTGAGCAATTATTGGGCGAACTTCAATCTCTTTAACTTTGTATTATAAGGTATGAAGTTTCTACGATGGTACTTCGCTTTTGTATTTCTTACTTTGCAAGAACTGCTTGATAATCATTCTAACATAATCTCATCAATTATCGTTCAAATTATCTTTTATATAAAAATTCAATCTTCATTATATATTGATATTAATAGATTGAATGGAATGTTATCGTATACCCGGTGTTATGAATATCAAGTTCCGGTTTGCACCACTTCAAAACGTTATAAAATGTTCCAGAGATTTTAATGTCATACCAACTGTAGTCAATGTTCCTACCGTTTCTTTCTATACAAAGTTAGGCTTTAGCGAATATGATTGGTTGGTTTTTAGATAGTTACTTAATAAGTAACTTATGTGTCAAGCTGGACTTTTATACTTCTGTGTATTGTAGCTTTTGTTTAAGTCATTCATCTTTCTAGCAACTTTAGTACAAACTTAATGAATCACCACTTATGCTACAACTAAAAACTGGTTTACTTTGGCATAAAACTAGCCAACGCTTTTTATTCTATTTGTTGGAAACAAATATTCCATATAGTAATATTTAAAACCTTATCGGTTTGAATAATTAATTTCTCATAAGTCAATGAGACATTCAAATAAGTCAATTCAACCTAGGACAACCTGATAAATATTTACCGTAACATATGTCACAAATAAACAACTATTGTAAATGTTTCTAGTTCCATTTCTATATTGTTTTAAAGTGTTTGTCTTCTTAGTTTTGAAACATTTTGCTATGACCCTAAAACGATGTCTAGTGGTTTGAATTCATGTAGGTAAAAGGTACTTAATATTAAATTATACACCAGATAACGCCAATTTCATTAATTTCTAAGTTGTTTATTTTACGTTTTCACGAGTAAACAAATACTCGAATACTTCTTGTTTGACTTGTAATGTAAACGCGAAGTTATACTAAATGATTGAGTAAGGATGTCACCAAGTTTGTCCTCGGAGGAGGTAAACAAAGCGAGACAAACTCAGAGACAAACTGTGTCGAACTGAGGAGTTGTCGTCAGCTACTTGGAGACTTTCACAAACTCGCTCGCGTATCTACTGTAACTACCAAATAAGTCAGTTTCCTGCAGCCATTGTGTATCTTGGAACAGAGGTAACAGTTCACACTTTTTATATGCCTAAAATTCCTTCTTCTTTTATTTTTTGGTATTTATTTATTTTTTTTTTTAAGGAGAGACCAATCCCTTTTTAGGCACATATGCTACTAGTCCTCATGGACCACAAGCCTGTGCGAGGGTAATCAAACAGTCGATACAGTACAAGGTCGATGGTACTGATAGCATGTTCATTGACAGGATTTAAACCTGCGCTAATTCTAACTCAGATCCAAAGTACAAAGTCTTGTCTCAGATAGTCTCAGATACAAGTCAAAAGAAAGGAAATGTAGACTCAATATAAAGGAAATAATTGTATCTTCCTTCTTACTCTGGTATTTCCAGTTTATTGCAAACACCCGGTCATAAAGTTAGGGCTGTTTCCAGACTGTAATAAAACCACGAGATAACCGCGGTTTTTACAACCACAGTCTTGAGCAGGGCATTCGAAAATTTCTTCGTAAAAGGTTTGATTTAATACTATATTATTTGTTCTATGCCTAGACATTGATAAAATTAGGAGGGATGGTCCTTTTAAATGGAAACGCTATTTGAATGTGTAATGATGATAAAACAAATACATCGTTATTTGAGGCGTTACATTTAACAAATTGTATATTAAAACTTAGAAGCAACTTTAGAATCAGTACTTTTATAATTTATGTATTAATTATCAATATAGTATCTAACTCTTTTTTATTTTAATAAAATAATAAAGGTTTTTATAATTATAATATATTAAAAGGATAATAAATTAATTATTGAATTTTATCAATTATTATAATACTGGTATTAAATTTATTCATTAGTAGACACTTACATAAAAATAAAACATATATTTTTATTATACTTTAATTGTTATTATTACTCTGTTTACAACGTAAATAAAAGCTGCAGTGCCTATACTTCATATGTTAAAGTAGAAGTTATATGAACGACATTTTCAACAAACGGTCCATAGTTAAAAACTTACACAGTTTTTTGTTTGAATGTTTAACCCTAACTAGGAAATAATTAGCAGTTGTAATACTCTTATTTATACACAATTTGGGTCTGACATGCATTAGAACTGTTGCAAAATACTCCATTGGTAATGGGCACTGTTTAAAACGACAAGTATTCTATACATATTTTATAAGTTGAGGAACAAGAAATACGAAGACGCTTCGCAGGCATTAGGTAAGAGCCATAAGTCACTTAAGCCATTACTGTAAGCGGAAGTGCCAATAAGACTGAGATATCCGGATGACAGATAGCTCACTGATATGAGAACTCCCCGTGCACTTTACACAAACCTGGTACGTCTGTATGACAAACCACACTACAGTCATGGGTTCTATCAGCCATTACTGTCAGCGGAAGTGCCAATAAGACTGAGATATCCGGATGACAGATAGATCACTGATATGAGAACTCCCCGTGCACTTTACACAAACCTGGTACGTCTGTATGACAAACCACACTACAGTCATGGGTTCTATCAGCCATTACTGTCAGCGGAAGTACCAATAAGACTGAGATATCCGGATGACAGATAGCTAACTGATATAAGAACTCCCTGTGTACTTTACACAAACCTGGCACGTCTGTATGGCAAACCACACTACAGTCATGGGTCCTATCAGCCATTACTGTCAGCGGAAGTGCCAATAAGACTGAGATATCCGAATGACAGATAGCTCACTGATGTGTGAAATCCCTGTGCAATTTACACAAACCTGGCACGCCTGTATGACAGAACCACAAATACCGTCATGGGTCCTATCAAATACATATTTAATACGTACAAAATAATTAAAATGTATATGATCCATTACCTGTATAAACGAAATTACATATTAAAGTGAATGATATGTAAATTATAAAATTTACTTATGTGGTTGAGTAAAATGAAATGCACAGGAACTTCAAGAGACTACGACATCACTAAGTATGTTGTATATATGTACAACATACTTTTACGCCAATAGTTTGTTTGTGTGTGTGTGTGTTTAACAATTTAAGTCATATATAATTACGACAATTATTATTTGACTTACACTTTGTCATATATTACGTATTTTTTATATGTATATATAACTATCGTCTATTTGAATTGTCAAAAAGGTTTTGTTTGTCAAGGGATGTTTTAATTCATAAGCCGTGATAATTTTAAATTTAACCCCCCAGGACGGTTCACTTCTGGCTGGTTTATAACTTACAGTTGAACCTACTCTGGGACAGCAAAAAATGGTGTTTCATTTAACTCTGGGCGATGTACTGGAACGACACATCACTAACCGCAAATGTAGAGGGTGCAAGGGTAGATCGATAGGTCTAGTCTATTGCGGGAGATGACTGTTGAAGTAGGTGGGTCTCTAAGTGTTAAATGCTGTTGCTAGCCTTGACATAAGGGTGTACAGACCCTGTCTGATTTAACTGGGGAGGCTGGTACAAAGCTCCCCTTCTTTCAAGGAGACTTTAATGCACAAAACCCTTCCTCAGGGATCTCGACTGGAGGCGGACCCTATCCCCAACATACCTATCCAAAATGTCCTGTCACTCCAGATTCAGGTCAAAGGTCCTTTTAGGACTATGTGCAATTCCCCAGTTTCTTGTCGCAAGTGACAAAAACAGTTTAAACTTCACGTCAACCTGTTTATACCTAAAGAATTGTATTAGTAATATATTATACAGAGCACATTATAATTGTGCAAAATCAAAGATTTCCTGACCAAACTAAATCAAATTATTTCTTACGCAAATAAAGTGTTTAAAACTTCGCTCTCACTGCGAAGCCATCTTCAGTTAACAGAAACTACCCATGATACTATCCGCTAGTAAAGGTGATTTAAAGGGCCGGAGCTTCAACTTGGCTGGCTGATGCTAAACCAATCAACGACCGTTTTCACTAACAGTGATCCATACATATTTTTATCACAGACAGGCTGCCAAACTTTCGACAATTTGACTTTACCTTCACGGTTTAAGTTAATCTTTCTCATTATTTCGAGGGTTTCTACTATTACACTCAGACATAGAAGAGAAGTTTTGAAAATTTTTTTTGCATAATTACACTGTATGTTTGGTTTTGAAACTGTGTTGCGCTACCACGAACTTTCGTGTAGATTTTAAATTTTTTCAAAAGATTTTCACATTGGATAGAATACATAATTAATATTGTCTCTATCCCTAATATATATCAGTAGTTCCATCGATACAGGGATATCGGCCGATTTTGAGGTTTTCAGATTAAGGAACTGGGAATACAGAGAAAAGGACATTATACGAGATGGATGCAACACAACACAGATTAATAAAATTATTAACAAACAAATAACGTAAATGATTATAATAATCTACCATATTCAGATAAAAGTAAAGATGAATAACATACAGAACTAGCCAATTTTGTTTTTAACTGTAATATATTATCTACTAATGACTACAGATAAGAGTTGTATATTAATGATAATAATGGTGTCAAAACTATTATGTCAAATAAACGGAGTGAAATAATAACACTTGTAACTTCTGTGTATAACATTATGTGAGTAAAGTTAAAGTAGCTCTAAATAATAATTAAATATTAACAATGAAATACGGAAGTACTAACTTTAGATATTATCTTCAAGGAAACTAGGTTTATAGGGTATTAACTATACACGAGGGAAGATCCATAATGTCGTTGCTTGTTTAGAGGGGCTTACTTTATCACATTTTTATTCTTATTTAACAAATATTAAAATGTTCTCTATAAAATTATAATAGTTTTGCGGTCTCTTTAATTTCTTGATTAATTATAATTAGGGTATATATAGTACTTGATTGATAAGTACACTATTTCTGTCTACTTCTAATTTATTTTCTGGGGGAATCTGTGATTAGAAGGAATAAAGACTCCACTAAATCGTAAGTCTCCATAAACGCTTATCTGTAACTATAAATACTGGGATTGCGCTTCCCCTCTATATTTGATGTCGGTATATTGGCGAAATTTGGGTATTAATTTTCTATATATCGAGGTCGACCCTTTTGTAATTAATTGCAAAATTTGAATAACAATTTACTCACACTTCTATATTACGTGCCTAGTCAGATGCGGATATTTGCTTGGTACAACGGGCATTGAGACAAAGGTATTTCTCACAGGATGTTTTAACGACATATATTACGAGATTTCCTTTTTCGATGATATTTAGAATGTCCGTCCTTTTCATTTTTCATCAATGTATATTGGTATACGATTAGGAGATATATATATATATATATATATATATATATATATATATATATATATATATATATATATATATATATATATTAGGCACCTGGATATTTCTGACCTGAGGACTTTGATTTCTATAATGTTCATAATTTATAAATTTATGAAAGAACAGTTAAATCGATATTCCAAATGTTTCAGTCCATCTTTTTTTATCTAATTCGGTTTGGGTTGAGGTTAAGGTGGAAGAATTTATTTTGGATTTGGAAAATATTTTAGATGTTAAATAAATACGTAGTTCTTTAAGACAACTTCTTAGAAAGCAGAAAACTAGAATTGTTCAATGTGACATGTTAAATTATGACAACTTCAATATACAGTTGTATAGTTCAATAGTTCTACACAAATACATATTTGAAAATTGCCACAAACTAACAGTTAAATGTGTTGCACAATAGAATAGAGCGCTGAGGAGCCTGGGCGAGAAGTGATTGTAGTTGATTGATGTACGTAACGGGAACGTGATAAGACTGACAAGAGCTACCAGCCGTGGCCATCACCGTCTTCTTCGTTAGTAGCTGAGATGTATAATGGTTCTATCCGAAAATTGTGTCTGGGATTTCCTACAAGTAGATAACAACAAGGTAGGGTTTTGCAACAGCACGTGTAAAATAACTGGATTCACTGATATTGCATGGAAAATTCCAAATCCACAGTTAATTTTATTCTTCAGATGGCCTGAGACAATTGATCACAAAGATAAGAACATTTTACATCCCCCCCCGGCAGAGAAAAAAGAAATTGTGTTATCCTAATGAGTATTACTCTCCAATGGCGTTAATTCAAATCCCAAAGCGGGAAATGCACCATCATTCATTTTTCTCTACGGAGAAATGAAGTTTAATGCAAATATTAAGTCTACTTATACAATGTTTTTCGAGATATCTTGCCACATGATGTTTTAAGGTTTTGTTCATTAGCAAATTGGTTTCAAAGCAAGGTTTCAAATAATACAATTTCTGGAGAGTGGACTGACATAAAATATTATTACTAACTTTTAACATTGACTTTTCACTCTATTGTTTTCTCGATTTAGTCTATGAATGAAATTTTCAATTTAAAAAAGTTTAATATGATTACACTCTTGTATGATTGTTTACAATTTTATGTTTTCTACTATTTTTTTCGTTTCTATCATGGTTACCCATAATACCATTGTAAAAATGTTCGCTAACGCTCAGCCAAATCACGTGGAGAGACATGCACCATCATGGAACTCAGTGTTTCTAATATAGACACGAAGCTTCGTGCACAATTTTAAGTCTATAGGTGTTATAGGTGTCTATAGGAGTTATTGGGCAGACAGGATAGAAATTAAATTGTTTTACCGATCAGTAGTTACGATTACTGTTAAAACTTTTCTTAAATATAATAGATTTCATTTTTCCTCTCCTGCGCCATATTGTCGCCTGGTGTATATACAGAACTGAACGAAGGCTTCCCCAGGCGTTTATATCCGTTTTTAAATTCTTCAAGTTTTTTAGTTTGTTCAACTGATTTTATCGTCTCTTCTCTTGTCGTTTACTCGTCAATCTTCAAAAAGACTTCCACTAATGGTAATTTCTAGTTCAAGATTAATATTCAGGATAATTGCCAAATTTGGCAAAAGCATATTACTTCTTAAGATTGTATCCATGATTGCAGGGGCAAGGCGGCAGATCGCGTGGGACCTGCTCACTCTTACATTGCTTCTTACAAGAATCACACTATAAATTAACAGTCTAGTATTTCTTTCGTCATTAAGAACCTAATCACAGACACATGGACAAGTAATCTTTCCTATGACCTTAAAACGTTCATTCTACCTTATATAATATTATTTTAACAGTGTAATAATTACAACACTCCCTTATCAATCTATTTTAGTCCTTTTAACTTAAGCTCTTGGTTGTTTAATTCATGTTATTTTTTTACTTCGTTCAATATATTTTCCAGTCTATGCTCTCATAAAATCAAAGTGAAAGAGGAAGCTGACACAGCACTTTAAGGACACCACGTATCCTGCAGTGAGAAATAAATATTGAGCGCCAGAGAGGCCCGGGAACATCCGGAACGGAACTAAACATTTTGTTTTTTAATTAAAACTCTCGCGGGGAGTTCTCGGTGAATAATGAATTGCTCTCGTAACGATGACGTCACTGTCTCTGTGCTGTCAATCTCGAGGATTTGGTTATTTACTAGAGGAACCTCCGTGTGTTGCTGCTGGTTATTGTGGTCTCTAACGCCCCTAACAAGTAATATTAAATTAATTAGTTTTATATTTTATTTTTTAGCTTTTTATATAAATAAAGTAAACAAACTTTTCGTTAATATCATGTTTACTGCTCGTATTGTTAATTAATTTCAAATTAGAGGTTAATGTCCTTTTTTATATGTTAGAGTATATGGTGGTAGTGTATGCAGTTTTATGCACGTCTCTGATTTTGTTTTTGCTAGAAGAATATTGAAATGTATAGTTATAACAATATTCGTCTTCAATTGGGTGCAAAAAACCTGTTTTGTATTCATTTTAAAAAGATAAAATAATTTTGTTTGCAACTCAATTCCAAAACTATCTGATTTATTCTGATCAATTCCAAAACAAAATACTGAAGCCTTCGTATTTTAACCATCCTATTTTCAACTTTTCCATTCTTAAAATTAGACAGCCAAATATTTAAAGTTATAAACGATTTTCTATTCATAGGCACTGAGGAGAGCTCAGGAAACGCACGCAAAGGATCGTATGTTGCGTTTGTCTCACCTTACCACTTCTGCACACTCCAGGTCATTCGTAGCATCAGGTTTTCGTTCTTGGAACTCCCTTCCTCCATCGATAACAGCAGAGGAAGGTCGAGGACGGTCTGGGAGTAGGGTTTGCCGTTGCATAGAGATTATGAGAGTGAATATAAAGCATTTTTATTTTGTTTTAAATTTTTATTGTGAATTATAAAGAGCATAGTAAAAGTTTAACACAAGCTCTATACAATTTTAAAAAGTACAATATGCTATATTATTTAAGTTTATTTTTACATAATGTAGTATATATTTTTTAAGTGAGGGTTACTTGTAAGAAAGGGCTATGTAGCCCTAATTACGCCTCTGTACAAATGTGCAATTAATAATAATGCATCAAGATCACACACGCACACGCACACGCGAATCAACAAGCCAACTGTTATCACAGAGTGGGCACCGGAACAGTAGATTCTTCAAACAAGTGTTACCTTGCATGAGTTTGTAATTCCTGTGAGATAGCAAAGATCTGAAATTTTCTCCGAACGAGAGTTTTTGTTACATAATAATCTTCTATCTATTTTGAGCTTTCGCTACAAGCTACGAACTATAATTAAAAGCTAACTCTGAAAGAATGTAGTCAAATTGGAAGTTTATGAAATAAATTTGTAGTTTTAACACATCTATGCTTATCTTTACATATATCGTTGTTTTTGCTGTTATCTCCAAGACTGATTTACACCTCTAAAGGTTATGTTTATGGTTGATATATCGAACTCATTCCTGCAATGTACATATTTGTATAGAGGACAATTTTACACTTTTCCGTAGTATAGAGGCTAACATAAGTACACGCTATATTCTACATGCATTGCCACATGGGATTAAATACCCAAAAGCCACTTTGTCTGTGAGAATTTAGAAACTGTCCGTTTACACAAATGAATATTCACGAGTAAATAATTAAAAATTGTAACGAACAACACAGAATTTTAACATCAATACTTAATTTTTAAATAAATATGAAATTTGTTGTAACTAAGCGGATTTAATCGTAAATGAAATAAGTTTTAAGATTATAAACAGTTTTGGGTAAAATTAAGTTTAGAAATAACACTTTGTTTAAGGAAGAAAGTCTCTT
Source organism: Homalodisca vitripennis (assembly GCF_021130785.1). Classification (NCBI taxonomy): domain Eukaryota; kingdom Metazoa; phylum Arthropoda; class Insecta; order Hemiptera; family Cicadellidae; genus Homalodisca; species Homalodisca vitripennis. The sequence goes on along the minus strand of NC_060210.1, from coordinate 191,894,577 downwards.
TTGTTTTCCCCGAGTGCAACTTCACTCCCCACTCAGCTACTTAATATTCATGAATTCCAGCTCACTCTCTCAACATTAGGCCACCTCATTACAGTAACCCGTGGGTTACAAATGTGAGGAGACTAAATATGTTGACGTGAAAATTAACAACGTGATATACAGTTAAACAGTGTGGCATAATAACTTAACATATAAACTTGGTATAAATAACATTTTGGTATGATTAGCAAATAGTGTGGAATGAGAATTTAACGTGGTTACACAAAAACCTGATTATGTGACATCACAACTAACTTTAATACTCAATATTCAAACAGTTTCAGGCGATAATATAGCTGCGAGTAACGATTACTTAATTCTGTGAAACTAAAATAAAGACATGAGCAAATAAATATTATCACATGAAAACTGAAGATTTTTCCATGATGACTTAGCATACAATAATTTGTTATGTAATAAAGTACACTACGAAATAAAACATTAACATTGTGACTTATAGACTTAAGATTGCGATGTGACAAATAACATTATGTGCTAAAAACTTTAGACTGATATCAAAATTGTAACCTACGTTTCCCAGTTCACATCGCGTCGAACACAGTGTGAATGTTGCGATTGGCACCAGTTCACATGCCTTTCAGTGCAATAACTGGAATGTGACGCTGTCACATACTTGACTCCTGGAATCTGGAGTCATGAATCAAGCCTTTCCACCATAGCCATTTTATTGTTTACAAAATTAGAGTTTTAAAATACTTCGAACTCGGTCATTTTTTAATCAACAGATATTAAAGCGAAACTGCCAATGATATGCATCTGACTATACGGACTACACAGAGTGGGAAGAGATTTATCATTATTGGTTGAAGCTATTCCAAACAACAACCAATGTAGCCGTCAGATTTCTTCACTTCGGTGGTACTTTTGTTGAATTATTTTCTTAACCAATTATTTTTAAGCTTTCTATTTTTATTCTTGGATATAGATAGAGAAGACGAGTGAATACTGTGAAAGAGGACATACATCATAGTAACTTTAGATCATATCCCTCGTCACTGTCAGTCTCACCGGAAATATAGAGAGGACGAGTGATTACTGTGAAAGAGGACATACATCATAGTAACTTTAGATCATATCCCTCGACACTGTTGGTCTCACCGGGAATATAGAGAAGACGAGTGAATACTGTGAAAGAGGACAAACATCATAGTAACTTTAGATCATATCTCTCGACAATGTCAGTCTCACCGGAAAGATAGATTGGACGAGTGAATACTGTGAAAGAGGACATACATCATAGTAACTTAAGATCATATCCCTCGACACTGTCAGTCTCACCGGAAAGATAGATTGGACGAGTGAATACTGTAAAAGAGGACATACATCATAGTAACTTTAGATCATATCTCTTGACACTGTCAGTCTCACCAGAAAGATAGAGAGGACGAGTGAATACTGTGAAAGAGGACATACATCATAGTAACTTTAGATCATATCTCTCGACACTGTCAGTCTCACCAGAAAGATAGAGAGGACGAGTGAATACTGTGAAAGAGGACATACATCATAGTAACTTTAGATCATATCTCTCGACACTCTCAATCTCACCAGAAAGATAGAGAGGACGAGTGAATACTGTGAAAGAGGACATACATCATAGTAACGTTAGATCATATCCCTCGACACTGTCAGTCTCACCAGAAAGATAGAGAAGACGAGTGAATACTGTGAAAGAGGACATACATCATAGTAACGTTAGATCATATCCCTCGACACTGTCAGTCTCACCAGAAAGATAGAGAGGACGAGTGAATACTGTGAAAGAGGACATACATCATAGTAACGTTAGATCATATCCCTCGACACTGTCAGTCTCACCAGAAAGATAGAGAGGACGAGTGAATACTGTGAAAGAGGACATACATCATAGTAACGTTAGATCATATCCCTCGACACTGTCAGTCTCACCAGAAAGATAGAGAGGACGAGTGAATACTGTGAAAGAGGACATACATCATAGTAACTTTAGATCATATCTCTCGACACTGTCAGTCTCACCAGAAAGATAGAGATGACGAGTGAATACTGTGAAAGAGGACATACATCATAGTAACTTTAGATTATATCTCTCGACACTGTCAATCTCACCAGAAAGATAGAGAGGACGAGTGAATACTGTGAAAGAGGACATACATCATAGTAACGTTAGATCATATCCCTCGACACTGTCAGTCTCACCAGAAAGATAGAGAGGACGAGTGAATACTGTGAAAGAGGACATACATCATAGTAACGTTAGATCATATCCCTCGACACTGTCAGTCTCACCGGAAAGATATAAATATTTACTCACTGCTGTCTCCCCACGGAAACACTTCCTCTGATTATAATAACCTGTCTCACAAGAGACCCCACACTGAGTAATTAATGACCCCAGACTGACGTCACGACTCTCTTACTCCTTGTATGTCGGATTAATTGGAGTATGCATTTCAGGTAAATTAGCGGTGTAAGGAAACAGTAATTTCTTCAGTTAATGTGATTATAATGTTATATTATATTAGGTTCAGTGAAAACATTTATTGTATCTGCCTGCCTTCAGTCTATCTGCATTCAGTTTTCAATACAGAAACTGAATTTACTACCAGTAGTAATTTTGGCATAATTATACACATTGAAGATAGACATCGTCAGACGCTTTCATCTAGTTATCCTTTCATCTATTGATACTTTCGTCAATTAATTCTTTCATCTACAGATACATTCATGTAGTGGTTTTTTGTATGTTTTATAAGGGTCAAACTAAACTAATGTTAAATGTTTGACACACAGTTTTCATTATATTGAAATCTGATGATAAAGATAAAATCAAACAACTTATAGCAGATGATTTGTACTAAATAACGTTATCTACTGTATAATAGAGTTTTAAAGTTATAAAGATTGTGTCCATTGAAGATTCACGGATGTTTAGAACCCATCTTAAGATAAGACTCGCACATGTACGAGTAGTTAGTCTGTACTTAATTTAAACTAAGTGGCAAACTCATAGGAACTTTGTGGAACCAACATTTCTCTTGCTTGACGTAAGGATATCGTTGTGCTTTATAATCGCGTACTTAACAAATATAATCCTTGCATTTCCCCTATTATCACACTTTGTACTGCTTCAAATTAAATCAATTAAAGAGGAATTGTATTCTTTAATCGCTTTTGAAGAAACTTGTAATTAACTAATTTCTTTTCAAGAAGTTATATAAAATTTATTAAAGCATTCACCTACAAGTGATGTACAAGCTTATACGTTTATGCAAGCTTGTAGAATTAGAATATAGGCTAAAGTGTCTTTTAATCGTTTGTTGCTAAAATTATATTTTAATAAGTTTTTTCTTTAAATGCTATCTTTTGTATGGTTACAATTTGTTCATTTCTGCCCATCTTGTGAATGTACAGGTCAATTTAGTTTTAATTATTTGTAACTCAATATTTTTACTTTTGCTTCCAAGTTAGTAGTAAATACTGTTTAAAATTTCAAATATATCTTGCAGAAAGATATTTTGTTTTGGTATTTTTAAGCCTGTTCAAAATAAACAAACTGTTTTGATATGGTAAATCTTTTTAAATTAAAATTATTCTGTCTATATCTTTATGTTTTCATTCCAAACTTATTATACAATCTGATTTTTGAAAATTTTGAACTTTAGTTCAATAGTAAAGTTGCCTTGATTCTGAAAGGCTTCGTAAAATTAATTAATTATTGGAATATGTGTTGTAATTTACTAGTGGTATTAAAGTAATGATATAACATAATTAAATAACTCTTGTTAATTGTAAAAGCATTCCAAACTTATCATTAGGCAAAAATTCAGGGTTTTATGGTAGGTCTTTAACCTTTATACCAATCAAAGTGAGCCTGAACATGTCATAATGAACAAGTTTTGTTGTCTGAATGAAAACGTAAGGTTAAATGCACCTCATAATTTTTACCACAGACTTAGTTAAATGAATTATGACGAGCGATATTGTTTACTTGAGTTACAAAAGGGAGTCAGTAGCACAGCACTTACTTAACTACTTTATATTCATGTATTCCAGGTCAGCCTCTACTGAAGTCCACCTCATTACAGTTACCCTTAAAGTGCCCTTGAGCTCAACAAAGGGCTTTTATCGTTTGAATTCTTTTTGGCAACATTCTTGTACTTCTAGTGAACCCTTGACTGAATCCTCGAATGGCGAAGATTTATCTCGGTATTAATCACGAATCGTTGACTTAGACAGACAGTTTTGTCATCAAATAAAACTGTTTTTCTATTGCATATATAACAATCATATATCCCCAACGTCGTACCTTCGCTGGAAACATCCCGCTTCTAGACATTTGGAAGGTTTTTATTAATCACAAAAATCACAATCAGAAAATCGCACCTTAAAACCTATAGCTGGAATAACATGAAACTAGGCATTTTTAGTTAGCTAATTATTATAAAATTTAAAAAAAATAATATCGCTTTGTTTCCAAATATCGGCACACTTGTATAATTAAATATTTTTGAAAGAGTTACGTGTAGCTTACCTTAGGTGTTAAGCTTGTATATGTAAAATGAATTTGCCGTGAGTACAAATGATTTAATTTAATCAAAAACAAGTATTTTAAACCAAATAATTGAGGAAATTCACCTCCTGGGCCTGAGTATCCTTTCCTTACATAAGAATGAGCAAACATCAACCAATAAAAAACCGTAAGACTTTTATTTTTAAACTAACCCAATGAAATAAGATACCGTTGGATCGGTCATAAAGTTTTCAACAGCACTCTATTTTTGAATTTGTTGTAAGAATAATGTTTACCTGATCATAAATATATAACAAAATGAATAGTTAATTTTATATTGAGTGCACTCTGATAATAATACAAATATATGAAAACTACCCAACTTTATAAATTCAATTTATTATTATTATGTTATTTAAAATGTGTTAAAAATTATAACTGAATTTGTGTCACGTGACCCTTATAAGGATGCAAGGTCTAGCCTATTGTTATATTGACAATGACTGTACCTGGCTGCCGATACATCACAGAACTTGACTTCGGTTTGCAAAGTTTCTTTAGACGCACTTGATGAAATCAGTGTACTGTTAACAGAGAAACATTTTATAAGCCTACCTGTATAATATTATAACTCTGTTTCATTAGTTAAAGACATAACTTCATTGATTGGATTAATTAGGTATATACTTGTATTTTTAATCTAATACTCAACGAGCTAGCTGCACTGCACTATGGAGGCGATGACGTAAAATCAGATAATGTTTCCCCATTCGCCGACATGAATTTGTATGTCTAGTACATCACCTTGCAATGGCCTGAACAGTCGACTCATTTCTGTCTTTGTTTGTGTTCATAATTCATAATTCGTTTATTGAAGAAATGCTTACATTACAGGCATTGCCCAATTACAATGAAGCATTAAAGTAATACTAAATATATTAAATAGAGGATAAATACTAAAAATAACAATTTAAAAGTTCATCTTCATGCGCTCTCAAAACAATGAGAAACAGGTATAGTTTACCGCTGAGAAGTATAACATTTAAATTAACAACAAGCAATGTAATAAAATGTGTATGGATGATGTATAATAATAAATAGTAATAGTTGACGACAAATAACGATAGATATCTGTAAAAAATATATAAGTAACAACAACAATATCAAGAATTAATATATAACAGTTAAATAACGATAATACAAAAACCAAACTAATTAACACTGAGTGAAACATTCTGAATAAATTGGTCTAATGTGTTGCCAAAAACATCAACATTGATTAGGAGTGAGTTATTCAAACGAATCATTACATTTAATGGAGAGTTAGCCGCCAGATTGGTACGAGAGTAACGAGGCGAAAACAATAAACGACTTCTTGAATTCAGCCGAGAGATATTGAATTGTAGTTTAGATAGCAGAGCCGAGTCGTCGAGCACACCGCCCACCAGCTTATATAGGCACACCAGCATAGCCACCCATCTCCTTTTACCCAGGGAGTCAATACCGAACAGTTATAACAATTCTGGATACGGAACGACTGTTGTGTAGTGATTAAACTCTTTATAATACAAAAACCTCAGAAATTTCTTTTGAACATTCTCTATTAAATCAGACTGATATGCGTAAGATGGGTTCCAGATGACTGATCCAAACTCCAATCTAGATCTCACTAAAGAGCAGTAGAGAAGCTTTATTACGTCAATATGTTTTAAGAAGTTACTAGATCTGCGTATGAAACCTAAAATGGAAAAGGAAGACTTACAAACTGAAACTACGTGATCCGCAAAAGAAAATTTTGTGTTCGTCTGTATACACGATACCTTTAGAATAGAGTGCTGAAATTTTGCTGAAAAACTCCACTATTACTGCCTATACATCTGTGGTAATTATTGTTCAATGAGAGTCGATCTCCGAGCCAGGATATCCGCTGGGGCGAAAACGAGGCTTTCCTCACAGACCCGAATTGTGGCGTGCGTTTATACTTGTATAACACATGTAGACGTGTACCCCAGCTACAAAACTATACACATGTACAAATGTAATGGAGGTGTTGGAGATTTAGTGCTGAGAGAAAGTAAACAAGTTAGCTGGTAGGTGACGAACGACAGGAACAACGAGGGCGGACTGTCGCGGTTGTGGTGACTTATTGAGGAAACTCTTCCATTTCAGAACAAACTTGTTATATCTTCTCCCGCACCCTTTCCTCACCAGTTGAATTGAGGGCACATTCTTCCTCAAGTATTGTGTTCTATCTAAAGTATGGCAATAACAGAACGTCTTAACGTTACTGCGAAATATGTGGTTAGTACACATCATCCGATCCTCATAATAATTACGTTACCTTTAATTCCATAATATTTTTGCGATAGAAAGTCATCAATAACGTACTATGGCTTCATGAAGAATTTAACTACTCTAAATTGTAAATGCAAAAACTAAATTAAAAATTAAATGTACAAACTGGTAACATTGTTTTGATTCTGATTTAACAACTTAAAAGTACGTATAACATTGAACCTTCAATAAAAACGTACTCTTGAGTATTTTTTCTTTTAATATTCAAGGCCAAAAATGGCCAAATTTCTATTTCTATTTGAAAGCAATCGGCGATTGTTCCAATAGTATTACAACAAATTGGTATAATTCTGGACTCTCTGGAGTGTAAATTAATAGGTGGCTAAGCGTTAGCGAAGCGTATAACTCCAGTGGTTAGAAAAATTTCATTATTGTCAATCTATTGGGTTTAAGTGGTTAAGTTTAAGTGGAGATGACTTTATTATCCTAACTTCGCCTCTAATAAAGCCAAGTTTCATTTCAACTTTTTTCATGTTCATTCTTTTATACCCATAATATATCAAAAACAAACTAACGTGCAGACTTGAAATTTTGAAAATGGCTTCATTTATATACAAGCAACACTTACTTGATTACAGAGATGTTATTTATGTGCAACGGTCAGTTCTAAGTGTCCCAAGCAAGGAAAATATAATCTGGTGAAAAATTATTGTTTCATAATTTTTACCTTTTCGAGACCCTCTCACTTCAAAACAAGCGTCACTGACGAACGATTTCTTCTTAGAAAAAATTCCTCTTTCTAATACAAGAAAACCAAGAATTTCTGCTTATTCATTGCAAATTGGCTCTTGACACCGAGACTATTATGAAAGGAGCTTTCATTAATTGGTCATTGAGTTAATTACCACTGGTAAGAGTATCAGTCATTAGTAATTACCCTTCCCTGAAAAGGGTGTACCGTATGACGATAACACATGGGGGTGGTGACTTCTGAGGTCGTAGTAATAAATACTAGAAATACAAAGTTTACTTATAAATTCAGTTTAATTACGAAAACTTAAAAGCACCACTTTTAGATGGTAAAGGAAAAGTTATGTAATGCCACGTTGCGCCAATTAGAATATAATAACTAAAAGGCATATCTGCTAGGTGGGCCTAAAATATCCAATGTTCTATTGAATTATGCGTACGACGTTTTACTTTACAAATCAATAATATTTCACTTCCCTTCGCAATAGGTAGACTCACAACCCGGGTGTCGGCGTCTTGGCACGAGGCATTGAAGCTGTAGTCTAAGAACGGTTATTTCTAGAAGAGGAGTAGAGTTGGGAAGTGGTAGCCATCTATTCAAACAACACGTGAGATACATCAGCTACGTAAACTCGCCTAAAACAAATTCGCGACGGTATTAGCCATTTAATGATACAAATTACTATTTATAACAACGTGCTCGTCGCCATAAGGACGACGCCACAACCTTTATCTATCTCAGTCAAGCAAATAAAAGATCTTCAAGGGTAAGTTACTTTACTATTCACATCTTTACTTTACGTTACATTCATTTTATACGTTTGGCATCAAAGGGCTAATTTAATAATACGAAAAGATAAATTTTACTTACGGACAAAGCGCGCGAGGTCTGATCGGTTACGTAGTTGGGCTGCTACAAAGGGTTAGAAGAAAAAATTCATACGCGTACCAATTAGGTAGTTACTCCGCCCAATAATTTAGTTCCGGAACATTGGATGTAAAATAATATTATATTATACTGGCTGATTAGGTTGCGAAATTTACATTGTATGAAATTTAATTAACTAATTTACGGTACAGAATATCCCCCCTGTTTTGATTTCGCAACCTAGTTAGTCGCTTTACTTTAAATATATTCTAAATAACAAACTTAATTCAACCTTTTATTCATTACATAAATTCAAATTCAACCATAACAATACGATAGCGCGGGGTTTCAAAAGTTTCCTATGAAATCCGCTAGATCGCATGCCAATGCAGTTCTATGACTGCTCGCTTAGGGACCAAAAATAGAAAATCAATTTAGGCAAACTATTTTCATGCAGTGCACGTTGCAGCGTTTTAGAATTTGCGGGTCGTTGCAAGAATAAGGGCATTTAAGGCGATTAAATCGTAAACAAGTGTAGTGTAGTGTTTTGTTATATAGGCGCCACATTCATACTTCTTTTTTGCATTCATACCAGTGTTTTGTGTATAGTGTTGTGCCATTAAATACCCTGAGACTTGCGGACAAGTTACCAATATGGATCGAATACTTTGGAATGAAACGTCCCCTCACGAGAAGCTAAGTCTCACATTTCGTATTAATACTGCATCACTCTTAATATATATATTTACATACAACATCCTATACATCTTACATCTACATGAATTTTAACACTTCAAATATATCTACAAAATTCAAAATTCAACATTTCGGCATACCTACAAAACACAGACAATTTTTCATATTTGGTTCCCTCATTACAAACAGTCAGGATCAACTTTGTCTCATTTCTTTACACTAAGTCTATTTACAAATTCTTTTTCTATATTTTATTTCCATTGACACATTCGTTAAGAATTCACCAAAAAGTTAACTTCCTGGATTTTATCTTATCTTTTAAATTTGGCAGCAAGTGGTTCCTTAAGCTAGGGATGCTACAAAATTTTTTTTTATTTATACAGAACAGGTCTTAATTTAATTTTAAATCTACAATATGAACCTTTTTTACATTCAAAACATTTTCAGTGTGTTGTACAATACAAGTTACAGGGCTTAAAAAATATAAAATTCTATAAATTCCTACATATTTTGGTGCTAATTTTGCATAAAACTTTTCTACCTTATTGCTTAAATAGTGGGTTCTGATCCATACTAAGGAATGCAACTTAAAGGGATGTTTTACATTTTGCTCTGAGTACTTTTGTCTATTACTGTTATGTGCTATACTCCTTTTTACATTCACCACAGCTCTCTTTAAATTGTTTACAACAGTTTCCTTGGACAAATTCTCACCAATTAGATCATTTAGCTTCCATAAATTAGATAAAGCATTATTACAGGAATGATTAAACATTAAATCAAAGGCAGCAAAACCTGTGCTTTCATTATGGGCGGTGTTTAAACTTAATTGTATATAGCCTAGGTCATTATCCCAATTACTATGACAGTAGTGATAGAAACTACGTAATAATGTAGATATGTTTCTAATATGCCTTTCTGATTGATTTCCATTAGCCCTCTAAGGCGCTAGTCTACGGTGTTCAATAAAATTCTTAAATAAGAACTTCTTAAAATACAGTGATGTAAAATATGCGGCATTGTCTGACACTATTATTTTAGGTACAGAAAAGTTGTTAACAATTATGCGGTCTAATTTATTACATATTTCAGCACTCTTACATTCCCTCAAAGGGATTAGCCATAGAAATTTACTGGCGGCATCTACAACTACAAGTAAATATACATTGCTGTTTCTAGTTCTCATTAAGGGACCTAAAAGATCTATGAATAAACAATCCATATTGTTCTTAAATGGCACAGATACTAATTCGCCTTCATATTTTCTTTGGCACACTTTACTCATTTTACAAACATTACATGCTTTCACTTTTGCCTTTATAATTTCGTCTAAATCAGGTCTATAAAAATACTGATTAATTTTTCTTTGCGTTCTAGCAATGCCTAAATGACCTCCTATTAAAGAACTGTTGAAGAATTAATATACTAAATCAATTAACTGTACAGGTAAAAATATCTTACTCTTACTTTTTACATTCCTTTTGTACATCAGTAAATTGTTTTTTATAAAATAACATAAATTGTTACTATTGCTTTTTACAGATTGAATGATTCGCTGAGTTTCTTTATCTTGAAGTTGATATTTTTCTAAATCTTTAAACGCTCATGGCAAATCATTAATTAACAACCACAAATTATCCTTGTTATTGCACTTAATGTTTATCTGCATTTTAGGCTTTACATTAGATGTTCGTTTACATGTTTGTCTTCGGGAGGAGTTTGAATGGCAGAAGGAAATCGATAATCAATTTTTATCCTGGTCTGGAACGTTCCGGCAGTCACTGGGGCTCGGATCAGCTGTTCCCGTCGACTCGCCCTCAAACATACGTGAAAGGGCGTCTGCCAGCGCATTATCGGTGGAACTTTTAAATTCCACCTCAAATGGCAAATTCAAAATCCTCTCGATCCACCGGGCAAGTCTTCCTACCTTCCTTTTGTGATTGAGGACATAGGATAAAGCTTGGTTATCGGTTATTAATTTAAAGGTTCTTACTTCTAAAAATTCGTGCCATTTTTCTATGCAAATTAGTGCACTCAAAGCTTCTTTTTCATAAACAGTATATTTTAATTCGGCATCAGTAAATTTCCTAGAGTAATAGGCTATTGGCATTAATTCATTTTGGTCGTTTTCCTGTAACAAACAACCACCTGCGGATATTCCACTAGCATCTGTCATTACTATAAATTGCTTTGAAAAATCAGCTAACTGGAGTACAGGATGATTCATTATAGCTTCTTTTAACTTTACAAACGAATCTTGACATTCACTTGTCCAAACAAATTTAGCGTTTTTCCTTCTTAAACGATTTAAAGGATTACATAATTCGGCATAATTATTTATAAATTTTGAAAAGAAATTGGTCATACCTAAAAACTGTGAAATTTGTTTGGCGTTCTTAGGCGGCATAAATTCTCTTATACTCCTTGTTCGCTCGGGATCTATAGTTACTGTATTATTTTTTATTAAGTTCCCCAAAAAGGAGATTTCCTCAAAACAAAACTTTGCTTTCTCTAGGTTTGCCGTTAAGCCATGTTTGCTTAGTCTATTTACAATCTCTCTGACATGTACTAAATGCGAATCAAGGTCTTTACTGTACACTAAGATATCATCACAAAAATTTATCACATATTTAAATTTTATATTGTCTAGGACTTTATCCAGATAGGCGGACAATACAGCACTACCAACATGTAAACCAAAGGGTACTCGTTTAAATTTATATTTACCAAATATAGTGCTAAATGAGGTAAGATCTTGACTATCAGGTGATAATGGACATTGCAAAAAACTTTTTCTTAAATCTATTATTGAAAAATATTTGGCTCCACTAAGATGTTGATAATAATTATTTAAATCACCAATGGGAAAATCAATTTTCTGTAACTTTTTATTTAATTCGGTATAATTGACTACAAGTCTGTCCTTTTTGGTTAAAAAGGCTGGACTGGAGTAGGCTGAAGTACTGGGTTCAATTATTCCTTGGTCCAACCAATCCTGTATTATTGTTTTCATCTTATTTACAGTAGGAGGGCTCATAAAATAAGGCCTAATATTTACAGGTGTGGGGTCATTTAGAACTAATCTCACTTCCAAATCTAGAGCCTCTCCTAATTTTGGATTAAAAACATTTGGAAAATCCCCTATAAGGTTTAGTATCTCAGCCTCAGCTCTAGTGCACCCTATTTTTACATCAATGCTGTTTACTTCATGTTCAAAAGGCTGTTGTCTGACAATAGTTATTTTCTCATTACAATTGAATTTAAAATAACATGAATCTCCATCAAGATCTAAAATTAATTTGCTATTAGATATAAATGGGTTTCCCAATACAATGTCCCATTTTAAATTATCCAATACAATAAAGTTTACTTTCCAACAAAATTTAGAAATTTTTATCTTAGCATAACAGTAACCAAAAAATTTTATTTCAGTGTTATTTGCAGCAAACATTCTATCATCTGACTTCATTAATTTAGAAACATTTTTATTCAACAATAGGCTATCATAAAATTCTTTACTAATTATATCTCTTGTAGCACCAGTATCTAATAAGCAGTTTGTTTTTACATTTTTACCCACTATAGCTTCAATTAAAGGCATATTGTTACACTATCTAACATTTAGTCTTAAATTAGGTTTTCTATATTTTAATTTACTCCAATTTTTAATTACCTTACCATAGACTCTCATAAAATAGTGTTTTTCTTTTCTTACTGTATTACTATTTATAAAATTATTATTCTTAAACTTATGAAACCGGGGAGGGATATTTTTAGGTGTTGTGTGTAATACCACTCCCCTATCGACTAGTTTTTTGGATTCCTAAAACAATTTTTTGCTAAGTGACCAGGCCTATTACAATTGAAACATAACTTTGGGTTTTTGACAGTAGGCCTACTTTTTCTAAGTTCAAAATGTGGTGGATACATGTTGTTAACATATGTCTTACTTAAATTGTCCCTTAAGTTATCATTAAAGGTTATATTGTTACTAGCTATACACACATTTTCCAAATCTGTAAAACAAATGGGATTGTTTTCAAAAATTAACTTATTTCTATCTGTAGGCTTAATACCTCTTTTTATACAAGTTACCAAGTCCTGTTCACTTATGTTACACAATAAAACTTGACTGAACTCTTTGATGTCATAGATGTATTCATACAGTGGCTCATCAAACCTTTGTGGCCTATAAACTAAATCTAGTCTCAGTCTTTCAATTAGGCCTACAGGGATAAAAGCACTAATTAATTCCCTGTGTAGATAGTTGACATTTGGCATGACAGACTTACACTGTATTATTTTGGCTAAAAGTGGACCTTTTGCATAACATGGTAACAATGCTAAAATTTCATTTTCTGATAGGCTAGTTTCACATTTTAGTTTTAACAAAGTTTTCAAAAAGTTTATTAGCTCAGGTACTACTAAGCCATTTGTTACTGTAAAATTTTGTAAATAACATTCTACAGGGTTGTTTAACTTATTAAACATATTTAAACCAGACATAGGTTGACTTATACAATCATTGTTTGCATTATAAATAGGCATTATAGGCAAAGTGGGGGTACTGGCAGTAGGCTGTGATATTGTTGGTGGTTGTACAGAAATAGGGCCTATTTGTTCTTTCACTGCCTGTTCCATAGCCTCATCTTGTTCTAATGATTCATTTAAATTGGCTTCTAACACTTTAAGCTGTTCTAGGTTCACTGTAGGTAGCAAGTTTTTAGCTAACTGTTGTTCAACATTTACTAGCCTACAATTTAAAGCTGATAAAGTTTCACTATGTACAGAACTTAGTGGTTTTTAGCTGGTTGTCTAAAAATAAACGGTTTATTAAATGTGTACACTTTTCTTGGAATTTGGTGATTTCTAAAGGTGAACTAGCACTGTTCAATTCACTGCACCCATGTTCTAATAATATCACTTTTTCACTGAGAAGTTTTACTTCCTGATTGTGGTCTATTTTTAATAGGCTACTAGGAGTAGGTAAAATATTGTTTCTCAAACACTGTCTTAAGGACTTTCTGAGTTCATTTACTGTACTGTCACTATTTAATTTAATACCTCTAGATATCAGTTCAAATACCAACTCATCTTTAGACAAATATTCTATTTTAATGGCAGGCATTGTGGCGTTTTCACTCAGTTTCACCCAGTTGATGGCAGAGTAGGCACATCAATAGCAGAGTTTAGCAATAATGTGTGCCTACTTAAATAGCAGATTCGCGCAATATAATTATGTGTACCGTATGACGATAACACATGGGGGTGGTGAATTCTGAGGTCATAGTAATAAATACTAGAAATACAAAGTTTACTTATAAATTCAGTTTAATTACGAAATCTTAAAAGCACCACTTTTAGATGGTAAAGGAAAAGTTATGTAATGCCACGTTGCTTCCAATTAGAATATAATAACTAAAAGGTATATCTTCTAGGTGGGCCTAAAATTTCCAATGTTCTATTGAATTATGCGTACGACGTTTTACTTTACAAATCAATAATATTTCACTTCCCTTCGCAATAGGTAGACTCACAACCCGGGTGTCGGCGTCTTGGCACGAGACATTGAAGCTGTAGTCTAAGAACGGTTATTTCTAGAAGAGGAGTAGAGTTGGGAAGTGGTAGCCATCTATTCAAACAACACGTGAGATACATCAGCTACGTAAACTCGCCTAAAACAAATTCGCGACGGTATTAGCCATTTAATGATACAAATTACTATTTATAACAACGTGCTCGTCGCCATAAGGACGACGCCACAACCTTTATCTATATCAATCAAGCAAATAAAAGATCTTCAAGGGTAAGTTACTTTACTATTCACATCTTTACTTTACGTTACATTCATTTTATACGTTTGGCATCAAAGGGCTAATTTAATAATACGAAAAGATAAATTTTACTTACGAACAAAGCGCGCGAGGTCTGATCGGTTACGTAGTTGGGCTGCTACAAAGGGTTAGAAGAAAAAATTCATACGCGTGCCAATTAGGTAGTTACTCCGCCCAATAATTTAGTTCCGGAACATTGGATGTAAAATAATATTATATTATACTGGCTGATTAGGTTGCGAAATTTACATTGTATGAAATTTAATTAACTAATTTACGGTACAAGGGCGGCCTTTTTAAATGATATTTTATACATAGTTGATATATTAATTAATTAACTCGTATTCCACGCAAGATATCATTTCACATTGAACGCATTCCCCACGAAACTGCCACAAGCAATATATCACTCGCTACAATGATGACAAGCCAGGATAGCTCGGGCCGCCCGTATATTGCATGTCAGACCTCACTCGTCCAGTAAGTCATGTGGAAAGCATCAAGATGACGTACAATAGCAAGTAATCTGCATGTCGGTCTTGCCAGCGACTTTACGATTATGATTACTACGATTTGTAATACTACTTTGCGCATTATTAAAATTAATTAGTTATTATCCTGTATTATAATGTGAATCAATCTGGATGTTATAAAATCAGACATTTTAATTTATTATTTCATTTGAAACCAAACAATACTAGACCCAACAGTATGATTACAAATAGCTCATTGCCAGATTTCCAGAATGTATAATATGGTTTAATCACAGTTCGAGCGACGCGACCTTCTTCAAATCGCATCGTTGTTCGTCTATCTGTCCGTTTATGCAATACATTTTTAAAGGAATGTCCTAGTGACTGGTTACGTAGGTTCCTCTTTGTCCAGAGAAGAACCTTATTTGTTTTTGGGGTGAAAACCTCAAAGGACGGTCCGTCCGTCTATCCGTATGGGCGATAACTCTTGATAGGAAGGTCTTAGAGATTTGAAGTTTTTGGCTCCTTCCTCTTGGTCCACATTTATTAATCTAGGGGTCAAAAGGTCATAGGACAGTCCGTCCGTCCGTCTATCCGTATGGGCGATAATTCTTGATAGGAAGGTCTTAGAGATTTGAAGTTTTTGGCTTCTTCCTCTTCGTCCACCTTTATTAATCTAGGGGTCAAAAGGTCATAGGACAGTTCGTCCGTCCGTTTATCCGTATGGGCGATAATTCTTCATAGGAAGATTCTAGAGTTTTAAAAATAAGAATAACTAACCATTGGCTTGATTTGGTTTACTGGAATTCTGAGAGATATTATCCCCACATGCAATTCAGTATACTCACAATCATTTCGAAATTGTTTCACCGTTAAAGGAATGTTTAATTCAAAACCTATTTTAAATGTAACACATTTAAAGCTTGTTGAAATCGTACATAAGCTACTTAAAAATATCTATTTAATTAGATGGTTGAAATAAAAGAAGAATCTGTATTTATCCTTTTTAAATCTTATTTCCTGATCGAGTCTTAAAAAAGTTATACAAAACAGCTGGTAATACATATGATGTTTATGATAACAATTAGTTTAATATTTCTATTGTTTCATCTCAACCGTGAACACTGAAATATTTAATTTTAAAATATCATAAGACTTCGTCGTATTATGGAGTTTATTTGGAATGAAAATATTATATAAACAATAAATATAAATCTGAAGACTCGGGAAATGTAATGAATACGAAGTAGTCCTGTAAGCGAAAAACCTGTAATAAGAATTATTCACAATTTTGTTTAACTTCTCATCCTCTTAACCTGCTAGTAAGATTATATTTATAAACAAACTGTACACTGTACATTTACAACTCATTCAGAAGAAGGCCAAGAACGTCAAACTTGATGCTAGAATGCAGAAAACAGTTTTGAAGGATCGCGGAGTTTAGCCGATAAGCTTGGCACGGAACAGCTGTGGATTTAGGAGATTTTCCCAGCCGCATATTTCTACCAGGGGCATACTCAGGAATTTATTTCCGAGAGGTGGTAGTTTCAAGGTTATGAGGCTATATTTAATTTAAAGATTGAAACATAATAAGCAACATTAAGTTTTAAGCATAACAGTGATAATATATCGTGAGAAATTTTGATGGTTTTGTTGTCTACCTGAAAATTTCCGTAACGTAAATACAATTTCGGGGGTGGGGAAGGGATGACTGATATCTCATATCTCCATTGATAGCTCATGATGCCTAATGAGACCGAGACTAGCAATATTCATCAATGATGATCAGCTACTTTACCAATCAGAGTCGCATCTTCTGTTAAGTATTAGAAGGCAAGACCAATTGAACATCAAAACCATTAATTCTTTGTTTGAAGGTTATTTTTGACGATGGAATGATTGTGAAGGAAACAGGATATTTCCGGGCATTTGCCATCATTCAGTGAAACAAGAAATCAGTAACACTACGTTTCGAGATCTGCAATCTGATCTCTTCTTCAGGTCCTGACTTAGGCGTGCCACAACGCTTTGGTAGGATTTGTTTATTTTAACCTAATTTGTAATTATGTATTAGGTTAGTTTTTTACCTGAACAAGAGATCAGGAAAATCCTGTTTCCTTCAAAATTATTAATGTAGTAATTAGCTGAGTCTACCACTCAGAGGGTGACAAACATTCCCTTCTGTCTGTCTGTCTGACTATACATGGTAAATCTCGAGAAAGAATTGAGCTGAAAACTTCAAATTATGTATATAACTTTATTTATTCAAAAGAAAGGTGGTGGTGTATGTATTTCTCTCCAAATTTTTCTAAGCATTAGCTAAGCCAATCACTAGGGGAGTAGCACGAGTAAAACTTAACATAGCGACTTAAAATTTTGCGTTAAACTTCATTTTTCACAGTTGGATGAACAATATATCTCAATGGCAATTTGCTGAGCGGTAACAAAGCATATTACTAATTATAATATCTTAAGGACGAATTGAAATTTAATGATTTAAATTCTCACATAAAACTTATTTCTACATAATTAAGTATTAATTCAATGACAGTGCATGTCCCCGCATGGGGTTTGAGTCTAGGTCAGTGGGAAAAAATCGGAAAGATTTGCTTTAATCAGATAAATGTAACTAAATTACATACTTGCTTAGATATCGTGATGTTAACTGGGAGTTTCTGACATTTGCCGTTCGTTAAAGTTTATTTTTAAATAACACACGATTCTGGTATGATTTTTTTTTACCTAGG
This sequence comes from Homalodisca vitripennis, assembly GCF_021130785.1. Lineage (NCBI taxonomy): Eukaryota > Metazoa > Arthropoda > Insecta > Hemiptera > Cicadellidae > Homalodisca > Homalodisca vitripennis. The sequence goes on along the minus strand of NC_060210.1, from coordinate 191,876,362 downwards.
GTATGATTTTTTTTTTAACATAGTGTATAATTAATTATAAGTTATCCACCTGAGGAAGAGATCAAATTGCAGATCCCGAAACTTAGTCTTACCGATTTCTTGTAGAATAGAGTAATAGCACATTTTAGCACTACCTTAAAAATCGCTTGTTATTGGCTTTGAGTAACTTTCATTTGATTAAATTAATATAATATTTTTAGTTTTTACTTTCTTAATTTTAGTTATTTAAGTATTGAGATCTATTTATTTGTATTAAAACATGCTTATTATATGACTGAGTTCTTAACGAAAGCGAATCTTGCAATCCTTGCAATTGGCCATGAGTGCTGTAATAGCAATATATAATAGTTACGCAAGAATAACGGTGCTACTTTAACGGCGACGTAGTTGCAGCTGTTCCGGGCATTAATAGTTAATTGGTTATTGTTTATCACAGGGACATTACCGCCAGACGTCCAGTTATAGCTGTGTTACACAGTTTACACTTTTCAAACTAATTAATATGCTCATAAACGTAACTGGTGCTGAGATACAATGTTTGGCACTAAATACAAATGGGTGACTAATTTATATACAAGACAACTATAATATTCGAAATTTCTCTTTTTTAATCTAATAATTCTTAAACTAATACCTATTTAAATGATGTTATTTTAATAATGTCATGAATTTGTAAGCACAGAATATCTTGTGAGTATTAAATAAGCTTCTTAAACGGTAAAATTACAAACAACAACAAAGTTTGTTAGGTATCACAACTTAACTTTACATTTTAATTGACATTGTCCTGAGAACGATCTTCAATGTGGAGACAACAGTCTCGGTTGTGTAAATACTCAGCAGAACGTCGCCGTATAAGTGTGTGTGTGTGTGTTTAGGAAGAGAGAGGCTTGTGGGAATTGTCTCCTCCCTCTCATCGTAAGGTTACAGTTAACGCTTATAGGAGAACAATCTCAGTGAAGAGATCACAGTTCCATTCGTTTAACTACCGTACAGAACTGCACATTATAAGCGTTGTGTGTATCTCAATGGCGCCTCAATGGCACGTGGAATGAAGTGGTTACGAAGAAAGAGCTGATCATGCGCAATTGGAGCTGATCACTATTAGAGTTTTGCTGATAATCTCGCGTTTGCTAATGCGATGCCTTCATATAAGTCAGGATCGGAGTTCCTGCGCATAGACTTACCATTAATCTGGCCAAATGCAGTGTCTAACCTCTTTACCAGATGCTAAAGTTCTACAGCTGATAGAGCTTGTGAAAATAATTTTACTTGGGTATTGTGGAAAAATACGACGTCCATTTATGGAAATTAACTTTGCCTTTGAGTGGATTTCTAGATATGACAGAACAACAGGAAAATACCAGATAACGTGTTCTTAAGTAAAGATTATAATCCATATGTTGACTAGCCCTTGTGCTATTTTCAGCGGATTAACCAATTCTTGCTTGCGTCGTTTGTACAATCTCTGGATACCGGTTAGAAAGTCCTTCAACTTGTGAGGAGTCCTCCAACTTAACATTTCCTTTATTATGTGCTTCTGGACTTGATGTCCTTCTCTTTGACTTAGAAATACAGATTCAGCATACATTGTAACCAACTAAACTAACCCCGTTGTTTCGGTGTTGAGGTTTTTTTTTAAACCTCTTTAGTTAGAATGCTTACATTAACCGTTAAACAGAATATTCGGGAGGCAGGAGTGATAGATTTTTACTACTATTACATTTATTGTGTTAGAATTGGGAGCATGCCATTCTTAAGTGTTATCTTTTTTGCTGGGAGATAATACTGCCTCAACCATTAGATGTCACTTAGATGTTCCTAATACTTTCGTGGAGTTTGGAATATCACAGGGGGTTGAGAATATGTGTCGAAATTACCCTTCCTAACATAGCTACGTCACGCATTACAATTTGATGTCGATATCGTTCTGCCTCTTAGTTGCTTTCAGAGCACTCAAAAATTTATGGTGTAAATTTTTTAACGAAAACCAGCGAATGCATTCAATTCTTTTGATTCATATAAAACAAGCACATTTAAAATAGTTTTTAGATCCTCCCTTAACCTTAAGAAAACAGGAGTTTATGTCCCGATATCTACTGAAGGAGCTAGATTGGATAACCATCTCTTATTTGGGGACAAGAAGTTCCTTCTAACCCTTGCAGCGGTGCTTGAAGATTTCCCCGTTGTTTCTTATAACTCACTGTCTACATCATTGTATATTATGGGAACGATAAGGTAATGTTGGAAAAGTTAGTGAGTCGTTTCTTTTTGTTATTTATTTATATCGTAAATAATTTTGTAATTTTAATTTCTTAATACAAATACTAAGATATTATTCAGAAAAAACTTAATTTTATGATATCTTTCTCAACCAGACAGGATTGTCTGAATGCTGATTCCTGCCAACATTCCAAATCTCCCAAATATATCTAGCTAAAATAAATGGTTGTTTTTAAAAATTTTAGCCTATTTCAGAGGAAATTCAAATTTAACACTACATAAATAGTTTTTAACATTTTGCTAAAAGGTAACATTTTTTAAAGTTGTTATTCGTTTGTATTTGGATTTAAAAACTTACATGTGGTAACAGTGTTATGGCTTAAACAAAATATGTCATCTAAAAATGAATAATTGAATTTATTTTAAAATAACCCGTTTACAATTTTTGGTTTTAGCTTATTAACATCTACTCTTATAATATACATGGCGTAGGTATTATTCTGGTATAAATATGCTAAGAAGGTTTAGTGACGATATCATTGATTTTTATAATATCGTGCAACAAGTAATGGCGCAAGCAATTTGGAAATAAACGGATATATATTGAATAGCATATTTTAGATGCTAAAAGGAGATTTAAAATATCTAACTGGAAACGAAATGTACCGTAAGCAGTTTTGAACCAATTTGTTGAGAAAATAAAAAAAATCATAAAAATAGAATTTTAAAATCCTTTAGTGTAGCCCAAATAATATTGATGAGTTGTTATAAAATATAAGAAAAGTGTTGGAAATAATTAGCTATTTTAGTTTCAAACACATTGTACGGTAATATCGGTCTATAATTGTTACTACATGCGGTCTTATACTAGCATAAAACTTAATGATTAAAGTGGCACTAACATGATTTCTAATTTTAAAGGATACAATACTATTCATGTGTGAACAATGACATTTATTATGAATGTTTAGTTGTTTCCACGGTTACAATTTCTTTTATACAATAGAGTAAATTTATAATGCCTTTTATAAACTGTTTGAGTCAAATGTCATACTCTCAAAGATTAGAGTCATTGTCCAAGATATCGGCATATATCATAATGCGTACCCGAGCGTTGCGTTGACCTTGGCGTCCGTGAACCACCAAGTTGACGTTCGGTCCTGCGGGAACAGTCTGGATCCTGTGGATGGCCGGGAGGTCTCCTATGTTGTCGTAGGGAACCCACCAAGCCGCCGTCACTTGACCACTTGCGTGGAACAACTTGGAGGCTTCGCTGTTCTGCGGTACCTGCAGCTCGTCCGCCCCTCCTCCCGCATTGTTGTTGTACACGACCGGGGTAGCAACCACCTTTATAACTGCCTCACTTCCACCTAGAGCGAGCAGGAATACCAACACAGCACACAGACATGACCGCATTTTACCGTTGTTGGATACACTAATAACTGATATCACTTTATGTTCGATTTAACCCGAGCTCGAGTAGTTATCAGTTCGACTCGAGGTCATCATGACTGAACTTTGACCTTTCTCATCCACAACCAACTGTTCGCTTGAAACAGTTTCAGTTATATGAGCGGGATTTACTCAGAGACCAATCTTACAGTTCTTGTTACTCCGCGTGAAACTCATTCTGATAACCCTATCTCATCTGTGAGAAAATGTAAAAAACACTTATCATTGACAAACACTCTTGTTTTTATTCCTCCGCTTTCCCTGTACGTTGAGAGCTAAAACTTTGCACCTTCATTGCCACAGTCCAAACATGGTTACCAGAGTAATAAATACCTTGTTATGTTTGCGATTCTACGTAGTTTTAGGAAGAAAAAACTTTATCAGTGCAAAACTGTATTTATCTTTACCACGAGTAACGTTGAAAACTTTATACTTTCCATTTTTATTTTATTGATGTTTACACTATAATTAACATTACAGTCTTTTTAGATGTCTGGAGTTATCCAGGTTTTTATATCAAAGGGATGAGAAATGAAATAATTTAAGGGATTTTAAGACTATATGTACAATATTGGAAATTTTATTGCTAAAAATATTAACAATATATTTTATGTTGTAGCATATTAATAGAACATTTAATGGTTTTAGTTGTATCTCTATGAAAATTATTGTATGGTAAAATACAATTTTGGAAAGATACTGCCATGATTAGAAGGCACAGATATGAAATGAAATGAAATGAAAAATGCCTTTATTTACAGAGGCGAAGTTAGGACTTAAAAGTCCTCTCTACCACTTAACCTCCAAAAAAAACAAACAAAGTAAAATATTATCATACCTATTACAACATTGTAATTGACACTTAAACTAAATCACTTTAATAATTAATTACATATTGGATGTAACATAATAATGCATATATATAAATTATAATTAAAATTAACCATTTAGATTAAACTCTAACATAAATCTCTTTACAGGCAACTAATAAAACTATCCTATCCTAATCAGCTTTCATTCCCCATCCACGCAACTCACATACAGTTACCACAAGTGTGACCACAAGAACCACCAACCGTCACTCCCGCCGAGTCCGCAGCAGAAAGGCCCGAACCTCCGCCCCAAAGCGATCGCGCTTGTCAATAGTTCTGATGCTGTCTGGGAGAGCGTTCCACAATCGACATGCGGAAACAGTGAAAGATTTATTATATAAGGTTGTCCTATGAATTGGAGTTGATAATAAAGATGCACCCCTACGAGTTCTACGTGCACTAATATCAGACATAAAAACGAAACTTTGGGCCAAATAACTTGGACAACCATTGTGGATTAGTGCGTGCAACAGACTAAGTACATGAAGATCTCTAAGTTCTTTGGATTTTAATAGGGATAATTGCTCAAAATAAGGAGATACGTGATCATCACGTCGTAAGTTGAAAATAAACCGAATACAATAATTCTGTGCACGCTGAATTTTACTAGAAAGGTCAACAGTCATGTCATTGATCACCACGTCACAGTAATTGAAGTGAGGTAAAACTAGAGTTTTCACCAACATCACTCTAACATCCAACGGCAAGTATTGTGCAAATCGCTTGAGGCCATGTATACAGGCAAAAACCCTATTACAAATTTGTGACACCTGATCAGCCCATCCCAGGTTTTTGTTGATAGTTATTCCCAGGTTTTTTACTTTTTCATTGTAAACTATTTCTTTATTGTTCAGTATCAGTCTTGGAGCAGTATTAATGTCAATTTTAGTAATAAGCCTTTTATAGCCTATTAAAATACAGTTAGTCTTGGTTTCATTAAGTTTCAGTCCATGTCTGCAAGTCCAGTAAGCTATTGAATCAATATCAGAGTTCATTACCTGTACACAAGTGTCCATCTCATTAGGTGAAAAGTGGCGGTAAATTTGTAAATCGTCAGCGTACAGATGGAATCTTGAGTGTCGGATGCCAGTAGTTATGTCATTAATGTAGAGTGTAAAAAGAAGTGGTCCAAGTACAGAACCCTGAGGCACCCCTCGGGTGACAGGTTTCCACTCGGAGCACCCATTGTCAGTCTTGACACGCTGCTGTCGCTCGGAGAGATATGACCCCACCCACCCGACACAACCATCAGAGAAACCATACCTCTTCAATTTGATCAGTAAAAGAGGGTGATACACGCAGTCGAAGGCCTTGGAAAAATCGAATAGAGTCAAAATTGTAGCTTGTCGCTTGTCCATAGCAAGTCTTATATCTTCTGTGATTTTTAAAAGGGCTGTGGCAGTACTGTGGTGAGGGCGAAACCCAGATTGAAATACCGACAAAATATTGCCACTGTCAATAAAACGGGAGAATTGTTGGTGGACTATTCTTTCTAAACACTTGGATAGCGCAGGCAGTATACTAATAGGTCTTAAATCAGATGGAGCTTTAGGGGAAGAACACTTATTTAAGGGACGGATTTGAGCTCTCTTCCATATATCTGGAAAAGTTGAGGACATTAAAGATTTATTAAATATTGCAGTAATAACTGGGAGGGTGACTGGCAGAGTGCTCTTAATGAACTTGATTGGAATGTTGTCGGCCCCGAAAGATATGTATGTGTGATTGTGAAAGTGGATAAAAAGACTGCTTGAAATGAATGTAACGAGTTGGAATTGGTAGATCATAACTGTTGGTTCAACGGACTGTGAAAACATTACGAGAGAATTGTAGTCCACTTGGACCTACAATAGTGAATAATATGTCTAACAAAGAGTCTGTAATGCTCTGTAAAAGTTTTTTATTTTATGCAGGCTTAGATGTCTTTCGCATCCTACAACATTTCACTGTATCAGGTTCTTGCAGTCAGACTCTAAAAGATATATCAGGCGACAACTTTCTGTGGCCTTTGAGAGGTTATACGAGGTCAATGAGAATTTACAGTTTTAAAACTAAACATTTCCCAATATCAATTAGCATTGTTCAGAATAGTATAAATGGAAATCGCGATCATCAAGTTGCAGTGATTTCCGTGTTAATGACCTTTGTATTCCTTTGTAATCAATTTAAAGGTCAAACATTTGATAAGTTAATCTCGCAAGGGCAGCCAATAATCTCGAGTGCACCCAATAATTCTGAACATTAGTCTAAGTATATTCAAAGGCTGTACGATGAAACTATTTTTGATTGCTGTGTCGGTTTTCCTTCACTGTAGATGACAAAATGTAGATGACAATATTGAAAACGTTTTTCTCCGATTAATTTAACTAAAGACATTAACTGACTATCCTGCGCTTCTACTCACATTATATTCGAGATCATCACTGTTATAATATTAAAAATCCTCCATGTGTGGTTTAAATAATGTCCTGAATAACTTATATAGTAACACTGAAAGCTAAAATCAAATTTACATTAGTTTTTGATATTTATTGTTGGTTATGTGCTAATTGAAATGATGACAGGTTTTACAATGTTTTGAAGTTTGAACCTGAAGAAGTGAATAGATCCTTATCCCAGAAACGTTGCGTTCTATTTTTGTAACGTATAAGAATATTGTCTGTAATCCTCTTGTTCTGTCAAATGTATATTTTTTTTAAATCTGTGTATTTCAAGGGAAACTATTTGTCCCAGTGAATTGTTTGGAAGAAGTAAAAAAGTGGAAAAGTATAACTACACATAATAAATGTTCTTGTATATTTATCGTGAGTCAGTAGCTCAGTACTCGGTCACAGAGTAATTCTTCAAAGGCGGTACTTTCAGACTTATTTACATATTAATGCTAATACGATCTTAGGCCCGGAGCAGGGCACTCCTTTGAGTTCATAATTTCTTTGAGACTCAGGCGATTTTAGTATATTGGATTTATACATCCAAATGTTTTCATTATTCCGGCAAAGAGAGTAAGGTTTGTAAAAACAATTATTTGAGGACATTTTTAGACAGTGAAGACTAATAGACAGCAATCTGCATGAAAGAAATCTAAAGTATGATCTTGATTAGTTAAAAATCCTGTTCATTATTACTTTTATTAACTCAAAATGTAACAGCTACCTTGGATGGATATTAAAGCTATTAAAATAGCACATTCATTAAAGTGGTGAAATTCGTTTTTTGGGGCTGTTTGTTTAATTTCAAATCGTAGCTCTTTTAAGGTAACCTTACTGAAAACGAAACAGAGAAAACTATTCTTGATATTCCACCAGGCGTTAGAGGCATTTAAATTAGGAAATGTAGGTTTTTTATCCAAATAAAAAAGGTTAGAAATAAATATTTGAGGACATGATGTTCGGAGTTAAGATAATTTTAATGATTTATGATTTAAATAGCATATTAGTAAATAGAAAGGTACTTAAAAATAGTAAAATCGTATAAATATAAATAAACTTACGCTATTCACTATACTTATATTTTTGAAATACAATGTTCAAATTAGTCATACATTTGAAATGTATAAATTTAGTGTCACAGTTCTTGCTTAGGTCTGCTTAGAGGCTCCCACTTCTGCTCCAAACGGCTTCTGCTGGTCGTGGAACTCGTACGATTAAACATTTATTTATATTTTTTTCTCTAATCAGACTATACATTTCATACAGATGTAAAGTTTTTTTAATTAAAATTTTAAAAAAGCACGCAAAAAATCGACATACCACCTTCAGTTAGCTTGATACAGTATACTAAATAAGTCGTGTGCTAATTAAAAACTACATTTTTATCTGATTTCCACTACGAAGTTTACGCACATGTCCACCAACCAAAGTGAACTTTCATAGAATCTTGTATAATGTATTGAACGAATTCCTCTAATTCAAATAATTTTAAAAAGTTAAAACAAGGTAAACTTAAAAATATTTATCTAGGAAGTATTAATAAAGCTCTTATTGCGATTTTAGCGTTTTTTTCTCTGGGCCGTCAAACGTGAATCTACACATAATAGAACATCTAAAAATATGTTTATAACTATTTAAGAATCAAAATACATCTCCTACACTCAAAAAGACCTAACATTTATTAGAAATGCAAACATACAATATTCTATGTGTATTTCTCGATAAAAAGAAACGTCAAAAGCAATCCTCACTTCCAGACAGCTCAGAGATGTGGATCTGGCGTATGACGAGATTGAAAACGTCTTTTATGATTGAGAGCTATTGGCTGTAGTCTTGCAGTCAACACGAGGTACACAAACCTGGTATAACCGTATAAGTTAAAGTTTTTGCCATACTGCATAAACAACAGCTGGTTTTGATCCTTAATTTGGTGCATTAAGTTGTTGCTTTTCGTTACCTTTTAACCGCAATCCAAAACTCAGCTAGAGCACATTTTAAATTTTGTCAAACTGTTAACCTCAAAAAATTGTTATTGTTTCAGTTAAGCAGTTGTTTTTTACGTAAAGTAAAATAATTATACTTACAGTATAATTACATTGACTTACAGTTTTAATTTTTTTTCCATATTATTAAAAATGTATGTTGGCGCTTAAGCGTGTTTTCAACTTCGCCTCTTTCGTAAAACATCATGCGCAACGAAAACAACCATTCTTACTCGTAGTGTCGAAAACAGTTATTGCGGCAAAGTTTAAAACCCTTTAAAAAAAATAAAAAAGTTTTGATAACAGTAGTAATTACAGCTATTTCAATATGATGCAAATTCCGGTTCACTGAGTTACTAGAGCAGCCTGCACCAAAATAGTCCGATGATGGATGTTGAGTTACAACCCCCCCCCTCAAAGCCCCGCACCCTATCACTGTTACCAGATGAACGTAGATGAGAAATAATTACGGTTTGATTCCATTCAGCTGTTTTTCAGACTGGGTGTTGAGTTGAATCCCCCTCCCCCCTCCCACAACATCGGGGTTTTATTGTAGAACCAGTGTAATAAAATTACTCACCGAATACAACCAGTGTTTCTCCTTGTGATACAAACCACTGTGTTATAGTTACCTCTATTATTTGTTACGACCAGTATTAGGCTTCTTTCCATTTATTGGACAGATAAGTTAACTCTATTTTACAAAGTTTACTTGACTTAATATAAATTTGACTGAACTCAATAATATGTTCGAGTGGAATGAAGAAAGAGAAATAATGTATACGTAAAATAATAAAGATTAAGTTCGAATATGGGGCATATTCAACTTTATTTTAATTTTTTCAAATCTGTACTTTTTTGTAGTGGACAGAGAAAAAACAGACTGCGAATAAAAATGAGATCTATTTTCTGAAAAGTAATTTTTAAGCCATAATAAACTTTGAATGATCTATACTCTGAATGTATAATTACATAAAAGTAATGTCCAATATATATATATTTAAATATTATATATATATATTTAAATATTTATATATATATATTTAAATATTTATATATATATATATATATATATATATATATATTTATATTTTTAAATATTATGTATATTTAAAAATATAAAATAATTCTTCAGTGAAATATTCATGGTTATTTTGTCTACTGTCTGTCTTTTATTCCAAAAATTAAATACTGTACGTATCACTTTTATAATTTTCTTAAACCTTAGACACATAAACTTTTATCAACCACATTAACCTTTAATAACACATCAACATAAATGAAGTAAGGAACAGTAAAAGGAGAACCCCACAGCGAGGCAGAGACGTGTTCTTAAGAGGAGTAAACTAATCTACACTGCGAGGTGACGTCACGTCGATAAGGGATAGTGAGTCACGATACTCTTGTTATCAATATACTTTTACACGAAGTCAATCTTTTCCTATGTCACACGTGGTAATAAGGATAAGAACAAGGCTTGATTAATGAAGAAGTTTTCAACATTTAACGTATGCGTCAATGTAAGTTCACCTAACAAAACTTGATGAGCCGATAAAACGGAGTTTAGAAAACAGTCAAAACGTCATGCTCGATTGATCGAACAGACGGACAGACAGACGGTCAGCGCGATTTTAAGAAGGTCATGTTGGTTCTTAATAGAATTTAAGATTCGTAGTCAATCAGGTCAATAAAATCATGTTTCAGTTTTTACCTAACTTCAATCAACATAGTGTTTTACATTCTGTGTTTATCTCATTATGTGAAATGGAGGTTTGGATTTCTAGAAAGAATGGAAAATAAAAAGCTGTTATATTTTGTTCATAATATTTCACTACTGTCTGAGCTTGAACATTGCGGTATTCGGGAGCTGCCACTCATGTTGTTTAAGTCTTTTCTTGCAGGCAGATATCGGTGTAACCAAATTGTAAATCTCACCTAAAGTAAGAATTACAGTGGGGTCCCTCAGGGACTCGTTATTGGCCCCATTCGTTTTTGATTTACGCTAACAATTTGAGTAATACTATTCAAAGTGGACATCTTGTAATACGCAGAACGTCTCTCTGTCTTAGATCTAAGTAAAAAAATTACTTGGATATAAAACCTACCTGGAAAATTATTCATGCATTCAATTCTTTGTCAAAAAACCTTAAAAAAGCAATAAAAAAACAAACTTTATTCATTAATTAACTTGCAACAGCAAGAACATTAAAATTTACCAGTGGTCGTAGAGAATGAATCTCTTACAGAGGAATTAGATTTTACTACATTCCTAGGAATGCACCTCGATAGAAAGCTAACGGAGTGATCACATCGAGGTGCTGTGTTCCAAAGTTGGCAATTGTATCTTTGCTCTGCGGAACATAGCAAAACTTTGTACTGTAACTGTATTGCAAAAAATTTGGAAAATGGCCTATTATGGGCTAGTATACCCACACTTTTCTTATTGAATAAGACGTTGGGGTTGCTGCTGCGCAAAATACAAATTTAAAAGAACCTGTCGGCTAAAAAAAGGTAGTCAGAATCATTACAAATTACAAATTTATTCTCGTGTAGAGATGCCTTCAGGAATTTGGCTTACGGAATTTGCCCTGCCTCTATATCCTGGAGGTGCCAATGTATTGTAGATGCAAATGCGATTTGACACAGGGTAGTGACGTACACAGATATAATACGAAGGGAAGGGACAACCTAAGGATTCAGTCTCACAGAACGATGGCTTATAAACAACTCCCAACTCAGGTTAAAGTGATCAACAGACCTCCCGAAGTGCATCAAAGAATCGGCAACAAAGAAACGTTTCAAAGCTCTATTAACACATTCTCTCCCAGAGTGTAAACAGGCTGACTATACTGCTCACCTCAAATACTAGATACTGTGTCGCTTGGGACCCAAAGTGTTAAGAGATCTGTTGGTGTAAAATGTGTTTTATTCCCTTAATGAGTTCATTACAAATCGCTGGGAACAATAAAACTATTTTGTTGCCTCTGTTGCCGAAATGAATTAAATTTTTGTATTGACTATTGTACAAAAATGTTTTAATTAATGTAACATTAGTAAAAATTTATTAAGAGTTAAACCTAAACTTATAAAATAATTGTATTAGAATAAGTTAGAAGCATGGAATACAATTGTAAAACATTGGTCTACTGCAGTAAAGAAAAAATAAATTTGTAATTTGAATTTTAATAAACTTTTTAAAGTTTTATAAGAATTATAGGTTGATACAATATTTTCATGCACATTCATTTGGGTGCAATTATAGGTATTGAACAATATTGGCGTTATTGTGAAAATGTCGTTGTGATCATCCCTGGTATAAAAGTAATACCAGATTTCGAACTGGAGTGTTCGAACTGCAGCATCCGAAGTCGACGGTAAGAATATCACTCTAGGCTTGATCCACTTTATAGCTGAACGAATAACGGATTTATGTCCTTCCCTTGCCTTAGACTGCCTTCCTTACACCAGTATACCAGTATAGTTCTCCCTGCATCGCCAAGACTCTTGTGAAGCGTCGAAATAATGATATACCCAGAAGTAATTCTTCTAGCTTTAAAATTAATTTTGTGAATGAATGATGATGTTAGTTGTATTAATCTCAGTCATCTTTTCTTAAAATAAGAGGAAGTCATCTCTATTCCAGCCTCTCCAGTGAAAGTAAGCAGGGGGTAGTACGCCCTTATATCTAAGCTAGCAAACGCTCTTAACGCTTAGGGAGCCACACTAACTCCAACAGTCATCTCTCGCAGTAGAGAGAGTGAAAGTTCAACTGGAAGGTACAAACCAGCCAGAAGGGAGCCTTACTGGGGATAACGCAGACCTTACAAACTAATCTCTCTCCATTGCCAATAATTCTATCGAAACAGCAGGTGCAGAACAAATGCTAATCAAGCAGCATTGTGCGATTCAAGCACGGTGCGCACATTTCTTACTAACTAAACTTATCTCTACAGAGATGCTAATATTATCCAATGCGCACACTCATTCCATGAAAATAAAACCTATACTTTTTCTGCAGTGTAGGATTTTGAAGAAGCCATTACTGACGACCTCAAAACAAGAGGTCGTCAAAACAAGAGGCTCACTATTCTCAATAATGAGTTTTGATTTCGTTATAGATTTATAAAATCTATGATGGTTGCAATGGTTTTGTTTGTCGTTGGCCTCCCTGGTGTTTGAGCACATAAAGTAAAATTTATTTATTGTTGAATCTTTCAGTTATACCATGTTTGTATTTGTAATTATAGTACCCTTGTTATCTATTTATTTTTTATTATGTTGCCTTGTAAATATTTATTTGTTCCTAATTTTTTTATTATTTTTTTAAATTTAGTTTCCCATTCAATATTTATTGTTGCTTGTAGCTACTGTCCTTAAAACCAGTTATTAAAAGCTTATTTTGTTCTAGATGCCTTTAGTTATTAACCGTTGCACTTGCAAAGGAATTTCTAATTATTGATTTTGTACTTTTTTGAAGGACATAATAAATGTCAAATATTAATCATCACAAGAGTTTTGTTACTAGATTAGGCCAATGTTTAGTACTGAAAAACATGAAAAATTGGAGGTATCCTTTGGAAATAAAATAAAATAAATAAATATACCTTCTGCAAACGTAGACACAACACGTAAAATATTTTATTTCGTTACATTCAGTTGATGTAACCACCATTATGATTTAAATTTATCAATACCGTACGTAATCTAATTTAAGTTTACAAGAAACTGTTATATAAGACATATCAGTGTTGAAACCACCGACAAATACTAGTATCGATACTTGACTAATTATTTATCAGAAGCCGATTATCTACTCAGGACTAATTGGTTCAGATGGGTTGCTGATTATTAATTACAGCGATACTAATTAAGTTCTCTTCAGCTGCTGAAATATAATTGTTACTTCATTAACAAAAATATACAATTGATTCAACATAGTTAATTTTTCATTGGATGAATAAAAAGAAAGAAAATTATTTTATTTTAAAAACAATAATGTAAACAGTGGTAGTCAAAAGAGTACAAATAGAAGTACTCGTAAAAAATTTAAAGATTTATAATTTGATAAAATTTGACACAGTTAAACCACAACATTCAGCGGTTTAAATCTATTCTTTAAACTTATTGCCTGTAACTTATTTTGTTAACAGGTTGTAGAACTGTTAGAAGAGTAAACTATTCCATATGTTAAACATATAAATTGTAAGGTTCATGGTACGTAATATGGCGTTAAAAAACTTAAAATCATGAGTTATTTCCACCTTGCTGTGGAAAATATCTCCCAGTCAACACATGTTAAAGTAAAACTGGCAGGACGGTAATGCACATCCGCTTATCCGCTCACCTCCCGTTGAGTGGAGGGGGTGGAGATGTATCTTGATTAGCTAACGCTCAACCAGTGAGCAATCAGTATGGCTTCCTTTAACAGGCTGTCAGCTTTCTGATAATCTTATACGGTTTCCACTGGTGATTTCTATTCTTTTAGCTTATTTCGAAGAATTTTCTTACCGTACTTGGATAAAAGTGTGTAAGTTAATTGTTGCTGATACTTTTTCGATAAAATTAAATCAAAGTCATCTTCCTAAAATGTAAGAGGTTTTAAACTGTGCTTATAAATGTAAAATTACAGGTAATTATTTATTTTCTGTTTATACAGTATTTAACATTGAAACAAGAGTGACAGTTTCACCGGAGATTAGATATAAAGAGAGACTGTGTTAGTTCTCTACGTTGATAGTCAATGTTGTAGTTTACTTCAATCGTCGTTGGTATGGAGCATAATCATATTGCCAAGTACTATAAGAGAATATAAAATATCCTATACTCCCTGCAGAAAGAGAAGACTGGCAATTGGTGCCTTGTTCTCTTGATTATTAACTCTTATCACCATCTTTAGATTATTTACTTTATTACACCCATTTATTAATTATTGTGGAACAATAGACACTTTGTAGAAGACAGGAAAGAGCTGGAGTAAAACCAAATTGTTTAGATTAAAAATATTAGCGATAGAAAATCTTTCTGTTAGCTGGATAAATATAACGTAATGTACTAGTAGTCTGATTATACATAATAGTTGCCAAATAAATTGAATTCTTGAAATGGTAATCATAAAATTGGATCGAGAATTTTTGGTATAATAATATTTCTGCAATGTGTATTATAATATATTTCACAAGACATGAGACTTTATGTGAAATGGGGTAATAAAGATTAGTTTTTGAGCTTACCTGTACAAACGTTTTGATATACAAATAATAAATTGATATACGTTCAGAACACCAATTTATTAAGATGCATTTACAAAAATTCAATGAAATTTTAGTATTTTTCAAATAAAAATGAACTGGAAAATATTAGAAACTAAACAATTTATTGATCAGTAATACTTATTAGGTAGTACTACATTTAATGTTAGGAACAATTCCCGATAAAAACATATACATAACATTTTAGTAGAATGCATTAATAAAATTATGTAAATTGTAGTATTTCATTCAGTAAAAAGGTACCGAAAATGGTAGGACTTACATAATTTACTGATTTACGAATACTTATTAGTTAGTGTGTGTTTACTTTAAAATAATATTATTAATTAATTGTATTAGGACCAATCAAAAATACATTGCCATAGAAACTACTAAACAATTAATTGTGGTCCTTATTTCATATCGTAAATAAATGTCATATTCTGTGATACCATTGCAGTCAGATTCTGATTCATCTATACAATGTAATGTGGTTTTGAAAGAATTGTTCACTATACTCTGGACTGTCTGGTTTGATATAAGGATGTAAATAGCTCACGTTCTGTACTCTACCAACTTTAAATGGGATCGATGGAGGTAAGTTGAAAGTTAGTTCCTGAGGAAAACTGTTCAGTTAAAGTGCCCCTAATGCACTATTATTGAATCCGAAATATACGACCTTATTTGTTTGAGTCCTTAAGAAAAGAGTGAACATTCTGTCGACTCGTAAATATATGATGAATTAATCACAATTAAGTGAATTCCCAATTCATTCAATTCAAAACTGTTCCAATTAATTGTTCAAGATCTTGTAAATAACTTTCTCAGATCCCATAATTTATGGATTACAGCTGCTATAGTAATTTTCATTCAGACTATCAACATATATATGATAGTGACAGACATGTATAAGGTTAGGAAGTAAAATTTACAAGATAATGGAGCTGCTAACTACTCGAGAAGTACCAGACCTATGACATCGTATACTGTCGTAGATATACTAACAGACTTGCACCTTACAAATTTGTACCTTGTATTAAACGTATTTCAAACAACAAACAATAAATAAACATATTCATTACAACATGGTAAATCCTCGAGGTATACTTCATTGGATTCAGGTGGCAATTCTGGCGATAAATTTAATATAGAATTAAAATAAATATAGAGAGTTTTCAAGGATTTCTGATAGAGATTGATTGTCATCCTTCCACTGTATGGGACTGGCTGACCATCTTAATTGTGTCGTCTCATAGCCTTTTCTACACTGTTCAGTTTCTTTGTGATATTAAATATAATATTTATTTGTAGAAAAATTGTTGTAGGTCATTTCCAAAAATTTTCAATGGACGACAATAAAATCATAGGTCCGAACAAAAGTAATAAGTACAAAATACTACAGTACTCAGTATTGAAGAGATCAAAATTGGGAGAGCAAATGTAATGATAAATAGATAGAATTACAGCATTACTAGTAAGTGAAAGTTATTCTAGTTGTTGGCATTACAGTTTTTACATTTTCGTTAAAATAACATTAAGGACAAAACCAATATAACGGTGCTAAAGCGTACATACAATTCAACAAGGGAACGTCATCATCTGCATTATTATGACTCATGATGAAATGTTATATGAATATACTTGTTTTATTTCTAAATGTTTTTATTCTGCTATTTCCTCGTTGCCATCATGGTTACCCATAAGACAAGTATAAAATTGTATTTTTAATTTAAATTTTTATTTTCTGACACTAAAATTAATAAAGACCTTCCATAGACCTGGCTGGGAAGAGGAAACTATACAAAGTTAACAGAGGTGAAATCTCTGGGAACTTATTAGTGACTTATTTCCCTTTAAGGTGACCTTTTTTAAAGTTAAATTTTCATTCAGAGTTATTGCACGGAACGACAGACAGAAAGACACAATTTTGAGAAGGATAGTGTTTCCTTAATAAAGAATACATCATAAAATGTTAAAATATAAAAATAATGTTGTTCAATATCAGTTTTAGAAGGAGCAATCTCATCAACTACTCAATGATATAACTTCTACAATAATAACAGTAGTAATAGTTAAATACGAGTATGATGCATACCCACGAGCATGATAAATAGTGCATGCATACATAGTAATTCTGTATACTCATTTTAATGAGACTATTTTAATGAAATATCGATTTATAGTGCCGCATAAATGTTCTTGTTTGTCTCATGTATTTCTAAACAAAAGAACGTACAGGTGGGAAACTCTCAGTGAAGAGTTATGGGAGGTTGTATTAGTTCAGCTATAATACAAGAGTTTCCGTCCCTGAGCAATGTTATTGTTTTCATTGTTGACGTTAACAACACCTAAATCACTAACCCCTTCACGAGACACCTTTGTGTAAACAAGGGTCTGCCACATTTTTCCTTTTACATGCTTGGATCCTTTATTTCCTTTATATACAATGTGTCCATAAGTATAAAATGAATAAAAAAATATTGAATTTAAGGTCTTTGTATATGTAAAAAACATACTAATAATATTGGATACAAATAATTATAGAATCACACATACAAGTAATCATATATTTTTAAATATTATATATTACAAAAGTTTAAGTATAAAAGTCTTGGAAGATATATTAGAGCAATAGTAAAAGAAACGGTATCAAACTGTGACATGATGTACGACCTCGCCTTTGGAGGACATTAATCAAATGAATTGCAAAAAGAATTGAAGATCGCGCGGCTTTATTCCACAAACACAGCTAATGATACCGGTAAAGAATGACGAGCGGTTGTGTGGTGTTGCGGTAATTTACTTGAAACATTATTACCTTAG